>NC_138872.1:10417011-11041006 GCF_965194805.1 Balaenoptera borealis
CTCTGGGTCTACCTGCTTCCACGTCTGTCACTCTGCAAGGCTTGTGCTCCTCCAGGCCAGAGACCATGTCTTTTCTGTCTGTGTGGTACTGGACCCAGAGCAGGACATCAACAGCTGTGTGCTGACCGACTGACCAGCTGGAGTCAGGAGATGGATGGACGTGGCATGCGTTGCACTAAGAAAGCCCAGGGGATCCTGAACAGCCGTGGCACTGCCCCTCTGCTCTCGCGTGAGACTCTGTCCTGCCCACAGAGGCAGACGGCCCCAGAGCCTGCTCTCCTGGGCTGGATCACAGCTCGGAACGCAGAGAGCCCCAGAATAGGAACACTACTCCCTCGACTTGGCAGCCCAGAGCCGGCTGACTGGGGTCCGGGATGAGCTCTGTTTACCTTGGAAGGCCCGACCTCTTTTGTAACATTCACCCATTGTTGCCAGGAGCCCAAAAATACCTTTATTAATGGAAAAACGGGATGACTCCACAAAGAAATATTTTGACAAGCCCAGAGGAGCCAGTGGGAAGGTTCAGAGCACATCCTCAGGAAGCTGGGGCTTCTTATCTCCTAGGGAGCCCGGCGGGGGAAAGGGCAGCGTGCTTCTCCTGCTGCGTTTCCGTGCGGGGCTCCCAGGCACAGCTTACTGGGCTGGATTGTGCTGAGGTGGCCCCTGCAACGTGGCCTGGTCCACGCCCCACTCAGATGCAGCTCCCTGGGACCCTGTGGTGTTATCTTGGGTTACTGCCCCATCGGGTGTTCTCTTTCGTGGCCCATTTCCTCTGACTGCAAATGAAGGATTGGAGCTGCTTCTAGACATCTTTCTGGGCTCCCAGGTACCTACCAGTGCCTCCTGGGAGAGGGAGGTTCCAACTGCTTTTCTAGTTCTTCATGGAGACCAAAGGGCTCAAGTAAGGAGTGTCTTCCTCCAGCTGCACTCACAGAGCCTAAGGCTCCCTAATATGTACCAGGTGCTATTTTAAGCACCCTTATGCGTGCTAACTCCTCACAACAGCTCTCCCATCGGGTAATATTACTCCCATTTTGTAGATGAGGAAACCAAGGTACAGAGAGGATAAGTAGCTTGGTCACAAAACTGGGGAGAGGCAGAGCTGGGATTTGCACCCAGACCAGCTGGCTCTGGAGCCTCTTTTTTTTTTTGAAATTATTTATCTATTTTTGACTGTGTTGGGTCTTTGTCGCTGCGTGTGGGCCCTGTCCAGTTGCGGCGAGCGGGCGCTACTCCTCGTTGCGGTGCGCGAGCCTCTCACTGCAGTGGCCTCTCCTGTTGTGGAGCAGGGGCTCCAGGCGTGTGGGCTCCAGTAGTTGTGGCTCACGGGCTCTAGAGCGTAGTCTCAGCAGCTTTGGCGCATGGGCTTAGGTGCTCCGTGGCATGTGGGATCTTCCCGGACCAGGGCTCAAACCCCTGTCCCCTGCAATAGCAGGCGGACTCCCAACCACTGTGCCATCAGGGAAGTCCCTCTGGAGCCTCTTAACCCCACCCATGGCCATCTTCTGAAGCACATATCTGATCCATGTTACTCAGTGTCTCTGTACTTGATGTCTTTATACTCTTAAAGTGAAATTCATATTGACTAGGAAGCAAGTTCAGCTGTTGTACCAAAGATCCACAAATAACAGGAGATTCAACAAGGTAGATATTTGTTTTTTTCTTACAAAAGAACCTGGGTGGGAGGTCCAGGGTTGATATGGAGGCGCCATGATCCTTAGGGACCTGAGCTCCTTCCATCTGACATCTTTGTCTTCATTAACACAGTTTCTATCTCATGGCCCAAAATGGCTGCTTGAGCTCCTACCATCAAGTCTCCATTTTAGCAGGAAGGGGAGAAGGGGAAGTGGATCATATGTCCTGTCTCTTTAAGGGTTTGATTCCAGGCTCTTCCGCCATGCGACCTATGGTAAGTCATTTAACCTCTTTCATCATCTTTGAAAAAAAAAAATTGAATTTCTTTCAAAGGTTATGAGGATTAGATGAGTTAATACATGTCAAACACTTGGAAAAGGGCAAAGTGTAAACCCTCAATAAATTTTAGCAATTATTATTATTGATGCCGTTTAGATGACACTTTTCCTGACAGTCCCCACCCCCACCCCCGTGACTAGGTTATGTTGCTCTCTCAAGTGTTTTTTGGCTCCCCAAGCCTCTCCCATTAGAGCACTAGAACCCCGCTTTGTAATGTGTGTTGACCTTTCTTGCCCCCACTGGATGGAGAGTTCCCCAAAGACATGCACTCTCTGTCTTGTTTCCTCACTGTATCCCCAGCAGCAAGTTCAGGGCCACAAGGCAGGTGCCCAGAAAACTTGTTGAATGCATGAAAGAATGAATATTTCCAGTGACAGCAGGTTCACTACCATAGAGGAGACTTCCTCAGGGCCTTTGCACATGCTGTTCCCTCTGTGCTCAATGAGTTCCCCAGCTAGCTGCATAGCCAGTTCTCGTACTTCATTCAGTTCTGCTCATGTCACCTCTTCAGTGAAGCCCTCCCTGACCACCCTGGTTAAAACTGGCTCCTTTGCCCATCATAGCTCCACTTTCTGTTTCTTCCTTGGCATATGTCACCACTCATCCATGTCGTCTGTATTCACATGTTCTCTCTTGATCTCCCCCCTGGACTGTAAGCCCGCATGAGGACAGCATCCTGTATCTGTTTTTCTCGTGGCTGCAGCCCCAGTGCCCAGAATATTGCAGGTATGTGACAGCATTTGTGAAACGAATAAACAAAGCAACAAGACAGGCCTATTGATTTTTAAAATATGAGGAGAAAAATTCTAGGTATATGCACCTCAGTCCCTTTTTTTTTTTTTTTAAACAAAAGGCCTGAATGTTTCAAGCTTAGCTCTCAGAAGAATGCAAACGAGATAAACCTTTCCTTCTCCCCGCCTTTCTCTTTCTTCTGCCGGCAGGAGGAAGGCAAGCCAAGCCGATTCCCTCTCCCTCCACGTCAGCTCTCCAGCTTCTAGGAAAAACTTCCCCAACCCTGCGGGCCTGGGGCATCCAGAGCGCTGCCGTTGGCCTCTTGTCACATCCCGGTTCTGCAGCGGAGGGAGCCCCACGGAGCGGCAGGCTCTCGCTGGAAACTCGCTGTCAGCAGCCCGGTGAGCTGGCAGAGAACGTCGGGGGTTCTCTCCAAATGCCTCGGAAATCTCCCCGTTGGGTCACATTCCGGCTTGGGGGACCCTGGGATAACCAGGGCTCTGGGTTGGCAGCCAGCGGCTGATTGGGAGGTAGCAAGATTCAGCACTTGTGAGTTGGAAAAAGCGGTGCTGGGTATTATTTTGGGAAGAGGCAGTCATGAGAACCTCCAAGAGAAGATCAGGGAGGCTATTAAAAGCAAGACAATGTATTTTAAAATGAACCAGGCCGGGGAGACACCTCGCTCCCTGCCACAGCCAGGGAACTGGGAGTTCTTTCCGGATGAGGTGAACCTTTCCATCGCTTGGAAACGGGGAAAGCCTCTCCAGCTACCCAGCCACCGCCCCATTCCTTCTTCCCTGCCAACCCCAGCTGAGCATCTCATCCATCTCCTCGGCCACGTGACGGAGTGAGGGTCCTCCCCGGCCAGCTGAAAAGGTGGCCAGACACTCAGGCCTGCCTGCCATTCATTCGACAAACCTTGAGAGGACCTGGGAATAAGGCTCCGGAGCGAGGCTGCCACTATCCAAGTTCACGCTGTCTGCTCCTTACTATTTGGTGACCTTGGGTCTCTGTGCCTAAGTTTCCTCACCTGCAAAATGGGGATAATAGTAGTCTTCCTCCTACAGAGTTGTCGTGAGGACCAAATGAATTGGTATATAAGGACAGCTTGGGAGGGAGCCTGTCACAGAGACATCACTCAGTAGACATATGATAGGATGATTTACTGAGTACCCACCAGTTCCAGACATCATTCCAAGCCCCAAGTAAGACAGACATGGTCCTCTTTTCCTAGTCTGAGTCATAACCAAGTAAACAAACCGATGAGACAATTTTACATTCTGTTATTTACTCATCAAAGCTTTTTGAGGTCCAGCCATATGCCAGGCATCATTCTTGGTGCTGAGGAGGCAGCAGTGAATAAAACAAAGTCCTGCCCTTGTACAGTTTATCTTTTAGTTGGGAGGCAGGGGAGACATATGATAGACAAGTGAATATGTAATTTATTTGTGGTAAGTGATTCACCACTTATTTTGCTTATTATTGCTCTATAGAAATACAACAGGTGTAGTGATTGAGATTTGTGGAGCGGGGTTGGGCTTTAGGGCAGAGGAGCAGATTTTAGAGATGAAGGTCATGGAAGAATGTGTTCATAGGGTGACAACTGAGACCAAGAGCATGAAAGAAACCGGCCATGAGAGATCATGGGACAAAGGGTTCCAGGTAAAGGAGTAAGGAAGCGCAAAAGCCACGAGGCGGGACCAGGTAGGAAAGGACTGTGAGGCTGGAGCAGGTGAGTGAATGGGAGAGGGAGGGAGATGAGATTGGACACGTGGGTTGGGTCAGGTCTTGGTGGCCTTCGTATTAGTTTGCTGTTCCCTCCAAACTTAGCGGCTTAAAGGAACAAGCATGTAATATCTCTGTGGGCCTGGAGCAGCTTAGTTGGTCCTTGTGGCTGTTGGTAGGAGGCCTCAGTTCCTCACCATGTGATCTCTCCAAAGTGCTGCTTGAGTGTCCTCACAACCTGGCAGCTGGCTGCCCCCAGAGTGAGTGATCCAAGACAGAAAGGCAGAAGCCACACTTCTTTTATAACCTAGCCTCAGTAGTCACATGCCGCCATTTTGTCAATGTCCTACTGTCACACAGGGTGGGAGGGCCTGGACAAGAACAAGAATACCCAGGTGGGCACCAGTGGGACCTTCTTAGAGGCTGGCTATGACAGCCATGGTGAGGTATCTGGATTGTATTCTAAGAGGGATGGGAAATCTCTGAAATGGTATCTTTGATTGATCTGGGTACTTGTAAAACTGCTGTAAGTAGTGGCAAGATGATAGTAATTTTAGTACAATTATTGAGTGCTTCCTTTATACCAGGCACTGCACTTAGTGTTTCATTAGACACAATGTCATCACATCCTCATGTCTCCCTAAGACATTGGTATAGCTCCATTTTACAGATGAGGAAGCTTGCAACCTCCCCAAAGAAATGCTATCCAAGGCAAGCCCTCCTCCCACTGGAGGCCAGTAGAATTACCCAAGTAAAGAGAGAAGAGCGGGGATAGGAGGAGAGACGAAGCAGCCTGCTGGAAGGCCCTGTAGCGAGGAAGGACACAGATGATTGGGGGCTCTGAGTACTTCTGGAGTTCAAAGGTGTCAGAGGTGAGCGATGAGGCTGGAAGGGGTGCGGTAAATTTGATAGGTCTTAGTAGGCCACATATGGGATTCTGGACTTCATGCTGAAGGTAATTATAATCCAGTGGAGCAACTGAGTTGACACTTGAGAGGCAGCGTTGCCTGGTGGGTCGGAACCCAGGCTCTAGAGTCAGGTGGTTGGGGTTCTAATCCCATCTCTGCCACCTACTGGCTGTGCAACCTAGAGCAAGCTGCATAACCTCTCTGTGCTGCAGTTTCCTCCTCTGTAAAATGATAATCCTAGGATTGTTCAGAGGAGTCAATGAGTTCATACCTGCCCCACAGCAAGTACTCAGTAACTGGTCACGTGATAAGAGATCAGTAACCCTCACCATTCTGGTTTTCATACATCTGGGTCTGTCCCACTTTCTGTGTTTGAGACACGTGGGAGTCCAGACCAATTCTAACTGCTGTCTACCTTCCAGCCATGAAGGGATTGGCGGTCAAGGTGACCGACAGGTGAGGATGGCACTTGGGCTATAAACGCAGTGAGAGGACCAGTGGGTGCTCTCCTTGAAGCTGCCCAAGTCCTCTTAAATATTCCTGGTGTTGAATCAGTTGTCTGGGTAGCACCAGTAAGTGATGTCTCAGCAGAAATACCTGCGTTTCTTATTTGGGAGGCTGTTGGAGGGAAGAGATTCTAATAAAAGGCTTCCCCGGTGATTCAAGGTCTCCTTCAGCCCAGATGTCTTGCAGTCTCCCTGGACCTTTCTCCCCATGGCCACCTGGACGCCTTCTATTTGCTTTGATTCAGCTTCTCTTTTGCTTTTTCCTCATACGCTGGCACGTTCCCACCCCAGCTGAGAGCTTCTATTTTGGGGAGTTTTCGTGGATAATTTTGTGGGCGGAAGCTCTCCCCCCCCACGGAGCATCCCTTAAAAAAAGGGAGAGTGCTCGAGAGAAGTGAAAAACAGTGGGTGGTTCAGTTCAAAAGGACAAAATATTTCTTGCCCTGGCACTGGGAGAGGAAAGAAATTGTCTGAGGAACCGAAGAGCAGCTAAACTAAGAAGCTGAAAGCTGCAGCCCATAAGGGCAAATTAGGTGACTCAGCTGCCACTCCCCCGGCTTCACTCCTTGTAGTATTAATGTGCTTTAAAAGGGAAAAATGCTTAACTGTGACAAAGAGTGGGCTCTATAAAAATGGAGCTAATGCTTATTCTACCCAGTTCCAAAAGGCGTCCCCCTCTCGGCACCTGTGGAGATCGGGACTCGCCTCCGAGGCCTGAGCCTGGGTGGGACTGAGTCTAAAATTATCCCCGATAATGAGTCTGGCAGAGGAGGGCCCAGCGTGCTCGTTTCCTGCCTCGCTTCTGGCCTCCAAGACCTCGGCTCCCAGGGAGGCCTCTGGGAGGCAGGGGCTGTGGTGCCAAGAACATGGGCTTTGTGGCCAAACAGAGTTGGGTTCCGATCTGGACTGACTGTGTGGACATCAACTCACGGAGTCTCGGTTTGCTCATCTGTAAACAGGGCTCCCAGCGTCAAGCTCAGTGCGATGGTGAAATGGACTAGATGTTGCAAAAAGGCTGCTTCATGCCCTGGATGCAGCTGAGTTTAATAAAGGGCAGCCTGGAGTTGAAGGGCATGGATTGCAGGGTCGAGCAGTCTTAATCCTGGCTTAATGACCACTCACTCCTTGAGTGTAGGAAGGCTTAAAGTATTGGGGCGGCCAAAAATTTCGTTCGGGTTTTTCCGGAAGATCTTATGGAAAAACCTGAATGAACTTTTTGGCCAACCCTATACACACACACATATATACATTTTAAGCGTTTACCATATACCTTCATGTCCTTAGCACCACATCCCGACATCAACTCTTAGGAAGGCACTGATAATGTCCCCATTTTACAGAGTGGGTAAGTGACCCCATGGCAGAGCCAGGCATCTGAGTCTAGAGCCTGCACTTTGTCCTGCCTCTCAGGTTGCCTAAGCCCCCGTTGCCCTACAGAACTTTCTACAGTGATGGAAATGTTCTCTTCTGTGCTGTCAAACTTGGTAGCCACTAGCCACATGTGGCTTTTGAGCACTTGAAATGTGGCTCATGCATCAAAGAACGGGCTTTTAGCTTTTACTTAATTGTTAATTAAATTTCAAGAGCCACACGTGGCTAGTGGCTACCCTAGCACACAGTGCTGGGCTAAGCCCTCCCAGTGTCAATGTATTACTTGGCAGGGGGTCAAGGGACAGGAGTTGATCGAGGACCCTACCTCAGGGCCTGGCACATAGTAGGTGTTGAGTTAGGAGTTGCTGTTCAGAGCACTGCTATGTATGTTGGCTGTCTTCAGAGACGAAGGTTTGTAGGTTTGCCTGCCGCGTGGATCACTGCGAAAGGAAGTTGAGTGCTGAGTTTCATTTGTGCCCAAGACTTTCCTGGTTTTAAAACTGAAAGTCCTGCATCCCAGGAGCCACCTCAATGCCAGGCACACCAGGACGGTTGGTCACCCTGTTCTTGCCTCCGATGATGGGATGCAGAGTCTTCAGGGGATGGGGCTTCCTCAGTAGGGTTCCTTGAAAAGAATCTCTTCCATGACCTTCCAGGCTGCACGCGAGTATCTGCCAAGGAAACCAGCAGGCAAGCCTTCTGCCTTCTCTGTGCCTTGGTTTCTCTTTTGGAAAGTGGGGGAGAAGCCTCCCCTGCTTCTAGGGTGGCTGCGAGGTGTTTGAGGTAAAGTTGCATGGTAGGTGGGCAGATATGGCCGCTCTTTGGGGGAACAGTGTTACTCAAGTTGGAGGCCGCCCTGGCTGAAGCGGGCTTTGAAGTGAGGTGGGTGGGCTGGGGGGCTTTGTGGAACCGCGTCTCCAGCAGGAGTGGTCATGTCTGAGAGCCCAGCGAGGCTCTTATGGGTCAAGGTGTGGAATACAGAGTGGTCCCCCGGATGAAGCCAGCTCCTCTCAATGCTTCTTCAAGTTCAAGTCTGTCTGTGAGAAAGTGGGGAGGGGCTGATGAGTCACCAGCCTTGGTGCGACCCACAGTTTTATCAGAGCCCACAACAGCATCTGAAAGGGCCATTTTCAAAGCTGGCTTTATCTGGGGGCCCCCGATTCCCCACCCTGCACGGGGGTGAAGAGGCAAATCCAGGCTACGTTCAGAAAAAGCGTTTTGACAGCAGGACCTCCCCACCGACCTTCCGGGGTCTGTGGCCTGTTGACGGGAGACACGCGTGGCATCCCCCGGACCTTCTTCTGGAGGCTGTGCAAAGTTCATGACATCCCTTCCCTTTATTTTCCTGTTTATTCAGAGCATGAGTAAACACATGGGTTGCCTGGTTTCCGCGTCTCTGTGGCCATTTCATTATTGCTGGAGCCTCTGAGCATCACTGGAAACCTTGGGTTTTCTAAATGAATCTAAAAATAGACCTCTTTGAAAAAAAAAATCTTGGAGAGTTGACATAAGGCACCGTTATTTATTTCTTTTCCCTCCTCCCCCTCCCCCCGCCTTCTCCCCCGTCCCTCCTCCTCCCCATCAGCCCTGAGCACAAAAAATCTGGGCAGCCAGAGGCCCCGAGGGACTGGGAAGGGCCCCTGGGTCAGTGTCAGGGGGTCTCGACCACCTGGGGTGTTGATTTGAGCCCTGGGCGGCTTTCTCGGAGAGATGCCCGCTTGGAAAACGGGGGGTGGGCGGGGGGGGGCGGGGGGGGGCTTGGGAGTCTTGGGCATGATTTATGCGAAGCTGCAGCGTTCTAGGGAGGCGGCGGCTGGAGCAATCCTTGCAAACAGCCTCCTGGAGCTCCTGCAAGGCCGACTTGGACACTCCCACGCCCCCACCCCCTTCTCCTCGCCGTCGCCCGCATCGCTCCCTCTCCCTGACTTTTCTCCCAAACAATCAGGGACTTGTGCTGGCGGCCGAGGGAGCCACGGAGCTGGCTGGCCGCGGAGGAGGCGACGTCATGGATTCCTGAGTGTGAAGTTTGCAGGAAAGCCCTTAGTTTTGGAGATGGACGGGATCCAGTGGTTTCCATGGCGCTGGATAAACAGGAGGAAACAGTGAGGGAATCCCGTTATTTTACTGCATTGAAAGCCTATAAACACGGAGCGCGGGGAAGGAAGTCGCGTTCCCTCTCGAGTAAGCCGGAGCGCCGAGCCGCGCCGACTCCACCGCGCCGGGAGCCGGGAGCCTGGAGGCGGGAGGCGCGCAGCTCCCGGGCCGCTCGCAGGCTCCTCGGCCAGGGCAGCCCCGCGAGCATGCTTTAGAGAGGACGGCGCCCCCTTGGCTCCTGGTCTACCCAAACAGACCCCTCTCACCCCGCGCGCCGAAACCCCATCCCCTCCAGATGCAGAGAGAGGCTGCGTTCAGACTGGGGCACTGCCATCCCCTCCGCATCATGGGGTCTGTGGACCAAGGTAACTGACTCCCCCTCTATTCCGGACGCTTCCTCCTCCCACCTCTCAGCCCTTTCCCTTCTGCTCTCTTCCCCGGGCAGCGCTTTCAGCTCCTGGCTGAGGTCGCGGGGAGGCCCGGGGACTCCGGTTTCCCAGGGCGCACAGGTAGCGTGGCCGGGAGGAGAGGCGCCCTCTCCCTGGCCAAGGAGGGGAGACCGGGCAGCCGACTTCAGACCACTTCCCGCGGGGGCAGCGAAGTGTCCCAAGGCGGGATTCCCCAGGCCAGTCTGTCAAAAGGATTGTCCCCTCCATGGGACACCGGGAGGGATTCTCGCTCCTAACCGCGGGCTGCTTAACTATTTCCGCGCTGGGCTTTTGACAGCGGATGCCGTTCAGCTGTGTTATTATTATCACCATCATTTTATCATCATCATTATTTAGCTTTCTTTTTCTTTTAGGAGAACAGGCTTGGCATTTTACTATTTCGTAAATCTAGTAATGAAGACTTTGCTTTTTAACAGAGCAGCAGATGCTCTGGGACATTTAAACAATTTTCTTTCCCGTTTTTTGATGTGTCTCATGGATACAGTCCTCCAGCTCCCCCTTTAAAGTGCAATGTACCATCAGTTTGTTTTGCGATCCGATTACACTCTATTTTCCGTGTTTCTGTCTCTTTTTCCCTCCTCCTGGAGTTCGTCCTGGAATCATACTACTTGGATATTACGGGAGGGGCTTAACGTATACAAATATGATATGAAAATATCCCATCTGGCTGGGATTGTGGAGGGGTTTAGGCTGTACACTAATGAATCTGACTTTAAAAGTGGAAACCAGGCGATGTGATGTGTTTTTCAGAGGCCAGCCCTGCAAATAGTGGGGGGCGCTGCCCGGAGGGTAGGGCTGCAAGAGTTAAATGAAATAAATATGCGTAGGAGGAGTTAGCTTCGTGTCATAAAATCAGAGTTGAATGTAGGTTTTGTGCTCTGCGTGGCTGATTAAAGTTCTGGGGTGGGGGGGAGAAATGACAATTTCAGTAAATAAACCTAAGGGGCTTTTTTTGAAAACTGGAGTGGGACCAAATGCCTCGGGTTAGGTAGATGGTGCGCTTTGCCACAGCGGACCTCAGTGACATATATTTTTAGTTGAGTTGCACTTTTGAAAGCAAGACCCTGCCAGCGCTTTGAACGTTTTAACTGGTACCAGTTTATCCTGTTCTCTGCTAGTGGTTAAGCCTATGACATAATGGCCAAAAAATGTTACTAATATTGCATCACCTGTAAAAGGGATGCTCTGAGACAGGCGACAGACATATTAAGGACGCGAATTGGTTTTTATTGCCGTATATACTGAAACACAGTATTTGATGTTATGATGGTGGGGGTGGGAGGACAGACTAACGCCAAATTTAGGTCAATTCGGAAGGAGAGAGCGAGAGCCGGGAAGAGGAATTGGACGTCTGTTTTACTGTGTGATCTCACACAAGCTTCACATTTTGTTGACGCTGCTACACCTCTGCTCCAGGTTTGTGAACTTGGTCCTCTCTCAAGGTGAAGTGTGCGTATTCTGTGTGTGCATGTGCATCGCCTAACCTCCCCAGCCCACGCTCATGTGTGGAGGGATT
This sequence comes from Balaenoptera borealis, assembly GCF_965194805.1. Lineage (NCBI taxonomy): Eukaryota > Metazoa > Chordata > Mammalia > Artiodactyla > Balaenopteridae > Balaenoptera > Balaenoptera borealis. The sequence continues at coordinate 10,428,287 of NC_138872.1, forward strand.
GTGAGAACGTGCGTGCCAGTTTGTGTGTCCACATGTGGGAGACAGGGCACCGCATTGTTCCCGGCAAACGACGCTTGGCATGCCAGAGCAACTGGGCACACAGAATGCAACTCCAGGCATCAAAGGCAGCTGGAGTGAGAGGCACTTCGACCGTGCCCTGCATTGGGGCCTCCTGAGGGAAACGCAAATGGCCCTTCAAACTCAAACACCACCACGAGCGTAGGGGCAGATCTGAGGGTGCATGCAGTTGGGTGGGGTCATTAAATAGCAAATAGAAATATTTGCATGGTAAGAAAATACTGACCTTGCTGTGCAGTTTTGGGTCAAGGCCCTGGGAAAAACTGAAGATCTGAAAGAGGTGTGTTCAGTTTCATCTGAAGTGGGATGATGGAAAATATTTCAGGAATAAACAAACCCAGGGTGAGCTCTGCTCACTCCCAGACCCGAACTCCCTGCCTTCTGCCTGGGTTAGAATTTCTGCTTAGCTACATTGCAGCTGTGTGATCTTAGGTGAGTGACTTAACCTCTCTGGGCCTCAGTTTCCACATCTGTAAAATGGAACCAATAATAATGTCTCCCTTAACAGAGATTGTGAGAGTCAGTGAGGTAGCGCACGTAAAGCATCTAAAATGCTGCCGTGCTTATAGTCAAGGCTGGATAAACATTAGCTGCAATTCTTGCTGAAAATGCAAAACAGTAACTTGTATTGATATAGAAACTGGATTTCACGGCGGGAATTCTTTGAAGAGATGCAGTACTTTAAACCTCTCATCAAGGGACTTTATAACTTATTGGAGCTTCACAGTGACACAGATTGGGCTAAGATTATGGCTTGCGAAGCCTCCATTTCCTCACCTGCAAAAGGGAATAGTGATGACCTCACAGGGGTGTCATGAGCATCGTATGAAATCATGCATATAAAACACTTACCTCTGGGCTTAACGTGCAGTTAATACACACTGGATGTTATTATTTTCTGACAGTTGAGGACAATGAGAGCCAGCGTCGCCCATGGTCACACAGTAAGTTCGTAGCACAATGCCAGACACACGGTAAGGGCTCTATTGCCTTCCACAGGGGTGAGAGCAGCCATATTATGAGTATTGACTGGAAGCGGCAGGGCAAAGTGTTTTGCAAGTATCAAGTCTTTTAATTGTCAGGGCCACCGTACACCACAAGTGCTGTGATCAGTGTCTCGTTCGCAGAGGAGTGGAGTGAGGCACAGAGAGGGGCAGTAACTGGCTGAGTGCTACCTAGCAGGGAAGTGGTGGAGACTGTAATTCGAACCCAGGCCCTTGGCCACATGCTCTGCTGTCTCTGGAACTTACTAATGTTATCATAATTTTTTATCACATCATTTGACAGATGAGGAAACTGAGGCAGACCAGAGCCTTGTCCTGGGCTTTTTTGCCAACACCGTATTGTTCCTTGACATATCCTGGGAGAGAAGGAAGTGTGGGAGGATGTGGAGGGTATGAGCATCATTTAGAGACGGGGAAACTGAGGCAGCCACTGATTTGTCCCAAGCAGAGGGTGAGTCAGGGAGAGCTCCTTGCCTTGCCTCAGGAAAATGAAAGCACAGTGTTTCCATTTCCACTAGAGGAAGAAAAGTCCCCGTATGGCCAGGAGGCTGTAAAGCCAGCTCTACTTTCTGTCCACACAGAACTGAGACCCCGTCCAAGGGCCCCTCCTCCTGGCTGAGCCCCTCCCTGGCTACCCAGATGGCCCCTCCACCAGCAAGGCCTTCCGGGTCTCTCCTTCTCTTCCCAGAACTTCAGGGAGAATCACTTACTTTCCCAGATGCTCCTCCGACTGCCTTTATTAAGACTTTCCTTAGCTGGATTGTAAGCTTCCTGAGGACAGGGCCAGGTCTCCTGTTTCTGTGAATCTCCAGTGGATCCCAGGTAATGTTTCTACACCCAAGATGTCAACAGCTTGAGATCTGAGTGAGAGGTTCAAATCTTGGCTCTGCCACTTGCTGGCTGCATGACCTCGTGCAAGTAACTTCACTCTCCTGTGCCTCAGTTTCCCCACATATAAAAAAGTGATAGTAATATTGTCTGGAATATTGGTTAATATGTTGAACAACTGAGTATCAACCAATCAGCACAGCAGGAGCAGGGTCCCAAGAGACTCCCCTGCTGGGCCAGGCTTTAACCCTTTATTTGCTGAATTGTAGAGAGGGTCTCAAGGCAGCAGGGGCCCTTGAGGGGGGGGGATGACAGCCATCATTTACCAATCTATGGAGAGTTTCAACCTTTTAGTAAACAATATGAACCTCAAAGTACCCACTTAATTACTAAGTGCTGTTATTATCACTGGACGATTCATTAATTCAATATTTATCCCCCCCCACACACAAAAAAATCCAACCTAAAAAAAAACCAATTACCAAGTGCCTCCCCACACGTATTCTCATTGGCTGGCTCTCACTTACTACACCCATGAGTGATTATTTCACTTCTTAACCTGGAAGAAGCCAGGCAGGTTCCTATTTTTGTTCCTTTGCTAGAACAGGAATTTGAGACTCGGACTGCCCAGACTAGAGAGGAGGCCTCCTCTGGGCTCCCCGGGCCTCCGCCCTGGCACTGCCCCGCCCTGTACTCATCACACTGGTGGTCGTTGTTCATGCCCTGTCTCTGTCTTCCTCCAGACTTGAACTCTGGGAACCAGAAACCACAACTGTCTTATTCACCCTTGTGGCCCCAGTGCCTGGAACAGTGCCTGATACCTAGTAGGTGCTCAGTACTTTTTTTGTTCAATGGATGGAGGAATGAATGAATGAGGCACAGTAGGGGTGATATGACCTGTTAAGGCCACAGAATTAAGACTTAAACTCTGGGGACTTCCCTGGCGGTCCAGTGGTTAAGGCTTTGCCTTCCAACGCAGGGGCTGTGGGTTCGATCCCTGGTCGGGGAGTTAAGATCCCACGTGCCAAAAAACCAAAACACATAAAACAGAAGCAATATTGTAACAAATTCAATATAGACTTTAAAAATGGTCCACATGAAAAAAAATTATAAAAAAAAAGACAAACTCTAAAGCACTGTGCCATCTTTCTGGCTCACTCGCTTCTGCTTCCTTTTGACAATGACAGTGGTTTTGACTTCCATGTTTTCCCACCAAGGGCTGGTGACCTAGGCGGGCTTCGTGCTGGGTCACCTACCAGGCACACGCTCTCATGTTGTTCTCTGGAATGAGTCAGCCCCGAACAACAAAAACAGCAGCCAACACTTATTGAGTGCCACCTGTGTGCCAGGCCCCATCCCCAGAGCTTCCCACGGGCCGCCTCATTGGTTCTCAGGCAGCCAGTGATCACCCCATCTTGCACAGGGAGGGGTAGCCACTGCCCCAGGGTCACATCGCTAATTGCAAAGCTTGGAATCAATCGCACTGCACCATGTTGATCCCTGTTAGGCTGAATAATCATAGCCAGGAGGGGGTCTGTTTTCCCTACCAGACACATACTGTAGGGCCAAGCACTTTACAGAAATGATCTCAGTGGATTCTCACAAAATAACCTGAGAGGTTGGTACGGAATATGATCCTCCCATTTCAAGAGGAGGAGACCAAGACAGGGCGTGGTCAAGGCATTTAGAGGACAGAGCTGATGCCGAAAGCTCAGCGTTTAAGGGCCGCACGGGCCTATCTCTCCTGCTTCCTGCAGCAGGATCAGCCGGCCAGACGGTGAGCTGGAGAGAAGGGCTGCAGCCCCTCCAGGAGCCCGCCCTCCACAGAGTGTGCAGTGGGAGTTCCTCCTGCCTTCCACCTTGCCTTTCTGGGCCACTCAGGAGCTCCTGGCGGCCCCCATCCCTTCCCTTTCCGGTTGGGACCTGCCAACAGAGACTCATTTCCTCAAAGCCTCTCTCAGTGGCCAAAGCCCCGCCGGGTGCTTCTTTGGCCCGACGCTCCAGCGCTCCCATTTCCGGTGCTGTCAGAGCCAGTCCGCGCCAGTCCGCTTACTCCTTGGCACGGTCCACTTCTTCCCTCTGCCTCGGCCGTGCCAGTCTTTCCACCCGGGGTCCCCGCTCCCTTTTCTCACATCTTTCTTCAAGGCCCACCTCATTCCCATCTCCTCTTAGAAGCCCCCTTGACCATTTAATTCATTTTCATCGTTTTGAGCATCTACTATGCGCCAGTAAGCCTCCAAGATGCTGGGGATAAAGTGAACAAGACTGCTGGTGTCTACCCTCACCAGGCAAACATCAAGGGAACAAACCAGGAATATCCAAGATAGTGTGGAGTGGTGTTAAGTGCCAGAGACCAAAACAGGGGAACAGGGCTGCGAATGACTCAGTATATACGGGTGTGTAGTGCGTGGGTGTATGAGTTTCCTGTGGCTGCCATCACAAATTACCACAAACTGGGTGGCTTAAAACAACAGAGATCTACTCTCTCATAGTTTCAGAGACAAAACGTGTGAAATCAAGGTGTCAGCGGGCCATGTTCTCTCTGAAGGCTCTAGGGCAGGATCCTTCTGTGTCTCTTTTAGCTCCTTGTGGCCCTTGGTGGTCCTCGGCGTTCCTTGGCTTGTAGCTGCATCCCGCTACTCTCCGCCTTTGTCTTCACATGGCCTTCTTCCTGTGTGTACGTGTGTTCTGTCCTCTTCTTGTAAGGACAACAGTCATTGGATTAGAGCCGTTAGCCCTATAGGACTTCATCTGAACTTGATCATATCTGCAAAGACCCTCCTGCCAAATAAGATCACAGTCACAAGTACCTGAGGTTAGGGCTTGAACATATTTTGGGAGAGGGAAATCGTTCAACACACAATAGTAGGGATTGCTAGTTCACACTGGATGGTCCCCTCCTCTCTAAAGAGATGTCTTATTCATTGACCTCTGAATGGTGAGGGATCTGCCTGTACGGGATCTGGGGAACAAGCATCCCAGGCAGAAGGAAAAGAGAGTCCAGAGGCCTTGAGGAGAGACATGTGCTTGGGGTAGTCAATGAACAGCAAGACCGGTGTGGCAGGAACAGAAAGGGGGAGAGGGGAAGTGTGATAGGAGACAGATCAAGGAAGCAAGCCAGAGCAGGACCCAGCAGGATCTTGTGAGCTGTTTGAAGTTCATTCTCATGGTAATGGGGATGGGGAGGCTTTGGGGAAACTTGAAGCAGCAGAGGGTGTGAGCTCATTAACCTTTTCGTAGGATCATACTGACCTTTACGTGGAGAATGTCCTTTAGCCAGGTAAGAGTGGATGCTTAGGATACAGGTGGGAGGCTATCATGGTGGCCTGGGCAGGAGATGACAGAGGCTGGGACCAGTGTGGGGAGGAGGAAGTGGGGAGGAGTTGGTACTTCCCTGTCTGTAGAGGGTTCTCCTTTTCGGTTCTCAAACTGTGTTCCCTTGAGCCCTGGGGTTCTGCAGGGATGGTCCCTGTCTTTGGCACCTGAGGGTAGATGCTATTAATTTTGTGAATGATATGAACTGCTTCCAATGGGTCTTCCTCTTGGCCCAGCCTGGATTCCCCACGTCAGCTCCTCTTTCCCTCTCTGCTATCACTGGGAGTTATAAGACTTTTCGCAGCGTTTCATCTTGGTCCAAAAGTGTCCCTTAGTGCATCCACCCTTAGCTAATAACCCAGAAACAGTGTGACTCAGTAATGAGTATCAGACTGGTGTGGGACAAAACCACTTCCGTGGTGGCATGTGTGACTTCAAAAGTAACATCACAACCTACTCCGTGCCTTAGTTTCTTTAACTGAACAGCGGGGGTGATAGTAGTCTTTACACATGGCGGGTGCTTCGAGGTTTGGAGATCATGGCTGTGATGCTCTCAGTGTATATAAAAATGGTCAGTTCCTGTTAGCTGCCATTTACACTATTATTTTATTGTTTTAAATTCAAGTTGTTATTTTCCTTCAGCCTACTAACCTTCAAGTGTCCTTCCTGATTGGGATAAATCCATTTCCTACCAAATCTTTGGGGTCTTTTCTGGATGACCTAGTTCAATCACTCAACCAATGAGTTCAGAGGGGTTTGTGGAGGACCTGCTATTGCAAGACACTGGCTAGGTGGTGTGGAGAATATCCAAGATATATAAGAAGCTCTCATTTGCATTTGAAAGTCAGATAAAGATGTTTTTTTTTTCAAAGTCGGATAAAGAGACAATTGTGTGTGAAGCCATTTACATGCAAAGGAACTAAAAGTTTCCATGAAGTCTAGTGACTGTGCTGATAGAGGAATTTAAGAGAGAGAGGGCAAGAGCCGATGCCATGTGCTTTCTGGGGGGCGTGGGAGGGTGGGAGATGCTCTGGGGCGTGATTGTGCTGGAGGGAGGCTGGTGGAGGGTGGCCTGGAGATCCCCGAAGTCAGCTTGCTTGTCTGCGCCACTCCCTGACTTCAAAGATTATGAAATCGACACAGATGTTCGAGTCTGCAAGACCAGGGCAGGAGAGAGGATGGAGATGAGCGTCATGATACTGGGGGTGCGGTCATCTAGGAAGACAGCCTGGGTGACAGAAGGGTGATGGCGGAGAGAGGGAAAGGGTGGATGGTTGAGAAATAGTTGTGGGGCTGGGCAAAGACTAACCAATGCTCCATCCCCTGACTAATCCACCCTCTGCTGCCTGCCATTAAGGCTCTGATGCAGTAGAAGACGAAGCTCCCCCGGCAGAGGGATGGCGGCACCTCCTGTTTAATAAAAGGCAAGGACGGTAGTTTAAGGGCTAGGTGAGTGTTCTGATCGTGCTCTCTTGTTAAATATCAGTTCCATGAGGCAGAGGGGAACGTGCTACGAGGGAAGGAATGAAGAGGACAAAGCCAGGACAAAGTAGGTGAGCAGGGCCGAGGGAGAAGGAGTCAAGAGCCTGGAGACCAAGGTCTGGAGCTCACATGCTCACGGGGACGGACAGGGGCAGCTGGGTGGGGCAGTGGTGACCTGAGAGCTGTAGGATTGTCTGAAGGAGGCAGCCTCTACTCAGCCCCAGATGACGGATCCACCTGGGAATCCAGACCCTGCGTATTGTGGCCTGATCTTCCCATTTTTGGGGAGACACTGGACACTTGGATTTTTAAATGAAACCTCTCAATTAAAAAACTGTTAGTTCAGATTAAAAAAAAAAAAATTACGGGCAAGGCCAAACATACTATGCCTGCAGGATGGGTTTGGCCGAGCTACTGCAGACCTGTGACCACCGCTGCTGTCTGATGTGACATCTTTTTACAGTCCACACCTTGATTTGGGTTCTGGCTTTTAGGAGATCCCTGCTTTCCTAGAGCTTTTACCCTCAGTGCCTGCCCCCGGGCGGGGGGGGGGGGCCGCCAATTTCAACAAACTGCCTTCAGCTACAATTGCCTCCTGGAAATTAGTTATCTCACAGCAGAGAAGTCCTGTTCAGGTTTTAAAAGATGATGTCGATCATAGATTGGAGTGAAAGTCAACTTTGAAACTGTCTTGTTGTTCCCCCAATTCATAAGGAGCTCATTCCCGGAAAATGGCTTTGTGGGGAGACAACGTGGAAGGGGGCGCTGAAAAACTCAAGTGATCAAAATGAATAATATTTTCATGTAATATTTTAGAAATCAAAATTGATGCAAAACATCCAAGATGAACCAAAAATAGAAATAAAAATTTTAAATAAAGACGGGATCAGTATTACTCATCTTCTCTTTGCTTCAGGGTCCAGTACGACTCTGCACAGCACTATTACTGATTCTGTCTTTATTCGAAATGTAACGATTTGCTCACCATGGATTTTTTTTTGCTTTAATTTTGATTTTTAAAAAACATTTCATGAGAACATAATATGTTCAGTTATTGAGGTTTTTGGTGCCCTCTTAAATTTTGCCTCACTCGCCTCACTCTGGTTCCAGCCCTGGTGGAGTCAAATGCATCCATCTATAAATTAAAATATTAGCAACTAGGGTGGTAATCCCAGGCTGTGCTTAAATTGAGGGGAGATCGTGTTTTGGAATCTGGTAAAGAAAATTCCTACTTTTCGGATTAAACACGTTTCAGTGCCTACTTATAGTCAGGCTTTTATTGCAATGGGGGTTGTCAGGATGTGGGGTTCGGAATGAGTAAAAGATGAACATATGAATAAAACATGCTGCAGAGATAAGGGCTATGAGGAACATAAAGCAGGATCAAGGGACAGAGGAGGCCAGGGGACGCTATTTTTATGGGGATGGTCATGGAAGCTGACATTTGAGCTGAGGAATGAACAAAGCAAGGAAGTGACAAATATCAGTGGGAATAGTAGGTGCAAAGGCCCTGGGGTGGGGTCGTGCTTGGCATTTTCAAGGACGATCAGGGTGGCAGAAGGGAGTCAGAAAAGGGAAAATGGCAGGAGATAATACCTAAAGGGAGCTGGGGCAGGGGTGGTTTATCTAGGACCTTGTAGGCCAAGGTGCTTGTGTTTAATTCTCAACTTAATGAGAAGCCATGGGAGGTTTATTGGATGTATATTTTGAAAGGATCCCTTTCACTGCTCCATGTAAGGGCCAATGTGGAAGGGAGGAGGGAGGAGGGAGACCAGGGAGGAGGCTATCATACTCGTCCAGGTGAGAGATGGTGGGGGGCTAGGATTGCTGGGGTGGGAGGAAGAACAGTGAAGTCGGTGAAAAACCGTGGGATTTGGGTTACGTTTTGAGGGTTTTTGATTTGCCGAGGGTTTGCACGTGGGTGTGAGCAGAACGCGAGGAATAAAGGACTTACTCCTTGGTTTTCGGTGGGGGAATGGGATGAATGGGAGGGTGATATTTGAGCTGGGAACAGTGGGAGAGGAGCGGTTTCAGAGGATAATAGGGTTGGTTTGGACACGTGTATTTTGAGGGGCCTGTTGGATGCCCAGATGGAGATGCTGGGTCGACAGTGGGATATGTGAGCCCAGATTTCAGGGGAGGGGTCCAGGCTGAGGCTAAAAATGAGCTTTATACCAGAAGGGGGAAAGGAGGGCAGAGCTCTGCGTTGGGGGGGGAGGGTCCTTCCAGGGCCAACTTGGAGGGGCCTCAGGACTCAGAGCCACCTGGGGTGGGGTGGGAGGGCCCCAGAGGGTGGTACACCGCAGGTATTTGTATTCACGTGCAATCAGTTTATGCTGCCTTCTAAGAGGTAGCCTGGAAGAGGAAAAGAGATAACTCAAGGATGAGAGTATGCATATCTTTCATGTGCTTCCACTGTTTTCTATCTCAACTGCCCTCACCATAGTTCACGCCCCATTTTCTCTTGCCTGGATGACTGTAAGAACCTCCTAATTGGTCTTCCTGCTTCAATACTCGCCCCCTGCAGTTTCTTCTCCATGCAGAACCCAGAGCAACTGCTTAAAACCCCAAATATGATCTTGTCATGTATGTGCCTAATACACTTGAGTCATTCCTTGTTGGTCTGAGGTCCAAAATTCTCCACACGGGCCCTTGGGCCCCACTCACCCCCCAGCCTTACCTCACACCATCTTCTTGTCCGTTCCTGAGCACCTGTCACTCCAGTCTTTTTTCAGTTCTTCCACTACGTCCTACTTCCTCCTGCCTCAGGGCCTTTGCACATACTTTCCCATCTGGCTGTTCTTCCCCTCACTATTCTCTGGCTAACTTCTACTCAACCTTCTGTTCTCAGCTTCAATATCACCTCCCCAGGGAAGCCTTCCCCGAATTCCCTGTCAACATCAGGTTTCCTTGATATCAGCTCTGTGGCATCTTCTTCTTTCCTTTCACGGCACTTACCTCAGTTTGTAATTGTACACTAGAGTAAATGCTTTTGAATGGAGCTGAATTCCTGGGCCAGGGTCAGACGTGTGCTAGGAGTTTCAAACTCTCAGTGGCCTCACGAGCTTCCCATTGCACTTTTATTGGGGAACCCAGAGAAAAACTAAAAGGCTAGGGCCTCCACGAGGAGGCCAGTGGCAGGGCAGAGGGAAGGTTGACAGAGCTGCACTGTCAAGGCCTCCATCCCACCCCCCACCTTCCTGCTGTGGCCTCTGAATGCATAAAGGTCATGTATTCTGCCCCTAGCCCTTGCTTCGAACAGCACAAATTATTTATTTTGGAAATGAAAATATGCCTTCCCCCACACCCAAGCCGCACCCTTCAAAGTGGCCTTTAGAGAAGAAAACCCTCTCACTTCCCACTGCTCTAGCAGAAACTTTGTTATGGGTCAGGGCCTAGTTTGAACCCCTTCTCTTAAAGAACTCTGATTTGGTGCAGATCCTAGAAACTTTAAAAATATATCCACTGTTCAGAGGAACAACTTAGACAATTAGAATATTATTTAGAATGTCCTGAACCATTCTCATAAGGCTGAAGTTTTTGTAGCAGTTCATCAGTTGTAAAGTGATTTTTACCTTTATTATCTCATCCTATTATTGGGTATCTCAAGAGGATATCAGTTGGGGGTAAGAATTTAGATTCTTGCCCAAACAGTTGGGTGGCCAGAGGAAGCCTCAGGGAGGAGGGCCCTTAAAGAGAAATATAAGGATCTTATATACACAAGGACAGTCAAACTCTTTTATCCATCCATCCATCCATCTACTCTCCATCCATCCATCCACTTATCCATCCATCCATTCATCCATCCATCCATCCATCCATCCATCCACTTATCCATCCATCCATTCATCCATTCATCCATCCATCCATCCATCCATCCATCCATTCATCCATTCATCCATTCATCCATCCATCCATCCATCCATTCATCCATTTATCCATCCATCCATCATCCATCCATCCACTCATCTATCCATTCATTTATCCATCTGCATATCCACACATCCATTGTACATAAAGCTGTGAATGAGCCACTCATGACCCCTGCCCTAATGGGTCTCGTAGGCTAGTGGAGATAAAATTCTCCAATTGGCCAAGCCTGGATCATTTGTTCACTTCTTTGCCAGGGGAGTATGGGACAGCTGGGTTGATAATTTTACCAAGATTGTATCAAGAGTAGTTTCCCAAAGGAACACACTGGGGTGTTGTTATCAGAAGAAGTGGGGAATGATGCCAGGGAAGCGAAATCAATAGATGTCCACTAGATTAGAGGCATTTAGTCATCATGGGTGGAGGGATGAAAAGGGACACTTGAGGATGACACCAGCCTTTCTCCTTTTCTATATCACAAGGACTGGTTGGTTCCTTTGTTTATCCCTGACCAAGTTTCAGGGTTTGGATTTTGAGTCCTGTCATAGGGACCCAAGAGCATCCCTCTCCTTCTAGATACTTGGCTATAAGTGTTGCAGCCTGGGTCACCTCCTCTCCTCGACCTAAATTTATCAGCCACCCCTAAGATGCTTGTTGGATACACCCAGTATACGTATGCTTATGCTTAGGAAACAAAGAAGAGGATTTGTTTATGCTCTGACAACCAGAAAGTGCTTCCCAAGACTCTGAAAGTTCATAAATCTTGAGCCAGGCCCAGGACCCTGGAATGGAGTTTGTGTCTAAAATAGTGATTCTCACCTCGGGCCACACATTGGAAGCATCTGGGGAGCTTTTACACAGTACTGATGCCTGGGCCTCAAACATTCTGATTATAACTGGCCCCTCCTGGGGCCCAGCCATCTGAAGTGTTTTAACAGCTCTCCAGGTGAGTCTAATGTGTAGCTTGGGTTAAGAGCCACTGGTCTAAGTGCAATTTGGAAAGCCCTATTCATTGCTGTGTCTCTTTGCTAACAGGATAGAAACATGATGAGGGTAGAGACCATGTCCTGCTGATGGCTGCATCCCCAAGATCTGTAGTGGTGCCAGGTACCTAGCAGGTGCCCAGTAAAGATTTGTGGAATGAATGATGATTGATAGCTTCACACAAACCCCTTAACGGAGCAGAGATGGCTCCCCCTGAAGAGTGCGTCTTCTCTATACTTCTGGCACGTGGGGAAGGCTTAGAGTCAGACCCCATCTGAGATCAAGCTGTGGTTCTCAGGGACTCCTTGAACTTCTCCCACCTACTTTTCTGATCCAGCGATTCTCAACACTCGCTGCCCTTTAGATTCATCTGAGGTCATTAAAAAAAAAAAAAAAACAAACAGCTTTGGGTGTTCCAGTTCAGTGGGTTTGGATTGAAACGTGGAAACAGGCATTTTTTTTTAAAGTGTCTCAGGTGATGCTAACGTGCCGCTAACGTGCCATAAGGGTTGAGGCCACTGCTGTCATCTCACCGTTTTTACCTCCGTGAGTCTGTTTTCTGACTTTAGCTAACTTGGTCCGAGACCCCTGGAAGTGTTTCATGGGGGGTGGTAGTAGGTTCTTATGGAAGTGTTTCATGGGGGGTGGTAGTAGGTTCTTATGTACTGTTCCCCAAATGTACCTGTTCATAACATTCACCTTGGGTGCATGCTTAAAAATACACAACCCTGAGCCTTTACTCCAGACTTAGGGTTTCAGAAGCTCCAGTGAGGGGCCTGGGAATCTGTGTTTTTTACAAGCATCCAGGCATACTTGTCACCTGCCAACCTCTCCACCTGCACTGCTCTCCTTCCTGGTCTCCCACACGAGAACACCTTCTGGTTCTTACTTTCTTTTGGTTCCCACCGCCGGAACACTCTTCCCCCAGATCTTCCCATCAGTCTGGTTCAACCAAATGCTACCTTCCCAGAGAGGCCCTACCTGACCACTGAAGTGACCAAAGCCTCCTCAACCCCCAGCCTTTACCCTATATCTCTGGTGAGTTCTCTCCTGACACCCCACGGGGATGATCTTTGCTCCCCTGTTTATCTCCTTCATGACTCTTCCCCCACCAGAAAGTGAGCCCCAGCAGTGTCTGGGTCATGCTGGGTCCCCGGCACCTGGCCCATGTCAGGTGGCCAAGAGGTATAGATGTAAAGGTGGGACTTGCGCTCTGAGAGTATCTCTGATTCTTTCCCAGGTCCTGGGAATTGAGTTCAGGGGCACGCGGGTGACTGATGTAGGTGAAAATCATGCCACAGCTGTGGGCAGAGAGGCACCTGGAGACACGAGTCTGCAAGAGAAGGGCGTGGGTGCACTCCCTCCCCCATCCCCCCCCCCCCCCGCCCCCTTAGATTAGAAAAGAGGAAAAAGGTTGGGATCAGCCGGTCCTAGAGGGCAAACGACAAGAGGATTTCTCATCCGGATCCTGGGTCCGGCAGGGGCGCAGAGCTCACCGCGGGGAGGGTAGGAGCAGCGGCCGCACCAGAGCGCCTGGCGGTGGCCCCGGCGGGTTGCTACGCGCGGTGCCCGGGTAGTGCGGCCAGGACCAGGGGGCGGCCTCCTTCCTCCTGGGCCCGCCCGCCACTCCTCCCCTCCCTTCCCCCCTCCCTCCCCGGGTCCCTGGGTGGCGGCCCCGCCCCCGCCGACCCGGCCGCGCTGTCCCCGCCTCCCCTCTCCCCTCCCCGGGCTGCAACAGGTGCCTCCCGGAGCAGGAAGCCCGCGCCGCCGCCGCCGCCGCCGCTCAGCTCCCGCGGGAGCGTCCAGGACCCGCTGCGCCAGGCGCGCCGTCCCCGGGCCCGGCGTGCGTTCCCACGAGGGCAGTGACCCCGCCGCTCCACCCGCCTCTCCGCCCCGTTTCCTGCCTCCTTCGCCACCCCCGACGAGGGCCCAGGAGACAGCCGAGCCTGCCCTCGCCCCCGGCCCGCCGCCCTCCCGCCGCTCTGCGCGCCATGGACGCCCAGGAGCCGCAGCCCGACCCCGACGGCGGGGACGCCCCGGGCCACGAGCCTGGAGGCAGCCCCCAAGACGAGTTCGACTTCTCCATCCTCTTCGATTATGACTATTTGAATCCTATCGAAGGTCGGTGGAGGCTCGCCCCGGCCTGGCCTCCGAGCCCGGGCTGGGGCTTGGGCCTGGGCAGTGGACACAGGGCCCCCTTTTGCCCCACGTGTCACACTTACTGGGGGGCCTGGAGCGGGGGGGTGCCTCTCCCCCCGGCTGAGAGGGAGGGCGCGAGGCGTCAGGGACTGCAGCCGCCTTTAGGGGGCGCTAGGCTCACTGCCGGGTAGGGCGTCGGTTTCCAGTTACTTCTCCCTGATTGTCACTGATAGCAAAGCAAAAGGTGGCAGGGGTCGCAGCTGGCCTCTTGCCTGCTGCTGGTCGTCAGAGGGTAGCGGAAGCTACGGGTTTGCCTTTGGAGGGAGGAGATGAGGAAGCCAAAGCATGGAGTTCGTGGGAAGAGGCTGGTGCAGACAGAGGGCAGGTGAAGCGGATCCTCCCACCTCCGCGCACCAGCGCGTGCGAGCCCGTCGTTGGGGACTTTGTGTTGACACTAAGGAAGAGGTTGTCTGTATCTAATGCTGGAGGGTGGTTTGACTTCATCTTAGGCGGCTGGCCCATTTCCTCCCTCGGGTCTGCCGCTGTGTTTGCACATCACCCCGCATGGCTCAGTGTGAGCTTTATTAAGGGATCCCCCACCCCGCGGTCATCATGGCTGTGGGCGGTTGGGGGGAGCCGACCTGTGGATTCAGGAAGATGCAGGCTGTTCCTGCCTCAGCGACCTGTCGGTCGGTGCCTTCAAGTGCGCTCTGCGCTGGGGACCGGGGATTTCCCCAGGCTGGGCCGTCATTTCACGTGTTTAACAGGAGCCTTGCTCAGAAGGAGAAGGTCGCACACCCAACCTCACTGTATTTTTCTGGTTAGCAGGTTGGCTTGGAAAAAAAAAAAACCCAATCAGGCTTCCTGATTTTGACAGCCTAGCCCAGCCAATGCTTATTGAAGCCTCTGGGGCAGGCCTGGTGGTAACTTCCAGATGCACTTGGCCTTGGCTGCATTAGGGAAAGCAGGAAGGGGTTGTTCTGGCTGCTGTGTGTAGGAGGCCTTTTCCGGACTCTCCAGGGCTTGCTGTTTCCCAGAGATGCTGGGTTAGGCAGAGAAGTTTTCACTTTCCTTCCACAGCGCCTTCAGGTGAAACTCCTTAGGTGAGGGGCTTGCTTTGACTTCGGAGATGCCCTTCACTCGGGTACCAAGTGAAGATGGTAATTCGTAATTATTCTCTATTTCGGCTGGAGGTGGAAATAATTATCCAGCCAAAGAGACCAGTCTTCTTGAGTTGCAATCCGGAGGCCATCCTTTGCTTTGAAAAGATACAGTTAAGAATCTGCAAATGATCCCTCTAGCATCAGTGGTCTTGCTGTTTGTTCAGATTAAACTCATATTTTGCAGGGAACTAATACATACACCCCTCCCAGATTCACAATCAACGAATTTTTTTTTTCCTGCAGTGGGGGGAGATTTCCGGGGAAATAGTTTCCAAGCCAAATCCGATGGGAGGTGCTTTTTATAGTTTTTCTTGGCAAGGGGTGCTTCGTGGCTGCCAGATGGGTGTCTAAGTGACCACAGTGAAGGCCCCACAATCTACTTCTTAAAAATAAACTTTATTTTTTGGAACAGTTTTAGATTTACAGAAAAGTTGTAAAGATAGTACAGCGAGTTCTCATATACCCAGCACCGCACCAAGCTCCCTATATGATGAACATCTTACATTAGTAGATACATTTGTTATAATTAATGAGCCAATATCACGATACAGTATTATGAACCTAAGTCCATACTTTATTCACATTCAGACTGTCGTTTTTTTTTTTTTTTTTTTTTATGAGCTTGACAGTTTTGAGGAGTACTGATCAAGTACATTGTAGAATGTCCCTTCAATGGGCTCTTATGTTTTTCTTATGGTTAGACAGGGCTATGGGTTTTGGGGGAGGGAGACCACAGAGGTAATGTGACCATTTCCATCACATCATATCAAGGGTACCTACTATCAACATGATTTATCACTATTGATGATGGCCTTGATCACCTGGCTGAGGTAGCCTTTGGCAGGTTCCTCCACTGTAAGGTTACTCCTTTCCGAACTGTGCTCTTTGGAAAGAGGTCACTATGTGCAGCCCCATTTAAGGAGTGAGGCATTATGCTCTGAAATCTGTAAAATAATGACCCCTTGCTGGGAAGTCGGCAGCACAGAAACATCATGGCTCAGGAAGAGAAGGGATGTCGTGAGCCTTGAGAGGCTAAAGCGAGCTGTACCAGATGTGGGTCTGGCTCACCCAGATGTTAATAGCAGTCCCCTCTCTCTTCTTCCACATGATGGACCTCCCCAAGGGCCAACACTAGCCGTTATCTTGCTATTGGGCTTTGTCCCAGGTGACAATATGTTGGTGATGCACATGAGGTGTTCTCCTTAACTCTGGGCATGGGCTTGGCAAAAAACCAAGGAGGGAAGAGGACTGCCTATGGGACAGATGTTGTCAGAAATTGGTGTCGGCACTTAGGGAATTTGGGGGAAGTCGGGTGCTCATTTTATGGAGCTTGAACATGTGGCAGATGTTTATTAGCTCATGTAGTACCCCTCCAACCCTAGCAGGTAGGCACTGTTGTCACCCTCGTTTTACAGAGGAGGATGCAAAGGCACAGAGAGGTGGAGGAATTTTCCCAAGAAAGCAGGGCTGGTAAATGGCAGAGCTGAAACATGAACCTGGCAGTCCTTCTCCAGAGCCTGTTTTCCGTTCCTCATTCCCTCTTTTGATGAGAGACACATGTAAAGCAGTTTGTTAGGGGCCTGGTACCATGCAAGACTGGAATTTAAAACATTTACCAGCAGCGTGATCTTGGAAAAGTCATTTAACCTCTCTGGACCTCTGTCTGCTCAGCTGTCACATGACTGAAATGATAGTACTCACCTCATAGTGTTGTTTGCCTTGAATGGCTTAACCCATTTAAATCAGTTAACACAGAGTGTGATTTCTTACTAGCTTTTTATTAAAGCCTTGATTTTGTTAATAGAGGTGTTCAGTAATGTGAGTCATTATTCATTTACTCATCCATCTAACTATTGAGCACCTATGGTGTTAGATCCTGGGGATATAATAGGAAATGAGACTCAGCCCCTGCCCTCAATGAGTTTGAGCCTCTAATTGTTTTCTCTCGTCTAATTGCATTGACTAGTACCTCCAGTAGCATCTACATGGTAGTGGAAAGTAGGCATCTGTGCTTTGTTCCTGACCCCAGCAGGAGTGCCTTCAGTGTTGGCTTTGGAATCGAGGCATATGTATTTAATTACGTTAAGGAAGTATTCATCCATTTCTATTTTCATGAGAGTTTTGATTAAGAATGGGAGTTGAGTTAGGCCGTAGACGTTTTAGCATCTATGGAAAAATATGATTTTATTCTTCTAAGATCACTTGTATTAATAGATTTCCTAATGTTGAAATATTCCTGGTATCAACCCCACTTGCTCACTGTGTATTATTTTCTTATGGTGATGGGGCCGGCATCTACTGGATAATATTTTGTTCAGGATTTCTTCTAGCAGTATGTATGAGTGATATTTGTCTGTAATGTCCTTTTTGGTATGCTGTTAGGTTTAAATTTCTTTCCTTCTCTATGTTCAGGAACAGCATGTGTATTATTGGGACTATCCAGTTTCTACAGTTGTGATAGAATTCCTCTGTGAAGCCATCTAGATCTGGTGCCTTTTCATGGGGGTGGTTCTGCGTTGGCTTTCTTGATTGTGTCTATGGGAACTGGTCTGTTTACGTTTTCTATTTCTACTGGAGTCAATTTTGGTAAACTTTATCTTTCTAAGAAATTATTTATTTCACCTATCTGGATTTTCAGATTTATTTGCCTAGAGGCATTCAAAGTAAACGCTTATATTTTTCTACTGAGGGAGAGAGCTAAGTACGTAGTAATATTGATAGAAAGAACGGGGACAGGGCTATGGGAGTCCTGACCAGTGCTAAGTGCTACTGAGCCCACCTTGGAGGGGAGAGGTGTGCTGGCTGTTAGCAGACAGATCAGAAGTTTAATTTCTGTGTGTGTGCTTGTGAATTCAATGCATTCTTACTTCTCCCAACTTGTAATACACTGGGAGAGACGGGTTGGTCCTGGGAATACCCGGTCACCTCCAGAGGTGCCAGATCTCCTCCGGGCTGTGTTGGGACCGACATGTCAGGAGTGCTCGCTTCTGGTCTACCTCATTGGGTCTGGTGTGTCCCTCCTCTGATTCCTGGTAAGCCGATGCACGTGGCGTTAACTTTGACCTTTCAGAAAGGAAAATGGACTCCTGGTCATTGCTTGTAAAGTTTATTCTGGTGATCCTTAAACTTTTCGGGTCACAGCCCTTTGAAAGGCTGATAAAAGCCACAGATCCCATACGCTGTAGGAGCACACTGCACATGTGCGCACTCTCCTGCACTGTTCCCCGCCCCCCCCAAATCCCCACCCCAACCAGCATCCCCTCTGCCCCCAGCGCACCTTTTATACCATTTCCAAGTAGAGTCACAGGCCCTGCTGGAGCCCTAACGTCCCCTGCACTTCGACTCAGGGCCACCTGCTCTCAACCCATTCACAGGGCACAATTTAAACCTCATTCTTTCAGCAAACACTCACTGAATGCTGGTTTTGTGCCAGGCCCTGTAGGGGTACAGAGACGAATGAGATGTGGTCCTGCCCTTGCCTGGCCCCCAGGCCAATGTGGGACACAGCCTGGTAAACAAATTGGGACAAATGAGGTGCTGGGATATAGTATCATGGGTTTTTTTTGGTGCTTACTAAAAATAGAGCTCTACCCTAAGCAAGCAGTTCGCTGAACACATGTGACATTCAGAGACGTTGCCGTCTGTGTCGAGTTAAGGACAGGCCTTAATAAGCCTGCTTTGTACAAATAGTGTCTCCAGGTGCAGCTGGAAAGGTGAAATGAGGGCTGAATTGAGCCGCGGCCTTGTCAAGGGAGTCAAAAGAACTAGGGAGAAAGTTGCCTTAATCACGCTTTACTATCGCACACATGCCATCCCAGCTTCCAAATTAAAGGCCTTCTGTTCTTAAGGTGGCCTTAGCTTTTGATCGGGAGTAGAGGTTCTTAAAATCTTAAAGCTGTGTTATTTGAGTTGGTTCCCAAGGCTTTTTAGTCCTCTACGGTGATGGGGTTGAATAAATTGGAAAAATGCAGCATTGGTGGCCAGTGGTCCTCAATCCTGGCTACACGCTGGACTGTTCCAGCCGTACCCAGGACTGGTGAAGTCAGACTCCTTGGGGGTCAGTTAACTTTTGCTGAGAGTCATTGAGCGATACATGGCAGGGCAGGCCTCGAACCCAGGCAGTTAGGACCCCAGGTCTCTGCCCTCAGCACTACAGCTTAGCCAGTATCTCACTGACTCCAGCTCTCCTGGGTCCCCTGTACGCCAGCATGGGGTGCATTCACCTCGTATATTTTGATATTTATATACTTATCAATTGTATGTTCACTGCTGTCCTAATGGGATTATACTCATAAAACATGCAACAAAAATCAAAGTGGGAAAGGACAGAATATAAACGGGAGTTCTGCCGTTCCTGTATTTCTTTCTACATCCCAGTGGATTGTCGTGCATGCCTCCTGGGGTACATGTTCCCCCCAACTCCAGGGGCCATTGGCTCAGCAAGTCAGAGCACCAGATCTGAAATCAAGAAATCCTGGCTTGAAATTCTGACTTAGCTGTCTCCTACCTGCGTGACCTTGGCCAAGCAAAAGTACCTGGCATTAGCAAGCATGCAATAAATCGTTGCCAAATAAATGGATGAAAAGTTGCATAATTCCTTATTAGTGGTATGCCTCAGGGCAGGTGATTTTGATACTCTGCGCTTGTGTTTTCTCATCTGTGAAATGGGGGTGGTGATGGCAGGTTCCCACGAGGCAGTGTGATTAAGCGCGGGCAGCAGGGCTGTGTGAGTGTCAGGTGGCAGTGGTGGTGGGCTCTGAGATGTCTTCTGGCTCGCCTGACTTCTTGACAGCATTGGTTCCTTGGAGGAGAGAGTCTTTGCCTTGGCCTTTGATGAATCCTGAGTCTAGAGAGAAGATGCTCTTTGGAGAGGAGCCACTGGCCGTTGGGCTTCAGTCGGCATCACAGCAAGTTATCTAATTTACGTACGATCAGTTCTGACTCATCGGGCCCCTGCCTCAGCCCCAGAACTTGGCCAGCTGCAAAAGCTTTCTCAGTTGACCTGACTCGCAGGCTGCAAGGTTCCCTGCGGCTGCCTCTGTGAGAGGCAGGGCCTCCCCAGGTGTCCTGCCCTGGCCCCCCAGGACCCCCTGAGCCAGGGCCAGGAAGAGGCAGCCTTGGAAAGTGCAGCGTGATGGATGCCTTGTGGCTTCCCCCCACGAAGGGACTTCCTCTTTCCTCTCTGCCCAGCACAGGAAATAGCCCCGGGGCTCCGCAGAGCTCCAGCCAAACTCGGCTTCCCTGCGCTGGTGCGAGGTTCGGTTTTTGCCGATTGTTCCCAAACTGAGCTCAGGGAAGAAGGCAAGACTCGGCCCTGAGGCTCTTCCTGGGATGCGTCAGGGGCTGTCAGCTTTCCTACCTGGAGCAGAGCCCCACATGGGTTCCCCCAAAGCAAGAGGAACTGCCTTTGACTTTTTCCTGAACTTTTATTACGAACTTTTCCAAAAATATGGAAAAGTAGAGACAGTGGTATCATTAACTCCCGTGTTCCCATGCGCCCAGCTTCAACAATCATCAACATAAGGCCGATCTTATTTCATCTCTGCCTCATTGTAGTCTCTGCATCTCCACTCCTGCTTACTTTATGTCACATTCCAGGTGGCATAATATTTTATTAATAAATAGTATGTAGCTCAAAAATAAGGGCTCTTGAAAAAAAAATCAAATACCATTATCAAACCTGAAAAGGAATAATACTTAATTTCAAATGTCCAGTGTTTAAATTTCCTGCTTGTCTCACAAGGGTCTGTTTATGGTTAATTTGTTTGAACCAAGATCCAAACAAGATCCTCACATTGTAATTGGTTGACATGGCCATTTACGTCTCTTTTATTTTATAAAAATCCCCATCAGTCTGTTTTCTTGCCGTTTATTTGTTGAAGAAGCAGGGTCATTTTTCCTGTGCTGGTCTCCACGTGATGGATTTTGCCAGTGTCATCCCTGTGGTGTTTTTTAAACGTGTTCCTTTGTCCCTTGCATCTCCTACGGACTGGCATTTAGATCTAAAGTCCTGTGCCTTGGACTTTTAGTGCTTTTTTTCCTCTGCAAGAGAAATATATCAAAGGTAGACGGGAAGCTACAGGAAGAACAGAGAGATTGCATTTCCCGAGTTGGCATTTGGGGACCCTCCACGCGTCCTAATCTGAGGTTTTGGGAAAGAGCATTTTCTCACCTGGACCTGTTTTAGTTAATACGACATATTTCTAAAAGCCAGTCCTTCTGTGTGAATTTTAATTGAGCCACGCCTGAGTGAGCTGTCTGAAGTAAGAAAGTTACCTGCAAAGCTCAGGATTTATAAAGGTCCTTATCAAAACAAACCTGCTTGGGTGTGCTGAAAAAGGGTGACCGTTAGACGAGGAGGTGGGGAACGCTTTAAGTCTGCAGTGCCTGCGAAAGTCATTGTAAAGACTTCAGAAAGGGGCTGTTTACCTGTGTGATCCTAAGAAGGTGGGATGAGGGTCTGAAATCCGCAACGGATTACATCACCTCCGTTGCCAAGGAGAAAGGAGGAATGTCATTAATGACCGGGCTTGGCAGGGGCCACGATGGATGAAGTGTGCCCGCCCTCGGGGAACACGGCACCAAAGTGAAAGCTCCTGGGGACGAGTGTAAATAAAGCACCCATCTGTCAATCAGGTATTAATTTTAAGTCTCTGCCCCTGGCCAAGGGTTATGGGGCCCCACTGTCTTCAAGGGGATGTTTCCACTTGGATTTCAAGTTGCCTGAAAGAAAGGTGGAAATCAGCTTCGCAGGCCGTGACAGGGGTTGTAGGACTCCATAAAGGCTACAGCTCCTTGAGGGGCTGGCGTAAAGGTGAGGGGGCCTTTGCTGAGTGAGTTAGAGGAAGGAAAGCAAGGAAGGTGGCCGTGCCCCCTCCCATGTCCCCTTGTGCAGGGCTTTGACGGAGAGGCGGGGTAGCCACGCAAGCCCTTTTTCTGAGGGAGGATTATCTGAGGGCTACTTCTGGCTAATTCTTCTGACCAGATCTTTCCTTTTCCTTTTGTCGAGGAAGTCGCTCTCTGTTGAGCACTGCGTGACAAATGCGGAGAGACTGTCTTTTCTTAGAGACGGATCTCCCTGAAGCACAAGTTCAATCTGAAATGGCTGTCTTCTTGAAAAACGGAGGCAGTATGGCAAGGTGACCAGACAAGTAAAGTCTGATGTCATCATTTGATGGACTGTTACACAGAGATGCAAAAGAAACTGCAGCTGCATATGACATGGTTAAATCTCAGACATAAGGTTGAGGAAAACGGTGACATGCACATCTCGTACGGTTTTATTTATACGATGGTCAAAGCAGGCAAACCCAGGCTATAGTGAGAGAAGGCAGGCGAGCGGGTCCCCCTGAATGAGGGTTATTGGCTGGCAGGGGGGCCACCAGAGAACCCTCTGGCAGGATGGAAACATTCTATATCTTGATTGGTGGGTACACGGTGCATACATTTGTAAAAAGGCACGAGGTGTGCTTCTAATATCTGTGCATTTGACTGCATTTAAATGATGTCTCAGTTTGAACCCCAGCTCTGCCCCTGATTGTTTTTGTGACTTTGAGTGAATCCTCGCGGCCCTGAGTCTCAGGGCCCCCCTCTGTAACACAGAGGAGTTGATGGTTCCTGCTTCCCAGGGTGCTTGTAAACCCCAGAGAGAGAGGTAATACACGGGAAAGCTCGAGGCGCAGTGAACGAATAAAAATAAGAAGGTCTTTGAACTTCTTAAAAGCACGAGGGCCCCATGGAATGACTTGCAACCGGTTCTTTCTATCCCAATTTGAGGACAGAGGTGAGGTCTCATGTCTGCCAGATGCCTGGGCCCTGCTGCCCCCATCCAAAAGCTGACCTTGAGGCACATGGGTTGCAGATTCCATACATGTCTCTGCTTCTCTCCAAAAGGAATACGTGTCAGCCTGCGGGTGCGTGTGTTTTTGCAGACAGCCACGCCAGTAGCCAGTCTGTAAGGCTCGGTGCTTGCAAATTGTCCCGGGTCCTGGATCCTGTGTCCCAGGCGCCTGGCCTCATGGCGGGCTGCCTGGGAGGCAGGACCGAGCCCTCCTTTCTGCCCTGTCTGGTGAAGGCAGACAGCTGCCTTAGCTGGGGCAAGGTCAGCAAAGAGCATAGCGTTCAAGGTGGCTTTTTCTAGTGGTTCCACATTGACGAGACAGGATGGTAAACTGCCTCTCTTCCCTTTCTGGCATTTCTGGACCTGACTTATCTGGATGGAATTTCTCACCTCTCATGCCCTGCTTCTGTGTGTGTCATCTCTGAGTGATGGGTGTGACAACCTGATTCTCCGTCATTATTAATACACACGATCCATTGATTGGGAATCCAGTTACTGTTCGGCGTTTGTGCGTGGTGGGGGCAGTAGGGGCATGGGGGGCCCTTTGGAAAGTTTGCTAAGTGCTGAATTTATTACTTGAAGCACAACCTGTAACTTTTCAAAGAAGGTCTTTCCTACAGGTGGTGCAAGCTGCCAGATGAAAAATCCATCCACCTTTTGCTCCTCTTGGCATTTCCTGCAGCCCCCGACACAGAGGAGGTTATGAGAGGAGTGGGACGGAGGGAGGCGGGATTCCTTCCCTCCACCTTCCCCCCTGTCCTCTGGCTGCACATGTACAGTGCCAGGTTGTGGCATCCTAATGCTGCCGTGGCAACAGACTGTGACGTCTCAAACCCAGCGCCCGGAACTCACACCACCTTGGGGTGTGAGCTCATTGAGCGGTGGGTCTGTCACCTCAGACAGGGATGGACTGCAGCTCTGGGGCCCTGCTGCCAGCCTGAGGGGCATCTGGCCTCCAGACCGTGCCCTGGCTTCTCTCCTCCGAGTCGTTCAAACCTGAGAGCACCGGTTCGTGCAGTCCCTTTCCCCTTCCCCCTTCCCCAAAGGACAGATGCCTCATGTAGGTTCCTTAGCTGGGTTTCTATTTTGGTCATTCTATTCTGCTTCCTGAAAATTCCACCCGCCTGTAGTTCTAGGCGGAGAAGATGTTCTCTTGCTGTTCCTTTTTTCAAAAGCGATCTGTTGGCTGGTGAGTTGGCGCTGGCGGCTGTCTCAGACTTGGCCGTGTGTCCTTAAGGATGAGCAACAGGCCCGCCAGAGGCTCCAAGAGGGCAGGCACTGGCAGAGAGCTCCTTGTGGCCTGAGTGGGATTTTTAAATAATCGTTGACTCAATCCTGGGGCAAATGGAGGGATTGTGAGTATTCCAGAAGAAAGGAATCCGTGTCTTTAGTTGTCTAGGGCAGCCTACCTCATGATGGGGCTCCAGAGCAGTTCCTATTCTGGGGACACCTCATTTCTATGTGTTGGAGTTAAGGTATCACCATCCAGGACATATCCCCTTTCATGTGTTATGGGGGTGGAGGAGCTGGGTGGGCTGCCTGAGACTGAATCTGGCTCTGCCACTTAGAAGCTGTGTGACCTTGGGCAAATTAATCACCCTCTCTGAGCCTCACGTTCCCCATTTATGAAATGAGGAAACTCTATCACCTGCTTCGTAGGTCTTTCGTAAGACAAACATTAGTATATGCTAAATGCATACATAGTGGTTCTTGGTATAAAGTATATGGTAGAGATGTGTTAGCGAGAATCACTTTTGTTACTGCAACTAGCTCACTGTGTCACTAACATTTTAGTAAGATTTAGTTGATCAGCTCCCAGGTACCCCAGAAGAGGGAGTACAAAGCATGGAGCGGAGGGAGTGTTCAGGCATTCTTTACTTATTCCACATATTTTCTGAAGGCTAGCAGAAAAAGAGAATTCCCAAAGTGCTGACCAATCCATTTTATTTTTATAAAAATTTCTTCCCTTTTTCTTTTTTAATGCTTTTGAAGGCACTTGGGGGCCAGTGTGTGTCACACTTTCAAGTTGTAAAATAAGGCAATGAAAGCAGAGCAAGGGGAGAATTTTCACTTAGAAGATCGTTCTTTCCATAATGATAGTACGAGTATACTGGAAGGCCCCATTTACCGAGTGTTTATTTTGTGTGTTTTGGGCTTCATGTGGATAAGGTGAAACATCAGGTGGGTATTGTCACCAACCTCAGCAACTGTTATACACGAGGACTCAGAGGTCCCCCAGGTCACACAGCCGGGCGGGGGAGGGGGAGGGGTGAGCCGTGGAGCTGGGGGCCCCTAGCACTGTGTATGGACCGAGACCCGGCCCTCAGTGCAGACGCCTTGCTAGGGCGGGGCTGGAGTGGCCTCCGCAGCAGTCTTGTCTTGCGGTTTTTGGAGAGTGGCCAGAGATCTCCCCAAATATTCATGGGGCCTAGATGTTGGGGTGAGCACCTGGGAACTTGACGGAAGGAAGGGCGATGATATTTCGACTTTCAGATGTCTGCTGCAGAAACGATTTACCTGCTAGGGCTGACGGGGATCAGATGTCTCATTTCTGAATCAGTTCAGGTTTGACTCGTGGATGGATGCTCCCAACATTCTTTGGGGCCTCGGCTGCGTGCAGGGCCCGGAACCGTGGGGCCTAGAGCAGTGGTTCCCAGCTGCGGGTGATTCTGCCTCGCAGGAGAAATTCGGCAATGCCAGGAGATGCTTCTGGTTGTTACAACTGAGAGAGGGGAGGGGGTGCTCCTGGCATCTAGTGGGTAGAGGCCAGAGGTGCTGCTGAATGTCCTGCAGCCTCACAGCAAAGAAGTCTGTAGCCCCCAGTGTCAGTAGTTCTGAGGCTGAGAACCCCTGGTCTCAGGTCTGCTGGGTTCAAGCTGTGAGACCTCGGGCAAGTTAATTCACCTCTTTGTGCCTCAGTTAACCCATCTATAAAAGGGGAGTAAACAGTGCCCGTCTCATAGGTTGTGAGAATTAAATAATTTACTCCAGGTAATGTGTTTACAGCAGAGCCTGGCATATAAATTCTCAGCACATGTTAGCTGCTGTTGCTGCCACTGTTGTTATTATGATTGGCCTTTATCTGCCTTCAAAAAGCTCACTGTCTAGTAGGGAGACAGACAAGTGAATCTATACTTGATAGGCTTCACTACACGACTCTTTAGGTTCTGGCAACACTACAGAGTCTGTAGTGTCTGATCCAGCCGAGGGAGGGCTTTTAGGAAGAGGTGGCCCAAGTGAAATCTTGATGGACAAATAGTGGCTTGCTAGGAAAAGTGAGGACAGGAGGTGTGGAAGGGTGTTCTGGGCATGGGGAACAGCATGTGCAAAAGCATGGAGGCACAGAGGACTGAGAGCAGCAACCTCTGAATCCCTCATCTCTGCCTCCACCTTCTGCCTCTTTTGGAATCCTAATGCCTCGAGTGTGGGCTGGGTACCTCACATGGCAAGTGGGATGGTCTCACGGGCCGCCCCAATGAGTACATTGCATATGCGGGTCATCCCCTTGGCAGGGCGCCTTCTCTTGAGTCAGGAGTGAGGCCTCCATCAGTTGCTACTGTGTCTTTAACGCCTTTCTTTCTGACACTTGCCGTTTCCTCCCCCCCCCACCCCACTTCCAGATTTAAAAAAGGCAGATTTTCTGGGGTCGTGGAAATGTCCTGCGTCATGATTGTGGTAGTGACAAGGGTGTAGAACATCTGGCAAAACTCACTGAACTCTGCACTCAAAATCTGTATGTATAAATGATACCTTATTTAAATAAAGAGCATCAAGGAGGAAAAAAAGTGGGCCTCAGGCTCAGAGCCTTTGGCTAGCAACAGTGTCTTGCTTGAATTTAGTAACTTTTATTTTGATTGTAGTTTTACCCTACCTTCTATTTATGGAGGTGACACTGATTTTCCATTTGTGGCATGGGTGTAAAGTTTCCGTAAAAAAAAAAAGAAAGTAATATGCGAACGAATTTAAATAGAAATATTAAGTGAATAATATTCACTGGTGGTACATGAATATAGCAAAGATCATGCAAGTGGTAAGAAAAGCAAGCTTTTTGGAAACCCTTCTGAGAGAATCTGGTACTTCTGAGATGAAATGAACTTGGCCCAGTGCTGTGTGGGCACAGTGAGGGAGCTATCTGCAAGGGTGGCAGTTGTTTACGGAGAAATAGTGAAGAATCCTAGCTACTTAAAGAAATATTTTAATCATGAGCCTTTTGTCTGTGAGAATTACTGTCAAATACCCAGGGAAATGAGAATTAAATGATTATAAATTACCTCCATTACTTGCTTGTGGGTAAGCTTTCAAACTCTTGGGGAGAGAAAAGAAAAAGAAACTCTGCTGCTTGGATTAATTAAAACCAATGTAAATGCTTTAAATGCTTTTGCTCAGCAAACTGGCCTTTCTCTTTTTCATTGCTGCCCCGGAGTGTTAGTGATGTGTGTTTTTATGGCAAAAAGTTTCTGTGACTTTCACATCAGCCCCGAGGGGGTGTTTCTGATAAGATGTAATGCAGTTTTTCTGATAAGGCTGGAATTTTTGCTAAGAGGCTTTCTGTGTTTTGTTTTGCTGGTTCGCAGGGCAATGGATTATCTGAATGTTGTCGGACATGGATTTGACCTGGATCTCTTCCTAGATTAAAAATCTATGCTCCGTTACCTGCCAGGAAGGCAGTGTGTGTGTGTGTGTGTGTGTGTGTGTGTGTGTGTGTGTGTGTGTGTGTGTGTGTGTGTGTGTGTGTGTGCAGGCACAAGTACAAGTTTATATTGAACTGCAGCTTTACAAGAACCCTAAACCCTATAGACTCTAGTTAGAAAAATGAAAGGACGTCAGAGCCAGAAGCAGCCAAGGAGACTGATCTGGTTTAACGCCGTCCGGTTACAAATGAGGAGGTTGAGACCTAGAGTGGGTGGGGGACTTTTCCAAGGTCACACAACTAGTTAGTGGCAGAGTAGGACTAGAACGCAATTTCCTGCTTCCTAAACCAAGTGTCATTGCTATATATCATGTTATGTCACCGCCCCCCGCCCCCTTAAAATAAATAAAATAAAAACATGTGCCTTTTGGAAATTATCTTTCTATTCCTCAATGTAGTACAGAAATCAGAGTCTCCTTTCTGCCTCTGCCCCTAATTACTTAGCTCTTCTCCCTGGAGGAAATCACTGTTACCTGTAACTTCCAGGGAGAGCCTGTGTACCCATAAGCATTGTGTGTGTGTGTGTGTGTGTGTGTGTGTGTACACACTCACCCTCTGTTTCTATCCTATGCATACTGTGTGCATCTTTAACAATATCTTGTGGTCATTCTATATCAACGTAAAAAGAATGTTTTCAACCCTTTTTGTAACTGTATTGTATCTCACTATGTGAATGACAGAATTTAACCCATCCCCAGCTGATGCACAGTAGGTTGCTTCCAGTCTTTGGGGATTATAAACAGGGCTGGACTGACTAAACATATGCATACCTGGTTTTGCGCGTGTGCTGGATAAATTTCTAAAAGTGACATTGCTTGGTTCCAAGTATACGTGCGTTTGGAATTTAGATAGATATTACCAAATCACCCTCTCTTAAGATGACGTCTTTCTACCTTTTGGTTTGGATGTTAGCATCTTTGAGGAGTAGTTTAAATATTTCATGCTTTATTCAGCAGACCGACAGATATTTTTGGAGGGTCTGCTTTGTGGCAGGTCCTGTCCAGTCGTTAGGAATACAGTGGGGGTGGTGGTGGTGAGAGAGTCCTCATGGAATTGACTGATTGGTGGAGGTGGGGCTGGGAGTTGGGGGAGAGGCAGATGATAAACAAGTAACCACGGAATTACTGAATTAGAATTGTGAGAAGTGCAGTGGAGCAGAGCAGGGAAGTGTGAGTGGGGTCTGATCTCGTCAAGAAGGTCAGAAGGACTTCTGAGAGCACATGACACTTTAGCCAAGCTTCAGCGAAGGAGCGGTTTTAGTTACGAAGAGGGCTGGGTGGGGGAGGAGTTGTTGAGCAGAGGGAACAGCAAGTGCAAAGGTCCTGAGGCAGAAAGGAGCTTGGCATTTTCTGAGAATGACAGCCAGTTTGGCTGGAGTCCGGAGAGAGAGGAGAGGGGGAGAGGGTAGAGAGAGGCAAGGCTAGAGGGGCAGGCAGAGGCTCAACCGGGCTGACCTAGTTGAGATTGTTTATCTTGATCCTAGGAGCTGTGGAAAGCCGTTTCTGGGCTCTCACCTGGGGTGGGGCACCACCTGAACCCTATGAGATCAGCTCAGCTAAACCAGATAGCACTTACCCCAGGATGGCCCAGAAAGGGCACCGAGGAAGTGGAGGATCACCTGTGTGCACCAACCAGCTCTGCTGTTATAGTGCAAAAGCCGGCCACAGGCTATGTGTAAACAAATAGGAGCGGCTTTGTTCCAATAAAACTTTACTTACACACGCAATCTGTGGGCCAACTTTGGTCCAGGGGCTGTAGTTTGCCTGCCCCTGATCTAGCAGCATGCGATTCTCTAAACAGATAATATCTGATGTGATGTGAGCTGCTAACAGGTGTCAGTGGAGAAAAGACGGCAGGGAAATGGGGTGGAGAATGACACAGGGGTGGGGATGGAGATGATCCTTTTGATGGGCCTGTCTAAGGAGCTGTTGACTGAGCAGGCATGTGAAGGAATTAAGGGAAGCAGCCAGGTGAAGATCTTGGGGGGAGAGTTTCTAGGGAGAGGGAGCTCCACAGCAGGAGCTGCTTGAAGAATGGTGAGGATGTCAGCAGGGCTGGTGCTGAGTCAGCTTGGGGAAAAGTGGGGAGAGTGGGAGTAGTGAGACAGGCCAGGGCCAGGGGACGAGTGTGTTAAGGGCTGTCCTGGGGACATCTAGGGAAGCCTTTAAAGTGGGTTTCACTTTACAATGGACATTTCAATAGATGGCTGCGTGGAGAACAGACCATAGAGGGTGAGTGTAGAAATGGGGAGACCAGGGAGGAGGTGACGGCAACAGTCCAAGTGGAAGAGGGTGGCGGGAGGTGGTGACACATGAATTTGGTTCACGTTTTAATAGAGCGGTCAGGCTTTGCTGATGGACTGGATGTAAGGGCATGAGAGAAGAGTTGAGGCTGACCCAAGTAACGACAGAGAGGGTGGAGGGGCCTCTGTTGAGCTGGGGAGCTTGCAGGAGGAGCCGGGTGTGGGATGGTGGGAACAAATAGCTAGTTCCCTCACTAATCTCACTCTCCAGCCACGGGTTCTTTCGAGGTGGCAGCAGAAGCCTGAGCCACGATTAAAGAAAAAATTTAGATCATTCTGTATCCACTGATTTTACTAGTTTGGGAGGCTCTATAGCTATGGCTCTGTCTTTTGGGGGCCAAGTAGCTTTTCTGGGGGATTTCTAATCCTGTTCATTCTGTATTTGGGTGAATCTCTTCCCCTCCCTGGACCTCAGTTTCCTCATCTGTAAAATGGCACAAGATGAGATATGGCTCAGGAGTCCTGGTTGTAAATTAAGTCACTTTTTTACATGTGGGCATAAACATTTGGGATTTGAACCCAGAGCTTCATGGTCTCCGGAGCTTCTGCGGCCTCCCCCTGCATCTTGTAGCTGTATCATACAGGTAGAAAGAGCAGATGGGCCTAGGTCAGTGTTTTTCAAACTGTGGGTCATGACCCACTGGTGGGACAGGAAATCTGTTTAATGAGTTATGACCAGAATTTAAACAAAATAACCCCAGACAGGAGGATAGATAAGAGTGCATCATACGTAGCAGGGTAAGTATTGTTTTGGGAAGCTTTTGTTTCAGTTGCCAGTGAATATGATGGTGTGAACTGAATTGTGAAATAAAATCACATTTCTTTTAAGGGTTGCACTGAAACAAAAGTTTGGAAGCTGTTAGCCCAGCCAGCCATCCAGGTCTCTGGCTGCTGCTGCACGGCTTGGACCAGCTGTGCTTGTGCACCTGCACTAAAATCCTTCCGCTTTGATCTCTCTGTTCAAGGAATCTGGGATGAAGTGGCCTCACTTTCCTTCTGTGAGGGAAGGAGTTTCTAGCTCTGGGGTTTGGTGTGGTGGGGATTAAAAATAAAAAATAACAGGAGACAAAACCCAATCTGTGATTGCTCTGCATCCGGAGTTGTGTTTTAGAGGCTTAAAAAGACCCCTCCCTCCCCCCTTCTCTTTCCAGAAGAACCGAATGCACATAAGGTCGCCAGCCCACCCTCCGGACTCGCATACCCCGATGATGTCCTGGACTATGGCCTCAAGCCATACAGCCCCCTAGCCAGTCTCTCTGGCGAGCCCCCCCGCCGGTTGGGAGAGCCGGATAGGGTAGGGCCCCAGAACTTTCTGTGCCCTGCCAAGCCAGCGGGGGCCTCGGGCCTGAGCCCTCGGATCGAGATCACTCCATCCCACGAACTGATGCAGGCAGGGGGGCCCTTCCGCGTGAGAGACACTGGCCTCCTGGTGGAGCAGCCGCCCCTGCCGGGGGTGGGCGCCAGCCCGAGGTTCACGCTGCCCGTGCCCGGCTTCGAGGGCTACCGCGAGCCGCTTTGCTTGAGCCCCGCTAGCAGCGGCTCCTCTGCCAGCTTCATTTCCGACACCTTCTCCCCCTACACCTCGCCCTGCGTCTCGCCCAATAACGGCGGGCCCGACGACCTGTGTCCCCAGTTTCAAAACATCCCTGCTCATTATTCCCCCAGAACCTCGCCAATAATGTCACCTCGAACCGGCCTCGCTGAGGACAGCTGCCTGGGCCGCCACTCGCCCGTGCCCCGTCCGGCCTCCCGCTCCTCGTCGCCTGGTACCAAGCGGAGGCATTCGTGCGCTGGGGCCTTGGTTGCCCCGCTGCCCGGAGCCTCACCCCAGCGCTCGCGGAGCCCCTCGCCGCAGCCCCGGGACGACGGCGCCCCTGCCGGGTACCCCCCCGCGGCTGGCTCTGCCGTCCTCATGGATGCCCTGAACAGCCTCGCTGCCGACTCGCCCTGTGGGATCCCCACCAAGATGTGGAAGACCAGCCCCGACCCGTCGCCGGTGTCCACCGCCCCGTCCAAGGCTGGCCTGCCCCGCCACATCTACCCGGCCGTGGAGTTCCTGGGGCCCTGCGAGCAGGAGGAGAGGAGGAACTCAGCCCCCGAGTCCATCTTGCTGGTGCCACCAACTTGGCCCAAGCAGCTGGTGCCCGCCATTCCCATCTGCAGGTGAGTCAGGCTTTGAAAACGATTTATTCCATGGTCCAGTTTTAAGAGAAGGTTTTCTGGTTATGAGCATGGGATTCAGAGTTAGCTAGACTGGTCTTAAATCCTGGCTCTCCATTTACTGGCTGCCAGACCTTGAAAAGGAAGTTAAATTCTCTGGGAAAACAAAACAAAACTCTGAGCTGCAGTTTTCCCATCTGTAAAATGGGTGTGTTCCTGACTTACTGGGTGGTTGTTAGGAGGATGCAGTCATCAGAAGCATGTGATTGCTCATATGACACTGAGCTCATTCATGCATTCGCTTATTTAACAAGTATTTATCAAACACCTACTATGTGCCAGGCACTGTTACAGGTGTTGGGGAGACAGTGTGAACAAAATGGGAAAAAAAATTCTGCCTTCGTGGAGCTGACGTTCTAGTAAGCTCAAAGCAAACCTGAACACGTGGAATTTGCTATCTTATTATAAGAGGAATTGATGTTTGTTGGCATCTGCTATGTGCCTCAGTATTGCAGTCAGTGATATGGAGGCCTTCAAAAAATGTGGGAGCCGTAATCCTCAAGGAGCTTAAAATCTTGGCAAGCTGAAGAGATGCATGAATAGCAGCATGTAGGCTTGGGGTCTCCAGGGATGGATCTGAGTCCTGGCTCTGCCACTCACTGGCTGTGTGATCATGGGCATGTCTGCTGCTGCCATCCTGCTGTGCCCATAACAGACATCACTAATCATGCAGGGCCCTCTTTCTCATTGAGCACCTTTTGGATGCCGTGCCCAGGGCAGACATTGCTAATCAATCAGGACCTTCATTCTCATTGAGCACCTTTCTGGGCCTTGGTTCATTTCCTGTGAGATGAGGATAATAATAGTACCTACCGCATGGTTTTTTTGTTTGTTTGTTTTTTTAAGGATTAGGTGAGATAATATATATCAAACTCTTAGCATAGGACCTACATAGCTAAGAGCTCATGAAAGAGACAGCTGTTATTGTTATCGGAGAATCTTATCCTTATAGAGGAAGCACTTTGTTGCTTCCTCACTGATGAGCCGTGTGCTAGGAGATTGAGTCCCCAATAGCTGTTAGAGTGATGATAGTGACAATAATAATCACCAACATTTCAGGATGCTAGCTGTGTGCCAGGCACACTTCTGAGTACTCTCTCTGGATTATTTCATGTTATTCTCACATAAACCTGGTTTGGTTATATATTTATCTTCATTTTGATAATAAGGAAAATGAGGTACACAGATTAGGAGCAGAGATTAATTTATCTGCTTTATTAGGTGAAGAATCTAAGCTTTATGCTATTCCCATTATCCCAATCGTTTTCAAAGTGTTATTTGCTTTTAGCAAATGGAAGCCTCTTCTTTTCAAATAAAATGTTGAATGCCAAAATAGGTAATGTAGAGCTGTTTTGATTGATGGGGGGTTGAGAGTAGCCTAGGGCCGTGCCCACTGGGCCTGGCTTCCCCACGCCCACCTGCCCCCAATCCCGACCGAAATGGACTGAATGGAGCTTCTGGTCTGATGTTTCCTCCAAAGCAGGTTCTGAGAACACTAGTGCCATCATAGGTCAGTCAGTCCCTTAAGGAAAGGAGTTTCTGGGTTTAATAGAGTTTAATAGACACCTTTGTGTAGGGACCGCTCCCTGCTGTGGACAGAATGTGCGGTGATTTCAAAGGCCATCTGACCACAGAGTTCTGAGACTAAAGTTTCCTGGAGCCACCTTAGGAATGCTGATCAAGATCAACGCCTGGTGCAGGTTGAGAAACTGGGGCTCAGAGAGGTGAAGTGATACGCCCATCAGCACCCAGCTAGTTCATGACCAAGTTGGAAATCAGAATTCGAGATTCCTGACTCCTTGTTATTTCTGGTCAACTCCTTGATCAGTCTCCAAAACATGACTTATTTGGGAATGAGGAGGAACATTAATATAAAATACGATTGTGAGGCATTTATCTGAGACTTTACTGTATATAAAATCCTTCCCTCTCCATTATGTGGCTTGATCTGAGAGGTTCTGATGAGTTAGAATCCTTTAGTCCCTAGCAAGTGCCAATCTGTGCCAGCCAGTGAGATATTTGCAAGAATTTTCTATTCGATTGAGAAGATAGAGCATTCAAAGAAGTCTCACGATGATATTTCTCTCAGGGAGTGTGGATAACTCAGCAGGGGGCTGGAATTCAAATGCAGGATGTCAGACTGGCTCCAATGGTCTGAGTCTTAAGATTATATTTCGGTTGTCAAACACCTATTCCAGAACCAAACAAAATTAGAAGTTGATACTTAGGGATATTCCATTGAATCTTCTACTCACCAAATGTTTTGATTCGTACAGGGGTGGAGTGATTTTTTAATGAACCTTATTTTGCTAACTTTAGAAAATTTTAACTTGCATACATGAGAATAAGAGTATTTAACATATATGGCACCTTGGATGTAGACAGAAGCTTGAAGGCATCTTGGAACTGTAACTAAGGTAGAAATAAAGGCACTTTAGACACCTGAGACTTCAGAGTTAAAGGGGCTTCAGGAGGCAATGTGGTTATAAAGAAGGGCTGGAGATATGCTTGCATAGTGAGGATGGAATTGTAAGTTGGATTGTATGTTCAAGTTCGGCTCTGGCACTGATGGAGTTTGTGGGGCTTCTGCCCCCCTCCACTCTCCCCTTGGAATTGCTGTAAGAGAGAAGGGATAGAATTGGCCTCCCTGCAAATGTTTAATTAAGTCCAGTTGATAATGTTAGCTTCTAGCAGTTTTGGGCTTAGCAGGAAAGACTGTCCTGATTAGATTAATGTTTTCTCCTGCATGTGAAAAATCAGGACATAGTGACACAAATCCATGCATTTGCAACTTCAAAGCTACTTTGAACATACGGGTGTTCTTTGAAATAAAACTGCTTGTTCATTCATCCATTTATCCTTCCATTCATTCGTCCGCCCACCCACTGAATATTCACTGACGACCTAGCAAATCTCAGGCATTGCTCTAGACTCATTCCATCAATGAGGTATTTTCTTGGGCCTATTTTAAATAAATTAATAAGATAAGAGACAGTGTAGAGATGTGGAAGGAGCACTGGACCGGGAGTCAAGAGACTTAAGTTGGAGCCTTGGCTGTGTCTTGCTCTGTGATCTTGGGAAAATGTCTTTAGGTTCTCTTGGGCTCTGAGTGAATGGTCTAGATAGATTGTCAAGACTTCATTCACCTCTTCAATGACCTAATTCTAACCTCATATCAAGTACCTGATGTGTGTGCTGGGTAGGGTTGAGACTGTATAATAAAATGAAACTTAACGTAATGCCCTCAAAGATTTTACAAATTCAGATGCCAAAGCATACATATCCAATACCATTAATACTGTAGTCAGATCGTCTGCAGGAAGTAACTATTTATTTGAAATATACACTATATTACATGAAAAAATAATTATAGCTAATATTTATTGAGCAGTTATTGTGCTTAAGGTCTTTATATGATCTCAGTATCCCCATTTCACAGTTGAAGGCGACTAAGGCCTAGGGAGATAGAGGCATTTGCTCTAAGTCACACAGGTAGGTAGAGGTGGAGCTGGGACTTGAACTTGGGTGTGTAACTCCAGTCATGCTCTTGACCTTTACTCCTCATTTAATTGTAGGAAGTCTGAGTGGTTTGGCTCATCCATACCAAAACCAGACACCTCTCTGTGGTTAGATGTTCTACGCTTGACCCAAGAAGTAATGATTGTGACTGGGAATGGCCTCTCCCTAAATTTACTTTTATTTGAGACATCAGACATAGAAATAAGAGCTAGAAAAACTCTCAGATGTCATCTAGTCCATTTGTGGTTACAGGATACTGAGGATAAGAAAGATGAAGTTGCATACCTAACGTCACATGGCAAGTTAGTGACACAGTGGGGCCCCTGATTTCTATTTCAGTGTTCCTTCTCCCACACTTACTCCTTTGGAAAAGGAAAACATCCTGGCTAAGGGATGTTCTTTAGAGGTGAGAGGTGATATTCTTCAAAATTTCCAGAGGAAAATAAGCTACAGTGGTTCAGAACATGCTAGAACAATCATATTATGAACTTAGCTTCATAAACTGAGATGTCAGTCATTCTGTCTTCATCAAGATGGAAGAGAAAACAAAGAAAGAGAATGAAAAAGATCTCTACCTTGTGAAGAGCCCTACCTATCATGTCTGAGAAATGTGTGCCTCCCAACAGCCAACATTTTATCATATGCCCATTGGACATGATTTTCAGAAAAGGGACCATTTATGTTTATTGTACAGATTGACGGGATATGATTTATTGTACACATGACTGATTCTGTTTCCTCCTTCAGCATCCCAGTGACTGCATCCCTCCCTCCACTTGAGTGGCCACTCTCCCACCAGTCAGGCTCCTATGAGCTGAGGATCGAGGTGCAGCCCAAGCCACATCACCGAGCTCACTACGAGACAGAAGGCAGCCGAGGGGCTGTCAAAGCTCCGACCGGCGGCCACCCTGTGGTTCAGGTATGGCCTTGAGTTCTCTTCCTTTTGCGTCCTCATTTATCACTGGGTGATTTACTTCTGCTGAGCTACTGCTTGGTGCTTATTAGGTTGAGGTATGTGTCTTAGCCTCTTATTCCTCTGAGGGATGGGAAATTTGAGACTGAGTATCAGAAGCTAATCCAGCTACTCAGAAGCCATAGACAAAAGTTTTACTGAGCTGGATAAGGATAGAAATGATATTCATGCTCAAGCTTCTTCTTCCTTCTCTTTCTGATTGAGAGACCACTAGAGTTTTGCAGAGGTTTCTGTATTGAAGGTTTCTGAAGCCATCATTTTGTGTTTAAATTTCAGATGAGAGTCCATTGAGGAAAATCAATATATTGAAAACTGGGGAAAAGTTAAAACTACGCAGAGTCAAATACCTAAAATAACTATTATTAGCATTTTGATATATTTCCTGTTGCCTTTTTTTCTATTCATAAACATGGCAATGTCTATCACTGTACATTTTTATACTTGATGTTATAGTAGTTTGTACTTTGATTTTTTTTCACTTTACATTTTACTCTGAGCATTTCCTCCTGGTTTTTCCTTAAGCATTATCTTTTATGTCTGTGGCTTTTGATTTAACCTCAGATTTTTTTTTCAAAATAAGTGGAGAACTGTTTTTTTTCTCCAAAATATTGAGTTGAAATATTCTTGATTGTATAGTCTGGTTAACCAGGAATTGCTGACTGGTGCCCACCAACCAACTCAATTAACCAGCCCTTTAATACATTTAAATTAGTTTAACTCTTTTAAATTTGCCTTAAAGTAAAAGTATTCTATGATAAGAATCTGATGGTGCATCAAAACCCTTTAGAGTAGTTGTTAAAAATGCAGATTCTTGAGCATCCACTGAAACTACATGACACAAGTACAATTCAGACAAAAAACAAACATACAAACCTCTAACCCTAAAATCTTCACAGGTAGCTTTGAGTGTATATACCTGGTTAAGGACTTTAATGATAATATTAAGAACTTATAAATCCTGGCAGTTGCTTTTTCTAAATCTAACATCACAGCCTTTTGGGGATTTTGTTTGCATTCGTTGCTTCTTTTCATTTACCACAAGTCACATTTTACTATTTCTTTGCATGTCTAGTAATTGTTGACTGTATACTGACATTGTGATGATGACGTGTACTGGACATTGTAGAGACTCTTGATTTTGTTATCTTCCTCTAAAGGTAGTTCAGTTACTGGCTGATCACATTGAACTTTTATAGGCTTGATTTTACCCTTTGTTAAGGTAGACCTGTGGAAAGCCCAGGGTGTTCCCCATGCCCTTCAGGTTCATGGGGTTAGCCATCAAATTCCTTCTTTTGTGGATCTAGTTGAGGCTAGGTTTTAGACCATGTTAGGGCAGGTCTAAAGTAGCCCTTACTCTAAGGCATGACCTTACTCTTAAGGCCTAGTCTTTTTGGATGCTTCGTGGGGAGGTCACTCCTCTCTGGTGGGCTGGAATTCCAGTACTCCAGCCCTGCTCAACCTCTAGTCTCTCTGTTTCCCTTTTTACCCTATAGCTGC
Organism: Balaenoptera borealis; assembly: GCF_965194805.1. Lineage (NCBI taxonomy): Eukaryota > Metazoa > Chordata > Mammalia > Artiodactyla > Balaenopteridae > Balaenoptera > Balaenoptera borealis. The sequence continues at coordinate 10,466,191 of NC_138872.1, forward strand.
CTCTCTCTGATAAACTCTGCACATTCTTTCCCTGTGCTTACACAGCCCAGCCCTTGGCCAAGGACTTGGGGAGCTCCCCTAGCACCTTCCCCCTCTCTGATGCTTTACCCACAGATCCTAGCTGCTTCTACAGCCTGGGACTCTGAACTGAACTCTGTCTCCCCAACTGAGCAGGACCACTGTGTTCTGCTTGAACTCCACTCCCTGCATGTGGGAGGGAAACTGTCCCCAGGCAGAGAGCTGCAGTGAACATGGGCTCACCTCCTATGTTTCCTTTCTCTCATGGACCACAGTCTTACGCTGCCTGCTGTCTATTGCCTGAAAGCAACTGACTTATCAACTTTTGTCCTATTTTATAGTTGTTTATGTTGGTAGGGCTGGCCTGGTACTATTTACTCTGTCATGCTTGAAAACTGATTTTTGGAAAAGAAAGTCTTCATATCATTATCGATCGATCAAGGCTTATCTGCTCTAGGATGGGAACCTCTTGGCCTGGAGGTGGTGTTAGTGTGTGCTGGAGTCAAAGCCTTTGGTTGTAACAGAGAGAGAAACTCATTCAAAGCAGATTAGAAAAAGGGGATTATATGGGGAGGCTACTGGGGTAACATATCATCAGGTCAGGAGATTCAGCTCAAGAAGAACCTGGACTCATGGTCATGAGTCCAAGATTTATTTCTTTGCTCAGTCAATCCATTCAACAAGTGGATTCGTTCTGCAAGTATTTGTTGACCACCTACCTTTTGCCATGTACTGTGCTTGATGCCGAGATACAATGAAGACTGAAAGAGAAGTGGTGGTTAGCTTCTCTATGGAGCTCATGATCTAGGGGGTATAAAGCTATTGACTAAATAATCATGCAAGGGCTTCCCTGGTGGTGCAGTGGTTGAGACTCTGCCTGCCAATGCAGGGGACACGGGTTCAAGCCCTGGTCTGGGAAGATCCCACATGCCGCGGAGCAACTAGGCCCGTGAGCCACAACTACTGAGCCTGCGCGTCTGGAGCCTGTGCTCCACAACAAGAGAAGCCGCGATAGTGAGAGGCCCACGCACCGCGATGAAGAGTGGCCCCTGCTTGCCGCAACTAGGGAAAGCCCTCGCACAGAAACGAAGACCCAACACAGCCAAAAATAAATTAATTAATTAATTAAAAAAAAATAATAAAATAATCATGCAAATGATAAAATTACAAATTGTGGCAAGTGGCAGGAAGGAAACGTGCATGAGGCTCTCATGGAGGAGCCAGTGTAGAGGGGGGAAGAGTTCCCTGGTAACATTTCCTTGAAGAAGAGACGGGGGCGGAGGATGGTGCATAGAGGGAACAGTATGTGCAAATGCTTAGAGGCCAAAGGAAGCAAACTGTGTCAGTGGACCTTGAGGAAGCCGGTGGAACCAGACTATGAAGGGCCAGAGGGAGAGAGGAGGGGGCCCGAGCGGGCAGGGCCCGAGTAGCCATGGGGGAGAGTTTGGCTTTTACCCTGAGATGGGAAAAGCAGGAAAGAAACAAGGAGAAGCTTTAGGAGGCTCTGTCCATGGTGTCTATCCTTTCAGAGCTATGTGGTATCTTTGTTCTCTGATTATCCAACAAACATTTGTTGAGCACTGCTATGTACCAGGCATGGTTCTAGATTCTGGGATGTGGTATGAACGAACCAGCCAGAAACCCTCACCGTCATGAACTTACAGTTCAGCAAGATGATGCTAATAATAGTTAACACTTAGTGAGCATTGACCGCATGTCAGACCCTATTCCAAGTGCCGTCTGTGTTAACTTATTTAATCCTCAAAAAAGCCCTAAGAAGCAGTTACAGTTCGGTCAAGGAGATGTCCAGGAACTTGTTCAAGATCATAGCTCTTGAATGGTGGACTCAGGATTTGGATTCAGGTGTCTGGCTTTGCCTGTTACACAGCTTTCCTCGTCTTCCACATCGCTCTGCAGAACAGCTTTCCCTGCCGCCTCATTCTCACCAGGCAGGGAAGTCCTGGTGGAGAAATGCCCACCAGGCCCTCCTGCCTTTCGATTTTCTATGCTGTCCGTGTTCTAGCCCCTCACCAGCTCGTTGGAGCCCAAGTCCTGACCCTCAGGGAGATTCTAATTGGCCCTGGGGTGGGGAGGGAAGGGTGCCACCCCCGGTCCAGTTAGCTTGGCCGGAGAGGTCAGACCGTGTGTAGTGCAAGGCTCTGCTCACCCATTCATCAGGGGCTGGGGCCATGGAAAGTTCCAGAGACGGGAATGGGCTGGACCTGCAGTTCCGAGGATGCCCACTACGCTATGCTTGATGTTCACGCCCCTCCTTCCAACAGCTCCCCAGGATCCGCCCCTCTTCTTGTTCGTAACTTTGAAAACTCAACGTATGACTTAAAAATCTGTAGCCATATCCTCAAAAGACACAAAGTGGCATGGACATATATACGCTACCAGATGTAAAACAGATAGCTAGTGGGAAGCAGCCGCATAGCACAGGGAGATCAGCTCGGTGCTTTGTGACCACCTAGAGGGGTGGGATAGGGAGGGTGGGAGGGAGACGCAAGAGGGAGGAGATATGGAGATATATGTATATGTATAGCTGATTCACTTTGTTATAAAGCAGAAACTAACACACCATTGTAAAGTAATTATACTTTAATAAAGATGTTTAAAAAAAAAAAAGACACAAAGTGAAGTCTTAAAAAAAAAAATCATTTGAATAGATTGGGTTCTCTTCAAAACGAGATGTGCTAACCCCTGATTTTTAACATAGGAAGTCAGTTTTTTAAAAACTTCTTTGAAAAATGAAGAGAAGAGGGGACTTTAAGAAGACAAGGGCTCTTAACCTTTAAGTAGGTGCGAAAACCCCTTTCGAAATCTGGAGGGTTGCCCTTTCATTCCCAGAAGAGCAGCGAAGCTCTGTTTTGTACCTTGCCTAGATGCTTCTGCTGGTTTCTTTCTTGATCTCTGTCTCTCTCCTTATCTCTCCATCTGTTTCTATTTCTGTACTGTACCATGGCTCACTTTTCCCCCTCTCGATGATTGGTCCTCACCTTTCTCTTTTTTATTTGCCACACTATAAAACTTCACTTTTTTTTTTTTTGCATGCCTAGTGGTTTTATGCTCCTCTTTATATGAAAATAAAATGAGTACATGACCATTTCATTCTCTTTCTTTACATGTAAAATTTCATATCTTAAGCATATGCCGTGTTCAGCTGCTTTTCTTTCTTTTTTCTTTCCTCTCTCTTGAATGTCACTTGATCTTGGAAGAAAGTTTGTTCCAAACCTTAAATGCTTTTCAGATCTCATGACTCATTCATTCGGTGAACATTTTGTCAAGGGCTTGCTCTGTGCCAGGCACTGTGCTAGACGCCAGTAATGTAATGATGGGTGAGATGGACACAGTCCCTGCCCTGATGTAGCTCAAGGGGCACCAGATATGCCAAGTAGACCAGGATGGTTGGTGGGACCGTTGCTGAGATGTGGGTGTGTCAGGGAGGCCAGATGAGGGCCATCTGGGATGACACCTGGACTCCAAGGTAGGACGTGACAGCTGATTAGGAGTTCATCTGTTGGATTCACAACTTGGGGCGGGAGGCGGTGGTAAGTGCTTTGACAATACAAACCGTGCCAAGAAAGTACTACTTAGATGACCTGCTTTAGAGGGAGGGAGGATCCCTCTGAGGTGGTGACTTACCAGCTGGGGCCTGGAGCAGATGATGGAGCCAGCAAAGACAGGAATGTTGCCCTTCCTCTCTCTGTCTCTGTCTCTTTTGGTGGTGGCGGGGGCGTGTTCCACGCACAAGGCACGGCACACACGGAGGTCCTGAGGCTGGGAAGAACTTGGTGTGTCTGAGGAGCCGAAGGAGGGCCAGTGTCACTTGAGTTTAGCTTGGAGGGTGATGGTTGGCAGGACTCATAAGCCAAGATGAGGAACTTTTTTATTTCAGGGCAAGGGGAAGGGAGTGCCGAGTTTTGAGCAGGGGAGGAAGATGATTCTGATTTAATGTTTTTGGGATCACTTGGGCTTCCCTCTAAGGAGTGGGCTTCTCTACGGGAAGAAGCAGGGAGGGGAATTTGATAGGCTGTGGCAGTGCCGGCTGGAAGGTCAAGGTGGTGAGGACTGGGAGGTGGCATTGGGAGGGGAGGGGATGGATTCCAAGGTGTGAGCTTCGGGACTTGGTGCTGGCTTAGGTGTGTGGGGGGGGTGAAGGAGTGCCTGGGTAGAGGGTGGTGTCATATGCCACGTGGGAAGACCTGGGGAGGCAGTCATTTTCCTAGGGGAAGATTACGAGTTCAGTTTGGGGTGAGGGAATTAGGAAGGGCTTGTGGGGCATCCAAGCAATGACAGCAAGTAGGCAGTTGGGTATATGAGTCTGGAGCTCAGAAGCAGAGTCATAGACTTTCTAACGCTCAGGCCATCACTACAGGGCTTAGTGCATATCCACTTGTAAGGATTTATTTCCCATACCCTCAATAACAAGCTGCATCTCTCTAGAAGGAGTGGACTAAGGAGAGAACCAAAGAAGTGAGTGCAGAAACAAGATTACAAACTGAGTGCTCGTGGGAGCCAGACGATGGAAGGAAATGACTGCCTTGGCCAGGCAGGGAGCAATAGGGAGTGGTGGGGAGTAGGGCACAGCACAGTATGTACCGTCTCTGAAGGAGGCAGCTGGTACTCAGCCCCCCTTGGTTATGCCATGTGGGAACCAAAGTTGCCAGGTTTCACAGTTTTTATTAAGGGGAGCTAGGAATCTGAATTTTTATGTATAATTTCTGATTTTTATATTTTGGCTACTAAATCAAACTTTGAGTTAGATTTAGCTCAAGGCAAATATCCTCAAGTTCATAGCCTCTGGGGGTTAATAAGGACTGTGCTACGTTAAGGGTTATCAGTAGAAAGGGAGGTAGGAAAGAGGCTATGTTTATACGATTTCTAAGAATTGTCCAGTTAGGGAAGGAGCTCTGTTCGCAGCCAGACCCTGGACATTTCTCCTATAAAGCTCTAAATCCCGTGGAACTAGAGCAAGTTTATGGTTTTTTCTGAGGAGCCTGGGAATCTTAGTTCTTTGACGTGACTTTGACCTGTAGGGATCAGAGAAAGGGAACCACTTGATTCACCTTGAAAGAGCCACATGCCTTTTGGTGGAACCCTGCCATCATCTCCTCGTTCTGTTTCAGGATAGGAAGCAGTGGTCCTTTGGTGGACAAAACTGCCATTCAAAGGCAGCTTTGCAAGGTTGGGCTTTAAGCGTTTCCATAGCTCTTCAGCTTATGGGATCTCATAATACCCCAGCTGAGAGTTGCCTGTATAATGCCACTGTCATTTAATCCTTTCCCTGGCTGCTTCCAGACCCTTTAACCATAATCCTGCATAGAAATTCCCGGTAGAGGACACCTCATTATTTTCCTCATCCATCTTTGTGCTGGGGTTTTCAATAAACGTTATTCTTACCACTCTCTGGGACGTGTTTTCAACTGAAAGAAGGATTGGAAAGCCATCCTTTTCGTTATAAAGTAGTCAAAATCTGAGATTGTTTAACCACAGTACACACCTCCAAAGACAATACTCCTGATTCTTTCAAACAGATGTTCAGACATATGGAAAAAACATGGGCAGTTCCTTTAGGAGAAATTCCTTGCAGATGCAGAAACCTGATCTCGATTTCATCCTGGGGAACAGTAATGAGCTTTGCAGAGAGAAGAGTGGGGGGCCAGGGCGCACCTGTCCAGGTTACCGCCTTCCCATCCTGGAGGAGGCTAGTAAAGTCTCCGAGCTTTCATCTCGTAAAACAGATTACGGGACAGTGATTTTCATCCTGTTGGATTTTGGCTTTTGTACTCTCTGCGACTCACTTTAAATTATATCTAAGACAGGGGAGAAAGAAGCCAGATGGGGTTTCCTCCTGACCAGGCGAAACTGGAGTCGTGACAGAGAGCCGCGCTTCTCTGGCAATTGGCTGGGCGTGTTGGCTTCCATTGACTAATAAAATTTTGTGCTCGGTGAGGCTGGCTCCGTGAAACAGGAAGCAGGTCTTGCTGATGCTAATTTGTCTTGATCAGGGCTGCTGCGTTTGCTTAGAACTACAGAGGTTCGATGAGACCTTCTGGAGAAGGAAAGGAGAAGAGGAGTGAAACAGTGATCCTCAAGCTTCAGAGGAGGAGCACGTGGTCTGAGGTCATCAGGGATGCGTTTTGCTCATTCATTCGTTTGCTCGAATTATTCACCCAGCGCCTTCTAGGTGCTCGGCACTCTTCCAGGCTCTGGGAATGCAGCCGTGAACAAAACAGACAGAAATTCCTGCCCCCGTGGCGCTGACGTTCTGGCTGCAGTGAGATAAACAATAAATCTAATAAATAGGAAAATTCAGTAGTACGTTGGAAGGTGATAAGTACTATGGGAAAAACTGCCAGGGCGAGGGGAATTGGGTGTGGTCAGATAGGCCTTCCTGAGAAGGTAGCATTTGAGCCAAGGGGGAGCTGAAGGACTAAAGGGTCTGGGTTTCTGGGGATGAGTGCTCACGGCGGCCTGGACAGCCGGGGCCACGCTGGGTGGGGTCTGGGAGCAGAGAGGGGGCCTGCGTGGGAAGGGCAGGCTGAGTCAGGGCAGAGGAGGAGGGGGTGGAGGCCCGGAGGAAAGAGGATGGGCACACTTGGGCCTTGGACATTGAATACTTTCACTTGCAGGAAGGTGGGAGCCGGGAAGACCGGGTCTGACCTAGGTTTCAGCAAGATCCCTCTGGGTGCCTTGCTGATGAAGACAGGCCGCGGGGGCGCTGGGGGAAGGAGCACGGAGATGGGCTAGGAGCTGCTGCAGTGGTCCAGGCGAGACGGGACTGTGGCTGGACCAGGACTGGGGAGTGGAGGGCATGAGAAATGGTTGGACTCTGGGTATATTCTGAAAGTCAAGCAAATTGGATTTTTTGAGAGATCAGTTATGGGCGGGAGGCACGTGGGTGGTTGCAGTCTTGGGGGAGGCCGGAGTGCCCAGGGTTGAGCAGCCGTGCCCATCACACTGAGATTCTCCTGTTTTCAGAGGGAAGACATCTAGGGCTGACTTGACCCAGTCTTTTCCTTTAAAGGTGAGGATGGGGTGGGGAGGGGATGCTGAGGCCGACTTCAGGAGGACCCATCCTCACTACCCTCTCTTTGTCTATACCAGTCTCTTTTTTTTTTTTTTTAATTTTATTTGTTTATTTATTTATTTATTTTTGGCTGTGTTGGGTCTTCGTTTCTGTGCGAGGGCTTTCTCTAGTTGCGGCAAGCGGGGGCCACTCTTCATCGCGGTGCGCGGGCCTCTCACCATCGCGGCCTCTCCTGTTGCGGAGCACAGGCTCCAGACGCGCAGGCTCAGTAGTTGTGGCTCACGGGCCTAGTTGCTCCGCGGCATGTGGGACCCTCCCAGACCAGGGCTCGAACCCGTGTCTCCTGCATTGGCAGGCAGACTCCCAACCACTGCACCACCAGGGAAGCCCTATACCAGTCTCTTGATGATAACACTGACCATTAATTAAAACATCTTTTAAAAGAGTACAGTCCAAACCAAGTGCATCTGTGGGCCAGATGTAGCCCTGGCGTGTGACCTTGGCTGAGGCTGGAGTGGTCACGGAGGCCTTGTAAAAGCGTGGAGACGGGTGCTGGCCTCCAGGGGTGAGCCAGGTGCAGAAGAGAGGGTGTCGGGGGGGGTGCGGAGCCTGTACAGGTACAGGTGTGGAGGGATGAGGAGGTGCAGGGTTGGATGGTGCTGTGTGCTAACACGTCTGCATGTCAGAAACACACCGAGGGAAGCAAGAGGTGCTTTCAGCTCACATGAGAATATAAATTATCATGAATGAGCGTCAAACGTTGCCCCCCGCCGCCCCCGGTGTAAGCAGAAAACAGAAAATTTCCAGAATCTTGGAGGAATAATTGTTCCAAAAAGAGAGATTAAGTCTGAGGCTTGCAGTGTGTCTGGCAACCAGTGGGAACACAGAGAGGAAACTTCATTTGTTCTATAAAGAAATTTTTGGATTCCTCTTACGCGCCAGGCACTGTGATGTAACAATGACGCAGGTACACTTACCCAGCGTCTACCATGCACTTTCCTTAGAGGGACCTGCTTAATCTTTGCAGCGATGCTATGGAGTGCAGGTGGTAGAATTGCTCTCATTTTACAGACAAGGAAATTGGGGCACAGAGAGGTTAAGCAACTTGGCTGATGTCACCCAGCTGGTGAGCGGTGGCTTTGATTTAGACATAGGAGGTTTAAAGCCAGAGCCCACACTGAACCATCAATCTGTGCTGCCTTTTAAAATATTTTTATTTATTTATTTATTTATTTATGGCTGTGTTGGGTCTTCGTTTCTGTGCGAGGGCTTTCTCCAGTTGTGGCAAACGGGGGCCACTCTTCATAGCGGTGCGCGGGCCTCTCACTATCGCGGCCTCTCTTGTTGCGGAGCACAGGCTCCAGACGCGCAGGCTCAGTAGTTGTGGCTCACGGGCCCAGTTGCTCCGCGGCATGTGGGATCTTCCCAGACCAGGGCTCGAACCCGTGTCCCCTGCATTGGCAGGCAGATTCTCAACCACTGCGCCACCAGGGAAGCCCTGTGCTGCCTTTTGGTAGCAGAAAGAGCAGGTTGTTTGGAGCAAGGCAGTCCTAGCATTCATTAGCTTTGGGACTCTGGGTAACTGTCTGGGCTGCAGCTTCTTCACTTAGAAAATAGTAAAGACCTACATCTTTCAGATTTTTTGTTTTGTTTTGTTAAGAGTTGTTAGGATGCTAAGCAAAAGTGCCCTGCGTGATCTTGGGTACAAAGTAGGTTTTTTTAAAAAAAATTTTTGTCCTTGTTGTTGATGGGGACTATTTTTAAAGTCTTTATTGAATTTGTTACAATATTGCTTCTGTTTTACATTTTGGTTTTTTTGGCCCCATGGCATGTGGGATCTTAGCTCCCCAACCAGGGATCGAACCCACACCCCCTGCATTGGAAGGCAAAGTCTTAACCACTGGACCACCAGAGAAGTCCCACAAAGTGGTCTTTTAATCTGCTGATGTTCTTTGGTTGAGAGAGAAAGATTGACATGGATCTGGGGTATTTTAAGCTCTGATAGCCTAAGATTAGATCCTGGTGCCCGTTCAGGTTTTTTCTGGTTGAGTTAACCACATCTGAGACTAACTTAGGGTACTTTATTTACACATTGAGGGTTGTTTATTTACACATCGTTTGTTACATACGTGATACTATTTCATCCTTGCAGCCACTCAGTGAGTTGGTGCTATTATTCCCCTTGTACAGATGGAAAAAGAGGCAGGGGGGGAGCTAATGTCACTTACCTAAAGTCAGGCAGCCAGTAAGCACTGGAGCCCTGACTTTGGCTTTTAGCTTCTGGCTTCTCATCTTTCCACGCACCTATTCATTCATCTATCACCTGCTCCCAGCCGGCTCTGCATCAAGCCCCAGCACAGAGAGCTCCAGCCGGGGCTTAACATGAGGGTAAGACGGGACAGGGCTCATGAAAGGCTGCTCTGTAGCATCTTTGGGCAGCACCCGGCTGGTGGTGTGATTTCAGCCCTGGACCCGGCGCTGGGCGTCCAGGTCCCATCGTGGCCTTCACTTTCTTCACTGAGGGACCTCGGGAGAAACAAAGACTGTCTCTGGTCCTGTGAGGAAGGAGGCATCTGCTAGAGGTGGATTGTAAGTACCTGCTAGCTCCAACATGCCCCGGGAGAGAGGGGAGGTGATGGCGTCTCACACGGGCCCTGTTCCCTCTGTGAGAGCAGCAGAGCCGTCCTCTGCATCCTGGGAGACAGCGTGGAGGTAAAAGCTGCTTGTTCTGAGCTTCCTGCAAAACTGTGGGCTGACTCTGCCCATAACTGCATCTGTTTATCGAGCACTTACTGTGTGACAAGCACGTCACATGGAGTGGCTCAGGCAGGCTTGCTGCCCCTGCTCTGTGAATGAGGCTCAGAGGTGTTGAGTGCCTTCCCCAGGGGGCACGTGGTCACTAGTGACCCTGACCAAGCTTCCCCTGTGTGCCAGTTGCAGGAGGTCATGGTGCTATTATTAACCCCATTTACAGGTGAGGAAACTGAGGCTTAAGGTCACACCACTCAGCAGAGGGGGCAATTCCTAGGGTCTTTGCAAAGATAAAAGACTTAGGACTGGAAAGTGCGTAGAACGGGGCCTGGCTTGGACCAAGCACTCCATGTACACGCGTTGTCACTATTCCCTGTTATTGTTTATTTTCCTCCGCACCATCCTGTTAGGATAAAAAAAGGGAGCCTTTGTTCTCACGTGGAAGTTTGGACTTCATGCTGTCATCCCGGAGCTGGGATGGGCATGAGCTAGATAATGATGATAGGATGATACGAGTGCCCATAATTTACTGACACGTGCCCTGGATGAGGTCAGAGGACTCGCTCAGGGTCATGTAGCCCACACGTGGTGAAGCTGAATTTAAAAGCCCAGCTGTTGGCCTCCTTGGCCAAACTGTTTCCCCTGCTGTATATGGTCCTCAGACCCACTACCTAGGGGTGGCTGATTCTGAACATTCTGACACAGGTTCGAAAAAGTTTGTGTGGATGTATATGTGTATATATATATATATATATATATATATATATATATATACACACTTGCATATATAGATTATATATATATTTTTTATATAAACAGATACATATATATGTAAATATACACATGCGTATATATAGACACTATATATATGTGTGTATCTGTGCATAAGATACACACATATGTATATAATTTTTATTCAATTATTTTTCTTTTCTTAGTATGTATTCATTGTTTAAAAAATACAGAAAAATATAAGAAACCAAACAGCACCCTTTGTCACCTGGAGAGGACTAGTGTCATTGCTTCAGCGTTTTCCTTTCAGTCTTTTCCTCACGCTTGCACACTTAAGCTCATAGTACCCAGCTCCTGCCCCCACTTCCTTAATTGAGTCTGTATCAGGTTATTTTCATGACATTAGGGGGAAAATAGCATTTACCAAACTCCAAGTAAGGTTGGGAATTGCTTTATGTGCCTTCCATGTATAAATGGATATAATACTACCTTGATTTCCAGGAAATACTTGGAGGCACAGAGAGGTTTAGTAACTTACCTAAGGTCACACAGGAAGTGGGTGAGCCATGAATTGACCTAGAGCATCTAGCTCCAAAGCCTGCACACATAACTAGTTTGGCCACAAAGAAGAAGTAGAAATCTTTGATGAACCTAAGATAATTTTCCAGGTTGTGCCTAGGGGCTTCTGTTGTTGCTTAGGTATTTTGAAAAATTCAGGAAATAAATCTAGTCTATTTGAGCATCACGGCAAATTCTTCCCTTGTCAGGGTGCTCAGGCTCATGCCGTCCATTGCTGTCTCCCTGCTCCCCTCTCCTCCACCTACCTTCCTTCTCTCCCAGGGTTTGGCCACAGCAGCCAGCAGGCCCCTCCCAGGTGCAGAACAATAGCCGGCCTGCGGGGCTGTGCGGCCTGGTGGGGAGCATGGACTGCGGGCCTCTGTGGACACTCCCGATCATGTCCTGGTATGAGGCCTGGAGCCTCAGAGCCCAGGGAGGCCAGTGTAGCCTGCACTTGGGCTCTGAGACCTCAGCGTCTCCAGAGGGTTTGGCTCCCAAATGCAAACCATGATCCCACCTGTGCTGAGCTGGTCACGGGACCTACCTGGCCATCCTTGTCCTTCAGCCTGAGTTGTTCTTACCACACTAGTGTGACTGTGAACAAGGATCATCTGACCTCCTGGGGCCTCAAGGTCCCCAACGGCAAATTGGACAGAAAGTTACTTCTCTTTTAGGATCTAGGAGACGAGCATGTGTGTAAAAGACAGTGCTAAGTGCAGGCTGCTCTCGTTTCTTTTACAGTTTAACTTTGGGGAAGGAAATGCATTCACATGATGCAGAATTTGAAAGATACAAGAGATGCACAGGGCAAGACTGGCCTCCCTCCTCATACCCCGGCGGCCACCTCCTCTCCCTGAGGCCCCAGTGTCACCAGTTTCTTGAGTGTCCTTCAAGAGAGGGTTTGTGTCTGTCCTTGTGGTTGGATCCATTGTTGTCATCGCCATCATCATGGGCATCATCATGGGCAGAATGCCCCGCACACTTAAAATTCCCTATAAATGATCAAAGCAGTTATTACTGTGGCGCTTAAAAAGGCATCGCATTGTGATTTTCCAAATAGGAAGTGAAGCTGAGTTGATCTTCTTGGCATCGTTTATTTAACCAAATTGACCTCTCCCCTTGAAGCTTAGGTTTCTGTTAAAGGAATCCCATCTTCCTAATTTGACATTTATTATAAAACTGTAAATACTGATCTAATGAGTACAATTTTTGGAACCTGCCTCAAGTAAATGTTTGTTAAGCCTTGGCTTTACCTGACCCCGGGCGTAATGATGTAAAATAATCCATCAGCATACACTGGCTGTATCCCCGGTCTATGCCTATATGCTTTCTCTCTCCATCAGAAAATGATACACTGAAGATAAAAGCAATGGATTGTATCAGCAAGGGCAGGATGCCATGGTTACAAAGTAGCAGGAAGAGTGTGGAGTAGGATTGAGTGGTTTTCTGCTTATCTCTTATTTATTCAACAAATACTGATGGTGCTGCCACCACATGCCAGGCCCTGTGCTGGGTGCTCCCCACTCGTTTGGTCCACGGGCTAGCAGCACAGACCTCCCCTGGGGGCTTGTTCAAAATGCAGAATCCCAGGCTTCACAGTCTGCCAAGTCGGAATCTGCCTTTTACAAGATGCCTTGGTGATTTGTGTGCATATTGGAGTCTGGAGCACGTTATTCTAGGACAGGGGTCAACAAACTATGCCATCCAAGTCCGGCCCGTCACCTGCCTTTCTAAATAAAGTTTTATTGGAACAAAGCCACGCCATTTATTTACATATTGTCATAAATATGTAAATTTGTAAATATGTAAATATGTAAAAAGCTGTCTGCCTTTGTGCTATGTTGGCAGAGTTGAGTCCTTGCGACAGACACTATGTGGCCTGCAAAGCCTAAAATATTTACTGTCTTGTCCATTATGGGAAAAGTTTGCTGACTGGAGATGGAGATAGAATAGCGAACAGAACAGACAAAATCCCATGTTCTTACGGAGCTGGTGTTCCGGTGGAGGGAGATATACAACAAACCAGTAAACCTAGTGTTGGTAAAAAGCAATAAGAAGAAAAATAAGGCAGGATGGGAGGATGGAAGATGATTGTGAGGTGGTGAGGATGCTATTTAGGGAAGAACTTTCTGAAGAGATGACATTTAACCAGAATTTTGAGTGCAGTGAGAGAGTAAGCTGTGTCACTGTCTTGAGGGAAAGTGCTGTAGGAGAGGGAATAGCTAATGCAAAGGCACTGAGGCGGGAGCTTTCTTGGTGTCCATTTTGGACATCAGTTCAGAGGTGGGTTCTGATTAGGAGTTAGGTATTGACAGTGAACATGTTGTTGTTTTTTTTCTCACATGACCTTTGCTGTGGCATTTCAGTGCCTTTTATATGACCATGGAATGTAGACAGAGGTCCCCGACTTGCAGCCCAGGGAAGTCTTCTATGTGTCATTGGGTACAGTTGCACAGGCAGTGCACTGCACAGGAACACTGCATATCATGAGGGCACCATTCACATTTGCATATTTATCAAGACAGTGTTCTGACACATGCCTTCTGAGGGTGCAGAGGAAGAGGTGTCTTCTCCTAATTTGTACAAAAGTGCCAGGTATCTTAGCAGTGGCCCTGGTGGTATAATTCTTAAAAAGAGAAAAAATCTGAGTGTGAATGTCTTTAGGTTAGGGACATTCGTCTGTCTTTGCACCAGTTGCTCAGTTCATTTACATTACCTGGCCCCTTAAGCCATTTGAATTTAACTCTTGATGGCAAGAAAGGCATTTCTGCTAGTCTAAAAGACATCCCTACTCAATTATTTTCTTTCTTGCAGATGGGGTTTTTGTTGTTTTCTCCTTCCTACCCTCTAACCAACCAGACTGGCTGGCACAGCGTGGGGAGCCTTGTCAGCTCCCACCTCTGCCTTTGCCTGGCTGTGCAACCTCAGCCCACACACTTCTCCCTGCGTTGTGGGAGCCTCAGCTCCAAAAGAAGGGGGTAGTGCTCCGTAAGCTCCTTCCCACCACTAAACTTACACGATTCTGTGTCTCAGATTAATAGGTATCACCTGAGTAGAGGTGCCTGCGTTTAGTTCTGTTCACTTTGAGGTGGGAGTTCCAGCTTCTCTTCACCTTGGCCTGCCTTCGCTTGCATCATTTCCTACCTCCAGGGTTGACTCATTCATGGACTTGAAGCTGGCTTGTTTAGAGTTTGGGGATGATTGAGCTAGAAGGAGACTTAGAAATCATCTAGCTGAATGACTGGTGTGTCAGATTCATGCCATTTTACTGAGGGCTTTGGTTAGTATCTTACTGAGGGCTTCAGCTACCATTTTATTGAGGGCCTCAGTTACTGTTTTACTGAGGGCCAGACTTTTTGCTAAGCCAATGTCTCATTCAATCTCACGCTGAGGACTTGAGGTAGGTACCGTCATCATTGGTTTGCATTTATCAGATGGAGGCTCAGAGAGATGATGTGAATTACAAAGATTACACAGTGACTAAATTATGTGAATTATAAAGATTACACAGTGACTAAATTGGCAGAGCCACCACTCAGACTGTTGAAAGCAGAGGTTAGGAATGTATTTTTTATCAAGCATGTACAACATTCCAGACATTAAGTACCAGTTTGCATTACCCATAGTTACCCTGTGAATTGGGTCCTGTTATAATGAGAAAACTGAGCCCCCAAGAAATGTGTGGCTTGCTCAGGGTAAGGCTTATGCAGGTAGTAAGTGGAACCATTTCAGATTTCTGATCTTTTTCTCCTTCTCACGCACTTCTCTTTGCTTTGTGAACTTTTATGTGCATCCTGTTTACCTGTTGGCATCTGTTACAGGTCTGTGTATCTGTGCCAGGGAGGGTGGTGCTGATACTTTGGTGGTCCCTGGCTAAACCATATCTTACCACCTTCCCTCTGCTTCCTGGGGCTGAGCTGTCATCTTCCCTTGTCTGGGGAGACAGCTATAGCTTCCTAACTGGTTTCCCTAGCTCCACTTGTGCCCCTTGCCCAGTCTGCTCCCCACCCCAGCAGCCAGAGGATCTGTTTGAGATGTGAATGGGTCCACAGCACACCCTTGTTCTGAATCCTCCTGTGTCTCCCCTCTCACCCAGTACACACAGACTCCTTACCATGGACTGCAAGGCCCTGTGTCATCTGGTCCCTGCCTGCCTCTCTGCTCTGCCTCACTCACTCCACTTTCACTCTACTGGCCTCTCACTGTTCTTCAAACTCTCCAAGCAGGCTCCTGCCTCAGGGCCTTTGCACTTGCTATTCACATTCCCAGATATCCACACAGCCCTCTTCTCTGCTTCACTCAAGTCTCTCTTTAATTGTCACTGCAAGGAAGCTTTCCCTGATTCTTCTATCAAAATAGCTACTCCTTCCTCTGCCATCCCCTCCCTTTTTACTTACGGTGTTTTTTTTCATAGCCTGATATATTCTTCCTTCCTCCCCTCCTTCCATCCCTTCCTCCCTCCCGCTTATCCCCCCATCAGCCCTCCATTACTGCACCATCCCAGTCCCAAGCACAACGCCTGTCACTTAGAGGCACTTAATCTGTGCATGAGCGTTGGCTAAGTGAGTGTCACCGCTGTTCCTTGGAGGTGTTAGTGAGCCCCGGTTTGCCTTGGCCCCTTGGATGAACAGTGCCCAGGGAGTTGGGGTGACGGGTGTGCTGACACGGGCGGCCCCTCGGTGGCTTTCCTGTGCTAAAGGAAATGAAGGAAGGAAGTACAACAATTAAGAAGGACCAATTCAGAGCACTGGGACATGCCCAGGCTTCCGCGGCCCCTCGTCTCTTTGCCCAACGTGACTTGGCCTTGCCTGCGGCAAACAGAAGTCGTGACTTGATGGAATGGGCACAAGTTAGTTTTATAATGATTAAGAAGAAGAAAAAAAAAACCTTATTTTTCACTTTCCTTTTTTAATCAAGAAGTATGCCGTGGGTGTTTCCTTGTGGTTTTCAGTCAAAGAGAGGATTGTTGTTGAGCTCCGAGTTCCCCTGGGGGCTGCAGCTTTGCGTGTGTCTAACTTTAACTTTGAACTCATGCTTTTAGGGCTGCGCTGGGATCGGGGGTCCTGGGGTCCTGCTCTGAACAAGGCAACAGGCTTGTTTATTGTGTCCCAAGTGGCCTGTCCACACAGGCCGCCTCCCAGATCTCACCCCATCTTCTTCCTGTTCCGATATACCCTCCACAGCCCGTCCTGCCCCTGGAGCAACGGGGAGGAGGGCCCAGCGGGTGGAAGGAGCTGCAAGAACTGCGCTCGGAGTGGGTGCCCGGTGGCGGGGGGAGGGGGGCGTCCGAACGTGGGCTCCTGTGCGGGGGTTAAAGGTGGTTCCGTGCTCAGCCGGGCATCTCTACCAAGGGCTGGTTGTACAGAAACAGGATCACACCGAGTTCAGACGGTGCCCCCAAAGCAGCTGCCAAGTGTGTATCTAGAGACCCCACATACTCTTGCTCTTTCTTCTACACCCGTGTGCCCTGCTCCCACGCATTCTTTTTTCGTGTGTTTATTTTTTGGTGGATGTGTTATTTTTCTTGACAGGGGAGCAGAAGAATTGGCTCCTTGACTTTGAATCCCTGGTTGGGGATGAGGTTAGGGGGGCCCGTCGCTGCCCTCTCCTTGGGCCAAGGCACAACCTTGGAAAGTGCATCTCCAGGTGGCAGGCAGACTTTGGGAGGCTGTGACTCGCTGGGGACGTGGGTGCGAGTCCTGCCTTGTGGTCAGACCTGCGTCCCCTCTCAGGGCCAGGATGGGAGTGACGTTTTTCAGTGGGAAGCTTTGCGTCACCTCTTGCGCGCATCTGCCACCCCCCGGCTAAGCTGCTGAGAACATGGTACACCTGGATGCAGTGCCCCTGGATGGCACCCTAACACCCGCCCCCAGAGCCTTCCAGGGGTATCTAGGAGGTCAGGTTGGGCAGCAACCCTTCTTCAGTCAGCAAATATTTACCGTGTGTCAGCTGTGCACCCTGGATGGAGAGAGAAATCGATCAGTCCCTGCCTTCAGGGAGCGCTCAGTCTACTGAGATAGGGAGAACCGGATATGGGAATAACTGAGGTCACGAGGGAGGCAGTTGAACAAAGAGGTTAATAGGAGGCGGTAATGGAGTCAGATGGCCTGGGTTAGAATCCTGACTCTGCCACTTACTGGCTTGGCTGTGTGACATTGGGCAAGTTACTTAACCTCTCTGTTGCTATAAAGTAGGATGATGATGGTACTTGAAAAAGAGATGACGACTGTAAAGCATTAAGCAGAGCGCCTGGTAAAATGAGTCCCATAAGTGTTAGTTTTTGTTTGTTTGTTTGTTTTTGTAACTGAGATAAGGGTAAAGTCTATAAGGGATGTGATAGAGGGGGGGGGATGGTGAAGGTCTGGGTTCAACAGATCACTCCGCCTCAGAGAATCTGGGGCAGCTTCTGGGAGGAGGTGACATTTGATTGGGGTGTTGAGAGATGTGAAGGTAGAATGTTCCAGGCTTCAGGAATAGCCTGGTAAGCGTGCAGAGCTGACAGCACACTGTCTAAGAGCTCGAGGCCTGAGTCTGTCCACAGATGGTTTTAGCAGCTCAGGGCTTCAAACAACAGTTGACATTAGTTACCAGCATTTATAGATTAGGAGATTTCTCATAAAAAGTTGGATTTCTGGCTGATGTTAATAATCAGAAGATCTGGCAACACTGGGCCCGCATCCTGCACGGTAACAGTGGTCAGGAGCTGGGGGCTGCCCTCCCTTTACACCAGGGCTGGAGTCCCAGATCCCCCCAGTTCTAACCAGGCCCAATTTGCTCGTTCAAGTCCTTACCTGGTTCCTCTGGGCACCTTGTTGGTGATCCTGGACAGGGATTTGTTACCTGTTTTGGGAAATGTTTGGAGAAATGAACCCAGGTCTCACTGACTTTAATGTCTAAGCATTTACCCAAAGTCATTTTTCTTAAATATAGAAGTGAGACTTTGAATTACAAAGTTGACCTTCCCTTTCTCACATTACTGTCCTTCATTTCAGTAGAAGGAGGTAGGTGGGGGTCTGTTCTGATCCACAGATTTTTCACAGGGAAGAAGGAGGGATAATTGAGACCTGAATTAAATTCCTCTTCAGGTGACACGCTGGGGTGTCGAGCTGGCCAGCGGGGTTGATTTGAGCTGCTGCACCTGGGAGTGGGGATGGGTGTGTTTGTCGTGGGGCTTCGAGCTCAGAAAGTAATGGAATTGAACCCCACGGATTGAGAACAGGGAGCTAGTTTGCTTCCCTCGGCCCCTCAAAATTCCACACTTGCTAAAAAAAATGAGTGCTGCAGATTTTATCTGCATTCTGCCAGTCGGCAGAGGAAATCCCAGCTCAGAACTGGATGAGGCTGAACCCCAGACAGGATACATATGGTACTGACACAGCACTCAGTTTCATCTCGGACATTTGAGATGGAATTTGTCTCTCCTCTCCCCTGAAATGATGGAGAAGCCGCATTCTCTTTGAGCTGAGTATTAGGGTCACGCTCAAATCCCGTTCAGAAAGGAGGCTTTGGGGTAGCTGGGATTCTAGCCCCACAGACTTGGGTGGAGGCTTACTTTGCCCATCTGGAGGTCAGCTCTGACAGCCCAGTGACCGTCGGGTGGCTGGGTGTCCATTTAGGTCCCAGGCTGGCCTCCTTTCCAAGTGTGGGTGACTTGCAGGCGGCGGGCACACCCGTCCGCTGTCACGCTCGGTGCAGTAGGTGGCCGTCCTCTCCGTCACCATCTCTCTCCGTTAACAGAGGACTTCAGAGTTTGGGCAACCACCCAGGCCTCGCTAATCCTTAAGGAGTTAGAGTGAGCGTTTCCTTCTTACAACGAACTTCATTTCCCTTTCCTTCCAAACGTCCTTCTTGGCAAACTGCGCCTTCTCGGCCTCTCGCCTCCCTGCCGTGGGAGGTGAGAATCTCTCCCTCGCTGTGAGGTGACCGGGGCAGTGGTGCCTCACTGCTGCCAGCCAGGTTCCAGCCCCTCACACCCCACCGGTCCCGAGTCTCAGGACTCGGATGGAGCCGTGTTCAACTCTTGGCCGGGGTAGGCTGCCCACGGAACGAACAGAGATCTGAAAACGGCAGCAAAGGAAAGGGCTTTGGGGCATGAAATAACAAACCTCTTACGAGTGAAGTGTAAGAGAATCACTGATGTGTGCTGTGTTTCCACTTGAAAGTAAAAGGATGATTTTTAAACAAAGAGGAAATAGGAGGAGCAGGTGTAGCAGAAAAGCAACGGGCTGGGGAAGACTCTGGACTTGCTTTTCGTTCCCAGTTGTAAGCCTTCCGAGCTGGGCGCGTTAGGCAGCTCACTTAGCCTCTCTGAGCTGTCGTCTGGAGGCGCAGTGCCTGGTTCCGAGCTTGGCACGCGCAGCAGCGTGGGCCCCGCCCTTCTTCTCTCTTCTAAGGAGACTAATGAACCAAATTAATGAATGATGACACTGAGCTACCTTAGAGGAAGGTTTGAAATTAATGATGACGATGGTGCTGGTGATGATGGTAACTCTGACATTTATTGAGCACTTACTATGTGCCTGGTGCCGTTCTAAGCTCTTTACGTGTATTATTTAATCCTCATGGCAGTGAGGACACACGAGGTGGGTACCTGTTATTATCCCCCTTGTACAGATGGGGGCCAGTGTTCTGACGAATCTTAGATCTGAGACACAGATGGGGCCTGAGAAAGCTGGTGGTCAGAGCCACCATGTCCCAGGCCAGGCTCTTTGCTCGGTGTTTCTGCTCATCCCAGTGGGAGAGCGTCATGCCCGGGGCCCTGGTGCTGACACTGGCACAGACGAGGGAGCCGTGTGTGGACCGAGCTGGACTCTGTCCTGCCTCTGCTCCCTGGCCTGTCGGGGGATCAGCACAGCTGGATCTTTCTGGGGCACTGGGCCAGGGGGCTGTTTCTGCAGAGCTGCCTCAGGTGGAGGAGCTGGCTTGTGTCCATAGCCTGGCAAATGAGAGTCACAGAAGGGGAGGGTCTCTCCCCGATCGAGGATAGTAGATTCACCATGTCCATCTGGGGCCATTCACCCTGTGAGTGGGAAGGTGAGCAGAATGGCCTGTAAGACCAGAACGATTTCTCTGGTACGTCATTGATTTCACATCATGCAGTTGTGACATGATGCCACCAAACCTCATTCCGTGTCCACAACAGCCCCTTGAAAATCAAATGAAGATGATGGATAACGTTTATTGAGCACTTACTATGTGCTGGCACTGTTTGAAGAGTTGCATATGTAATAACTCATTTCCGTCTCATGAGCCTATGACATAGGCAGGCGCTGTTTCCAGTTTACACACGTGGAAGCATTTTTGGAGGGTCTGAGTGCTTGTCCAAGGTCACCAGCCAGTGAGTTCAACAGCTGAGACTTGAGATTGGGTCGGCCAGCTCCCAAAGCGCCCCCGCCCCCCCCACAAGTCCACATCCCTGGCTTCTACTGCTTTGAAATCTCTTCTTCTGGTTTCCTGATGACAAAACCAGGGCCCAGAAGGTTTGGGTGACTTTGCAAATGTCACATGGCTAACCAGAGGCCCAGGCTTGCAGGTCAGTATCCTGTCCTCTTGGAGATGCGGGCCCCAAGCCGAGGACGCCAGCGCCAGTGCTGCAGTTGCGTGTGCGCGCGGACACGGCGGTGACCGGGGGACGCAGGGCGACATGAAAGGAACATGCTTGGCCTTGACAGGGGCGCAGCCCCGGCGCTCACTGGAGGCAGTTAAAAGGAAAGCTCCCGATAAGGAGACGCTTTATCACGCCTCTTGACAGGCTGCGTTTCCTCCCTGCTGCTACGTGAGCCTTAAACCTCTAACAAGCCCCTGGCGTGGCGCTCCGCCGCCTCCCGCTCCCACCGTGGGCTCCGGCGGCGGGGGAGGCCATTAGCGGTGGGAGTGGACCCGGGGGTGGGTGGGTGCCAACCCTTTGAAACCATCCAGGGGGGCCCCACGCCGCCCTTATCTTGGCCTGTTGGTGTTTCCGGACCGGAAAAGGGAAGCGCAAAGAGGAAAGGCTTTCTCCTGCGACTTTTGCATTTGGCTCACATTAAGTGAGGCCGGGGCCGGGGTTTTGTTGTTTGTTTTCCCACTTTTCAACGCGAGGATGATGGATGATCCTTGGCGTTGCCGACGGCCGGTTCTCTGGGGGTGGCACGCCACACGCCCGGCCACACTCACGCACACCTGCTCCCGGCAGCAGTGCAGTCTCCCCTGTGGCTTTGGGACAAGCCCGGGCTTGCCAGGTCCGAGCAGGGTCCTCTGGCCGCCCTCCCCGCCCCCCGGGTTAGCCCCACGGAGCCCTGGCGAGAGCATGGCCCCGCCAGGGTGTGGAGGGTTGCGAATTCATTCACTCCCGGGCCCCCGCAGCCAGCGGCCTTGTCTAGACAGGAAGATGTGTGTGATTGGATTGAAAGACCAGGCTCTAGCTCCTGCTGGGGTGAGAAGGAGCCTGGAGCATCGGGGCCAGGGATACGGCCGCCCCAGAGGAGCCCAGGCTGGTGTACGCAGGGGCGTTTGTGGTGCGGCGGGGGGTGGTATGGGGGGGCGCAGGAGACTGGAGGAGGAGCAGCAGGGAGATGAGGGGAGGCCGAGTGGAGAGGGGGCCAGACTGCAGAGAGATCCTTATGCTTTTCACGGAGCGTGGGCTGGGGGCAAGTGTGTGTACGCTCTCCATCAGTGGGAGAAGAGAGAGAAATGGACAGACAGATACATGAGCGGATGTGCACGAGAACAGACGTGTGTAGAGACCTGCGTGTACCCAGGGGTGTGGCCCTGCCAGTTTGTACTGGCTCGTGGGAACCGATTGTTAAATTTTCAGGAGTTCTGCTACATTTCCCTATCATCTGCGCCCCTGAGGTTATTTACATCCATTGTCTCCGTACAGGGGAAATAGTCTGTATGGTCCGCCATTGTACATCTCTTGCCAAATCCGGTGACATTGCATTGGTAGACTGGAATCAGCTATGGTGGGAGTATTTACACCACGGAAATTGGCAAACATTACCGTGGAGAACTGGTTGTTAAACACTTAGCCCACCCCGGAGACCCTGCAGTTGCACACACAGAACACAGAAGACAGACAGACAGGCAAGCAGCTGCCTGGAAAATGGTCACTTTTGGTTTCAGGAAAATGCATCGAAGTTTTATACATTGGTGCATTTTCTTTTTCCACTTCCTTCTCTGCACAAAGGACCCCTCTGCTAGCACACGAGCAGGGCAGTGGTACTTTTTCTTCTTGTAGAGCTTCTCGGCTCCTTGAGCAAAAGGTTTCCTGAGCCTCTCCTGTGTCTGGGTGCGGACCCAGGTAGTTTTTTAACAAGTCCCTTGGTGATCGCCTAGCTCCCAACCCTGGCTCTGCTCTTCCCCTAGCACTGCCTGTGACAGACTTATGTGTCAGTCAGTGTTCTTCAAACTGGGGTTTTCTGGGGTTCCCTGGTCGATGAATTCTGTGGTACTTAGCATTTTAAAAAACATTTATAATTATTTTCTTGGCACCGGTATTTTATTGTGTATTTATGTGCACCTTTGATTGCTGACTGATGATCCTGGGTTCCTATTTGTGGTAGTGACATAAAGTTTATTTAATTAATTCATTTATTTATGTTCTTTAAGATTTTAATTATGGCAGATTTCACACATACATAAAATTAGAGAATGGTGCAGTGAACCCGCTATATACCCATCACTCAACAGCTATCAACATTTTGCCGGCATTGTTTATGGAAGATTTTTGAAGAGGGTTATTATTTATCCAAATATTTCTAGTAGCTTTAACTTGAACTTATTGATTTTTTAAACTTTTAAAATTGAGATATAGTTGATGTACAATATTATATAAGGTACAGGTGTACAACATAGTGATTCACAATTTTTAAAGTTTATACTCCACTTATAGTTATTATAAAATATTGGCTATATTCCCTGTGTTGTACAATATATCCTTGTAGCTTATTTATTTTATACATAATAGTTTGTATAACTATTTATGGTATACATTATATAAATATTTGTATTTATATGTTATGTAAAAAATGTAAAATTTATTTTAAAATAAGTTTCTATAAGTAGAAATACAAGTTACTTTTTTTTTTTAATTAATTAATTTATTTATTTATGGCTGTGTTGGGTCTTCGTTTCTGTGTGAGGGCTTTCTCTAGTTGCGGCAAGTGGGGGCCACCCTTCATCGCGGTGCGCGGGCCTCTCATTATCGCGGCCTCTCTTGTTGCGGAGCACAGGCTCCAGACGCGCAGGCTCAGTAATTGTGGCTCACGGGCCTAGTTGCTCCGCGGCATGTGGGATCTTCCCAGACCAGGGCTCGAACCCGTGTCCCCTGCATTGGCAGGCAGATTCTCAACCACTGTGCCACCAGGGAAGCCCCAAGTTACCTTTTAAAGAGAAAGTTTCAGTAACTAATGGTTCAGTAAAAGCTCAGGAACATGGCTAGAGAATGATCGAGGTTTGGGGACATTGTGTGGCCGCTTGTGGGTGTGCTGTCTCCTCCATTCTGAGTCAACAGGAGCAGAATATCATACCAGGGTCAGAAGAATGGGCCCTGGAGCCCAACCTGCCTGTTTGGAACCCTGACTTCTCCCTTCCTGGCTGTGTGACTTTGAACAAATTGCCTAACCTCTGTGCCTCAATTTCCTCTTATATAAAATAATAGTATCTACCTCAGAAGGTTGCCATGAGGATTGAATGAGTTGATAGATATTGGCACTTAGAACAATGCCCAATATTTAGCAAGCAATAATGCTCAATACATTATTAGCTGCTACGGTCATTACTGTTATTATTATGATTAATTATAGCATCCCCCTGTTATACAGATTTTCCCTAGTGTGGCTTTTTTTTTTTGTGAATAGAGAGTGCTCAACAAATATTTGTTGACTTGAATTTTAAATTTTTAGAAAGCTGCCAGGCCTGGCACCTTTCAACCAGGAAAAAGCAATTCGGAAACCAGACAGAAAGTAAGCAGCAATTTTATTTCTAGCGAGCACTATCGTCACCCCTGCATGTGTCAGACAGCCTTTCTAGACACTCATTCCAATTATGCATAAGAGGTAGAGCAGACTGACTTGGGTGTCGTTGCCTGAAATGTTTCTGAGCAGTTGGATCTTTGACTCTCTGTGTATGGCAGTTTCTTTCAGATTCACATTCAGTACTGGCTCTTAAGAGAAATCATTTTTTATGAAGCCTTTTGTAAAGCAGACTTGTGCACCAATACATCTACTCTTTGAATCTTGAGTCTTTTTTTTTTTTTTTCAATTGAAGCTCACCTAAGCATGGTCATCTTATTCCCATTGAGATGCAGTTGAGGGGACATGAAGGTATGGAGGAAATGATGGGATGGGTGATGGGATGATGGGTCTTTCAGTTAGGTTTAGTTGCATCTATCAGACACCCAAAATGACAGTTGCTTTAAACACTCAAAAGCTTATTTTCTTATGGGGAGAGTCTAGAGATGGGTCATCTGAAGTACTACGAAGTTATCAGGAATCCAGTCCCCTCCTCTCCTCCTGTCCCGCTCAGGGTCACCTAATAGTCCAAAATGATTGCTGGAGACACTGCCATCACATCCATATTCCAAGCAGTATAACTCCAAGGAAGAAAGAAGACAGGGCAAAAGGGGCCCACTCCCCATCTGGGTTAGCTTCCTCTCAGGAACCTTTCTGCAAGTCCTCTCCACACTTTTGCCTACATCTCGTTGACTCAAACCTAGTAACGTGGCTATGTTCATCTGCAAAGGGGCTGGGAAGTGTGAACTCTCAGCTGGACTCGTTGCCACCTAAGATAACTGGGATCCTGTTACTAAGGAAGGGAAGATGGGTAACGGATAGAGAGCAAGTGGTCTCTGCCACAACAGGTAACCTTGAAGAAAGATATTGTAACAGTTTTTATAATACAGTTTTAAAGTTTTGAGAGCTGTGGTCCTTCATTTATTACCTGATTTTCCATAGCCTGTGGTCTAGAGAGGTGAATATTAAACTTGAAGATGTAGCAGGGTTTTAGGAGGTGTCCATGGAAGATGCCAGCTGATGAGAGGGCAAGAAAGGTCTCCTATGATGGATGGCCCCTGGGGACCTTTGAGATTCTCTTTTGAGGGCATGTCTGTACCCAAAAGTCAAAAACCTCCAGCCTTCCCTCCTGCTAGTCTGGTCTGTCTCAGTGCTGAGTTTCCAGCACCTAGAACTCTGCGTGGCGCATTGTAGGCACTTTATCTGTAGTCAGTAAAAGGGTAAGTGAATCTGAGCTTTGGTTTCCTTATCTTGAAAATCCAGATGAGCACACTGGTCCACTGGTCGTTCTGGCCTTCATAGATGGAGCATATTCTAAGGAGCCATGGAGGTGTCAGGGGCCAAGGGCCTTGAAAGTCAGTGCTTGCAAGACTAGGCAAAGTGTGGCTATTATTACTTTTTAATAAGTTGTTTTTCTTATAACAAAGGTTATAAGTGAAGGAGAAAAATGAGGTGTTCATTCCAATGAGGAAACAGACATTGAACAGGTTAAATCATAAGTTGGTTCGTTTCAGATTGTGATGACGTGTGTTCCGGGGAAAGAGCGGGCAATAGGAGAGAATACCTGGAGAGGTGGTTTACTTTATATTGGCATTGTCAGGGGATTCCTCTCCAGGCGTGGGTTCATTTAAGTTGATGTTTGAATGACAGTAAGCAATCAGTCGGATGAGAACCAGAGAAAGAGCCTTCCCTATAGAGCGAACAGCATGTGCAAAGGCCCTGAGGCAGGAGAGCTTGGGTGTCTGAGGACTGACAAGGAGGCCTGTGTGGCTGCCTGTAGTGGACGAGGGAAGGAGCAGGAGGAGTTAAAGCTGGAGAGAGAAGAAGGAATTGGATGATGCAGGACCTTGCGGGGCATGGAATTTGAGCTTTATTCTTTATGCACCGGGAAACCATTGCTGGGTTTTAAGTAGAGCAGTGATGTGATCTGATTTGCTTTAAAAAGATCCCTCTGGCTGCTTGTAGAGAGTGTATTTAGGATGGTGAGGTAGGAGGAGGGCAAGAGAAAGGCAGGGAGATTATCAAGGGGGTGGGTGCAGTGGTCTGGGCAAGAGATGGTGGTGTTGGGACCCAGGGAAGGTGGAAGAGAAGGTGAGAGATTGAAGGATTAGAGGTGCCCTTTGAAGATTCTGCCAACTGCACTTTCTGATGGACTGCGGATAGGGTT
The DNA here is from genome assembly GCF_965194805.1 of Balaenoptera borealis. NCBI lineage: Eukaryota > Metazoa > Chordata > Mammalia > Artiodactyla > Balaenopteridae > Balaenoptera > Balaenoptera borealis. The sequence goes on from NC_138872.1 coordinate 10,492,442, forward strand.
CCAATACAGATTTTCTGCAGAAAAAGGCCCTTCCCCACAAATGTCAGTGTAATTGAAGAGTGGTCCTAAGTGGGGTGATTTTTGTCCCTCAGAGGGCGTTTGACAATGTCCAGAGACATTTTTGGTCAACACAACTGGGTTGGGCGGGGGAGCAGTTTACTGGCATCTTGTGGGTAGAGACCAGAGACCCTGCTAAACACCCTGCAATGCACAGGACAGGCCCCCACAGAGAATGAGCTGGCCCCCAAATCAACCTTAGGCAATAGTGCTGAGGCTGAAAAATCCTGATTCACTAGTTTTGTTTTTGTTTTTTTTACCCGGCATCTTAAACAAATTGTGAGATAATGATAATCCCAGGTGTCACCATCCATCCAGAGAGGTACCCGATTCTTCACCCAAGGGTTGTGTGGTCATTGTTGTGAGAACAGCTTTCAGCTTAGCGACCCTTCCCTGAGAGCCCCTCTGCTCAATGAATGAATAAATGAATAAATGAATGAGTGAATGAGCACGGAGCTGCCTCCAGAAAGAGGTGAGTCAGATCGGATCGGCCCACACGCTTCCATCATGTTATGAAAGCCGGCCCCGAGCAGCTCCGCACAAGAACGGGCTCCTTGTTCCTGGATGATGCGATTTGCTGCTCTGCCAAAGGGGCCCCGCCTCTCCCCAGGTCACCGACAGAGGCCTGTCTCCGCGCCGTCTAGCCTGTGCACGGTACAAAAGCTATGCAGAGCCCTCCAAAAACCCACTCTTTGAAACGAAAGAAATTGGATATTAAAATCCCAAAATAGAGTGCGGAAAGGTACACATCACGTCTGCCTTCTCCTTTTTTTTTCCCCTTTGTGGCAAAAGTGACTCAGAATTTTTGGTCTGGATCCAGAGAGACCTGCGTGGCCTTTGGGGTGGTGGTGGGGGGAGGTGTGTCATTTGATTGGGAATAACTCACCTTTTTAATGCTTTGACTGGCTCAGCTGGCTGTCTTGCATTTCACAAGTCCTGGCTTTTCCCACTCCACCATCTCTGGGTTCTTTTTCAGCTTTTGGCCCAAGGGAAAGTGGAAGGGCCAAAGTTTATGCCTCGCCCAGATGACCCTGTCTTTGGTGGAACATTTATGTGAGGCTGAGCTGCAGTTTCTTTGGGATGTTTTATCAAAGTGTTCAGAGGGGCTGCTGTTGGAGCCGGCTGTGGGATTCTTGTCCCAGCATCCTTGGGTGTTCACACTGCCATGTTGGGTACCACTGGTCAGGGTCAGATAGGTGCACAAGGTTTTCATGAGCTGCCTTCAGTCCTCAATTGCTCCCTCCAGGGGGACTCAGTTTCTCCCCCTTCCCTTCTTCTCCCAGAGACCAGGTCCCATGCAGACATCAGGCACTTTGTTCCTCAATATCAGGTTGGTGCCCTGAGCGAGAGACTCGTGGAAAAATGTTTTTGAAGCATAGTCTCTCTTGTTGTCTGGTCTTTGGGTGAACACACAGGTGGCAGAGGGCATTGCCTGTGCCTCACCTTTCCTCACCATCTCCAAGAGGCTGCCGAATCACTGTACTTTTGACTCAGTCTCTCCCTGTGTCCATTCCTAAATGCTGCTAGAGAAGAGATTGTACACTTCATTTTTCCAGCCTGAGCTTGTCTCCTCTTTGACTTCCAATGGAATTAGCCTGGTATAATATGTCTCTTTCATGGTGAGACACATTCCTGCAGACTGGCTCAAGTGGTAGTGAATTCATGCAGACTCCAAACATGGGGATTCTCTTCTAGACATGAATAAGCCTCCTTTCTCAGGGTCACTGCAGGATGAATCACTTGGCAGTATGTTGAGCCACATAGGAACCTGAAAATTAATCTGTTCATTTATTTACTCAGCAAATATTTATTGAACATCTGCTATATGCCAGGTACTATTCAAGGTGCTGGGATGTGGTGATGAATAAGCTTTCATTCTTGCAGGGGGTGGGGTGGGGAGGACAGACAATCAGCGATGAGCAAATGTATAAGATAACGCTTCTCAAAGGAAATCAGCAGGAATGATGGAGCGACAGTGGGGAGGCTGTGCTTTAGCCAGGCTGCTCAAAGAAGGCCCTGAATTTAGGCTAAGACCTAAAGAATCAGGGGATTACCAGCCATGGGAAGACCTGAGGGAAGAGTGTTCTAGGCTGGGGGAGCGCAAGTGCAAAGGCCCTGTGGTAGGAGCAAACTCAGCCTGTTTAAGGAGCAGCAAGGGGTCCCGTGTGGCTGGACCAGGGTCGGGGAGATGAAGTTGCTGACATGGGCAAGGGCCAGATCATGCAGGGTTTTGTAGACTGTGATGAGGCATTTGGATTTTCTAAATGCACCTGAGGATTATCACATGTTAGAGCTTGAAAGATAACCTTCAAGATGATTTCTTCCAAGAACTTAGACCAGAAGGAGGAATTTCATTGTCCAAAGTCACCAGCCATAGGTGAAAGAATAGTTGTGAAAGTTGATATTTATTGAATGCTTGCAACATGCTTTGTGTGTCACTCACTTGATCCTCCCAGCAACCCAGTGAGGGTACGTTGTCATCAGTCCCATATACAGATGAAGAAACTGAGGCCCAGAGAGGTAAACTAACTTCCCTACCATGACAGAGTCAGTGCCCATGCCAGGATGTAACCCAAGATGGTCTGGCTTCTCCAGGGTTCATGCTCTTAATCTCAGTGTTACCTTGGTTCTACCCAAGGCATGGGACAGAGAGAAGATGTGAAAAGTACTCGTTTGGCTTCTTAAAGCAACAAAAAACCAAAACTCCTTCCAAAGGTCCACCCCGAGAAGGCTCGCGTATTTCAGTCCAGCACTTCCAGACTCATCTCCTATATGACTCAGTCACTCCTTGGCCTGGAGCGATAGTTGGTCGGGGTGGGGGTGCTGGTGGGGAGCCGTGGCGGAGCTGACATTTCTGTTGAGTGGACCACAAGCAGGGGGCTGAGGGTACAGTGGGGCAGGTGGGACCAGAGAAGGGAAAGGTGGTGTCTCCAGGAGGGAGGGGGCAAAGTGATCCAGTTTCTTTGTGCAAAGACCCCTGGGGGCGGTGCTGTGGGGAGAGGAGAATGGGGTGCAGCATTGGGTCCTGAATCCCATTAGGCTAATGTGCCTGCCTCTGATCTCGCCACTGTTTCCTATGGCTTCCTTGGGGTTTCAAATGTGGACATGGTAATTGGAAACAAATTTAGCATGTTTCAGGCCATCAAGCCTCTCTCTTCAGTCATCGCGCTTGCTCTGCGGTAGATATGTCTGTTTTTAATTTCCAGTGATGTGAGAAATATAGAATGACTTGATTCTTAATTTAGAATACTGAGAGAGACTGACTTGTTTTGTTTTCGAGCCCGTGCAAAGTGTCTCATTCTCTTTTTATGGCTCACCATGTGATTTTTAAAATGTGGCCCTATGGAAGCGGGCAGGCGCAAGATAGGGGTAGGGGGGATTAAGAGGTACAAACTACTACGTATAAAATAAATAAGCTACAAGGATATATTGTACAACACAGGGAATAGAGCCAATATTTTATAATGACTATAAATGGAATACAACCTTTAAAAATTGTGAATCACTATGTTGTACACTTGAAACTTGAATATTATACATCAACTCTACCTCAATTTAAATAAAAAATAAAATACAATAATAAAATAGAATGTGACGCTAGCAGAGAGGCGTCTGGTCACAGAGGTCTCCCTGCGAGGCTGAAGACATATCCGGCCAGCGGGATCCCCGCTTGGGTGAGAAAGCAGACATGGGGCTCCTCTTCCATCACACGCTGGAGATGCTGTCACCTCTTCTTGGAGCAGGGCAGTCCCGGTGTCCGTCGTCCAACCAGCCGAGTTGGACAGAGTTCTCTGTGGGCCTGGAAGCTAGTTGCCTGGCGCCAGCGTGGGCAGCGTAACCGCCCTTTGTCATGGGGGAGGGGAGGGTCTGGAGGGATGATAGCCACTCAGACCCCTCTGGTGGGGCTCCCCTCCCTCCTAAGGTCGCTCACGTGTTGGGCACCTGCGTGATGTTCTAGGCACTGCAGATGCCTCTGTGAGCCGGGCAGGTAAGCGGCTGATGCTCTAGTCGGGGAGGGACCGGAGAAGGGAAAAAAATCAAATAAATATATCATGCGACGTCAGGCTATGATAAATGGCTGTTGCAGCATAAAGCGGGCTGGGTAGGTGAAGAGTGAGATGGGCGTGGGGTGCCACGTTGGGATGAGTGGTCGGGGAAGGGCTCTCTGATAAGGGTCGTTTGGGGAGAGGTTTGGGCGACGAGGAGGATGGGCCCTGGGAGGATGGGGGATGAGCTCACCAAGCAGAGGGAACTCTACGCGCTGAGACCCTGAGGCTGGAGCGTGCCTGGTGTGCCCGGCTTGTCTGAGGACGAGGCCAGTGTGGCTGCAGTGGAGGGAGCGGGCAGGGAGGGCTGGAGAGGGAGGAGAGGGGTCCGATCATATAGGATCTTCTGAGTCACATTGAAGACATTGGCTTTTTGATCCGAAAAAGATGTTTGCTGTGGCGGGGTGGGCGGGGGCGGGGGTTGAGCAGAGGAGCCACAAGATCTAATGTACAGTCTTTAAGATCATTCTAGCTGCTGCGTGCAGAAGATTACGTGGAGGGGGAGGAGAAGGGGTGGGCAAGGATGGAAGCAGGGAGACCCTGGAAGGAGGTTACTGCAATGGTCCAGGCAGGAGATGATGGTAGCTCAGACCCTAGTGGTGGTAATCGGGCTTGTGAGAAGCAGATTCTCGCTGGATTTCAAACGTTGAGCCACCAAGACTTGCTGCTCCCCTGGATGTGGTGTGCGGTTTGCTCCTCTGTTGGTGTGGGCCCCTGCTGGCACCTCTGCCTGCCTCTTCCTTTGCTGAAGGCCTCCACCTTGGACTCCTGCTCCTGACCTTTCTGTGGGTGGGTCCTGGGTCTTTATTTTTCTCACAGGATGGGATGGGACGTTGCACGTGCATTTGTACCTTCATCGCTTTAGTTTACCTTCTTTGTGGCCTTTAAAAGAAATGTCAAGGTTTACAAAGAGAAAAGCAGAGGGGGGGCTCTCTTTCTTTGAATGAATATTTTGGCTTTATTTTTTATGTTATACATTCATTTGAGTTGAATTGTAACCAATATATTGGGTTTAGGGGAGCTACAACCGTGGAGTCATGGGACAACAGAGGTCCTTACGGGGAATGATCAAAGTCCAGTGGGCATTTTAAACTAAGACCTGATTTCTTTTCTACTTTTATTTTGGACACACACACACACACACACACACATCCCTTCTCCACCTTAAAAACACAGATATATTTGTTCTCACGGTTATGGTGTATTTTGGAGATTATTCTATATTGCTATATAAAAAGCTTCCTTAGGGTGCCCCATGTGGTTGCCCAGATTGTGCACTGCACAACTCCAGGGGTTGCCATTCATATTCACTGTCATGCTGGTCCCTAGCATACTCATTCTTTCTTTCTTTTTAATAACAGTATTATACTCTATAATATCCCAATACTGATTTAACCAGTACTCTTTTCATGGACCTTTAGGTCATTTCCAATATTTTGCTATTTTAAAGAGCGCTGCATTGAATAATCTTGTCATTAGTTTTTCTCTGCACATCTACCAGGGCATCCATGGGATAACCCACTTACTAGTAGTGGAATTACTACAGCAAAGGGAGTGTACATTTGTAATTTTGAAAGATAACTGCAAAATTGTCTACGACAGATTTGGGCACACCCTGTTTCTGTGGGCTCTGCTCTTAGGTTTACATATTTCAACCGGGTCACGTTTTACCTGGTTGGCACCCTTGTTCTGTCTTTTGCATCAGTCGCACATAGTGCAGATGAAGGAAATATTCCTCCTGGCGTCAGACCTGGGTTCAAATCCCTGCACTGCTGCTTGCTTGGTTGGGGACCTCATGTCTCTGAGCCTCCGATTCCTCTTCTGTAAAAGGGCAGTTGAATTGTTGATGGAACTTTAGGAGGATGGAAAGGGGACAGGCACGCCACAATTAATTGGGCACCTAATTATATCTTGCAATTATGAGAAATATAACAAAGAAGACTGTTACTGGGACGCCCCGCCTTGTCCAGGGAGCAAGGAAAGACTTTTTTTTGGGAAATAGTATTTGAGTCACATTCTGCAGTATGACTAGGAATTACCTAGGGCAGAGGTGGTGGAGAGGGTGACGGGGGGATTGTTTCTGAAAGATCAGACACAGGGAGCCCCTGGTAAGGGGGTCGGGGTGTGATGGGAGGTGGGGTCAGATCGCATATGGTGGTGTAGTCAGTGGGAGCTGGGAGGTTATAAAAGGTCATTCTGGCCACAGGGTAGAAAGTCGTGGATGGGGACTGGAGGGAATGCAGGGACACTCTTTAGGAGAGAAATAGTCGTAGTTTGGACTAGGGTGGAAGTGATGGATGGGGAAATGGTGATGGATTTGAGTGCACTTTAGGGAATCAAATTGACAGGACTCTCAGGTGGATCCGATATGGAGGTGAGGCAGAGGGAGTTATCATGAATTAGGATTTTTAATGATGTTATTAATATGTGCTCATTAGATGGATATGTGATGCTGGTGGCATCACTGAGATAAGAGTAAAATCATGGAGTAGTTTTCCTGGTGTGTGTGTGTGTGTGTGTGTGTGTGTGTGTGTGTGTGTGTGTGTGTGTGTGTGTGTGTGTGCGCGCGTGTGTGTGTGATGGGAGTGGGCTTGGGGTAGCAGCTATGTTCTGCAATTTTTGCATCCAAAAATAAAAGCAGAATTTGAGATCCACGTGTATTTGTAAAAAACTTTCTCCCTGCGTGCTGTGTGGCAGTTGGGAATTACAATAAAACATCCCCATGGGCTTTTCCCTTCTTTCACAGTGTAATATTTGAGGACGATACCAATTTCCTAATATTCCAAATTCAACAAAAAAATGCTACTTAACATTGTTAAAGTTTGATTTTAGTAAAATTCAAAACAGTTTCCTTGGCCCGTTGCCATTTTGAAAATCAATCCCACATTTCAGATTTGATGGCAGCCTCATCCATCTGAGAGTATTTAAAAACTCTGAACAGAGCTGATAGAAAAATTGTTTTCAAGGAAGTGTCATTTATGAGTTCTCATTGCAACATTATATAATGGGGAATGTTTGAGCAACCTAAATGCCCAACTGTAGAGGTTAAGCTGTGAGTCCAGACATAGGATGGAAGCAAGAGATGCAGGGGAGGGCAAAATTTAAGGTAGCACTCACTTTCAGGTACTCAGATAACATTTGCACAGCCCTGAGAGCTGGTGCCTCCTTAAATTATGTGCCCGGGCACCTCACTTGCCTTGTGCCAGTCTAAGCCCAGGGAGATACTGTGCAGTTATTTGAGGTTGTCCCAGTGAACAACATTGAATGACAAAGGGCAATGGTCACATTATATTGTTAAGTGGAAACAGTATCTGGAATAGAATCCCAGATATGTTTCTCTAAGTGCCTAGAAGGAGAGTCTGGAAGGATGTACACTAAAATGCTTATTTATTTTGAGAGAGTATTTTCTGTATAATATATATATTTTTATATTGTCTATTTTTTGCTGCAATGAATGATGAACCCTTATTACTTTTATAACAAGACGAAGGGAAAGCAAGTATCAACATGTACCGATGCCCTTTTACCTGTGCATCAGGACAGTTCAGTTGCTGCTAAGAGGGGGCAGAGCTTGAATTTGGGGGCGGGGGTGGTTCTGATGAGCTTTCTCTGGGAAACGGTGGGTCTCTGAGATGTGGAGACCATTTCAAGTCTGGGTTCCTTTGGCTGAGCTGGTGGGATGGACCTGCCTGTCGTAATATACATAGTCCAGCATCTGGGAGCGTCAGGAGGCAGCTGCGACACAGGGGAAGCAAATCTGCCCACATCCCTGAGCTTCCACTCGATGGCTTTGGAGCTTAGGGTCACGAGCAAGTCACTTAACCCCGCTGAGCCTTGGCTTTCTCACCCAAAAAAGGGATCACCTTGCTTTTCCTTCTGTGTGTTGCTGTGCAGATTAAATCAGCTCTGACACCCCCTAGCTGTGCAGCAGACCCTCATGATGTGCCCTAGAAGCACCCCTTCTTCCTGGAATCTTGTAGACTGCTTGGGAAATTCTCTGCAAAAAGCAGAAGACTTTTGCTCTCACCTTGGCTGCAGGAAGTGGAGCCTCCTCTTCTGCTTTGGAGGTTGTCTGACCTTGAGCTTCTAGGTTCCCGTGGGTGGGCAGGCGGGAGTCTGCTATGGCTGGGAGGCCACCCTGCTTGCCATGCTCCTGAGATGACCTTATCTTTGAAGAAGCCTGGAAAGAGGCCTCGAGACCCTGGAAAGAGGTTGGCCTCTAAAATGGGGGCAGCGGGGCGTTTGAGACCTTGAGGGCAGGTCATGCCATCCCAAGGCATCAGGTTCTGTTTGCAAGACCCAAATCACTCAGTTTTTGGAGAAGCAAGTAAATAGCCATATGGTCTTATCAAACCTCCGGAGAGCTGGCAAGGCTCCTCCAGAATGCACACGCTCTGGGCATCTTCTACCACCTTCAGGGAAGGGGAGGGTGGGGATGGGAGGGGAAGTGTTTCTTCCACGCTAGATGGTATGGTTTCTTCCCCCACCCTCCTCCTCCCAGCCTTCCACGTCAGGGGCTCTATAGCTGCCCACAGAGACGATGGAATGAGTGCCTGGGTTTCACCACACATGAGGATGTTTTGGGTTGTTTATCACATTGTGAGTCTTTCACATTCATTCTTCGCTTCTCCATTCAGTTCTGTCCTATCACCTCCATGTTTTGATTTGCATCATCCTCCGATGACAAGGAGAATTCTCGTTTCATGGGTACCTCTTGTGTGCTGGGCTTTGGGGCCCTATAAAGGTCATCTTCTTTAGCCTTCAAAGAGCCCTGGGCAGTGGGAAGTGATGTGCCTGTTTTATAGGAGCAAATGGAGGCTCAGAGAGGTGGAGTCACTGCTCTGAGGTCACACAGCAGCTGTTAAGAAGCAGGGCCTGGACTGAGAGCTGGGTACGTCTGACCAAACGTGAAATCCTTTCTCCTTCCTGCTCTACCACAGCCTCTGACAGCAGAGACCTGTCTCACGTGGGAGGGGGCGCTCACGAGGGTGAGGTGGGTTCCGTCTGCTCACGTGGCATCAGCTAGTCCAGCTCAACCAGGGGCTGCTCCGGGACACACAAAGTTCCTGCTTAAAGAAGTGGGTTCTTCTCTTGAGGGGCAACGTTGTTTGTCTTGGTTGCCGTTGCCTGTTTCTCTGGCTCCCTCCATCTCCCTTCCTCCTCCCCTGCCCCCACCCCTTCTTGTTCAGCAGGAAGAGCACTCTTGATCTTATAATTTAGCACTTGCTCGTGTTTCCTTTGAGGACCTAATCTGCACTTTCTGAGCTGTAGTTGTAGATCAGAGAGCAGCTGTGGATCTATCAGATGCCAAGGGCACAGACAGTGTGCTGGGAATGGACTTAGAGCCTGAAGGCCCAGAGTCCGCATCCTGGCCCTGCCCTGTACTAACAGTGTCCACTGGGGCGAGTTGCCAGGACTTTGCCAGCCTCAGTTTTCTCATCTATAAAATGGGCCCCTCCTACCTAGAATTGTTGTGATACATGTAAAACGTTGAGTGTGGTGCTTGGCCTGGGGACAGTGTACACTTAGCTACTGCCCGGTTGTTGATGGTGACTATTGATTCCACGTGCTTATTGATCACACTGAACAAAACAAACACGCTTCCTCCTACCATGGACTTCCTGTTGAAGTGGAAAAGAGAGATACTAAGCAAATTAACAACTAACAAGAGAATTTCAGATGGTAACGAAGTAACTATTCCTGCGGCGTGTTAGTGAATGTTTAACATCCACTTCTCTAGAAAAAAAGAGCCCCGATTTGTAGCATTTGCCAATTTTTGTGGTGCAGATATTCTCATCGTGGCTGATTTCAGGCTATCAAAGTAATGTCCAATGGCTCTTAAAATTCCTGAAAATTTAACCAACTGCAAGACTGAAATAGCTGGCTCCGGCACTGGGTGTGTGTAACTAATGTGGTTTGGGAAAGACCTGAAGATCTGAGAGCTAAATGTACCAGTGGAAGAGTATGCCAGCAGAGAAGATGGCTGTGCAAAGGCCCTGAGGTCGGAGAGAGCTTGGTGTGCTCAGGGAACAGAAGGATGGCTGGTGCTGGCAGGAGCCTAATGGGGTGGAAGGGCTGGAAGACAGAGGCTGGGCTGTTGGGAGCCTCATAGACCATGGTACCAAGTGTTTGGATTTTATTCTCCGGCCACAGGAAGTCTTTGGAGGGTTGTAAGCAGGGGGACGTCTGGGTCTGCTTTGCATTTTTTAAAGATCAGAGGGCTATTCTGTTAAAGACCAGCAAGAGGTCAGTTAGGGAGCAGTGGTGGTCACTCCAGGGAGAGGTAGTAGTGGCTTGGACTAGTGTGCCATCAAGGGAGGGGACTAGAGGTGGCTGGGCTCCTCTGGGATGTGACGGATTTTATCCCCAGGTGTTCTGTGGCTGTTTACCCTGAGTGCATGCAGCCTGCAATTTCTGCTCTTAGATCCCGGGAAGGAGGAAGGAACCTCAGACCATTAGGGTCACTATCTATCCTACCTACTCTCTTTGATTCTGAGTGATACCGTGTTTACCACCTCCTGATAAATCCAGGACAGGAGGTGAGGAAAGATATTTATCTTGGGTCCAAATGCAAGGCAAGAACAACAAAAACAGAATCTGTCCTCAATGCTGCCCTTCCTCCTTTGATTTTTGTCCAGAACAGTACCCTGTTCTTCAATTTGCATGGGGGAGAAAGATAAGAGACTGACTTCATTTCCACCTTTGCCCCAGGGTGCCTCTCGGGTGTGTATCAGATGCTTATGTAAATGTTGTAGGTGTCAGCCTGGCAGGTTCTGAAGAAGGTTGCCATCTGGCTCTGCTCCACCCTTAGCTCGCCTCTTGGTCCAGTGTTTAGAGGGGCACAAGAGAACACCATCTTTCTGGACCAACATTGTCTGAAAGAACTTTTCTCAATGATGGAAACGTCCTGTATCTGTGCCGTTCATTATGGCACCAGCCATTTGTGGCTACTGAGCACTTGAAAGGTGTGGCTCGTGTGACTGAGAAACTGACCTTTCAATCAAATTTTTGTATTACTTGCTATATTGGACAGTGCAGTTCTAGACCATGTGTGATTATCTATTGCCCTGGAGCCTTTGGTTCTGGGCATTTGACTGGAGATCCTACTGAAATTTTGTAGAACTCTATGGAAGGGTGGGGTCTCAGTGAGTTGTCACTTGTCATAACCCCCCTTCCGCCCAATTTGCAGAGGAAGGAGCAGAGGTGCAGAGGATTACATGATTTGCCCAGCATTTCTCAGCTGGGGAGTGGCAAGACAGGAACCCACCTTCTAACTCTTAGCTCAACATCCTTTTTTCTTTTCTTATGTATAATTTTCAAAACCAATGTTAAATTCCACAAGTTTCCAGGCAGCTCTTCTGCCTATAACTTTGTGGATGAAGTTAAATTCCTCTTTGATCACCTTCTCAACCTTGATCTCCTCCTCCATCCCTAGAAGTGATCATGGTGTGGTCAGTCTGGAGCGCATCCTTCCACACCTTTTCCTATTGCATTTACATGAGTATAAATGAATGGATCGAAACATTCAGCATTAAAAAAAAATAAGTTGTATTCTGCTATCCATATTTTTTTTTTATGAATTGCTTTTCTTTTTTAATAGTATGTCTTAGATCTTCCGGGTGAAGTTCATAGATCTCTACCATACTGTTTTTTTAACTGTTGTAGTCTTTCATAGCCTGGACATGTATTACTCATAAGCCTAATGGATGAAACTAATTGTTCATTATTCTGTTCATGTTCGTAAACATTTTTGTGCATATCTCCTTCATGCACAGCATTTCATCTGGGATCCATACTGAGAAGTGGATTTATTAGGTCATAGGGAATATGTATTTTTAATATTAATAGCTGCTACTCCAAAAATAGTTATACCAGTTTATGTTCCTATCAGCTATGGGAGAGTGTCTGTGTCCTCATAGCCTCCAAAACACTTGATATTATCAAATATCTACATGGGTGCCCATCTAATGGGCAAAAAATGATATCTCATAGTTGTTTAATTTGTATTTTCCTGTTTACAAGGCAAGTTGAATATCTTTTCTATGCTAATGGTCATTTGTTTTTCTGTGAATTGCCTGTTCAAATCTCTTGTCCAATTTTCTGTTGGAAAATTCATTATTAATTCATTCAGCAAATATGTACTACTACTACTAGAATGCCTACTGTGTGCCAAGCATTAGTCTAGGTTCTAGGGATTCTGTGGCAAGTTAAATCAATAGACATCCCTGCCCTCAATGAGGTGATAGTCTAGTTGTAGGAGAAAGACCTAAGCAAAAGGAAATGAGAAAATATATAGTATATTTTATGGGATTAAAAAGAAGGGAAAGGAGCTAGGGACAGCCATGGGGGTAGGACTCGATTTTAAATAGGATGGCCAGGAATCTAGTCCTTTACTTATTCACTTGTAGGCATTCTTTGTGTATTGTATGTATTAATCCTTTGCGTGTTATATGTTATACATATTTTCTTCCAGTCTTTAATTTTCTATCAGTTTAGATGACGGTACTTTTGTCTTGCTCTTTCTTTTTTAAAACCATAAAATCTAACTTGTTAATTGGAATATAGTCATATAAAAACTGAAAGCTCCTTCTTTCTAGGCAACCCATTGTCAAGAGCTCTGGTTTATCTCTTCCAATTATTTTCTATTCTCACTACCACCCCCTGACCCCCGATCACCAATTAAGCATAGTTTCTGGCTGTTTCTCCATAAATGCAATTCTGATCTATCACACTCTTTCTCAGGGCTGCTTAATATTCCATTTTAGAGATAATTTATCCTATAATTTATCCAAGCAGTCCCCTCTGGCCGGACATGCAAGTTGCTTCCAATTCTCCATGACTCTAGACATTGCAGCAATTCTGCTGCTCATGAGCTTCTTTGATGTTTTTGTTTGTTGGACTGTAGCCACCATACCCTGTATGTTAATGGTGCTGTAATAATTTGGTTTTGTTTTCTCCCCCTCAGCTCCATGGCTACATGGAAAACAAGCCGCTGGGGCTTCAGATCTTCATTGGGACGGCCGACGAGCGGATCCTTAAGCCCCATGCCTTCTACCAGGTACACCGGATCACGGGGAAAACCGTCACCACCACCAGCTACGAGAAGATCGTGGGCAACACCAAAGTCCTGGAGATTCCGCTGGAGCCAAAAAACAACATGAGGGCAACGTAAGGGCTGGGGGCTGAGGGCAGTGGGTCTTCATGGGGAAGTGACTGGGGCCAAGTGGCAGGGATTTGGGAGAAGGATGGAGTTGATGGAAGCAACCGTAGACGGTGGTTCCCAATTTGTGAAGGACCCACAGAGGTTTCTGTTTTAAAAGTTTCCATTTGAAAAGTTCTAGACCTAGACGTTTTTCATGTGTATTGAGAGGAAGAATACTTATGCATCTTTGGATTATGTTGCTTGGGATGAGGCTGAATTTATTTACATTTATAAATTTATTTGACTTAAAATTATTAAACAACTATGCAGATAGGTGTAACCTCACAGAGCTGATATGCATATGGCTAAAATGTGGGAAACATTGCACCCGTGTGTTGGAGTTTAAAGAACTTTATTAGAGAATAATCTCAAACATGAAAACTGTAAGAATTGTACAAAGAACCCCTGTTACACTGTTCGCTCAGATTTACCAATTGTTAACATTTTCCACGTTTGCTTTATTACTGTTTTTCTCCCCCTCTCTTTATTTTTTCCTGAAGCGGTTGTGAGTTAGTTGCAGACATCATGCCTTTTTACTTTTAAACGCTTAAGCATGCATTTCCTAAGAACAAGCATGCTCTCTTACATGACCACGGTACATTTATCAAATTCAAGGTATTTAATGTCCATATTACTACTCTTACTATTGCATAGTCCATAATCAATTTTTCCCAGTTGCGTATTTGAGTTTTTCAGGTACTTTTGAGAGTAGAAAAGTAAGCAAGCAGAATCTCCCTAGAGAGGTAATTTCCACTGGGGGATTTTGCTAATTACTTTGTGTTTTACCCCCATTTTGGCTTAAATTCCTGGCTGAAAAATTTATCCGTATATTGCAATCCCCCGCCCCCCTTGTGGGTGACCTTTCCTGCTCCCCGAGATGGTCATTTGTCAGTGGGGTTCTTGACTTTCCGGCAGCATTGACTGTGCGGGGATCCTGAAGCTTCGGAATGCGGACATTGAGCTGCGGAAAGGCGAGACGGACATCGGGAGGAAGAACACGCGGGTGAGGCTGGTGTTCCGGGTGCACATTCCAGAGTCCAGCGGAAGGATCGTCTCCTTGCAGACAGCATCTAACCCCATCGAGTGCTGTAAGTTGGGTTCTGGGCAGGGTCGGTTTTTGACAAGTGCACTGTATGTGACCCTGGGCAGTGTAGCCTGGGTAAGGTACCCAGCAAGAATGTGTGACCCACAGGGGTCAGCGGTGGCCCAAGATGACCAAAGGGGCGAGAGAGAGAGCACATTTCAGAGTTTCTCTCTGCTTCTGTGTACTTGTGGCGGGTTTACTGTCAAAAATAATATGGCTGATAAGTAGCCTACAGCTTGGTTTAGAAGATTTGAAATGTATAAGTGTTGTGCTGGTCTCAAAAAGGGTAGATGCAGTTGGAGCGAGTTCACTGTACTTAGTGACCTCTTTTTTTTTTAGATTTATTTGTTTGTTTGGTTGCGCCGGGTCTTAGTTGCGGCAGGCGGGCTCCTTAGTTGTGGCATGCGAACTCCCAGTTGCGGCATGCATGTGGGATCTAGTTCCCTGACCAGGGATCGAACCCGGGCCCCTTGCATTGAGAGCGCAGAGTCCCATCAACTGTGCCACCAGGGAAGTCCCTTTTTCCTCTTCTCTTCTTTCAATAGAATAATAATAACATCACGGTGGCTCTCGCTTACTGCACTGACTCCACTGGTCACTAGGCTAAGTGCTCAGTGTGTAGTACTCTTTAAATACTCACAGCAGTCCTTGGCAATAGCTGGTGTCATGATGCCCATTTTAGAGAAGAGGAGGGAGAGAGATGAGGGGTAGTGTAACTTGTCTCAGCAGGGCTGGGATTTGAGCAGGAGCTTTGGCATGCAGGAGCCACACGTCCCCATCACCCTCAGCCCATCCCAGGGTGTTTACTGAGAATCTGCTCAGTGTCTGGTGCTGTGCTGGGGGCCTGCAGATGAGCAAGATGTTTTCTCTGTCCTTAGTGAGCTTACAGTCTGGTGTAAGCTAACCCACACAAAGATGCAGAAGATTTTCAGAATCCAGTACAGAGTGGCCAAGATCTGCTGTTTGGAAGGTCTCTGAGCAGAGACCTGGCCCAGCTCCATTAGGCTTCAAAAGAAGAAATCACTTTGAGATCATTCTTAGGTACTTTGGGCAAGTTTGTTGTTGGATTTTGTAGTTAGATGTGACAAAGCTTATTGTCTGCTCAGCTTTTGAGAGTTTAGAAGTCGTTTTTAAAAGCATAAAGAAAGAAGTAAGCATTGTTCCAGAAACAAAAGCTGTTTTTATTAGTTTTAAAAAGTCTCATTCTTCTAATATTTTTGTGCTCTTACAATAATGTTCCATATTCAGTTATGTTTCAGGGTTTTTTTTTCCCCTTTTTACTGGACATTTTACCATAATTAGATGTCACAAAATCAGCTGCCTGCAGAGACCGGGGAGGTCGTGGACATAAGTGGAGTGGGTTGGGTGGGTAGCAGTGGTAGAGACTGGGGGCCAGGGTGGCACGTTCCCCACCTAAATGGGTTGCTGTTACCCAAATCCAGCCAGTGTTTCTATGAGGGAGTGTCGACTCAGTGTGGCCAAATCTGATTTTTTTTTAAGATAAACCAATAATCTCCTGATTTTTAAAAAAGCGACAACAAAGTCGAAATCCTCTGTAGGTCAGCTGAGAACTACACGTGGCTTGGATTCATCAGAGGTAGTCTTAATCAGACACTAATGAGGAAAGGGAAAGTATGAATATTTTATGCAGAAAGCATTGAGGAAGACTGGCCTTCAGCCAGCAATAGGAGAGGGTGGACCCTCTTTGGTAGAGAAGCCAGAACTTGGTCTTGATTGGTCTTTGGAAAAGGATGAAGGAGGCCTGTGATCTCTTCCAGGCTGGTGAGTCAGGATGGGGATCAGGCTGAATGTGGTGGTGAGTTTGTGCTCTGAAGTTAGAGGAGGAAGACCCAACAGCAGACAACAAGGGAAAACAAGTGTTTGAAAAACATCGTCGCAGAAACAGAGGAGGAATTCCCCTCCTCTGCCCAGCAGACCCCACCCCTGCCCCCCAAGTGCTAGTCGTGGTGACTGCCCCACCCTGGTCTTGGTTTTGAACATCTCAAGACATTTGGGGAAGGAAACTCAGGCTCTTCCTCAGTGATTTGGGGGATTTTGAGAAGATAAGGTCTTGCCTTTCTGGCAAATGACTCAGTCTCCAGGATGGGGCTGTGGTTTGTAGCAAGGTGGGGATCAGGAGGCCTCAGGAGGGACCACTTATAGGAGCTCCTGTTCCTCTCCATCTTTGGGCCCTTCAAGTCATTCTATCTCCTGTCAATCTGAGACTTCAAGGATCATCACTGGCTGCATGCACCTCCAGCAAGATCCTCAGGGTGTTAAAAGTTGTTTCAACTTTGAACATAGCAGTTTTTTGTTTTTGGTTTTCCTATTCTTATGAAAAAGTGTTTGGCTGATTCAACTACTGTGCTTTGATAGATAAGGAAACTGAGACTTTCTTGGTAAGCTGATTTCTTGTTAAGGTGATTTACTCGTTTTTACTCGGTAGGTAGCAGAGGCAGGGTCTCCAACTTTCTAGTTCTGTGAAATAGCTTCTTTCGGTTTCTACAACACCAACCTTTCTGGCAATATCAAGTGGAGCTACCGATGGGCCACTTTCCCTCTCACAGAGGGAAGGCAGAGCCTTCTGTCATTTTGATCTCCTTCTTTGTTCTGTTTTCCTGGATCAGTGCCTGGCAGTTCCATAAATATTTATGGACTAATTGAATTACTGTCTGTTTGATCCTTAGGGAGGTATTCAGTATTTGTTGACAAATTAGTCTGTGACATGTATCAACACAGTATGTGTACAGTAAATATTTGTTGACTAATTGACTTCATGTACACCCCTTGGGGAAGGTAGGTTGGTAAGAAAAACACTCCGTGGGCTGGTGCTTATTTGCAAGGCTAACTTATTTACTTTGGAGATGTCTTTTATGTGACGTCTCAGGGATCAAGGGAGAGTTCTCAGAATCTAGTAGAAAAGTCTTGAACAAGCTACTGGAGGCCACTCTTTGGAAAGTGGAGTTACTTGCTAGAAAGGCAGATTTGTTCTATATATTTATAGGCCAGTGTGCCCAAGGTCAAATCGCACCTGTGCACAGAGGGACACCCCGTGTTTCTAGTTTTCTATTTCCAGCGGATCTTCAGTGTTGCCAGGGAGGTCCTTTGAGTTCCCTCCCCTACTCTCAGCAGAGACTCTTTCGAACCTTCTCTGGTCTCCCATGCTCTGGAGGCTGCCCCACCCTCCTCCCACTTGTAGGAGAACGTGGAAGAGGTCAGAAGGGAACACCCTTGTCTTGCCCAACAGAGACCCTACACACGGTCACAGCTGTGGGCGGCCTTTCCTCGTCTGGGACCCTTGAAATGGGACAGTTCTCCTTAACTCCTGGGCTCCTCAGAGCTCAGCTTCAACTCCAAGTTCCCTTGTGGTGGTGGAGCCCTTGCTTCCCTCTTTTGCGAGTTCCCAGCGCTGGCGAAGCCAATTACCACCACCTGGGAGCCTGCCAGCAACAGAAATTGATTCTCCCACAGATCTGAAAGCCAGAAGCCCGAAATCAAGGTGTCATCAGGACTGGTTCCTTCTTGGAGGCTCTGAGGGAGAGTGTGTTCCAGGCCCCTCTCCTCCGGTGGTGGCCGGCGATCACCAGCATGCCTTGGCTTGTGGACACATCACTCCAATCTCTACCTCCATCTTCACATGGCCTTCTCTGTGTGCCCTTTTTTGTCTCTCCTAAGGACACTCTCATGGGGTTTAGGACCCCCCAATCCAGGATGATTTCATCTTCATCCTTATTCACATCATTGAAGACCCTGTTTCCAAATGAGGTCACATTCTGAGGTTCTGGGTGGGCAGGAAGTCTGGATGGGGGCTCAGTTCAACCCACTACACCTCCTCAGCTGCATTTCTCGGCTTCAGTCTTCTCTCTGCTCCTCAATTCCCAAATCCACTGGCATCTTTCTCAGGCTCCTAGGCTTTTGCCTATGCTGTCACCTCCATCCAGAACAATCTTAGCTGCATGTTGGAATCACCTGGGGACTTTTAAGAAAAAATATGATGCCTGAATCCCACCCCAGAAACTCTGATTTAGTTGGTCTGCGTTGAGGCCTGAACCCGGAGACTTTCAGAGGTGCCTAGTGATTCTGACATGCGGCAAATTTAGAGACCTACTGTCGGCGGGGGGGGGGTGCCTACACCCTTCAGTTGCTTAGTTAACCCCTCCTTATCCAAGGCCCCTGTTTAGATGGCCCCTCGAGGAGGAAGCTTGCCCTAAACCCACAGGGTACGGGGTCCCCTCTCTGTGCACTGACACCCAATTTACTTATCAATCTCTCTTAGGTAAGGTTAGGGACCAGTGGGTGTTAGCCAGGGCCTGGCACATAGCAACTGTCTCTAGAATGTTGAAAAAAATGAAAGTGTGAAAACAAGTGTCCCCAGGCCGCCCAGCAGGAGAGAGAGGCAGCCATGAGACAGAGTGGATGTGTCCCCAGGGGCAGATGTCTTCTCCCGTGAGAACTTTCCTTAGGTTTTCTCCTTGCCCTGCAAAGGGGCCTCTCTGTTCATCACATTTCAGGAAACACCTAAAGCAATTTCCAGCCCTGCCCGCTCAGAGCACAGAGTGTAAATTCACTTTGCTCGTTTTGCAGGAATTGGGGGCATGGGTATGAGGTGTGGACTAGAAAATGGCTTTTCTCACATGGTGTTTTCAGTCTCTGCCTTTTCATGACATAAATGTGTTTCACCAAGGTATAATTAAGATACACTAAACTGCACAGACCGTAAATCTTCTGTTCAGTGGTTTTGACAATTGTATACACCAGTGTGACCACCACTCAAAACAAGATACAGGGCGTTTTCTTTCGCTCCTGAAAGTTTCCTCCTACCCCTCAGCCAATGCCCCCTCCCCAGCCCCATACACAGGCAACCACTGTGCGGATTTCTATAACCATAGATGAGCTTTCCCCATTCTAGAACTTCATGTAATGGAATAGTACAGTATGGACTCTTTTGTGTCTGGTTTGTTTTACTTAGCATGATGTTTTGGAGATCCATCACTGTTATTGCGTGATTTGGTGGTTCATTCTTTTTTTTTTTATTGCTGAACAGTATTCAATTGTATGAATATAACGATTGTTTATTTACCACTGATAGACATTTGGGTTGTTTCTGGGGTTTGGGGATCATGAATAAGGCTGCTATGAACGTTCCCCTTCAAGGCCTTTGTGGACAGATGCTTTCATTTCTTTTGGGTAAATACGCAGCAATGGAATTGCTGGGTCACGGGGTAAAAAAAAAACGTATGTTCCAATTTATGTATTTTCCAAATCGTTTTACACTCTGTACAAGAGTGTCTGAGAATTCTACTTGCTCACTAATATTTGGCTTTGTCAGTCTTTCTAATTGTAGCCATTACAGTGAGTAAAATGGTATCTCATTGTGCATAACCCATAATTTGCATTTCCCTAAAGACTAATGATGCTGAACCCTAATCTGTGTGCTTATTGGCTATCCTGTGTCTTCTTTGGTGAAGTGTTTGTTCAGAGCTTTTGCCCATTTTTTATTGGGTTACTCATATTTTTATTGTTAATATACAGTAGTTCTTTTTGCATTGGGTATGAACCTGTTGTCAGATTTATGTATTATGAATATTTTCCCCCAGTCTGTGGCTTGCCTATTTATTTTCTCAATTGTGTCTTATTAAGAGCATCAATATTTTATTTTGATGAAGTCTAATTTATTATTTTCTTTTCTTTGGGGATTATTACTCACTATATTCTCCCAAGAAATCTCTGCCTATCTGAAGATAGCAGACATCTTCTCTTCTGTTTTCTTCTAGAAGCTTTTTGATTCTGGCTTTTAGGTTTAGGGATACAAACCATATCAGGTTAATTTTTGTGTATGGTGTGAGATAGGGTCCAGTTCCATTGTTTTCCATATGGAAATTCAGTTGTTTCATATGCCTTTTTCTGAAAGCGAGAGCTTAGACAACCGAAGACTGTTCCCTCCCTCACCACCTCCCCTTTACTCCTCCACTTCACTCTCCTAAGTCTGATGTGGAAGATGGGTGATCACACAGCAGTGCTTTATGGAAATCCTTAGAATTAGTGAGATCAGACAGGCAAATTGATTTTGCTTTGCTTCATAAATCAGAGATGCTCTCTTGCCCATCTGCTCCTTCCAGAAGCCAAAACGACCCACATAATTCTTATAGGCCCCTTAACATTATTCTTTTAATTAAAAATATATTTGGAGTGCATTATATAGTACTAGGAACTGGGGATCCAGCAGTGAACAAACCAAAGTCGTGGCCATCATGGAGGTCACATTCTAGTGGGGAAAACCCACAGTCAACAAGCAGGCAGAGACATCATTTCAAACAGAGCTAACTGTCATGACGAAAATAACAAGGATCATGTGTTGGTGACTTGGGGGTGGGGGAGCGGTAACCTTAGTCATTCTGATCAGGGAAGACCTCTCTGAAGAGATGGCGTGTTAACCTGGACCTGAGTGATGGGGGAGCATGGCCCAGCTGGAGGGGAGAGCAGGTGCAAAGCCCTAAGCCAGGGATAAGCTTGGCATCGTCAGGGAACAGAAAGGCAGCCGGGGAGGCTGTGTGCAGTGACAGGGGTAGGGAGAGGTATAGGAGGTGAGGTCTGAGAGGAAGCAGGGGACTTTGGATTTTATTCTAGGTGAAACGGGAAGCCTTGAGTTCTACATAAGGGACTGGCATGATGTGATTTATATTTTAAAACTTGTTTAGCACAGTGCCTGGCACATAGTAGATGCTAATAAATACTTGAAGACCAAATGAGGGAAGGAAGGACATGAGGGGGACATGGGGGGGAAGAGGTAAAGGACAAGGAACTATTATCAGTCACCTACTGTATGTCGAGCACTTTCTCTGTTGCTGCTAAATCATTGTGAGGACACCAGGAACTCAGCATCTGTTCCAATTTTATAGATGGGAAAACTGAAGCACAGAGAGGTTAAACTAATTGCCTATGGTCACACAGCTAGTAAGGGGCCAAGCCAACTGTGACGACTATGTCCTGCTGGATCCCAGGACACCAAGGTTGAGCTACATCACGAGTGACAGATTAATTTGGGCCCAAAGGGTGATGTCATCTCATATAAACTGGAGACCAGCTCAGCGACCCTTAGGGAACTGTGGGTGCCCTCCCACCACTCTGCAATGGATTGTCTCCCTCGAGACCCTGTAGCAGTAAATCTTGGGTGAAATTTGGGCACTGGGCAGAGGGCAGGTAGGCCAGGCCTTTGTCCGCCCCGGCTCTCTAAGGTGGCTTTTAAGCAATGACTAAGGGACCACATTCAGAAACATCAGAAAGCCAACATGATGGGAAGAAGCAGGGTCAGGGTGATGGTTAGGACTGTGGGTCTGGGTTCACATCCTGCCTCTGCCACTTACTAGCTGCTTAGTCCCGGGGAAGTTACCTAGCACGGTGTGCCTCAGTTTTCTCGTACCTATCTCAGTACAGGAGAATAACCCCAATGCCTCTCTTCTGGTATGTCTCATACTTTCCCACTTGCAGCCCTCCCTGTAGCTCTGCAGAGCAGACGTTACATACCTCTGGTTGCCACTCTGTCACTGCCGAGAGCCCACAGCCCAGGCAGCAGTAGGTGTGGGAGTTTAACAAACACTAATTGTTTCAGGTGAGCTGGCAGCAAGCCGCACGCCCTGCTGCTTAGAGGAGCTTAGATGATTATCTGTCTGGTGCTGTGGGTTGGCTGGGTGGCGATTACAGGAAAGCTGGGTTTTTGGGGAGCCCAGGACTGGGGTGGCTTCTCCACTGATTGATATGGTTACCTGACCCTGCGATTATGGCCTTTTACTGAGCTAGTTTGGCGGGGCTGGGGAGGCAAAACTCCCCTTTATTGAAGAGCTGCCAAGTGCCATCTGCCCCCAACTGTCACGTCTATTAACTTGTTTCTACCCTCATCGTAGCCTGGGAAGACTCGAAGACTCTGAGCTTATATCTAGCGGGCTGAGGTTCAGAAGGGCTGATTTGCGAGTCACGTGGCTGGCAAGGGAAGGGGCAAGAGCTGGGGGTTAAAACCCATGTCCTTTTCTCTGTCTGGGCTGCCTGGGTCCCCCAGTGACCAGGGAGCTCATTAGTCAAATGGAGATTCGTGGAGTCCCCTGGAAGGGTCTTGGTTACTGGAGATATGTGGGAATATTCTGCGGGGGCTCCTTGTTAATATATTGGAATGGAGAAGAATAAGAGCCCCTCCTATGGACCCAGCACTGTGGGGGTTGGACGAGAGGTACCAGTCTTTCAGGGCCGGTGTTTGTGCTCCTTTTTCCATATGAGGAAGCCGAGACCCCCTGAGGTCAGAACTGGCAGGTGGTCTCACGCACTGCGGACCCCCTGCATTTGCAGACACCGCACCCCAGTCCCGTGCCGTGAATGCTGACAGGTCCCTCCCAGAGGTGAACCCCATACTCAGGGAGAATTGGGTTCCTCTGTCCCAGCCTCCCGCTTCCCAGGGGAGACCCATCAGTGGCCAAGGCGGGGTCTGAGGGAGCCTGAGGGGCCAGTCTGCCGGCCCTGCTCCCGGCCCTTCCCAGGCGAGGCCTGAGTCAGCACCATGTTCTGGGCCAGGCCCGGCTCAGCCGGGCCAGGCTCACAGCCAAGGACAGGGCCTGATGTACAGACAGGAAGGGTTTACAGCAGCTGGGATCGGGGGGTGGTCAGTGCTTGGGCCAGAGTGAGACTGAAGGGGGCGCTCCTCCTGGTCCGGGCTGGCTGGCGGCTTTCCCAGTGGGTCCTTCTCCATTTTACTAAAAAGGGGTCCTTCTGGGTAGGGGAATCCCACAGTCTGGATTCAAGTTCTGCCTGTCCGCCTTACATAGCTGTGAGCGCTCAGGCATGTGACTTCTCCTTTGGGAGACTCAGCGCCCTCACCTCCAAAATGGGAATCATTCCTGCTTGTGGTCTCATGAAGTTTAGCAATAAAAATAAACATAACAGACATTCATTGAGCCCTGATGAGGTGCCACACACTTCCTGTGCATTAGCTCATTTAATCTGCAAACCGCTCTCTGAGGTTGGCCCTATGATGAGTCCCATTTTATAGATGAGAAAACAGAGGCACAGAGGGATTAAATGACTTGCCCAAGGTCCCAAAGCTTGGATGTCACCGAGCTGGGCTTCGAACTCAGGCTTTCACGTGGCAGCATCCTTACTTTGACACATGACCGTAAATTGCTTCTTCATGTGTGTGCTTTATAATATAAACAAAGACATATATAAAAAGTGCTGGAATCCAAGGCACTCTCTATGGCAGCTGTAATTATTTGCTGTTATTAGCAGAACCCACCCACTCTGCACAACCAAATTTACCTGACCAGCTTCTCCCGCCTCTCTCCTGAGGTTCTTGGGTAGATCGTCATTCTTGGCCAGGCAGCCCTGTGACAGGGCAAATTGCAGACAGTCCCCTGTCCAGGCTGACCTGGAGGACCCCGCCTGGTGTGAATTTCCCTCTCTGAGCCTTTACCTCCAGCTGTGCTCCCAATCAGCCACTGTTGCTAGTGAAAGTAAACACGCAAACTGGCTAAACCAACAGCGCCCTGTTGATTCAGAGCTCATAAAACATAGGAGCCCCAAGCCACTTTATGACCTGCCAGAATCCAGGGGCAGGAGGGAAGCCTGAGGAAGTCTCCTGGCTTCGAGGGCCACCTTGATGCTTAAGCCAGAGCTGAGGGTCTAGCCTCCACCCACAGGTGAGACCTGGGCCATGGGCTTGGCTTTAAGCTGGCGGCCCCGTTTGGTTAGAACACTGCAGGGTTTGGGGTTTGGAGGGTCTGGAATCTCCAATGGTTGAAGAGCCGAATGGGACTCAGTGGGAACGGCTGCGGGTGGTGGTTCAGGCCTGGGGGGCCCAGTGGGCTTGTGGAGAGCTCTCCCATAGGTCCTGGACCGTGTCACCCCAATTAGTAGCCCTAGGTGTTGGAGGCTGCATCAGAGAGAGGGAAGGAAGTGGACCCCAGGAGGGTAGTTTTGGTTGCTGTTTGCCTGTCTTCAGTTCCTCTTTCAGAGGCTAATTGGATTCATTTGCTTTGCCTCTGGGCTCTCTGAGGATGCGGGGGGCCTCCCCTGGAGGAGGTCTCCTTGTCCTCAGGTGGCCTCTTAAGTGTGAGACCTGGCTCTCAAACAGAATGTGTGTAACAAGTCACCTGGAAAGATTGTTTAAATGCAAATGTCCAGTCTCCTCTAGGAGATTCTGGGGCCGGGGGTTGGGGGTGTGGCCTGCGGAGCTGCATTTTTATTAAGCGCCTCCCCCAACCAGGTGATTCGGCTGCAGGTGACCTGGGAAGCTCGCTTTGAAAAATGCTGGGATTCAGGGCCAAGAAACCTGGGTTTTGGGTCAGGATCCACCAAGAACAGCAGTGAAGAGAGCAGTACTGTGTGTAAACACGTGGACACGGTCCGTACTTATTTGGTGAAATAGCTAAGACAAGACAACAGTGGTTCCCGGCGCTGAGCACAGGGCAGCTGCTCAAGGAGCTACAGCTCTTCATGTTGTTCGCCATACTGGCCGGTATTTATTGAGCCAAGTACACTTTCTGTGAATTCTCCCACTTAACCCTCACAACAGCCTGTGAGATGGGTCTGCTAACAGCCCCATTTTTCAGATGGGAAAAGTGAGGTTTAGAGCTGGAAAGCCCTGTGCAAGGATCACCTGGTGGGGACTTGAGCTGGAACTGAGGACCCTCCAACACGACAGCCTCACCCAGGCAGGAGCTGCCTCTCCATGAAGCCAAGTTCTGAGCTTCTTTCTGTCTGTAAAATGGTAGAATTAGGGCCAGGGGGTCATTATTGTTTCAACTCCCCAGCTGATTCTAATGTGTAGCCAGCACTAAGCAGTTCTTCTCAGACTTGATAGCTCGTAAGAATCACCTGGATTCCTTGTTAAGCTGCAGATGTGGGTTCAATAGGTCTGGGGTGGGGCACGAGGTGCTGCACCTCTAATAATACCGCCCCCCAACCTTCCCTTGATGCTGATGTGCTCGGCCCACACTTCGTGTTGCAAGACTGGAGTCCAGATAAAAGCTTACAGGAAGCCGGACTGGACTCCTTAAATTTTCATTAGAAAAGATAGTTTTCCTTCAGTAAGGAGAAGGAGCAGGAAATGCAGATTTGGCAAAGGGAGAATCAGTTAGTTGCTTTAAACTGTGAGGCTGTGGAGGGAGAAGCAATGAGTTTGCTTCAGGAAATAGCCGAGTTGTGTTCACAGCAATGCACAGTGATTCACGGAGCAGCCGTCCGGCCCAGCCTCCCGCCCACTGCTGAGCGCTCATGGCCACGTCCAGTCCCCGGCCTCGCTGGCTGTGAGCCCTTGGCCGGCTTGCCCAGGAGCCATGACTCAGGCTTTCCACCTGCAGAATGGGAGGGATGGCTCTTGCCGCCTCCCCACCCATCCCTGGGACCAAAAGCCCCCACTGGCCCCCCAAACGCATCAAAGGCAGATCTCAAAAGCCAGGACCTGCTCTTCTAGGCGGTGTGACTGCTGCTTTCACTGCTAATAAATCCCCTTTGGTGGCAGCTCAATTAGGAAGTCATACAAAACTCCTCTATTGAAAGAAAGGCTTAATAACCTGGCCCATGTGGGAGAAATTAGCAGCTTCTGCAGAGAGGCCTTTTTAATACGTACTCTTAACTGGCAGCCCCTTAGAACCGCGCTGGCTGGTGGGGCCCTGGGAACAGAGAGCCTGGGCTGAGCCTGGGATGGGAAGATACCGGCAGGGGCATCACTGAGAGTCATCCGGCTGCATTTTCAATGTAAAGTGTCTGGGAGCGTCTGGTCCACAGCAGACTCCTTAAATGTCACCAAGTATATGGCTGCTCCTGAAGGGACTGGTTTCAACGTGGCTCCGGGGCCGAAGGGAGGGGATGCTGGACCTGGAGGCCCAGGCCAGCCAGGAGGACAGGGTTAGGTTTGCGCCTCGGGCCTCACGTGGTTGCGTCCCCGGCTCCCGGATGGGGAGGTCCGCAGGCCCCTGGCACGGAAAGGGCTGGCCCTCTGCCCAGTTCTTGGGCTCTGGGAGGAACGCCAGGAGCTCAGGCTGACTCACCCAGGGAGGGCCGGCCTCTTCGGCCCACGCTGCCAAGGCGAGGCCGAGGAGATGGTCCCTCATGCTGGATGGGACCCATTTCTCACCCTGCCCAGGAAAGGCATCTGGAGAGGGTCTTCATTCTTTCCTGCAGCCCACCTTCAGAAGAACTGGTTGGCTGGAGAGGCTAGGAGATGGGGCCCTGGAGCTGGACAAACCAGTTCTGGAGGGGTCAAATCTAAGCGTCACCACATCTGACTTCTCCTAGGCTTTAGTTTGCTCCCCAAAGGTGAATAATTTTAGTACTTCTTTCCTTAGAAGGTTACTATGAGCATTCAAGTATGTCATTGTGGTTAAACACTCAACCTGTGCCATTCCTCACTGTAGATACAGATGAAGATGTAGGTGCAGATATGTAGAGATATCGAGATATATATGTGTGTCAAGATATTTTGAGACACATCTGTATCCATACATATCTCCATCCATCCATCCATCAACCCTTCCTCCCTCCCTCCCTCTCTCTCTCTTTCTTTCCTCCCTTCCTCCCTTCCTCCCATCTATCAATACTTGCATCCATCCATCTCAAGCATCCCCTGCTAAGTCCTAGGAACTGTCCCCAGCCCTGGGCTCACAGCATGCACAAAGCAACGCTCCTCCCTCCTGGGCTCATGTTCTCGCGGGGAAGAGACGAAAGACAAATGAACCAATAAAGCTACATGTAGTGCGTCTGAAAGTGGAAAGTTCTTTGGAAATGATTAAGCAGGATAAAGCAGGATAAAGGGGAAAGAGGGAGAGACACAGCCAGACAGATGGAGAGAGGGTGGGTTCTGCTGTTTTAACTCTGAGGGGGAGAGTGGAAGGGTAGGGGTAAGGAAGCTGCTCTGAGGAGGTGACATCCGAGGAGAAACCTGCAAGAAGTGAGGAAGGCAGCCATGCGGGTAATCAGGGAAGAACCTTCCAGAGAGAAGGACTTGAAAGGGCAGACATTGAAAGATAGGAGCATGCTATGTATGTTTGAGAGATGGTGAGAACATTCTAGAAGTGTGACTGGAGCAGAGTGAGCAAGGGGGAGTTCTAGGAAGTGTGGTCAGAGAAGTGATGGGGGCAAATCATGTTCAGGATGGCAAACGAATTCCAAGGCCAAGGCATCTAAACCTTTAGGAATCAGGTCCTAAAGTTTACAACCGTGAGCCCTTTGTGTATTGCTGAAATCAAGTACAGGAGAAGAGAGTACATTCTAGCAAAGGAAATCTCTTACAGAAAAGTTGATTTGCCCATCCTTTTATGAAAAAAAAAAAAAAAATCAAATTCTTACTCTCCTTTCCTCCCTAAAAGGAGAACAGGCATCTGTCTCTTGATTCATGAAAATGAAACGTGTTGTTAGGAGA
This sequence comes from Balaenoptera borealis, assembly GCF_965194805.1. NCBI lineage: Eukaryota > Metazoa > Chordata > Mammalia > Artiodactyla > Balaenopteridae > Balaenoptera > Balaenoptera borealis. The sequence continues at coordinate 10,520,233 of NC_138872.1, forward strand.
AAATTAGCCCAAATTACTTGGGGCATTTTGACAAGAACATAACATTTGCATAGTCACTGGTTGCCAGGGGTGAGGCTTCCACGTTTGCAATGACAACAAGTGGCAAAGGTGGGCAGAGTGCATTGTGTCCCGTTCCCGTGGAATCACTGGACGACTCTGCGTGGGCGTCTCCTGTCATCACAGTGTCTTCTTTTTCTCTCACCCGCAGCCCAGCGATCCGCCCATGAGCTGCCCATGGTGGAAAGACAAGACATCGACAGCTGCCTGGTCTACGGGGGCCAGCAGATGATTCTCACGGGACAGAACTTCACGGCCGAGTCCAAAGTCGTGTTTACCGAGAAGACCACAGGTCAGGGGGCCTTCTGAGTGCCATACAAAAGTGACCATCTTTTTCTTTCCAGTGGCATTGATTTGGGGGATAGATCCCATTGTGTAGAGTTTCCTATCCTGCTCTCCTTACCATGAGAAATTTCCCTTGTCTCCAGTGATCTTGATATCGACACGGTTCACCATGGCATGAGTGTGTTATAATGTATTTTAACTCATCCTGGCTTGTTTTTTTGGATGATAAAGTTTTGCCCACCCCTAACTTTTTAAAAAAAATTATATTTTCACATCAGGAGACATTCTTTTCAGTTTTTTACTATTATCGAGAAGGGAGGGCTAGCAACACAATGATTAATCGTGCATGCTCTGGCCCTGGATATCCTGGGTTCAAATCCTGCCTTTGCTACTTGCTTGCTCTGTGATCTTAGGCAAATTACCTGACCTTTCTGTGCCTCCATTTCTTTATGTATAGAATGATAATAGCAAGAGTTATAACCCCGTAGGGCTGTCACGAGGGTTAAATGAGTTAATACATGTCAGGTAATTATAATGGCACCAGGTATATTGTAAGTCAACAAATATTGGCTGCTTATATTTTTATTATAAATAGTACTGCAGTTAATCTTGTTATACTTGTAGGATTAATTAATCTTCTTATACATGAATCTCCATGTGTATCTTTTTTGTTTATTTAGGGTTTATTCCAGAGTGCAATTTTGGATAGTCATTTCGAGAGCTTTAAATACCTATTGCTTCTAGAATTCAAATTACCTTCCAGAAATATACAAATTGGAAACTTCCACCAATACTGTGTCAGTGATGGTTTCACCCCATCCCAGAAGTGCCGTGTTTTTTAATTTAAAAAAATATTTGCTGAATTGGTACTTTTTTGACTTGGCACTCCTTTGCTATGAGAGGTTTAATGTTTCTGTTTATTGGACCTGTGTATTCTTTCTTATATGGACTGTCTGTTAATGTGATTACCAATGAAGACATGGTAGAAAGACAGTGAACAAAAGTAGGAAAAATGTCAGGTTCTATAATTTATTTGATAGTTATGGTTGCTAGGCCAAGCTTTTTTTTCTTCCTATGACATGATTTCCAGTTAATTCAAAGGGGTGTTTGTCTGTTTGTTTACTGCCCTGAGGATGAGCCACAGGCTATCACAGGCAGGTTGTCCACTTGTGGGGATTTTGCACTGCATGAGGGCACCTCCTCTGGGGGCTGCCATTCAAACTGGATGCATCCTGGAGCTGTGTGTTACTAAACTTCTGATGGGAGGAAGCGGAGTATCTTGGAGAAGGGGTGCTTCTTCCCAATTCACACAAAGCCTCCTCTTGGGATGGGCTGGCCCTGTGACTAGGGTATGACAACTGCTTCCTTACACTTTGGAAGCATGATAGAAGGCAGATGGTTTTAAAGAGGTTTGATGAAGCCATTGCCAAAACAAAAACAAAAACAAAAACGGGCATTAAGTAAGGCTGTGGCAGTGGGGAGACGGATAGGTGGGTTTGAGTGGTTCAGAAGGCACGTGGTCAGTCCCTGCGGGTTTGAGGGGCTATGGTGGTGCCGTGAGGGGAGAGGAACGCAGATGTGTAAGTGGGTGCATTGCATCTGTCATATGGTTGTCCAGTACTTTATTTAACCATTCTCCCTTTATTGGATATTAGGCTGCTTCCAACTCTGTGCTATTGTAAGTAACTCAGTGATGAACATCCTCTACATTCCTTTGGTCAGCTAGGTAAGGACTCATGTTTTCCAGCCAGTCTGCTTGTGTTCAAAGCCCAGGTCTACTACTTTCTAGCTGGGGGACCTTGGGCAAGGTACTTAACCTCTCTGGGCAACAGTTTCCTTCTCTGTATAAAGAGAATGGTGGCAGTTCTACCTCATAGGGTGGTCATACGATTAAGAGTTCATAAATGCTTGGTACAGTTGTCCCTCAGTATCTGCAAGAGATTGGTGCCAGGATCCCCGTGGATACCAGACTCTGCAAATGCTCAAGTCCTTTGTATACAGTGGTGTAGTATTTGCATAGAACCTATGCACATCCTCTCATATACTTTAAATCACTCTAGATTACTTATAAGACCTAATACCAGGTAAATGCTATGTAAATAGTTGCCAGTGAATGGCAAATTCAAGTTTTGCTTTTTGGAACTTTCTGGAATTTTTTTTTGGAATATTTTTATCTGTGGTTGATTGAATCCATGGATGTGGAACCTGTGGATTCGGAGGGCCAACTGTATATAGTAAGTGCTTGATATGTATTAGCTAATGCTGTTTGTTACTGTTATTTCCTAGGGTTGAGGCTTACATGTGGTGTAGTGGATTCAAGGGGCATGCACATTTTTAAGCATCTTGATACAGTTTGGAGGAGACTTTGTCAGGCGGTGGAACAGCAGTCTCGTGGCAAGAAGTTACTAGGCTCTCGTGAGACAGACAGCAAACCTGTGTGGCTGGAGTAGAGGCTGGTTATCACCAGGAAGTGCTTTGAGGAGCAGGCGAAGCCCAGAGCAGAGAGGTCTCCTGATGCCAGGTAGAGGCACGGCTTTGGTTTAGTCTGCACATGAGTAAGGTAATAGGGAGTCATGGTGGGTTCTTGAGCAGGAGAGTGGCATGAAATGTAAATGGCCGAGTAAACATTACCTGACGGAGCTCCAGGACCAGGAAATCATCCTGCTGGCCTTCTGCTGACTTTCACAAGAAGTGTATGGCTTCAAGGCACCTTATTGGCAGAGGGGAAATGCTAGTGATATACCGACATCTTGTTCTCTGTGTCCAGGTTGGCAGTCTCCTTGAGGGGCTGCTGGAAGTGTGCAGGGATGGCTTGGAGGCCAGGTGCTACCAAGTTCCTTGTGGAGTTAGGAGCCAGACAGCTTTAAACTGTCTAGGGAGCTTGTGAGGCTACTTGTGAGGCTACTCAAGCGCCTCCAATAGGTATTTGCTGGCTGGCTGGCTGGATGGATGGATGGATGGATGGAAGGCATTTACTCTCTAGCTTTCCTTCTCTTGGTTTCAGAAGAAATTTCAGTTTACCTCTTGAAGGGAGGAAAACCCAGAGTCTGTTTCAACTTTGAAAAATTGCATGTTAATAAGAAGAGGAATGATAATAGTTTTCTCTGATTGAACGCTGTCTGTGGGCGGGCCCTTTGCCTGCTGCTTTCTGCATCTTGTCTCATCTAACTGGACACCGCGGGAGGCAGGTGGCTAAGCCTGGAGAAGTTAGGGGACCCACCTGCAGATAATACAGCATCGTTCTGTTGTTCAGTTTCCCTGGACCTCAGATTCCAGTGAGCGAGTTAATAACAGTCTTTCCCTCCCAGAGTTAAATGCATAAGCAAGCGGTGGGCACTCAGCACATCGGGCGTGCTTGTGGAGTGTTCGTTGTTATTTTTACGGTTTCTCCAGAATTCTCATTGCTTAGGCCATAGACATCGTTTACTGGACCCACACTGCCCCAGTGCGGGCCTGGCAGGCAGACTTTGGGAGGCTGTAAGCTGCAGTGGTTACCAGCATAGCTCTGAGGTCAGACAGTCATGGGTTCGAACCCATGATCTGCATTTGGTAGCTTTGTCATCCTGGGTAAGTCATGTCACCTCTCTGAGCCAATATTTCCTCTTTTGTAAAATACAGATGATTTACTTCACTTGAGAGACAACAAGATTAAATGAGATGATACAGATTAGGCTCTTTGCATAGAGCTTGGCGCATTATAGATGCTCATTAAATGTCAGCTTTTATTATTATTATCATCATCATCATTATATCTTGGCTGTGGAAGGACAAGGATGGGTACGATTTTATCTCACGGAACCAAGAGACGTTGAAAAACAAGAATAAGTAATAACAAACTATGTGCCAGGCCTTGTTCTAAGCACTTTATATGTATTAACAATCTGATTCCTCATGGCAGCCCTACAAGATAGCTATTTTCTGATGAGAAACTGAACACAGAGAGGTTAAATAACTTACCGAAGATCACACAGCTGGTCAATAGCAGTGCTGGGTTAGCCCCTAGGAAGCCTGGCTCTAGCATCTGTATCCTTGATCATTCAGCTTTTCTACTTTGAAAAAGCTCAGAACCAGGTTAATTTGTCTGAAGATCCTTTAGCTTCTCTGAGCCACTGACTTGAACCATTTTGTGGTGAGATAGACTCCTGAATTCTGCAGCAAGTCACTGAGGCCAGGTAGGTCCGTTTAGGACTGTGGCGTGTCTAATGTAAAAGAACCTGGGGTGAATACGGTTCCTGGATCGGTGCCAACAGACAAGCCGGGGTGTCTGAGGTGTCCCTGGGCCCTCAGAGAAGTGGTGGGCTTCTCTGGTGGGCTGTCTGGGTCCGGGTGGCTCTGGCAGACAGAGGGGGGAATTGCTTTGTGTTTGCAGGGAGCCAGTCCTGCTCTTTTGACCCCAAGAACTTGCCTCCCAGCCCAGGACTGCCTTCTGCAGGGGGAATCCCTGTTGCTCAACTTCTTTTTTCCAAAACGCAGCCCCGTTCCCATCTCCATGGACAGTTTGGCCAGCAGGGCCGCTGCGAGGTGGGGCGGAGTGGAACAGTTGAAGTTTTCCAAGGAAGGGGAACCCCAGCTGGTTCTCACATTAAGGAAAGGTGGACAGCCTCCTGGGCTAATCTTAGCCCCCATGTTGGCTCATCGGCACCACCAGCTCCAAAGTTCTTTTTATAGCCGTCGACTGAAATGGAATTGGCAGTTTCCACTCCAGCAGGATGACAAATTGGAGGACGGTGGAAAAACAGTAGGAGAGGGGTAGCGTGGTGTTTCTTAAGTTAGAAAAGCTCGGTGTTTTGGAAAATGGCATCTTATTTATAGCAGCAGTAATAATAATGATTATTATATTGTTTTTATTACCATTTTTAATCATTTGCATGACTTCCAAGAGCCCGTATGTGCGGGCCCTTGCCCGTCTCTCTGATTTCAGCTTTTTTGACTTGCCCTCTTGCTCCTTTGGCTGTAGCTACACCGTCTTCATTCTGTCCTCAAACACCCCACACTCCTTTCTGTCACAGGACCTTTGCTTTTGCTGTTTCCTCATGGGTTGTGGCCTCCTGCTCCTACAAGTCTCAGCTCAGGGTGACTTTCTTAAGGAGCCCCTTCTTGACCAACTGCTCTGAAGTTGTTCAACCTCCGCCACAGCCCTGTCCCTCTCTGTCCCATTGCCCTGCCCTGTTTTCCCAGTAGTACTTAGCTCTACTGGAATTATCTTGTCTCTGATGTCTCCCACGTCAGACTTCCTTGAGGACGGGGACTCGGTGTTTGCTGCTGTATGTGCAGCGTCTAGAACAGCCCCTGGCACTTAGTAGGTTCTTATACATATTGTTGAATGAATGTGTCCTCTCCTTTAATAGTCACACTGGCCCCGAGAGGCAGGCGCATTACCCCCATTTTACAGATGAGACAACTGAGGCTCACAGAGGTCAAGCCATGGGCCCCAGGTCAGCTCACAGCAGGTAACAGAGCTGGAATCCCAGGCAACATTTATCATCAATCCCCAAGGAACCTCTCTAGTCACATCCAAGAGGACAAAGAGGAACCCAGCAGAACGATCAGCATCTTTACTATTTACCATTTTCAATAATTGCTGAAAAGCCTTTATATATTCTGTGAAATTTTAAAAATGTGTAACCTTCTAGGCGAAGGTCACGCCGGGAAGTCCAGGCTGTTCCTGACTTCAGCTGGTAACCCTGGCGCCCAGCCACCCAGGCCTCAGGCGGAGTCGGGGGTCCCAGCAAAACATTGCAAAACAGGAAAAAATCTAAGGACACAAAAATAAAAGTGATGTGGCAGCGGAAACCGGGTTGCCATGGCTTTGAGCGACTCGCTGCGCCTGGGTGGGATCCAATGTTTTGGAAGGTTCCTCCACATGACACAGGGTTTTGGAATTTTTCAGCTGGTAAATCTTTCTTAATTCAGGCCCCCGGCCCCAGCCAAGTAGCTCCCTGGCTCTCTGTGTCCCGCGGGGGCGTAGGTTGGAAACTTGCCCGCGTCGGATTACTCAGCTTTGAAACTTAAATTGTTTGAAGAGAACTTGTGTTTTGTTTTGTTGGACGATTTTTTGGACCACTCTGATGGCAGAGGCTCCTATCACCTGTTGAGAGGGCAAATTGATTTTTTAGAAAGGAGGCGTGGGTGGTGGAATTCCCTCTTTCCCACTGAGTCATCATATCCTAATGTGAGTCATTTTATGACTTGGAGGTTCCCAAAGGTTGTATTTTGAGCTTTGTTTAATAAATACAAATGCATATGCTTAAAATAAAATTTTTTTGCTAAATTAAGTACTTTTCCATGAATTAGTGCCCTGGAAACATTGGAACTCGCTTAGAGAAGACACCTCCTCTTCCCACCTGTTTTTCTCCGTGGGTTGGGCTTCACCCGGTCTGGTGTCTTCTGAAAAAATTGACCTGGTCTGGGAGTCTCTCTGCCTTGGTCTTCCCTCTGGGAAAGGTCAGACTCCAAGCTGGGCTTGCCCATGACTAAGGCTCTGTAGACCTTTGCCCTCGGTGACTCACGTCCACGGTGTCACTGGCCCCCAGAGCTGGAGCCCACCCCTTACACACAGCTGGCTGGGACACAGAGCTTTCCTCCAAAGACAGAGGCCAGATTGCCACTCGGGAGCCCCACTGGAGATAGAGAAAATGGTCTTATTTTCAGAGGGCTGAATATTTGCCCAAACTTCAGTCCTGTTGCATGCGAGAACAGACTTTGGAGTGAAAGGATCCTGCTGTTTAAATGCCTGAAAAAGAGGACACAGAGAAATGTTTTCTAATTAACTCGGGTCCTAGTGTTTCCACCATCAGAAATTATTCTTGGCACCAACAGACGTTCTGTAATTTGCAATTAGCAGGCTGGAATTTCCACCTCCGTCAAGAAAATCATGATATCTTTTATTAATGAATGGTCTGACACCCTCTTGTGTTTTTTTTTTTTTTTCCCCTACAGTTGTGGTTGCATACCCTTTTTTTAAAGTAAAAATTGTATGTATTTAAGGAGTCAGCAGGCTGGATTTTGGATCATCCAGCAGATTTGGCTTGAAGCCTGGATAGGCCTCATATTATGTGCTTTGGGACTTAGTTTCCCCATCTCTAAAATGGTGTTGGTGGTATTTCAGCAATAAAAGGAGATCAAGGATCTGAAAGTGTCGGGCCATAGGAGGTGTCCAGAAAATGTCAGCTGACCCTCCATGTGTCCTCTGGGAGCTCAGTTTACTTAACAGGGAGCGGGGAAGGCAGGCCTGTGTTGGTTTCTTATCTGGGAGAAGAGTCCTTCCTGGCACGGGTGGGTCTCTCCCCTCCTCTCAGCCCCGAGCCTTTAGACTCCTGCTGTCACACCCAATACAGTGGAGGGAACATGACTAATGGCCCGCCCCCTGCCCCCCTCTTACAGATGGGAAGCCAACTCACCGAGGGAGATTGGCAGACTTCCTTGAGGTGACAGGGCACGTCAGAGGAAGGCGGGGTCCCAAACTCCCACTTCCCGGTTCCCAGGGTGACTGTGTGAGCTGGTGTGGGACATCTAGAGATGACATCCCATCGCTGAGAAGAGGTGCCCCTGGAGGCATGAAAGACGAGCTGAAATCCGGCCTCTATGTAAATGACCTGTTAATGCTCTTTTAGCCTCACTCCTCTGCTCACTCAGCCCCCAGGACTTCCGTAGTTGCTCCCAGATGTTTATTAAACCCCTACTGTGTGCAGGTTCTGTGCCAGGCACTGGGGGCATATGACATACGAGATCCCTGCCCTCAGCGGGTGGATAGTCTCAAACTTGTTTATAAGCAGGTCACTTTGAGACAGGGCGAGTGCTGTGAAGACGGGGAAACCAGTCCTAGGAGCAAGAGCAAAGGGGCTGGAAGTTAAGGGAAAAATATAGGATGCTAAGTTAATTTTGAATCTCAAGCAGTGCATTTCTTTAGTATGAGTATGTCCTGTGCAGAGTGGCACAGAGCTTGGGACAAACTGGTAGTTAAAATCATTTTCTGAAATTCAAATTTAACTGAACGGTCTGTATTGTTATTTATTAAATCTGGCAACCATGGACAGTGCAGTCAGGGAGGGCTTCCCTGAAGAGGTGGCTTTGAGCAGAGCCCTAAAGGCGGGAAAGAGGGAGCCATGTGGATGGTCAGAAGAGTGTCCAGGGCAGAAGGAACTGCCCTGTGCCAGGGTCTCAGCATGGGGATGAGCTTGGGGTGTTTGGGGAACTGAAAGCAGACCCAGGCGGCTGGTGCAGGGTGAGAGTGAGTGGGAGTGTGACACCAGTGAAGCCTGGAGAGGTCGCCGGGGGTGGGGGGTGGGGGGTGGGGGGTGGGCAGTCAGGTCATGCTGGGCCATGTAGGCGTGGCGAGGAGTTTGGATTTCATTCCAAAAGCGAGTAGCTCTTGGAGGCTTTTAAGCAGGGGGGGTGTCATGATCTCATTTACATTTTTAAGGTTGCTCTGGCAGTCTGGATGGAGAACGGTCTTTGGGGGTTGGGGTGCGGGGACAGGTGGAAGCTGGGAGGTGAGTGAGCAGCCACTGCAGTTGTGCAGGTGGCGGACAGGGCAGGTAAGCCCACCAGGAAGTGGCGGGGCAGGAGGAGAGGGGGAGGTGTGGGAATCAAGGCACTCCTCTTCAGCTCTCAGGAAATACGCAGGGGCAGTGGTACCATTTCGGGTGGGTGAAATCCTAACTAAGGGGCCACTCCCGAGCCCCCCATCTACTGGGCTCGTTAAGCCCGTGCATCCAGGAAGCATGCGTTTTTCTGCTACTTAGCAGTCGTAAAGAGCAGACTGAAATGACTTCAACCATCTTCATTTAGCTAATTTTAAAAAGCAGGGCCAGGCCTGGGAAGCGTCACACACGGTTTCCTAACCCAAGCAGACACTTTGATTTCCTCTCCGTTTGCCTCGAGCCCAGTGGCACGCTCACGGCCCCACTGAGGACGGATTTGCTTTCCTCCTCCTGAAAGCGTGCGCGTTTCTGCTGTGAGTGCTGACATGAGCCCGTTGCTGACACGAGGCTGACTGCTAAGACTCCAGCCCGGATCCAACGCCAGCCCTGCCGCTTCCTGCTGCTTTGCTCCGTCGCAGGGTTCAAGAGCTGCCTGCAAAGAGAATCCACTCAACGAACCCAAGTATAGGGGCCATCCATCCACAGACGCACTGGCTATTGAGGCATGTTCCCCTGGCACTGCGGCCAAGTTAAAACAAAGGCTGTGGTGTTACTTGGGCCATGCGCTTCCTCCCACCCCATTTTTTTTCTCTTGCAGAGTCTCGCTAAGTCTTCTCTAGACCCAACCTCTTTGCCCAAAGAAATTGGCTCTTTTCTCTTCGCCTCTGAGTAAAGTCTTGGAAGAGCCTATTTTGTGCTGGCTGCCAGCCCGTGTTAATTTAGGACAGGGGAAGTTTGCCCGAACATCTGCTTGAAAGACCGAAGTCCTTTATTTCATCTCAGCCAGAGCAGGAGAAGCAGACTTGGTCTTCTTGAGCCTCTTCTGTTCTGGGCAGGTTTTCCAAGTCCCGGACCTGGGGTAGGGATCGGGAGGTGGATTATCTAGAACTCGGGCTGAGTGGCTCTGGTTGAGTTTGATTCCTTGTCTGCATCTGTACTCCAGGCTCATTCCTTCTCAGTCCGTTCCCAGAAAGGACTCTTCAACAAAGGTTCGGTGATTCCTCTTTGTGGGGTCTTTTTGCTGGAGAGGCCAGTGGTCAGGCATTTCCTGAGCTCTGGCTGTGGGCTGAGCACTGGGGAATCTGAGGTCAGTTTGTATATTTAGTCCACCATTGTTTATTGAGCATCTATTAAGGGCCAGACACGTAGTGCTGGGGAGAAAGCCGAGAACAAGACTGCCATGTGGCCCTGCTCTCCGGGAACCCCCAGCCTAGCAGGAGAGAGAGATGGAAAACCAGTGGGCCGATAAAATGATGTCAGAGAGTGGAAGGTAGGAGAAGAAAATGACAGAGGGTGGGGGGACCTCCCTGAGCCGGACCTGAAGGATGGGGAGGAACTGGTCCTGGTGAGGTGTGGAGAAGGGCAGGCATGGTTGTTGGAGGGATAGAGGAGGCCAGTGTGTCCGGAGCTGAGTCGGGGTTTGGAGGCTGAGGAAGGAGGCAGCGTCCCCATCCCAGCAGAGGTGAGGAACCTTGAATCCATTTCTCTTTTGAGCTCCGGTGGGACCCAGGGCCCTGCCTCCTTGTCTGGGGGCCACTGAGGGCAAGAGGGCATGTGTGGCTTGTGTCAAGGCCCCAGCAGCCTGCAGGGGGCCTGCTGTGCTGTAGGAGCTTAATCCACACTGGGGGGTCCAGGCCCATCCTCCCTCTAAGATCGTGGCCCCAGGGGGCTCCTGGGGGACGGACAAATCAACAGGCAGTTGCAATATACTTTTTTTTTTTTTTAAATGTGATGATCCATTTATTTATTTATTTATTTATTTATGGCTGTGTTGGGTCTTCGTTTCTGTGCGAGGGCTTTCTCTAGTTGTGGCAAGTGGGGGCCACCCTTCATCGCGGTGCGCAGGCCTCTCACTATCGCGGCCTCTCTTGTTGCGGAGCACAGGCTCCAGACGCGCAGGCTCAGTAATGGTGGCTCAGGGGCCCAGTTGCTCCGCGGCATGTGGGATCTTCCCAGACCAGGGCTCGAACCCGTGTCCCCTGCATTGGCAGGCAGACTCTCAACCACTGCGCCACCAGGGAAGCCCCCAATATACTTTTTTCTTAAGAGAAAAACTTTATTTTAAAAATGCACATCAATTAAAATCGCCCATAATTCTACCATGTTTCTTGAATCATGTGAAAGAAGACGTGAAGGTCTCACCTCATCCATCCAGTCCCAGGCGTGGGGTTGTGACTGTCCAGGCAGCTCGGGGCACAGGTTCCTTAAGCATAGCAGAGATGTTTATAGACTCACAAAGTGACGTCATGCCTCATGTACTAGTCTGCTACACTTTAAAACTTCTGCTTTTAGGACTTCCCTGGTTAAGAATCTTCCCAAGGGTTAAGAATCTGCCTGCCAGTGCAGGGGACATGGGTTCAGTCCCTGGTCCGGGAAGATCCCACATGCTGCGGAGCAACTAAGCCCGTGCGCCACAACTACTGAAGCCCGCTTGCCCTAGGGCCGGTGAGCCACAACTACTGAGCCCACGTGCCGCAACTACTGAAGCCCGCATGCCTAGAGCCTGTGCTCCACAACAGGAGAAGCCACCGCAATGAGAAGCCCGTGCACTGCAACAGAGAGTAGCCCCTGCTCACTGCAACTAGAGAAAGCCCACGTGCAGCAACGAAGACCCAATGCAGCCAAAAAAAAAAGAAATAAGAAAAAAAAATTGTGCTTTTTAATAAGCAGGGATGCATTTCTAGGTCGGAAAACATGACCGTCCTTATTTGAATATATTTCTATACCTGATATTCCATACCAAGTATGGATGCCCCATGATCGATTCAGTCTGTCCCCTATCAATACTTTCTATGGCCATTTTATTTATTTGCAATGAGAAGTGTAATGCAAAGAACTGAAACGAGAAGCTGTGATACCCACCAGAATAGTGGGGTCAAGATGGCCAGCCAATTCTTTCTCCTTAAAGTTGGACCTATGTGAGATACCAAATTCTAAAATAATAATAGTGATAACAGGGCTCACTATGGGCTGGGCATTTTGCTAAGGATTTTACGTATAATTTCTATTTGAATTCTTACCACAGCTCTTTGAAGTCAAGAAATTAAGTTTATTGTCTGACCTATGAGGAAATTGAGGCACAGAGAGGTTAAGATACCATTCAAGGGCCACACAACAAGTAAATGGCAGTGATGGGACTTGAACCCAGACAGAGTAACATCAGGCTGAGAGAGTCCTGGCAGCATTTACCGTGAATTCCACTGCCTCCTGGAAGCTCCATTCAGAGGATGGGATTAGTATGTTCTCTTGATGAAACCCAGGACCTATGAGCTGGGATTTCACGTGGGGTGGGGGAATGGAAGAAGAGCCCAGGAAAATGGCCTTGAGGTATTTTGTAAGCCGCGTGCTCCCCTTAGAGACCAGCCCCCTTGGTGTGTCTTCCATATGCTATGTAACATCAAGGACGCAACGGCAGCTTTCACTTCCGGTTGAGGGCTTGTTTGTTCAGAACGGAGTGCAGAGACCACGGGAGATGCACAGCCAGGCTAGATGCCTGAAGCTGCCCTTGGGGCTATTAAAAAGTTGAGATAATGGTGTAAACACCCATTTTTGAAAGGAAAGAAACTCAGGCACCATGCCACCTGTCTCCTGTAACAGACATTGTCCTTTTGTAAATTCCCTCCAGCCCATGCCTGCAGGCAAATGTATTTATAACTGCAATCAGAGAATGTTTTTTATTATTTTCTGATTGAAAAATGCTTGTGTTTTTTTTCAATCGTGGAACAAATGCAAAAAATGATAAAGGAGCCAATATTTATATCATCTGTTGCTACTAGCCCTGCTGCTAATGCTTGCCAATGTCTGTTGAATGTTTATACTCTGTCTGGGTCTCTTCTCTTGGAATGAACCTGTGATGTATAGGTGCTGTGATCATCCCTGTATTTTGGATAAGAGATAAAGAGAGGTAAAGCATCTTATCCCAGCTCACACAGCTAATTGGGGGCAACACAAGGAGGGATTCAAAGCTGGGTCTGTCTGCTCCGGAGTTTGGGGTATGTAGGATAAAATGGAGAGCGTTCTGGTGACCCATGGAGGGGAAGTCTGTTCTGGCCACGGAACACGCCCGAGAAGGCTGGGGGCTCCAGTAAACGTGTCGCTGGGGGGCGCTGGGGTAAGTAGGCATTTCCTCCTAAACCCCACGGGCTGCTTTCCTGGGCTGACATCTGGAGCTTGGGATGTGGCCGCCTGGCTGCCAGGCTGGAGCTCGGGGGATGGCGGTGGGAGGGCTTCTCAGCGAGCGGGTGGAGGGACGACCCTCTGCAGCCCACGCTGGGAGCCCTGCGTCGATGCACCGGGGCCCTTTCTGGGCCGTGTGGTGGCCAAGGGCCTCCTGGGCACGTGGTTCTGGTTTTGAAGCAAAGAGAAGGTCAGGTCCTTGGAGCAAGGGGCCTGTGGTCCCGGAGGAAAGGAAGCGAGTTTTCCTGTCCTGACAGATAGGAAAGGGCCGGGGGTCTTTGTATTTTTTTTGGGGGGGGGGAGCGGTATACAGCAGCAGAGTGGGACGCTGCCTGAGATGATATTGGGCGGTGGCTTCTTCTGGCCAAAATGTCATACAGTCCTGAGAAAACCTCGGGCACATCCCAGTGGAGGGCCTTTCTGCAGAACCCTGACCAGTTCCCCTCGTCACGGTGTGGGGAGAGGTACCTGTCTCTCAAAGGTCCACTAAGGTAGGGCCTGGAAAGTGGATGGGAGACGTGCGGGCCAGGGCAGGGACTGTGGTGAAGTGGCGCCTGCAGCGCCGTCCGGAGAGGCCGCCGTGGTCCAGTTCCTGTCAGGGGTGCCCAGAATGGCCAGATCATCTGAATTTTCTTTTTTTTTTTTTTCAGGAGCAAAAACTTCATTTTCTGGTGAAATCTCATATTGAAATGGCAGTAGCTAATTAAAAAGCCGCTAAGCCACTCTCTATAGGCTACAAAACAAGCCAGAGCTCTGGGGTGAGGCCAATTGGCTTTTAAAAAAAGTAGTAGGAGGGGTGAGAATGGTGCCCCAAGAGGCTGGAATGGAGGCAGGAGCAAGGTGGGTCAGGGCCTTCAAGGCCGCCGTGAGATTTTAGATGGTATTTCTGGAGGCACAGGGGAAGCAGGGAAAGGTTTGAGAAGAATGTGTGTGAACCTACGTGGTGGATGCGACATAAAAATATCGTTCCTATGTAGGACCTTTCTCCAGCCTCCCAGGAAGCTGGCATCTTCTCTCTGCTTAGTAACCTTGAAAGCATTCCCTTTGTTATTGGACTGTGCCAGTTGTTGGTTTAATAACTGTCTACCGCATATCTTTGGACAACCCCCCTTCCTTCTCTGGGCCTCAGTTTCCCTATCTGATGGTGTTGGGCTGGCTAATTTTTAAGACTGCTGTCTAGCACCTGTACCCTAGAATTCTGTGGCTGTTGCTGGGTGGAGTTTTGTGTATTATGTATGCTCACCGGAGATGGAGACAAGTGTGAAATTTGGGGAGAAGGGCTCCTTTCCATTTCTCTTGGGTCCTTAGACCAGGGGAAGGGACTTTGAGGACTCTCCTCATGGTGACACCCTTTTCATCACACCGTCATTTTGTATTTTCTATGCTTCATCTCCCACTTATTGGCATGAGTCAAGGAAGAGAGCTGGGTGGCAGCTTTATGGACCCAGCTTAATACTTCCCAGTCACGTTTCTGGGTACTTCTCTCTCTCTCCTTCCAATTTTGAGACATGAAAATGGTCCTTCCTTTTCTAAGTGAGTGACGCTCACACATGATAATGAACCAAACCCAAAGAGCCATGGTACCATCAATGGCAGAACTCAATTCAGCCACTGAGAGGCTAGGGCGAGGGTGACACACCAGACATCGACATGCTGTTCATTTCCTCAATTAATTTATTGCTTGATCTTCTGACTTAGAGCTTGCACTGCAGTTAGTGAATAAAGATGTGGTTTTTTGATGAGGACCCGTGCCTAGCTCGTACCACCACCTGAGAGGGGGACACGTGTCTCTGTTGGATGACCTTTGACCTGTCTTTGATAAAGAAATGAGGATTTTCTCTGAAGAGTTCCGTCCCGGGCTTTACACACTGGAAATACTCTATCTTGATGACTTAACTTCAAATTCCTTGACATCTATCCGTCTATCCTTTCTTGCTTCCTTCTGAGCAGTGGCTGGTGTCAGCTCCTGGCTTTATCCTGGCCCCATCAGCAGCCTTTGGAGCCACTGACACTTTCGTATGCTCTAGACGTGAGATGTTTACTAGGCACCTACAGTATGTCGGGTGTTGGGGAGACCGTGACAGCTATAACTTGGTCCCTCCCTCAGGGATCTCACACCATAGTGAGAGTCGGTACACTAACCATGTTTTCCTCTTCCCTTTGGACACAAACCTGTGTCTTCCTTAGTCCTTTCAGGGATTGCACTGAATAGAACCGTAAGGCCAAGACTTGCAGACTGACTTGTTGGAGAAGGCTCCAACTGGCTCAGCGCTTGTTCTTTCTTCAGATCATCTAGATTGCATTAGCTCTGGTAGCAATCACAAGACCTTTTATTCGTTATTATCTTGGGAAGTACGTCCTATACAAGTTCAAATAATGCTTAGAAACCAGATTTCTTTGGGTGAACCTTAAGAGCCGAGACTGTACAGGTTCAAGTCTAACCTATCACAGAGGCTGCTAATACTGCTTACCAGGAGGCGGGATGCTTTGGCTAAATGTCGGGACATGATAACATACCCAGCCCACCTTGGAGAGTTAATGCTGCACCTGAGCAGATTAAAGGCTCTGAGAGAAATCCTGCAGTAAAGAAACCCGCTTGACTCTGACTCCGCCTTTTCCAAATTCTTACTAGCTGGTAGGACTTGCTTTCCTTTCTCATAAACCCATTTACTATTCTTCAGAGCGAGTGCTCCACAAAGCACCCTGGAAACACTTGTGGAAATGATTTGTTTCAGCCGAAAACTGCCACTGGCCGATGTAGGTGGTCAGCAAAAAAAAAATCTATTATTTGCAAATGCAGAGTTTTGTTTGGCCCAACTTGTTGGCCCCGAACTGGGGAACCAGTGCCCTGCTCCAGGGGAGGAGGGTTTACCCCTGAGCAAACCTCTCAGCGCCTGTTGTAATGAGTCACATGAGAGCCAGGCTCTCTGCTGACTGAAAGGTGAAGGGTGGGTGCCTGTGTTTCCACTCACTCCAAGGCCTCACGAGCCAGGACGTTGTTTAAGCCTCTTTAGGACAGAATATGTGAGCCACCTGTGTTCTCAGACAATGAAGAAGTCATGTCTGGGACAGCCAGGGATCTGTAATGGGGCCCCTGTGACAGTCTTGGCATATGCAGAGTGTTTTGGAAATAGTCTTTGGTTGAACGAAGCGTATTAGAAAGTAAAGCGTATAACAATACTTGTTTTTTTTTTAAAAGAAAGGAAGATATGTAGACATTCAAATATAGAGAAAAAAAGATAACGGTAGTGGGATGATGGGCAATTTCTATTTTTTCCCGTATCTTGTATTGTTGCCCAGTTTTCTCTTGTCAAGGTGCCTTCTCTTTGCAAAAAGAAATATGCGTTTATAGAAATAAAAATACATATATGTACATATATGCATACATAATGCAAACGCGCAGGTGTACTTTACTTGAAATAATCTAACACGTAAGCCAAGATACATATAAGTTGGTGAGTTTTTGTCTTAAATTCTCGGTTGCTAATAGTTCCTTCAAAGTCTGTCATTTTTAAATTTTTCCAGATGGGCAGCAGATTTGGGAGATGGAGGCCACGGTGGATAAAGACAAGAGCCAGCCTGTAAGCACCCAGACATGATGACCAGACACCCTGTGCTCCCCTCCCCACCTCCCTCGTGCTCTCTTTCCCTCTTTTTTCCCCTTCCTTCATCAAAGTCCCAGTGCTTTGGACCTAAAGGGCACTCAGTGGGTATTGAATTGATGAATGAATTACACGTTTATTGAGCACCACGCCCTTTTGATTTGTAGCAGTGACATCTTCATATACCTTGATAGAGTAAGTGGTAAGTCTTCCTTTGCTGCGGCTGAAAAGTCAACTTCCCCTTAATTAGAATTTTGCCTGTAAATGTACGGAACGTGTCACGGGTCCTTTTACTTTTATTTATTTCTTTATTTTTATTGAAGTATAATTGATTTACAATATTGTGTTCGTTTCAGTTGTACAACAAAGTGATTTGGTCATGTATATGTATATATCAATATTCTTTTTTTAAAAATTCTTTTCCGTTATAGGTTATTACAAGATATTGAATATAGTTCCCTGTGCTATACAGTAATTCCTTGTTGTTTATCTGTTTTATACTGAATATATGGTAGTGTGCATCTGTTAATCCCATGCTCCCAATTTATCCCTCCCCACCACGAGGCCTTCTAGATGGGCTGGCTTACTGTGCTTAGGACCTTGGATGGCAATTTAGATGCGGTTGCAGTTAAATTATTGACAACTCCTTTCTTTCAGAACATGCTTTTTGTTGAGATCCCTGAGTATCGGAACAAGCACATTCGGACATCCGTGAAGGTGAACTTCTACGTCATCAACGGGAAAAGAAAACGAAGTCAGCCTCAGCACTTTACCTACCACCCAGGTAAGAAGTTCTCTCCGAAGGCCCCCTGTGCGTGGAGAGGCAGCATCGGCATCTGGGTGAGGATGCACGCGATCTGCTGGGTGACCTAGGGCAGGTGACTCAACCTCTCTGAGCCTCAGTTTCCTCATCTGTCAAATGGCACCTTCCTTATAAGAGTTATATAAATCAAATGCACGTAAAGTGCTTAGGATGGCGCACATCAACAATATTAACTATTGTTGTTATTAATATTTTCTTGCGAGGGCAGAATAATAATGGGGCACATGTAGACTTGTTCACCAGAAGGTGGCAAAGCTGATGACTCCTATCCCTGTTTTAGATTTGATCACAATAGGGGTAGAAGGTGAATGTGCCCTAAAATGTGGAATCTTAGGGACCCCACAGCAGGTGGTCACCTGGTGGCCAAATGGAGTTGCTGGGCGGATAACCAGGCCAGGAGGCCTCATTCTCACAAAGCACTACAGTCCTAAGAAGGGCGACGAGAGCCATTTTGCATTCATTCATTTGTCCAGAAAATATCTGAGTGCCAGGCACTGTTTTAGCTTGGAGACACAAGAGTGAACACAACAAAAATCCCTGCCTCCCTGGAGCCGATGTTCTAACAGGGGATTCAGATGAAAGATAATACTGACGGAAGGGGATTCAGATATTAAGTAATATAGATATTACTGATATGCTGGGTTGTGGTTAGGGCTGCAGAAAGAGGCTACAAACTTCCCAAGGCTGAGACAGGCCTGCCAGCAGCCTTTCCAGGAAACCTACCATCTGAGAATGTCAGCCAGGGTGTAATTTCCATCCTGTGACAGTTTCACGTGGAGCCTCTGGGCTGCCGGCAGCACAAAAGTGAGGGCCTGGCTTGGGTGGGGTGTGTGCATCCACGGGTTTGTGTGGCACCGTGAGGGTTCCATTGTCCCACGACTGGTGTTCCATGCCGTGAGTGGCAAAGGCCTAATGGGACCCAGAACTGGGGGAGAATCTCTGGGAGGGCTCTAGACCGCAGTTCAATGATCCTTTGTAACATGGAGGTTTTCAGTTATGTGGCACGTGCTGTCGCCCCTCCTGTGTGGCGATGAGGCCTCCCTGGGTCTGGGCATCGCACTCACCTGCCTGAACTTGGCTCGAGTGAGAACTCGAGGCCCGGGTACCTGGAGACGGTCTTTGAGTGGCTTCCTGAGAAGTTAGAGTCAAAGCTGCGTTTTTGCTGTAGATGCTGAAACTCCTTTGCCCCCTCCAGCCCCCAGCATGTGGGAGCCCCCGCCCCCCACCCCCAATTCGATTACGGTCCTGTCACCAATTCATTTACTCCAGTGAAAAGAAAACTGATTCCTCAGTTCCTGGGCCTGGTGATGCTTCGGTAAAGGATGTCGGAGAAGTACGAATTCTGGTGACCGTCCTGGGTGGGGAGAGGGGAACGGTGACTTCACCAACACTCACAGTAGTAATAGTGACAGTAGCAACAACAGCAAGCATTGAGCACTTACTGTATGCAGTCACTGTACATACATGCACACATATCTCATTTAATCTTGCCCACAACCCCATGGGGTAGGTATGATCGTTCCTGCCAGCTAACAGATGGGGAAACTGAGGCCCAAGCCAGCAGGCCTCATTCCCCCAAAGTACTACAAAACTAAGGAGGCTGACAGTCACCGTTTGGTCATTCCTTTGTTCAGAAAATATCTGAGTGCTGATTAAGTGCCAGGTATGGTTTTAGGTGCTGGGGATCTAGCACTGAAAAAAAATCCTCCCTTTGAGGAGCTGACATTCTAGTGGGGGGTTTCAGATAATAAGTGAGCACGTAAAGTGCACAGATACTTCAGCTGGTGGTGAGTATGATGAAGGACAGCAAGCAGGGGAGGGGGGCTGGAGCTGCTAGAGTAGAAGGAGGAGGCGGAGGCATAATTTTACATCAAGCATTCTTCCCCCTGGGCACAAAGGCTGCACAAGGGCTGACACAGACCCACCAGCCACTTTTCCACTGTCAGAAAGACCTATAGTTCAAGATCATCACCCAGGGTAAAATTTCTAACCTAAGACAATTGCACAGGGAGCCTCTTGCCCAAGGCTAATCAGTGACAGAGCCTAGACCTTTGATCCCACCCTTGTGGACTCCTAAGGCCGTGTTCCTAACCGCTGTCTGCTGATCCTCTGCGCACCCCTGTGGCACTAAGAATGGCGCACCCCGTGTGCTTCTCTCTCCTCTCAGTCCCAGCCATCAAGACGGAGCCCACCGATGAATACGACCCCACCTTGATCTGCAGCCCTGCCCACGGGGGCCTGGGGAGCCAGCCTTACTACCCACAGCACCCAATGGTGGCCGAGTCCCCCTCCTGCCTCGTGGCCACCATGGCTCCCTGCCAGCAGTTCCGCTCAGGGCTCTCATCCCCCGACGCCCGCTACCAGCAGCAGAACCCAGCGGCCGTCCTCTACCAGCGGAGCAAGAGCCTGAGCCCCAGCCTGCTGGGCTACCAGCAGCCGGCCCTCATGGCCGCCCCCCTGTCCCTCGCGGATGCCCACCGCTCCGTGCTAGTGCACGCTGGCTCCCAGGGCCAGAGCTCGGCCCTGCTCCACTCCAGTCCAGCCAACCAGCAGGCCTCACCGGTGATCCACTACTCGCCCACCAACCAGCAGCTGCGCTGCGGAAGCCACCAGGAGTTCCAGCACATCGTGTACTGCGAGAACTTCGCGCCCGGCACCACCAGGCCCGGCCCACCCCCTGTCAGTCAAGGGCAGAGGCTGAGCCCGGGCTCCTACCCCACGGTCATTCAGCAGCAGAATGCCACAAGCCAAAGAGCCGCCAAAAACGGACCTCCAGTCAGTGACCAAAAGGAAGTATTACCCGCGGGCGTGACAATTAAACAGGAGCAGAACTTGGACCAGACCTACTTGGATGACGGTAAGATGCTTGTTTTTCTCACTGCCCGTGAGTTTGGTGCCCTGAAGCATCTCCCCAGCAAGTTTACTGTATGGCCTGGGGATCTTCCTTCACCTGTTTGGGCCTCAGTGTCCCCTTCTTTAATTTAAGGGAGTTGAATAAGATAACCTTTAAGGCCTCACCCAACTCTGTGCGTGAATCACCTCCAAGCAGGAGTTCTGGGGTGGGTGGTAGGAGTTTTAGTTGCTCCCCTACAACCATTGCAACAGAAAGAGCAAATGAGGGCACTTCCGGCCCTAGGAGTGTCCCCTGGGTCACGAACTGGGTCAGTTTAACTGCTTCCACTCTTTCCACTTGCCAAATTTAGACCAAGGATAGGGAAACAGAAAGGAAGGAAAGCTAACCTTTTATTCCCGGAAAGAAAAAAAAAATCCCACTTTATAGCCCTCTTTTGTGTGTTTGGGGGAGGGGGATGGAGCCGGGGGAAGGAGAAATCTCGTTGAAAAGTGGCTCTCTCGGAAGGGAGCATGAATGGGGGCTTGCGGGCAGGCTGCGGGCATATCTCTGCCCCGTGCCAGTGGAACAGAGCCGCGCATTGATGGGAGGGAAGCAGCGGGCTTCCATTGTGGTGAGCCCAGCTGGTGGGGTGGCTGGACCAATGAAGAGAGGCAGAGGCAGCTTTGTGTGTCTGTAGGCGCCTGAGTCTGTTGGCGGGGGCCCAGCTGGAGGGTAGTCTTGTTGGAGTGGCCATGTGTGTGACATTGGTCTGTGATCGCAGGGAGGAAGGGCCAGTTGTGTTGGCAGGACTCACCTGGGGTCAACCAGGTGCGGGTGAAGGACAGAGAGGGCGGGGCCGGCAGAGCAGCCTTCCCCTGGGGGCGCCAGAAGAAAGAAGACAGGTGGTTTGAATTTCTGAATGGGAGAAGGAAAGCCTATACCGCTGGCGGCCATCCACAGCTCCGGCCTCGCACTTTACCGGCAGTAGCATCTGATATACCCTGAAACCTCAATTATTTAGGAAAATGTCCTCTCAGGAACCCAGCCAAGAAGTAGGAAGTAAGGCAGAAAACTTCAAAATAGCCACCGTAGTTATCACAAAGACCAGGTGCTAGATATCAGACACTCCAGTGGCAGGAATCCTTTGGTGCTCACTCGGAGACTATTGACTTTTCCTTTATGCAAAGTTTTGACGATCCGGGTTATCTGGGGGTTCGGTGACTTCTTGTAGTTTCCATGTCCTCTCTCTAGTAAAACAGTCTTTCAAAAACTTCCCCCAAATGCATCCAGCAAAGATGCTTAGAGTCACTTAGTATAGGGTCAGACTGCCCCACGTGCCTTACAGGGCTGACCTCAAGGTATTGCTGAGTTAATAATTGATCTGTCTAGTCCTGAATAATCAAACACAGGTTGAGTTCGGGGCACCTGTGCTCCATTTTAAAAGAGAGACCAAGGTGTCATCCACTTTTGAACAGTTTACACCCAAAATGGTGAAGATAAAGTTTTGGTGCTTACCTGAAAGGGGGTTATCATGTAGAAAATTCAACTAATGCAGAATGCCTTACCCGAGTGAGAGGGTAAATGAAACGGGGCTGTAACTGGACCTCTCTCCACGTGTGCGCTCAGGGGCTGGATCAGGGCAGAGGTGCTTCATAAATAAATGATGCCAGAGCAAGGACTGGAACTTTCCCCCGTGGACTCTCTGTCCGGCGCTGGTTTAGTCTCTAGAGTGAGAAATGTGCCAGCCCCTCCCACTCACCCTGTCCCTCATCCCACATTGTAGACCAGTGGTGAGCGTCTCGGGTAGAGAATGGGAGTCCGTCCGTGCTTCTCCGTGATGCATCAGATTCCAAGTGGGGCCTCACATGGTCATGAGTAACCTTTAAGTATCTGTGGTAGCCCCAGACAGAAGTTTGTGTTACAGAGAAAGCAGCTGAGAATGGAGACCCTTTGGGGCCTCCTAAGTGTCTTTCTGAACACAGGCAGGTTCAAGGTCGTGGTGAGGGTGACCTCCCAGAGGGTCAGTAACACGAGTCAGCTCTAAGGCTGTCTCTGAGAACCAAGATAGTGAAATTGCTTCTCCTGGTGGAGCCTTTTCTTAAGTACATTCTCCATAAGCGCTGTTCCCTGGGATTTTAGGAGGTATTCTCTGAAATGAGGGTTCTGTGGCTGAGAAAGCAAAAAATACTTGATAAAACCAAGTTTTTAAAAACCTTGTTTACTGTAGGACTTCTCAGAGCCTTTACTGAGCTAGTGGACATTATCAGTCTCTAAAACGAGGGGGAGGTAGCACTTGCCAGAATTACTTGATCACCCTCACATCTCCAGGGGATGCTGTTCCCATTGTATTTGATTGTACTCTGTGTGAACGGGGGCCCTTGGAGTTACACAGCGTGGCAGGCCTGGGACCTCTCTCCCCTGATGTGCGGGAGAAATAACATGAAGGAATCTCAGCGTTCAGAACCAGCACTGCCCCGTCCCATGTGCTGTATTCAGTCTTCTCAATTTGGGGGCTTCACGTTCCGGGGGCCAGAGCATGACAGGGCAGGAGAATAATCTCCACCCGTGTGGTCCCCAAAAGGCAGCAATGTGGCTGCTGGTTAGATGTTCCGTGCTTGACTGGAATTGTCCCCAAGGCTCTGCCCAGCCCAGGTCCCTCTGCTGGGGAGGTGCTCGTGTGGCCTGTTGGCCAGTGGTGAGCCCCGAACTGCACCACCGCTGTAGCCGCCAGGAAGAGGGGTGCAGCATCGTCTCCTAACTGCTGGGGTTTCAGATCCCTCTCACAGACGCCGTCTGGCCTGTGCACTCACGAAACATTCTCAGACTCCACTGTTGGCTTTGTGAATGTGGGATTCAGACTTCTCAGCTCTTTGGCATTTCTTTCTGACAGGTAAACTGGAAATCCCTGGGTCATTTCTCTAGTCTGTTTGGGAGGCATCCTAGGTCGTTTTCCATCCCTTTCGTCAATTCCCCAAAGGAGGTCTCCCCACAAAATACAGCTCTGGCTGCCCAAACTCCAGCGGAACGTGCTTCCCAGGTGGGGGCTATTTCTCACCTGCCATTCATTTGCCTTTTGGGATTTTTGGCAAACTAGACTTTCCTTGGAAACTTTGTGAGAGCTGGGCTTAAGTGCTTTGAGGGTCAAAGGGAGGTTCTGCAGCTGGAAAGAGAAGAGTCACCAGAGGATATGGGTCCAAATGCAAACACATCATCTTAGAAGTGGACCACGCTGCTCACCTGTGATCCCGGGAAGCCCCAGTGTTTGGTTATCTTTCCCCGACCCTTTGCTAACGACCAGAGCGATCCGGTTGTCTGGTCTGGGCGTCCCACCTGGCTCCACCTCTCTTCCTCCCCAGCTGCATTCCTGCACACAGACGCCGCCGTCTGCCTTGGCCCCCTTTCTTCTTGGAACTCCAAAATGCAGCTTCTGCTTTCTCCACTCCAAAGACATGAGACGTTTTCCAAAAGTCTCTTTGTGAGCTAACAAAATAAGTGATATTTCAGGGCAAAATATACCCTCACTCCTCTCCTCGTGTTCCTCTGCCCGCCCCAACTCAGGCGGCGCTCTTCCGAAATGCATGCTTTGCACGCACACACTCACTGGTTTTTTCTCTGTCCCCTTGTCTCCTCTGTAACCAGTTTCTTGTTCTAAAGCCCCAGGTCGTACCTGGCAAATAGCCTCGGCTCCTAGCAGTAGCCCGACCCTGTGAACTGGGAGCCCTCCTCTCCATCCCTCCTTCACCAGCCTCCCTCCCTCTCACCCAGAGGCATCAACTGGTTGCCTTTTCTGGGCTGGGCATCCTTCTGGGACTAAGGGGTATGCTGGTGAGCGAGTCAAAAATCCTTGCTCTCGTGGGGTGTTTTTTTGGGTAAACGAGGCAGACGTTAGCCTGTAAGGTAATAAACCAGCTTATTTCAGATGGTGATAAAAAGCCACGAGGGAAAGCACACAAGGTCAGGAGCCGGAGTGTCGCTGGGTGGAGGTGGTGTTGGCCCCCTGAGACCGAGTGCACAGCGAGGCCGGCTCTGAGGGAGCTGGGCTTCGGGGAAGATCGGAGGGAAGGGTGTTTGGGGGAGCGGGAACGGCAGGCGGCAGAGGCTGTGAGGTCAGAGGCTGGGCTAGTGTCGGTGGGTTTCTGGCAGCAGGGCAGCGCGATTCGATTTACCTTCTGAAGAGATCACTGGCTGCATTTGGAAAATGGACAGTAGGGAGGCAGAGGTGGAAAACAAAGGGTTTACTTGGCTTTAGACACCCAGATACTAGACTGTGAATCCCTTGGCGGTAATGTTGGGGGCGGGGCAGGGGAGGCACATTTTAAAAGGTTGCCTTGTGCCTCCGTCCACTAGTGCAGTTATTGGAAACCTAACTGGAAGAGCCAAAATGTGATCAGTTCACAAGGAATTCTGATCCCCTCCCCTGCCTAGAACTAAAGGGCGGCTCCACCTTCTACCGCCCAGGGCGCCTGCGTGGAGCAGGTAGGGAGTGTTTGTGCTGTGCTGGGATGGGATGGAGTGGGGGGCAGGCAGGCCAGAGAGGCATTGGGGAGCTGGGACTCGGAGGGCACTCCTGCCGGCTGCCTCAGGTGACATGTTCTCGGAAGAGCTGGGGGTTCTCAGGTCATCAGGCCATCTCACCGTGGGCTCTGGGGTAGTGAGCCGACGCCGGCAGCCTCGAGACTCAGCCATGGACAAGCACACCCAGGGACAGGGGTGAGACCTGGGACTCAAAGGAGAGCCTCCATCCCTTTCTGGAAATGTCTTAGGGAGAAGGATGAGGTCTCAGTGATTGGCCAGAGCCTCTGCCAGTGGCTTGTAAGGATGGCAGCCAGGTGTGTGTGTGTGTGTGTGTGTGTGTGTGTGTGTGTGTGTGTGTGTGTGTGTGTGTGTGTGTGTGTGTGTGTGTGTGTGTGTGTGTGTTTATACATGTAGGAAGAGCACAAACCAGTTTGTTTTTCAATCTGCTTTCCTGTTCTTCATACTTGAAAATCATTTATTGAAATACACTGAATAAATCTGAATGTTTCTATATATTTAAATGTTGAAATATAGGCACACTCAGAAATCAATAGTGTATTCTGCATTTCACCAGGTGGACCACCCAGGTAATTACCACCCAGACCATGCATGACATGGAATCTTGTTAGCGCCCCAGGAGCACCCCGACATGTAATCTTCTGCCTTCTCCACAAAGGTGGCCATTATCCTGCTTTCTAACCCCAGAGGTTCAATTTGCCTTCGTGTAGAAACAGAATTCACACAGCTGTGCCCTTTTGTGTCTGGCTTCCTTCTGTCAACCACTAGCTTGGGAGATCCGGCAATATTGTTGGCTGTAGTTGAGGTTCATTCATTTTGTTGTCATGGATTATTCCACTGGGGAAACATTCTACAATCTCTGTGTCCATGTTCCTGTTGATAGACATTGGGGTTGTTTCCAATTTTATGAAGAAGCCTTCCGTGAGCACTCTTGAACTCTTCTTTTGCTGCCCACACAGAAGGTCAGGAGTTTAAAACCCTTAAAACCCTTACCAGATGGTTTTCCAAAGTGGTTGTACCAGTTTATACACCCACAGCAGTGCAGGGGGTTGTACAAAGCGGTTTTAAGTTTAGTTCACTTTGTATCTTCTCACCTTGGGACCTGCCCTCAGTTCTAATGAAGGTGCCTAGTTATGGGGGTTCCAGGCTGCAGACCCAGGGGGCTGCGAGCTGTTTGGGTATCAGCTGCTCTGACCGCTGCTTGGACCAGTTACTTAAACTCTCTGGGCCTCTGCTTTCTTACCCATGAAAACTACACCTCCTGTTCAGATACTCAAACTGCCAAGCATGCATTAAGATCTGCACTTGGAAATAAGGCTCCTAAAAGACGTTCAACGATTAATATTCGCTCCATTAATAGTAATGGTGATGATTGTAATAACCTTGCTTCCCTTGAAGTTTCTTGTGGTGCCTTTTCCAGCCTTGCCTTTATTTTGGCCACTTGAGTACTTTGACCTTTTTTGTTAGATGAGAATACTCCCCGTGGAAAAAAGGTAGGGAAAAGCCGCAGAGAACGCACTGATCTGTGGCTCGCAGAGGCTGCCTTTCAGGCCACAGAGAAGTGGAGGGTACACGTGCTGTTCACCTCGGGGCCCAGACATGGCCCAATTTCAATTCCCTGCTGCCTGCTCTCTTCCGCCCCGGGAGTGAACACGGCAGGTTGGAATGAACCCCGAACTCGCCCATGGAGGTTAGGCGGCCGCCAAGAGCTTTCCCTTGACCCTTGGAAACCACTCGGGTGCACCGGGAGGAGCTGGCCACACCTTGTGCATTTCTCCGTGGAGGTGGTTTCCTGGGGCTGCCAGGCCGTGGAGCCAAAGGTGCCGCCCCGCCACATAAAATGCGCGCAGGGTAGTGGCCTGCCCGCAGGCATTCTCCTTCCTCGGTTGGGTCTAGTTTGAATCTTCCCCTTGCCTTGTTCCCGGTTCTCAGGACTTACTTGCCATGTCTCCGTAAGACATGTTGAATGGAGCTTTGAATATCAGCGTTCGTACTTACCTGTGACCTTGGGCAAGTGACTAGCCTTGCTGTGCCTCGGTTTCCCCATCCACAGAATGGACATAATCCCAGCTCTTCCCTCATGAGGCTGTGGTGAGACTGTATTGAGTTAATGCGCATCATACTTTTAGAACAGGGCTTGGCCCAAAGGACTCCCCGATAAACGTTAGCTGCTATTTTTCTTTGTGAATTTAATTGACTTCTTGTAGGACATGGTTCAAATTTTTTACAATATATCTGCATAGGAGAATAGAAAATTGGCTATTCTGGTCTTTGGCGATGAGGACCACTTGCCCGTATGCCCTGTCTCTTCCATGTGGGCCAAAGTAGGGGACAAAGCCCCCAGGGCACTGGCTCAAGGTTTCCTTCCCAAGCTTCTTTCAGGGACCTCGGGACATTTACCTGCACAGGGGGACGATGCCCTGGGCCCAGGGACAGCTGGGAAGTCCAGTTAGCATGTCCCCTGCTATGCATCCTCGGTGGAGCATAGCAGGGCCCAACCGCAGGCCCAAGTTTTGCTAGTTGGGCCATTGGCAGAGGGTCCCAGGGTGTCCTTTTCAAAAGCTCTTTACCCAGAGGCTGGATGTGCCAGAGTGTGAGAACAGGCCAGGGAAGAATGGACAGAGGGACGCACCCTCCAATGTGCAGGAAGTGGGAAAGGAATCGAGGGTGGAAGAGCCATCTGTGACTGGCGTGGCTTTGTTCAGCAGGTCAGGGATCTTTAACTGGGGCCGGTCCATGCCTCCGGCAAAGCCTGTGACAAAGCAGCTCCTGTTTGGAGAGGCGTGCAAAGCCCACGGACAGCCCGGCTGCTGCTGACAACGGCCATGTGCCTGGCCGCCGTATTGGCCCAGGAGGGCTCGGCTTCTGGCATCCACCCTGGCGGCGGCGGTGCTGGTGGAGGGTGACATGCAGGGATTCTCTATTCTGATGAGAACCAAGCAGAATGGTTGCCTGGCTTACGGCACCGTGGAGAGCCTGATTCAGGTGTTGTAGTGTAGGGCTGTGCGGGGCACCAGAAACTGCCGGAAACCACCAATGCCAAGTTTAATTCACACGGCCGCCTTTAGTGGGCACCAAGAGAGTCCAGGCTTCTGTTGAGGGCTTTGGTCAGCATTCTTTTTAAAGATCACGTAAAAATATCTGTGTTTTATAGAGGCACTGTGTTCACATGCTTGAAAAAACAAAACAATATAAAAAGATATCCAGCAAAGTCTTACTCCCATTTTTGCTCTGCTCCCTGATACTAGTTTTCTCGAACCTTCTAGAGTAGTTATTTCTTAGCCTTTTGATCACTATTGCCACCCTTTCTACTCAGGCTCCTTTTTAGATAATTTTTTCCTCATCGCCACCCCCATGAACTGTCAATCCCATAGATGCACTATATACCTGTTTAGGTACCGGGGCCCTTCGCAGGGCCACAAACCATTGTAATAGAACCAACTTTCACCCCTTTGGGGTGGTATCATCCCCACTGGGAATGCATGTTAGAGTTTCTGTATGTAATTGTGAGCACATGCAAACATATCTTCTTATTTTCCCCTTTTATTCTACAAGAGGTAGTAAAATATACACACAGGTCCCCTGTGGATGGGGAATTGGGTATCTCTGGCCACCACAAGCAGCACTTATACATATCTGTCACTCAGTGAATGGGCGGGTATGTCAGGGGACCGTTCTCTGGAATGGGATGTCTGGTCCGAGGGTCCAGCCTCGATTCAGGGCCTGCTGGGTGCAGAGTTTCTGGAGTTATCCTGCCTGGCTTTCAGTCTGGCCTCACCACTTCACTCTTTTGTGACCTCAGGTAAGCCACTTATGATAATGGCCCCCAGTTCTGAGGGTTATTGCATGCATGGAAATGGGAGCATCCTTTGTAAGGAAAGCACTTTGCCCAGTACCCGGTGTGCATGGTGGGTGCTCCAGTAGTTGTTCATATACTTTTCTGCCACCACCACTACCACCAATATCATCGTCATCATCATCAATTCTGGGCCATTACTATAGTCTGAATGTTTGTGTCTCCCACAGCTTGTATGTTGAAGCCTATCCCCCAATGTGATGGTATTAGGAAGTGGGGCCTTTGGGAGATGCTTAGGTCCTGAGGATGGAGCCCCCTGAATGGGATTAGTGCCCTTATAAGAGAGACCCCACTAAGCTCCCTAGTTCCCTTCCACCATGTGAGGTTATGCTGAGAAAGCAGCCATCAATGAAGAAGCGGGCCATATCTGCCGGCATTTTAATCTTGGACTTCTCAGCCTCTGAAACTGTGAGAAACAAATGTTTGTCGTTTATAAGCCATCAAGTGGGTTTTTTGTTGTAGCCTCCTAACTAGACTAAGACAGTCGGCAGGTAGTAGGGGCAGAGCTGGGCTTTGGAGAAGAGCCCTGAGGCTGACTCTTCGCTCTTGCCCTTATTACCCTGCTGGGCTACTTCTTGTTAATTCAGCAAAGGATATTTAGAGTCTCACTGGAAAATGCCAAAGTCCAGAAAACTGCTTGCCTAGAGACAAGCCCACAAAATTTGCAGGAGCTCCTGATTGAAGATCACTTCACTGAGCCAGTAGAAGGTCTGCATCCCTCTCCCAGGAGAATAAACCTCATGTAGGTGTCTGTTCCAGGGGCATCTTTATTTTGCCCCTCTTGATGTTTCCCCACCTTCTAAGAACCTCAGATTTCTAGCTGTGACACTTAGCTGTCCTTTCATCCCAAATCATGTGTACTTTATGTTGCTGGCTTATGTAAATATAAGGAACCACCTTCCAGCTGCCTCCAGACCCAGAAATGCTCAGCCATCTTTGTGAAATTCTGCAAAGCAGCTGTTTTCAAAGGAATGTGTTCTTGCATTTCAAGGTCAGAAGCTACCAAACCACAAGATAGTCCGTTCTCAGACTTGCTGTCCACTCAGCCCGTATTCCAGAGTAGCCTCTGACCCACAAAGAGCAGCCAGGACCCAAGAAAGAGGACCAAGGAGACATTATTTGGTGTCATCCGACGGCCCCAGAGTCAGCCACCAAACCCCAACTTTTAAGGATTCGGAGTTGTTTGGACTGTGTTTATTTTCCACTTCCAAAATGAGGTTATTGTCTGGGGGAAACAAGTAAATATCCTGGGGAAGGAATAAGGTGATCAGTTAAGGTGTATGGGGAGGTCAGCATCCTTTTTTTCCAAGGCCCTTCTAGACTTTCATTCTTATTAGCACAGCCTGCAGAAGTGCTGGGACTTACTTCCCCGCTTAGTGGATGTGCCGGACATGCTGGAAACATGGCTTGTTTCAGGATGATGCGTCAACTGGGTGATTATTGTGAACGCCATTCCGTGCAGGACTGTACTTGTGATGGGCCTTCACTCGTCCCAGGCCATCACCGAACATAATCCAGAATGTGTGTATTAAAAAATGCGTAACTCCCCAATATCAGCTCGAGCTGTAATTTGTTTCTCTCTAGAGAAGTTAGAACTTGAAAAGCAATTTACTTATTTGAGGCTATGAATTAGATGGGGGGGGGACAGTTAATCAAATCTTATTTTAATACTGAATTTCTTCCTGTACTCCCTACCTTCTCCTCCATCAATAAACCCATTTCAGATAAATAGTAAAGTTTATTTTCCTGAAAAAAAAAAAAAAAAAACTTTAATGAAATAGCCCTAGTTTTATTCCCCTCTGTAGAGTTGAGATTTGGGTGCATTTTGTCTTTTGTTGCCCCCGAGTATAGTTCTGGATTCTTTTTTTGCCCTGGACCTATTCAACTTTATTTTAGCACCATTTTCTTTTACTTGTCATCCGAGAAGGGCTTTGTTCTTGGGAAATGATGAAACCATTTCTCTGGCCCTTCTCCACTGCATTCCTGACACCTCTTTAATTTGTTATTGACCCTGGGATCTGGCTAGCTGAGACTGTGACTCTCAAGGCAGGACTGGGGCCTGTTTTGCCCATCTACGATGTCCACAGTCTCTCTCTAGGTGAAGTCAAAGGCAAACCGAGGGTCGAATTTGAAGAGAGAGTCTGTTCAGGTCCTCAGCAACCAATCCTGCCACTTCCAGGTGTCAGGATGACATTGGCCTCATTCCTTTCAACTGCCATGAAATCAGATCTCCGGCCAGGCGAGTGAAGCAGAGTGCGCCGTGGTCGTTTTACAATGAGAGCCGAGTATCCCAGCTCGATTTTGTGGCGGGCTTGTCTGCTGCAAGCGGTTTGCACTTAAGGCCCAGGCGTTCTGCAAACCAACAAATGGGTTTCAGCTGAAGCCTGTTAGTTCCACCATCCCGGGAAAGTTGAAAGGCCACTCCCTGGTTGTTAGTTTCCAAAACTCTGGACAGGGCGCTGTTCTGTTGCATAAGCCGACGACGTGGGGAACGCCTTTGAAATGTTCCGCAGCCGGTTCTTATAGATTTCTGGAAGTCGATGCTGTCTTTTGAATTCTCAGCTTTATTGGAAGCCTAAAAAAGAATTGACCCAAAATTGATGAATGCACCCTTTCCACTTCTTACAGATGGATTGAGTTGTGGTCTGCTTCAGGACTTGGCATGGGGGCGGCCAACTAGTGTTCCATGGGCTACATTGAGCCTGCAGATATTTTGTTTGGCCCACACAGTATTTTAAAAAATATTTGGATTAGATGCCAACGTTTAAAAACCAGGAGATTGCACATAAAAATACAGATTTCCGGCTTTCCTTGGAAAATCCAAGCATCTGGCCACCCTGGGCCCCATGTTCTGCACGGCGGCTACCTGGAGTCAAAGTCAAGGCTGGTCCTGAGTAGAGACCACCTCCTTTATTCAGACAGAGCGTGTACTTGTCCATGGTGCCCCCCTCCCCCTCTGTCTCCTGAAGATGGATGGAGTGTCCATTGTTATTTACCAGCACGCTGGTACTGTTGTTCCTCTCATACTTGGCCGACCTCACTCAGCCAAGGTTTCCATCCAGACCCGTTCGGCATTTGCATTTGTTAGCACTCTTCTGGAAGTGCCACTTACGTCTGTGGCCACCTAACGCAGCACCTGGCGCACAGTGGGCACTCTGGAGGTGTCAGCTCCCTCTTTCTTCCCTCTCCCTCCTTGTGGCCGGGGGTAAGATTTAAAAACACCTTTTTGGATGAAATGCTGTAAATATATATAAATGTAGAGTAGCACAGTGTACCCACTTACCCACCGCTCGGCTCCAGCTGTGGTCAACTCATGGCCAGTCGGGTTTCTTCTACACCTCTGTCTTCTACCGTCTCTATTTCACAATAATAGTTTGAAGCAAATCCTACACATCAAAAATCCTAGATACCAAAACCATATCATTTTGTGTGTAAATATTCAGTATGTATCTCTAAAAGAAAAGTTTTCTGAAAATACTCATAACACACATGAAACTTAATGAAAATTCCTTAAAATCATGAAATATCTGGTGTTTAAACTTCCAGTCTTCTCACGCATAACATAAAGGTTTCCTCCTTCTTTGTTTTGTTTTTATTATTTTATAGTTTGAATCAGGATTCAGACCAGGCCCACACACTGCACGTGGATTCCTTGGGGTCTAAGACTGTTGTCATCCAGAGGTTCCCCCTCTAGATTAAATAATAGAACCCTTTTTTGGTTTTATCATCATCATTATTATTATTTTCCAATTTATTTGTTGAAAAAACCAGATTGTTCGTCCTATAAAATTTCTCACAGTCTGGTTTTTACCAATTATGTCCCCATGGTGAGCTTTAGCATGTTCCTCTGTCCTCCGTATTTCCTGTAAATTGGCAGTCAATTCTAGTGGTTTCATGGATTCAGGTTTAATTGTTTTGGGCAAGACTGCTTCATAGGTGGGCGCATCTTTCTGTCAGGAAGCACGTGCCGTCAGGCTGTCCCCTTCTTGGTGATGTTACCAGCTACTGATGGTCAGTGCCGAAACTCCATTAATTCAGTGGTGCATTGATTGCAAAATGGTGATATTCTGTTCTAATTCTGTCTTCCCTTCCTCTTCTGTTAGCTGGAAAACTTCTATAAAGAGAAACTTTCCTTCATCAACAATGGTAGGATTCATATAGGAAAAGCAAGATGAATGCTTGATTCTTTCCCTTTATTTACCAGTTTTTAAAATAATGGGTTGGTTCATTAACATCGTCCAGTGGTGATCAATTAAGGAGGTTTTTTTTTGGTACCGTTATGAACTCATAGATTTAAGCATAACTGATGTTTTAAGATTTTAATGGGCTTTTTTGCTTGTTCCTTTTGTCTTTGTCATTTGATGGATCTAAATAATATGACTTTCTCTCCTTTTTTCACCTGGCTTAGCAATATGCTCAGCTATTTTGAGACATCAGGAAGGAAAGAACCCTATACGTAGACTAAGGGTTGTGTTCCTTACATGTGTGAAGGGGAAATCATAAAATAGCTCTTGAGTGCCATCTGGCTCAGATATCCCTCGCAGCATTGACGAGTCTTTAACCGTGGTTTAAGAATAGAGTTTGCAGGGCAGGGGAAAGTTATGTGTTGATGAGGATGTAGAGGGCACCCAAAGTAACAGCAGCTTAAACAAGATAGATGATTTATTTCTCATGT
Source organism: Balaenoptera borealis (assembly GCF_965194805.1). Classification (NCBI taxonomy): domain Eukaryota; kingdom Metazoa; phylum Chordata; class Mammalia; order Artiodactyla; family Balaenopteridae; genus Balaenoptera; species Balaenoptera borealis. The sequence continues at coordinate 10,553,715 of NC_138872.1, forward strand.
AACAGCACAGGCATAAGCAGTCCAGGGCTGGTATACTGGTCCCATGGTGCCAGGACTAGGCTCTTTCTGCCTTATCACCCTGCCATTCTTAGGGTGGTACCCTCATCTGCACTGTCCAAATGGCTCCTGGATGCAGGAGAGGGTGGAGGAAAAGAGGAAGAAAGGCATGCCCCTTCTCTTTAAGGGTGTAACCTGGAAATCTCATATATCCCTGCATCTGATACCTCATTGGCCAGAACTTTGTCATGTGACCACAGTGAGCTGCAAGGGAGGCTGGGAAATGTAGTTTTTATATTTACCCAACCATGTGCAGAGCTAAAGTCTATTAACTATGGAAGACAGGACGAATGGGTTCTGGGTCTCTGCACAAGAAGCATGATCATAATGGGAAAATAGCTCCAAAAGGAGGTTGGATATTTTGTATTGTTTAATATTCTTAGGAGTTTCTTCATCTATTCCACAAATATTTATTGAATGCTTCCTATGTGCCAAGTGCAATTTTAGGTCCTGGGGACACAGAAATGCATTAAACAGGTCCCTGCTTTCATGAAGCTTACCTCCTAGTTAGGGAACCAAACAAACAGCTAAATAAATATGTAGTTGTCTCTCTGCATTTACAGGGAATTAGTCCCAGGATCCCCTGCAGATACCAAAATCCATGGGTGCTCAAGTCTCTTATATAAAATTGTGTAGTGTTTGCATATAACCTACATGTATCCTCTTGTATACTTTAAATGGTCTCCAGATTAATTGTAATACCTGATACAAGGTAAATGCTATGTAAACAGTTGCCAAGCTTTTGGAACTGTCTGGAAATTTTTTTCCAAACATTTCAGTCCACGGTTGGTTGAATCTGTGGATGTGGTTATAGTCTATGAAGAAAGTCTAAAACAGAAGAGGGAAGAGCCCTTACATGTCCAGTTATTGCTGATTCTCCCCATGGGAGGAAGAATTGCCACCAGTTAACCACCAGTCGGAAAGGTTTAGTGCCTGATTCTAACGGAAACAACAGCTATATAATGTTGAGTGTTGACTATAAAGGCCGGTTCCATAGACTGGAGAATTCTTGGCTCTCTCTGGGTGTGAGAAGCCACTAGGAACTTCTTTCTTGCTGTGTTCAGTGTATTCCCTGCTGAGCGCCTGGGACAGTGGCTTCAGGGTCAGAAGATGTTGATGAGTAGCTGTTATCAAAGGAAGCTTGACTTGGAGCCCCACTTCGCTTCCTTGCTTGTGGCCTTGGGCGAGGCATGTGTGAAAAGCAATTTGTAGACTGTCATGTGCCCCACAGATACTGGGGAGGGCCTCTTTTGGCGTGGGGTTGGCAGGCCGCTGCCTCAGGAAACTGCCAGGAGGCATCTCGTTTGGGCATTTGCTTTCTTGGTTTGCCTTTAATCTACTGGTGCCCATTCATTCATTCCTTCTTTGAATGGATATTCACTGGGTACCTACTGTCTTCTGGGCTTTGTGCCAGGGGCTGGGACACAGCAGTGAGTGCAATGGACGGAGGCCCTCGCCTCATCTGACCAAGTCTCTAGGGGAGATGTCAGTCAATGAGTAATGCGAATTTCAGATGGGGTTCAGTGCTCTGATTAAAACAAACAGATGAAGGTAGGGGAGGGCATAACTTCTGACCCGGCCGTCAGGGCCAGCCTCTTAGAGGAGGCGACCTTGAGCTGAGACCTGAAGGAGGAGGTGGGGAAAGGGAATCCCAGGCAAAGGGAACAGCATGTCTAAGTGCTGGTTTGTGTGGAGGACAGAAAGAGGTCTGGGGTCGTTGCGATTCATGCCCAGATGAGATTTTGAGGGCAGGCCAGACCACGGAGGGCCTCAGAGGCCACGGCGAGAGGTTTGGATTTGATTCCTGGAGGGAAGGGAAGCTGCTGGCAGGTGGAAGGTTGCCGTTTGGGGGGTGTGTTGGCCAGGCTGGCGAGTACAGGAAATAATCATAACAATAATCCCTCCCCCTTAATGAGCACCTTTGGAAGGCAGAGACTAATTATCATCTCCGAATCAAGGCTGTGAGACCAGGCTGAGTAGCGAGGCAGTGATTTGTCTCGGGTCACGGAGCTCGAGGCCCAGGGAATGAGCTGTTGGAGGCATGTGTGTGAGAGAATGATCTAGATTCAATTCATAAACAGAATGGAGCATTTATCTTGGGCCTTTCACTCCGTGCATCTGATGAGACGCCAGAAAATTGCTTTCCCTCCATACCCGCTGATCTGACTGCTTCCTGGACACCACTGCCCGGACACCCTGCAGGAATGCCCGACTCAGCCGGTGCTAAAGTGCTCTCATACCCGACCCTCCTCTGTTCCTATCTCCCCTCCCCTACCTGTCCTGAGGAATTTGGGGTGTGGCCTTAGGCGAGTGACTTAATGTCTGTGACCTCAGTTTCCCCATCTGTAAAATGGGGCTAATAGCAGTGCTTCAGGTTTAAATGAAGTGATATATGAAAGTGCGTGTAGCAGGGTCAGTCACATGGCAGGCGCTCCCTAGTGTAACTGTCAGCTTCATCATCTTCCTCTGTCCAGGGTGGTGGAAATGTCTTAGTCTCTGCATTTGGGACATGCCAACCCTTCTTTAATATCCTCTCACCACTTCTGGGTCGAGGCCATCTGTTCAGGCCCCACAGTGAACCTCGTCAGGGACGCTGGCCCGGGCCCTCCGGACACCCTGCTGTGTGTGGGGCGCGGGAGGTCGACTGTAGTCTTGCTCGTACCAGCAGACGGCCGGAAGCAACCTGAGTATCTATTAATAAGAGTCAGCCACACAAGGGGGTACTGAGCAGCTGGGGATAGGAGTAGAAGCGGGGGACCTTTTCCTGTTTGTATGTTTATGCTTTGGGATTCTTTTCGCCTTTGCCATATGCATGTATTTACTTTAAAAAAAAATTAAGAGGAAAAAAAAGATTAAAGGAAGGGATACATTTCAGGTCCTAGCAATGACCCTAGAAGCTAATATAAAAAAATGGGGATTTAGAAATAGGAAGCTTTTAGTTCCGGTTAGGGGCTCGTCTCCCACCATTTGGATGCGTAATCGTCCTCCTGCACCCCTCTGGGCTTTGAGTGGAGGACACGCAGCTGCGCTGAGAGTTTCTTGCCTCTGGACCTGCGCCCACGCCGTAACCTCCGCCTGGAATGTCCCACCCCTCCCTCTGGTGCCTTCTGAAATCTGACCAGCGTTTGGAGGCTCTGACAAGCTCTCTTCTCCCTGCAGCCGTAGGGTTTTTCTCTTCCTCTGAGTACTGGAGCCACACCTGGTCCCTTGCAGTTGCTGTTTATTCCATGTTCCTTTCAGGTGCTTTTGTGTATTCCCCACCCCCCACCTCAAGTCCAAGTCTCCGGGTGGTAAGGACTGATGTCTCTGACTTGTCTGTACCCCGGCTGCCCCTGGGCTGACTTTGCACATAGTAAGCCCTTAATAACATTTTCTAATGTCGCCTTTGTGCAATCTAGCCCAGCTCCCTGCACATAAGATGCTCACCATATATTTGTGGAACTGCATGAATATCCCAGAATGAAATGGAGATCATATACTGCCTGGGTTTTTTGTTTGTTTGTTTGTTTGTTTAATTTATTTTATTTATTATTTTTGGCTGCGTTGGGTCTTCGTTGCTACTCGTCGTTGCGCTGCGCAGGCTTCTCATTGCAGTGCCTTCTCTTGTTGCGGAGCACGGGTTCTGGGCATGTGGGCTCAGTAGTTGTGGCTCGCGGGCTCTAGAGCGCAGGCTCAGTAGTTGTGGCGCACGGGCTTAGTTGCTCCGCGGCATGTGGGATCTTCCCGGACCAGGGCTCGAACCCGTGTCCCCTGCATTGGCAGGCGGATTCTTAACCACTGCGCCACCAGGAAAGCTCACTGCCTGGGTTTTAAATGATTGAAAACTATTCATCATAAAGCCACGACAATAATACTTCTTTTTAATAATAATAGCAGCTAATACTTTGATGTCATTTATTGCATACCAGGCACTCTTCTAAGACATCATTATATTAACATATTTAATCTTCACAACAGCCCCGTGAGGCAAGGACTATAATTATTCCCATTTTATAAATGAGGAACCTAGTCCAGAGAGGTTAAGTAACTGGCCCAAGGTCACACAGCCAGTGAGTAAGTATGTAGATGTTCCTTATCTAGGTTTTTGGGGAGGAAAGATGCCATGCATTTCTTTGGGAGTTCAGGAGTACAAATACAAAAAAACCCTGGAGCAGCTGCTGGCAAGGTGCGACAGCATATAAAACCTGGGGAGACGACCTGTGTCCTGGTCCTAGAATCAGGCCTCACGACAGCTTTGGAACCAAGGGCTGTGAGCTTTTCAAAAGGCCTGAAGAAAAGTTTGAGAGACTTAGGGGGTTGGAGTGGAGGAATAAACTCCATCCGAAAAGAGAAGCACAGAATTGAAGTGACAAATGTTCAGTGAACTGCCTGTAAACATAAGATGTCAGCCAGTCACCTTCAACCTTTGCAGCAATATTTAAATTGTATTTATTGTGAGCCGTGGGGGCATTTTACTCGCTTGGCATCATAGGGCCAGCCTGGAGTTTTCAAAAGTAACAGTGCTGGGGCCCTCGAATGTCCCGCTGGTTCTCTGGGGTGGCAGCCAGGGAGGCACAGGGAACAGCGCGGGGAGGCTCCCGCGGGCCCCTGGTCTGCCCCTCGACGCCACGCTCTCCTGGCCTCAGACTGCCCCGTGGACTTGAGTCCCAGAGGCAGAGTCCGAAGACCAGGCCGGGGCAGGCCTTCAAAAATGTGCTGGCTGCTGGGCCCACTAGAAAATCCATTTCTTGCTTCCAGCCAGCAGCCCTGCCCAGTCCCGGGCCATCCTGGGGTTGTTGTGACAGCAAAACGAAGTGCCATGGAAACGATTGTGCAACCCCGGGCTGCCTGGAGAGCAGGGCAGCTGCCCTCAGCTGGGTCGGTGCAGCTTCGATCTGCCCTCCTCCCATTCCCCTTGGTATCCTGTGGTGCTTGGCCTGGGCTGCCTTTGGACTCAGAAGCGCTTCTTTTGCAGGGAGACCCGCGAGCTCGCTCCCCCTTTTCACGCCAAGAGGCAGCCCAGCTGGCTCTCACGCCCCGATTCCGGCTGCCGCCTTCCAGCCCCTGCTCCTCCCGAAGGTGCGTCCCCGTGGGCCCAGCTGGCGGCCGGGGACGCCCGGGAGTGGGCATCTGAGCTGGCCCGGGGCTTCCCTCTGTAAACACAGTGTTTGCATCCCAGGCCTGGTCAGGGCTCTCGCGGCCAGTGGGGCCTCCCTCCCGCTGTGGTTCCAGGCGTTTCTGGGGGCCGAAAACAGAAACCAGCCCTGTGTTTTCCAGGCTGCCAGGCTTCTGAGAAATTCATGCCTCAGCCCAGAAATTCCCTGCTCCCGCTCACCCCCGGCCCCTTTCAGAGAAGAGGGTACCTGCTCCCCACAGGCTGGCTTCCTGTCTCTTCTGATGAAGGGGAAGTTTCTGGGGAAGGTCTTTGGCCCCATTCGCAGTGGCCCATCTCTCTGGTCACGGGACCCTCTCCCACCCCAGTCCCGCAGCTGTTTGATGTCAGAGCGCAGGTCGTGGGGACCCTGCCGTGGGCTCTTGCCACCTGACTGTGGCCAGGATCACCCTGGAAAGAGTTTCCTAAATTCAGACTCTAGATCACAGCCCTGGGGCAACTGCTGTCCTGAGGGAGCTGCTAGGTGTTCGGGGGTTCCCTCTGTGGGGCTGGTGTTGGGGGCCGGCAGGAAGGAAAGCAATCCATTGAAAGTAATTCCTGCTGAAATAGGAGTGACTGATAAGGTTAGGGCCCCCTCCTGTGGGTGCCTCCAATTCCCACGGGGGCTCATTCATGCTGATGGGTCTCAGGGAGAAATGGGCTGGGATGTTTTCACACAGAGGTTGCCACCTCTAGTTTCTGTGTTGGAAGGTTTGGCATCCTGACCCAAAGTCTTGCAATTTAGTCAGTTCTACTCCACACTTTTGCTGAGTACCTACCTACTATGTGCCAGGCAGAGAACAAGTCAAAGGGCATTGATTTGCTAACACGCACTGTGGTTTGTAATATGGCCACGTGTAGTGTGTGTGTGTGTGTGTGTGTGTGTGTGTGTGTGTGTGTGTGTGTGTGTGTTTGCGCGCACGTGCCCAAAATCAGGCATGCAAAGGAACAGCCCAAGAGCTAGAATGGGCAGCAGAAGAAATAAGTTGGCTCCATCAGGTCCTCCTTGGACTTCAACGGTTAACTCTGATCATTTTAGGTCTGAACAAAAAGCTTCTGTCTTTACCATTAAACCAACGTTTCTTGGCGAGGCAGGAAGGCAGGGTAGAGGGGTTTCGAGTTTGCGCCCTGGAATCCCGCCTGCATTTAAATCCTGGCTCGGCCACCTGCTGGCTGTGTCACTCTGAGCAAGTCCCTTCAGCTCTCTGAGTCTTGGTTTACTGGACTGCAAAATGGGGATAATAATAATACCACCTACTCAGGGGGCCTTGTGAACACTGAATGGTTAATGCATGTAGATTTCTTAGACCAGAACCTGGCACAGAGCAAGTGCTCAGAACGTGCCAGCCTCCCGCACGATTTCTTTTTTTTTTTTTCCTGAATGAATCAAACCGTTTCTTTCCGATTTGTGCTATAGGAATTATCCAAATTTCCTTCTCCCCTACCATCAATACCAAGACAGACCATCTTGTGGATTCCATTCAACTGTGTGGTCAGTCCCCACGCAGCACGATTTCTTGACACCTGAGGCCAGCCAGGTCAATTGACAGGTGCTGGGTGAATGAGGGGCGGTCCCTGCCCTGTGGCTCTTACAGTCTCACGGGGAAGAAGGATAATAAATACAACAGAGAAACGTATTTCAGATGGTGAGACATGCTATGAAGGAGAGAAACAGGCGCTGTGAAAGGAGACCTTGGACAGGGTCTCTCAGAGGAGGTGACCTACTCCTGCCCCAAGTGTGCCAGAAGGCCCCCTCCCCCAGTCCCCACGGGGCACGCTGCTGTCATTCCCCAGCCTAGTTCTTGTGTGGTAGGCACAAGGTCGTCTGTCTTGGTTTGTCTGCCTTCCCTCCATTTCCTTCCCCACCTCCTTCCTTCCTTCCTTCTCCCTCCCTCCCCCCCCTCCCCAGTTCCTTCCTTCTCTGTCCCATCTCCCGCCCTCCTCTCTCCCTCCCTCCTCTCTCCCTCCCTCCCTCCTTCTCTCTCCCTTTCTTCCTTCTTTCCTTCCCTCCTTTCTTTAACTGCCAAATGACTTTCATTAAATATACATAAGATATAAAAAAAGTAACAATACAAATACCATGTACCTACCCCGAGTTTAAAGAAAAAGAATATAACCATTACCTTTGCACTCTTCTGCCTTCTAAAAACATTTTTCATTTGCAGATCTTTCAGTTATGTTTCTCTACAAGAGCACTCGTTAAAAATTTTTCTCTGATTTTCATTCTCACAGTGAAACTAATTCTTTTTTGGGGGCTAATTTTTAAAAATTAAAGTACAGTTCATTTACAATGTTGTATTAGTTTCAGGTATATGACAAAGTGATTTAATTACACATATATATGTGTGTATATGTATATATATATATATATATATATATATATATACACACAGATATATATATATTCCTTTTTTAGATTCTTTTCCATTATAGGTTATTGCAAGATAGTGAATAATATAGGTCCCTGTGCTATACAGTAAATCCTTATTGTTTATCTACTTTATATATAGTAGTGTGTTAAAATAATTCTTTAATATCAAACTCAATGCTCAAATTTTCAGCTGCCTCATAAATGGCCTAATTTTTTTTCCCACAGTTCATCTTGACTCTGGATCCAAGGCAGGCCCACACAGTGTGGTTGTTTGAAATGTATTTTCCGTTTCTTTCATCTGTGCAGGCCCCCTTTATCTTTTTCCCCTTTGCCATCTTTGCATTGAAGAAGCCAGGTGGTTTGCATGTAGGCTGGGTTTTGCTGATTGCAGCCCCGAGGTGCCATAAATCGTCGCTTTGTCCTCAGCATTTCCCGTAAATCAGTAGTGAGATGGGTGGCTGGATCAGATTGAGTTTGATGTTTTGGGTGAGGCTCCCTCACACGTGGTGTGTTCCTCCATCAGAGGTGTCTGGGGTCTGTCTCTGTTCTGCAGTGTTCTCAGCCATGATGCTCCACGCCTGGACTGAGCGCGGAATTTTGAGTCTATTTTCTTCCCTCCCACCTTAGACGAATTGCTATCCTCAATTTTGTGTTTGTCACTCTCCTTTTTTAAAAAAAATAGTTTTACCACTTGTTTGATTCTCTAAACAACACACTGAGTTTTGCATGCTTGTGAACTTTACATAAATGCAGTCATTCTGTAAGTAGTTTTCTGCAACTTGCCTCTTCCTTCAACATTACGTTCTTGGCATTCTTAGGTTGTCATTTTTGTAGCTGTAATTCTTTCCTTTTCTCTGCCGTGTAATAGTCCATTGTAGAGCTCATTTATCCTTTCTGCTGATGGTGGATATTTGGTCATTTCCAGGTTTTTTTCCCTATGCTGGTACAAACAGTGCTTTCCAGAATGTTCTTTCTCTGCACACAGAGGCGTTTCTGTCGGGTTGTACTTACAAGTAGAATTGCTTGGTCACTGGGCGTACACATCTGCCACGTCAGTAGACAATACCAAATTGTCTTCCAAAGCGGTTGTACCAGTTTATACTCCCATCAGCAACACAGAAGTAAGTACATGGCTCTACATCCTCCCAACGTTTGATACTGTAAGATTGCTAAAGTGTTTGCAAAACTCCTGTGGGTGAGGTGGTATCTTTCAATGAATAGAAACTTTTAATGTTGTTAAATTTATTTTTGGAAAGGTTTGAGCTTTTTGAGTGTCATTTGGGACGGTGCTACTGAAAATGTGTCATTGGACTGGCCACATCCGTGTCACGTGGAAGCTTGTTAGAAATGCAGATTCTCAGGCCCCGCCCAGATCTGCTGAATCAGAAACGCTAGGGTTGGGCCCAGCAACCTGAGCTTTTACGAGCCCTCCAGTGATTCGGATGCTTCTCTGAAGCACTGCTTTAGGAAATCCCTTTCTACCCCTATGTCATAAAGAGAGCTTCTCCTGTATCATCTTCCCAACATGTTACAGTTTTATCTTTCACACTTAAGTTTGTAATCCACCTGGATTTGACTTTTGTGTCCAGTATGAAGTATATTTCTAATTTCATCGTCTTCTGTGTGGATAAGTTGTGGCCCCAGACCATCTATTGAGAAGTCCGTCCTTTCCCCACGGGCCTGTAATCCATCCATGTTGTAAATATCGTTTCCATGTAAGTGCAGGCCCCTTCGTGCTCTCTCGGCTTTGTTCCATAGGAGAGTTTGTCCCCAGTTCTTCATTACAGCCGCTTTGTAGATATTCTGGACGGCTGGTAGTTTTAGTCCCCAGCTCGTTGTTCCCCAGAAGTGTCTTTTTGCTTTTCTGCAGACACGTTGCAGAGTCAGCCCGTCAGGCTCCACAGCATGGCATTGAATCTTTCTGTCAACTTTAGATCGTTGAATCCTTTGCTCAAATGGGGGAAAATGGACATTGTACAGTATTGAGTGTTTGTGGGGTCCTTCTAAAACCTGCTCAAGGTCATCTTTTATAACAGAAGTAAAGCTAGAGCCACTTCTCACAGGGGCTTGCTGTCATTCTGGCCACCAGCCCCGCCGCATGGGCTGGGCTGCGTCTCACAAGCTCATCACGGTGGTCCCTAAACCCACCGCCCCCCTCGAAGCTCAGTGGCCTCAGTGGACGCGTCCTCAGGGTTGAGATGACAGAGGGCTATAGTTGGAAAGGCTGACCCACCCATCTCTAAGTGTCTCCAGTTTCCTGAGGATATGCTACTCTTAAAACCTGCCTCCTGCTAAGGTCTTTTCATGGGCAATTTCTAGCCACATCCCAGTTGGCGTATGAAATGGGCTCAGGATAGAGATGTTCACAAATGGAGAAACAGTTTCTCCTCCTTGAAGTTGGACTGAGTGGAAAACAAAGGTTGAGGGTTCCAGATTCCACAGTCTTGTCTTAAGCCCATTTGCAGCATGGTTTAGTACGCCAGCTGTGTACCACCCTCGGTGCTAGGTGCTCTGTGGGCGGTGTGGGCCTTGTGGAACTTTGGAGCCAGGATTTCACTAGTCAGATAAGGAGCCAGGCAGGGGACAGCATGACCCAAAACTCAGAAGCCCTGGCTTCTCCCTTATGACAGCAAAGCATGATTTCTCTTGGAATCTGCTCTACTGAGACGGATGTTACAATACCCCACATTTGGCCATGATGAGGTCAACACTGGGGACACTGAAGGGAACACAAAGGCTCAAAGTTCCTGCCCTCTTTGAGCTCACAGTCTAAACATAAATGATAACACCAGCTAGAATAAGTGCTATGGAAAAAGGTAAAGCACGGTGGAGGGGAATAGAGAGTGGTGTGTGGCATGGGGGGGCCTGCTGTTCCATAAGGGAAGCATCCCAGAGGAGGTGACATGTGAGCAGAGATCTTGCTGATAGAGCCTTGCAAATATCTAAGGAAAGAGCACCCTTGGTAGAGGTAATAGCAAGCGCAAAGGCCCTGGGGTGGAAGTATACTTGGCGCATTCAGAGTGTAGAAGGAAGGCTGGGGGTACTAGAGGAGAGTGAGGAAGAGAAATGCATCCTCTTTGATCTCAAAGGAATGGCCTTTCCCAAGGCCAAGTGGGGTCCCTGGGTCCCAGCAGTGGGTTGGTGCTGGCTGGTGTAAGTCCAACCAAATGCAATTCTGACTAGAAAGCCAGCGGGTGTCCAGCTGCGGATAGTTGCAGATAGAGGCAGCCACTCACCTCTGTCACCTTCTGGGAGAACCTGGATTTCCCCATCAGATAGGCCCCTGACTGTGGAGGCTAAGATGGTTATACTTTCTTTGGAGAGAGGGTGCCTTATATGCCATCAGAGCCCGAAGCCAGAATCAGATTGACACCACGGGAAGGCTTGGTTTCCTTAGATCTAGAAACACAGCTTGCTGGTGGTTTTGTGAGGCGTGAGCTTCAACTTTCCTCTTCTGCAGGAGAATACTGCCAACAGAAGCAAGCTGGGATGGCTCCAGTCACAACTGGGAAGCTGCCGTCTCTCTCTGAACCCCAGGCCTTGGCTCTAGTTTAAGTCTTATGAAAATCTAGCACCATCTCACCTTTTAGATATGTACCCCGGACTTGGCATCGTGGTCCCAAAGGGGCCAAGTCACTCTTTGCTTCTTAAATCTCATCCCCCAGATTAACTAGAGTAAACATATATGTTAGCTCGCCCCCATTTTTCCTTGAATACTATATGGGTGACTTCTACTGGGTAACCCTGATAAAAGTTGGGGTCTCCCAAGGACCAGTCTTTGTTCAGAGTTGCACTGAAAGAAGCAAATTCTGACTGCCAGATGATAATTACAAAAGAATTCCCGTCTTCAATAGCTTGAGCCAGACTGGGTAGGTTTGAATCCTGGCTCTGCGACTTCGTAGCTGTATAAGCTGGGTATGTTCCTTAATCTCTCTGTGCCTCAGTTTCATCCTCTGTAAAATGGGGACAGTTAATACCTACTCTGTGGGATTACTGTGAGGATTAAATATATGTGAAGTGCTTTGTAGAAAGTGCTATATAAATTAATAAAACAATAGTAATTATTATTCTACTACATGTATCAGGAGGTCTCATCTACAACTAATAGAACAGCTGGTTGGCAACCTTCCTACTAGAGTTTCAGACCAGTTCCTGGAGACCGTCAAAAACCAGACTCAACTGGGCAAATTCTGGTTAAATCCAAATCAATTTGGAGTTTGTGTTTCATTCATTCATTCAACCATCTCTCCAGGAAAATTAACTGAGTACCTACTATGTACTGGGCTCTGTCCTGGGTGCTGGGGTCATGGCAGTGAATGAGAGAAGAGGTCCCTGCCTTCATGGGGTGATAACAACCCAATGAGGGGTTGATGTTTCCATGTCTTTTTTTTTTTTTTTTAATTTATTTATTTATTTTTGGTTGTGTTGGGTCTTCGTTTCTGTGCGAGGGCTCTCTCTAGTTGTGGCGAGCGGGGGCCACTCTTCCTTGCGGTGCGCGGGCCTCTCACTGTCGCGGCCTCTCGTGTTGCGGAGCACAGGCTCCAGACGCGCAGGCTCAGTAGTTGTGGCTCACGGGCCTAGTTGCTCCGCGGCATGTGGGATCTTCCCAGACCAGGGCTCGAACCCGTGTCCCCTGCATTGGCAGGTGGATTCTCAACCACTGCACCACCAGGGAAGCCCTGTTTCCATGTCTTGAGCTTCAAGATACAGGGTCCTTATAGCCTGAGCCATGCTAACTGTCCCGCCCAAAACCAGGATCCATCACCATGGTAACCATGTGCAAGGGAAAGGCGGGGTTCACCCTGATCCAGCTAATGCTAGGATTCTGTGAACACTGGTGTGTGCCCACAGAACTGTCGGTGGCCATAAATGAGATGACATATGCGAAAGCTGTGGTCCTGCATAGAAGGTGCCACTAGATGTTGCTTCATCGGCCCGTGCACACGTGGTCCTTTAGAAAGTGCGGAGATGAACGTGGCCACCTGCCCCCCCCTCCCCCCAAGGTCTTTCCAAGTGGCCAGGCTCTCCTGTCAATGCCTGGGCAGCAGCTCAGGCACCGCTCTCTCTCTCTCGGCCTTGATGGAGTCGTGTTGCACGTGGATTTGGAGTTCTGCCTTGTGCAGTCTGATTTGAGTGGAGGGTGGGCCTGGGGGTGGATGCTGGCACGAAGGCCCCAGGAAGCTGTGCTGGGAGGTGGGGCCTGTCTCACGTTGCTGGACCAGAGCAGGATGAGTGCGTCTCCCTGGGGGCTGGCTCAGGGCAGGGGACCCCCTCCCACCCCTCAGGGCTTGGCACCTTCTTGGCTGCAGCTCATCTGCCCTCCTCCCAGTTAGCACCTAGGCTTCTTACTCGAAACGGGAGCCTCAGAACTGCCACGTTTACTCATCCTGAGAGCTGAGGACAGTTTGGGACGAGGTGCGGCATTTTTCTCGTAAGCCCCAAGGTCTTGCTGGTAAGATGCCGGCTGCTGGGGGCCGTGCGGGCCTGCTGCCAGGGCTGGCTTCCGGAGGCCTCTGGTTTGCAGAACGTTGGTGACTCAGAGGCTGTTGTGTGTGTCACTAGCCCAGTGCAGCCAGCACACCGTGTGGGGTGGCCTGGGAGGGGGCCCCCCCTTGGCAGGATGTAAAAATGCACCTCTAGGAGCCGGGCTGACCTCAGACCCACCCACTCTGAAAATTCAGAAATAGCTTCCAAGGTGAAAGTGCTTTGGTGAGAGAAGGTGGCCTGGTCACCAGTCGATTCAGCGTGTTAACCAAATGTTCTCTGTGAGGTGGACTAATACGTACTAACAATGTTAATAGGAACAGCTGCTAACATGGGGTTTTTTTTGTTGTTGTTAACTTGGCATCGTTCCAACTGTATGCATTGCCCACCGTCTTTCTGGGAGATGCACATTATTATTCCCATTTTACAGATGAGGAAACTGAGGCCCAAGAAGTGAAACGATTGACTCACATTCCGTTAGTGAATGTGGGGTACTTACAACGTGTCGGACGCTGTTTACAGCACCTGTCATGTGTCTACTCATTGATTCCCTCTAAAGTTGTTAAGAACCGTCATTGCCCACTTTTTGCAGGGCAGGTTCAGAGGGGGTCAGGGCTTGCCTCAAATCCATGGCAGGGCATGGCAGGCTGGACTTGGACCCCAGCAGTCTGGCTCCCACCTGTGTGTTTCCCTGTGGCTCTGCCCTGGTGTGAGCCCCTCACTGCTGTGCTCAGCCCCTGCACTGGGCCATCTGTGGCCACCACCCTCAGACACTTACCACCTTACCAGACACAGAAAGGCTGAATTTGTGAGGTCAGTGGAGGGCAGGGAAGGGAGAAGGAGCTGTTGGCCAGAGGATCCCGGGCAGCAATTGAGGCTGGATGGCGGCAGAGAAGTGGGATTCGGATGCACAGCAGGGAGAAGGGGGCTTTGCCGGCACAGAGCCACATGGCATGAAGGTGTGTGTGTGTGTAGGGGTGTGGAGGACACTGGGGCCACAGCAGCGCCTGCTCCTTGTTCAAACCCTGCCTCGGAGTGTGACCTTGGGCAAATCACTTAACCTCGGTTGCTTCGCCAGCAGATGCCTGCCCTGTGAGCACACCTTGAGATATTAGAGAGGAACGGTCTTGGGTAGAGCAGCGCTTACAGGACTGTCTTCGCTCAGGCCGCCATACAGAATTCCACTGATCGGGTGGCTTAAACAGCAGAAGTTATCCTCTCATAGTTCTGGAAGCCAGAAGTCTGAGATCAGGGTGCCCATACGATCGGGTGTTGGTGAGCCTGCATGCCTTCTCGCTGGGCCTAGTGAGTGAGCAAACAAGCTCTCTGGTCTTTCTTCTTACAGGGCACTGATCCCATCCTGAGGGCCTCATCCTCATGGTCTCATCTAACCCAAATCACCTCCCAAAGGCCCACCTCCAAATACCATCACACTGGGGGTTAGGGCTTCAACATGGCCATTTGTGGGACACAGTTCAGTCCACAGCAAGGACTGTACAGGTGAAGGTTTGATCGAGCTGGGTGAGTCAGGAGTTAGGGTTCTGTCTGCATGTCCTGGGAGAGTTAAGGTATCTTAGGGACACCTGGTGTAATGTCACACACACATAGTCCTTGCTGGTCACTCCAGACAGCCTTTGAGTTGGCCATCTGTGCCAGGCCTGGGCCTATGAATCTCACTTGGAGAAATTTAGGACTGGGTCTGGTCCCGGCTTGAACCTGGTGGAATTTCTTTCCAGGCAGATAGTGACTTCTTGGGCCTGGAAGAGGGTGGGCTGGGGAGCCCAGGGGTCCCAGGTTTATCTCGCTGTCACTCAGGCGCTTGGCCCTGCACCGTCGTCCTCCGTCTCCCTCTGCAGGCTGGTGCGGGTGGGCTATCAGGTGGGTCCTGTAGTTAGGGCTTGCCGAGTGCACGTGGGACAGTCTGCAGGTCAGTCAGTTCTCACGCCAGACTGGGCTGAGGGACTCGAGAGGGAGACAGATGTGGTCGAAATCTTTTGGGGGAAAATTTCAGGACAAAATGCCTAAGACTGATGGCAGCGTGAAGTGGGTCGGGCTGCCTCCTTACGGCACGTGGGCTTATGTCGGGCTTTGGAAACATGTGGATGTATGTACGGGTACCCTTCTTGATTGCGGGGAGGGGGGTGGTGGTGCTGTGCTGTGAGCTGGTCGTGACACGTGGGAGGACATAGAATGATCTGGAAGGTGAATTTATGGAAGGGTGAGGTGCAGACTAGGCTAGAAGATTCAATCAATATCCAGCGAATCTGTTCCAAGTAGCAGGGGCTGTGCTGGTTTTCGAAGGAAAGTTCGCGTGAGGCAGGCCTGGGGTTTTGGACCTCTTCTCAAAGGCCTCGAGGAACTTTTGTGAGATTCTGTGACATGAGGAAAGTAGCTCAGGCTGGAGATGTTTCTTCCTGCTCCGCGCTTCCCCCTCCTAACCCACCTGGCGTGTCTGACCCGCCTTCAGTTCTCTCTGCTGCATACGCAAGGCTAATAAGGAAACGCAAATGTCTTAACAGAAATGTTTGGTTAATTCCTCCAACCTCCAAAGAGAAAGACGGCTTCCCAAACAATTAGGTATTTATTTTATCATCTCATTTGTGGTTGCAGGCTGAGCTGAGCTGTGGGTTTGGATCGCTGTTTCTTTCCCGAATCTCAACTGGATGTAGTAAAACAAGTGCTTTTCTTTTTGCTTCTGTTTTATTTTTGAAAGGCAGCAGCTCATTTTGCAGTGCTTGCTTTGTGGCCGAGGCCGTGACGAAGCTTCAGGAGGACCAGGAGGCAAGCCGTGGTTTGTTTAGAATGCTTTCCTGCCTGTGGTTGCTACCTTAGAAGCTGTGTGGTTGCTTGATAGGAGAGGTGCCTCTTAGCTGCATGTAATCGGAAGAAATTCTGCTGAATTGGGGAAAAGGACCGGGCAGAGGAGCTCAGCTCAACTCAGGTCTGAGTTCATACAGTTGGCTAGTCCTTCCTTGCAGGGCAGCTTAGCGTAGAGAAAGTCTGAGTTGTTTCTCCCTAGCTTGTAAGTTGACGTGTAACCATGGAAAAAGCGGAGGATGGAGAAGATGGTAGCGCATTCTATACAGGTTGGGAGGGACCCTGGTGTTTTCATGAAAGAACCATTAAACTGAACGTACCTTAGACCTGTCTAACCCCTATGATGATGCAGATGCACACAGGTTTTCTCCTCTGACGCCATCCCATTTAGAGATGTGCCTGTGCTCTCAGGAGGGTGGAAGCTAGTTGTAGAATTTGTCAGGGTGACAGATTGAGTCTGTATTTTCGTATTTTATCTGTTGACACCTTGCACTTTCGTGTTAATTATCCGTGTTGATTAATCAGTGAACCATTTCCAATCCATATCCTAAACCATCACCTAATCCATGAGACTAGCAGGACAATTCACCGATTTATGGCGAGGATTGTAAAAATGTACCATCACTATATAGGTCTTCAGCAGTAGCCTCATAAAAGACCACAACAATGGGGCAGTGATTCTGTGACCAGAGGCCTCTCTCCCTGTCTTTGGGCGGGTTTCTAGGTGTCACCTAGGTAACATAATTCGAGATGCTGCCTTCTCTCTCGATGTCTACCTCCACGTTACTAACAGCTGATCAATGGAACAGACTTCTTTAAACATGTAGGGAAATAGCATTGTATTCTTGGTTAGTGGCAGAGGATTGGATTGGACTGGTCTGTCTCCTTCCACATCTTCTCTCTCATTCTTCCGTCTTCTCTACGGGTCTGTATTGCAGAGTTAGTAAACATCTGCCCATGAATAAGCCAGCTACATCATCTCCTTCAATCCTCACAGCAGTCTCTACAGGGAGGTATTCTGATCCCCGTTTTGTGGGGAAACTGAGGCTCAGAGAGAGGTCGTGAGACTTACACGGGTGTATTGACAGAGTGCTTTTGTGTCGAGCCCTTCTGATGCAAAACTGCATTTTAACTCAGCCCCCAGGGCAGCTTGATGATCTTACACATGTGGAAGCCCTGACCTGGGACTAGCACCCACTGAGCTGGGGCCGTTCCTGGAAGGGTCACTCCATCTTTCTCTGCCTCAGTGACTTGACCTGAGAAATGGGCATCATAGCCCCAACCCCCAGAGATGACTGTGACGATTAAATAAGGCACGTGAACAGCCCCCTACAGAGCGGGGCAGCTCGGGGTGGGGTAAAGGTCTTAGTTGAATTTAAAACAGGCCCTTTCTCTGGCTCCTGGTACCTGCCTCCCACCAGGAAATAATAGACGATTAAAGTGTCTGCTTCATGACTAAACAGGAAGCTGCACCTCAAAAGTCTGCAGACAAACCTATCAGTTTGATGCTTTATAAACCCTCTGAACTCTTGACAAGGGGGCGGGCGTGGAGCCAGAGCAGGCGTGGGCTTCCCGGGGAACGGCCCCTACTATTAAAAGCCTGGTGCCTGGGGTTCCTCCTCGATTCAAAGGTGCTGCTCCAAGGATGTGACCTTGGACACGTACATGGCACCTGGTCCCCAAAAGTGCTAGTTGAATGCTTACAGAGGGATAAAGTGCAAACATCTTGGCCATTTTAGCACCTTGGAACTATTTTTTCCAGTGCAGTGAGGTGATTGATAGAGGCTGTTTGTTTCTGGATGTTATTTTGAGGGTAAATCCAGAAGCATTTGCATATGGAGGGGATGTGGGCTGTGACCAAGATTGACCTGAACAACCGGAAGAGGGGAGTGTGCGTTTCCTATGATGGGACGAGTGGAGCAGGGGGCAGGGCGGCGATGATTGTGGCGATCAGGAGATTGGTTTTGACCGTGTTAAGTTTGAGATGCCCAGCTGGTAGTTCGATAGCTAAGTCTGAAGTTCAGGGGTGAGGTCCAGGCTGAAAACATTAATTATTTGGCCACTGTCAGGATAGAGGTTTTTTTTTTTTAAGGCCCTGAGGGAGTGGTCAGACAATCCTCTGCTCTTGGGTTTGGAACCAGCCAGTGTGTAGTAGAGACAGGCAAGTGTGATGAGGGAGCTGCCTTCGGGCCACGGGCACCTGGATTTGCCAGTGGGCCTTTTTGCTTCAAGAGATGGCCTGAAATGCATGGTCCAAACTGTGTTCAGAGCCACTACTGAGGAGGTGATTATTTTGTCCTGGGCGGCAGCAGCCCGTGACTAACCCCATCCAGTCCCAATCAAACCAACCCTATTGGAGCCCAACAGGTGGGAGTCTAGGCCTGCAACTGAAGAACTGCAGAAAAGATCTCATTATTGAGTGTTCTCTGCCTTGAAGATGAGAGTTCAGAGAGCTTATGCCTTTTGAGAGACTATCCTGGTTTACCTAAGGATGCAAGTATAGCGACATCTAGCAAAAGGTGGGATTACTCCCTGCAAGAAATTAATCCCAGAAAATATTTCTACAGCAAGCACTCAAAACAGACTCTGGCCTTCTAATTTGGCCATTGAAAAGGGATTGAGAAAACAAGTGTTTTGAATGCTGTAGGCATTATACAGCTATAGCACAGGGTTATTTAAAATTGAAGAGAAAATGTGATATAATTGAATGCCTGTAAAATATATAGCTACTGTCTCCTTTTCTAAGCCCCTTCAGTGCTCTGACTGGGCAGGGGCTATAAAAATAGTAACTTGCCAACCAGAGAAAAACAGGAAGAAAGTGTACAGTCTTATGAATTTGCATGCTCACTGAGGTTGTATCACTCATAAGAAGGAAGCAGGGGTCAAATGAGGGAGAATTACATTTGAGTAGCTCCATCATGAAATTCTGATTTCCTGATCTGCTCTGCCACAGATGCCAGTGTTATTTTATCTCCTTAGTTGGCCATGATTTGAAACTGCATGACATGCCAGCAACTGAGCCATTTTGTCTTGCTTTAAAAAAAAAAAAAAAAAAAAGAACCCAAACCACCATAATCTTGCTGATGAACTTTGATTTCAGAGATCCCTATTTCTTTGTACAAAGGCCCTCATCTCAGTGATTATTACCCTGGTTTGAGGTTAATTCTGGCACAAATGTTAAGACGATATAGAATTGGGGCTTAGACTACAGCCAGAGGGTTGAGTTCTATCCTGGGTTCTCAGTGGCCCTGGGTGAGGAGCTACTCATTAAATGGATGATATTAGCATGAGTTGGAAGCATAAGAGGTCGAAGGTGATTTTTTTTTTTTCTTCTCAAAAATGGTTTTGCAAATCTTTTTCAGAGCTGATAGACACACACCTTAGCTGGATACAAAACATATTATGAAACAGAATGACTGTGATCTTTGATCCAAGAAATCAAAGTTAAAGGTAATTGATATCTTCTGCCTTTCCTTTTGTTTTCCAGCTGTGTGTTTCCTTAACTTGAATTTTTTTTTTTTTTTTGAGTAAAAGAAAACTTTACAACCTGAAGGCCCTCTCTGATTTTCCAACATTTCCTACTCTTAAGGGCTAGACCCCACCACTCTGTAAGGGGGAACCTCCAGGGGACATACCTGAGATTCTCGGAGGCTGGAGGTCGGGGTGGGGAGTAGGGGTGGCAATGAGGCTCTGGGGATCTGCATGCTCTCCCAGTGGCCCCATCACCCTCTTCCAGGGAGAAGGCAGGCAGCAGCGCCAGGTGCCAGCCTGTGGCAGCTCTGCTTCTGCCCTGGGCCAGCTCCCTGTTGGTTTTGTACACTTTGCTTGGTGTTTCCAGTTAAGGAAGGCTCTCCGTCAACGGCAGGGCAGTCTGCTTTGGGGAAGGAGAGAGGGGGCGGGTGGATCAGGAACCTCTGGAAGTGCCCTGTGCTTAGGTAATTTCCAGTCTTGGTCTCATCAACTCAAAGCTCCACACACACCCCACCCCCCAGGGGCCTTCTTGTGCACTTTGGAAGGGGTTAACCATCCCCCTCGCCCCGTGCTTTCTGGATGTGAAACCAGGCTCTGGACCTGGGCTAGAGCTGGGTGTGGTTTTCCCACTGAGCTCAGTGGAGCCCCTCGCCTTAGCTGTAGATCCCCTCCATCGACTTTGGGTTCTGGGCCTGCGCAGAAGAGCCTGGGACCCAACGCAGACCTGACTGTGCAGGGAGCAGGAGGCTCTGGGGGTAGAGAGCCCACGTGGGACGGTGAGGATGTCGCTTTACCTTTCTGTGCCTCAGCTGTTCAGATGCCGCTGCTGTTACTTCATTCTCTGCACGATGATTGGAATCAGGTAGCACGTGCAGTGCCCAGCATCAGTGTTGCTGGCTTACGTGCCTCCTGCTGTCCCGCTGGGCCTTGGCTTTCGGATTGGCTGTCTGTTGGTGAACGTGGCTTTGCTACGTCACAGACCCAGAGCCCTCTGCAGCATCACAATGATGGCTCACTCTGAAAACCCAGTTAGAACAACCATCAGCTTTCACGTCCATCAGCACACACAGCGGAGGGAGCTGACATCCCAAACCTGGTTTCCCAGAGGGTGGGGGCCTGCTGAGAAGTACCAAAACTTCCCCACAGCAGCATGAACCTTAGCAGGGGGAGGGTTTCCCTGGCCCATTCTCCACCAGTGACTCTCAGACACCATCAACAGGCAAAAGGCAACAGGAACATTCGGCGAAACTTGGCTGGATACCCACCATGAGCCAGAGTCCCTCCCGAGAACTTTGCATCCGGGGAATCAGGATGACAAGACAGGATGACAAAAATGCAGCTGAAATATCAGCGCTGAGACTCGGCCACTTAGTCAAAGGGCCTTTTTAGTGAGCTTCTTTCCTCCCTGATGTTAGGACTTGGCAACGCTCTGACCTTGCAGGGGCCTGGGAATGCTGGCTCTGATCTGCCTGGCCTCAGAGGGGATTTACCATCATGTAACTGCTTCAGACCCCACCCACAGCTTTGGGCGACAGGCCTATCAAGGCGTTTTTGTCCTTTTCACTGAGCCGCTCAAGTCTGGCCCTTTGAGAAAGCTCTTCTTCAGTTCCCAAGTGCCCCCAGAGCATGTGGGGATGGCTGGGAGGGGAGAAAAGGCTGGGGAGTCGCTTAGCAAGTGAAAGCATTGTGATACCCAAGTCACAGGGGAAGCCAAGGCCAATGGCCACCTTTCCTTCTTAGCTCCTTTCCACGTGCTTGTGGGGAAGAGAGGCCTGGTGCTCAGGGCACAAGAGTTTCAGCCCTGGAGTTCACTCTTGGCCTTCAGAGTAGCTTTCCCTGAAAGCACTTAGGACAGAAGGTAGAAGCATGCAGAAAGCAGTTCACATGCTCTCTGGTTCAGCCACCCTAGTGTCTAGACACCTCTTGCCCCGGCACAGGTCCCAGGCCTGACCGGAGCAAGGCAGCGCAGGAGAAGGGCGGCGGGTGGGACTTGCGCCTGTGTTAACTCTCAGATTCTTTCTTTTGGCCCCCAGAACACTGCCTCCCTGGTTCAGGAGCGACTCTCTGGCCGACCCCAGGCTCTCGAGGGCCCTCACACAGTCTAACCAGGCTTCAGAAAACAAGCTTGAGGTTTGGGAGCGAAATAAGATGGGGCCTATCCTCTCCTTCCTGTTGCTTCTTTCTCAGGGGATTAAGTTCCAAAGTCAGCAGTTATAGAAAGCCTAGAATAGTCAAAATGCCCTGGAAAGTCTTAAATTGCACCTCAAGTCTATCTGTGTGGGTTTCTGTGTGTAATCCTGAGTGGCCATTCTTCTGCAAACTGAACTTGGGGAACCTCCGAGCTCGGCTAAAAGAAAGAAGTCAGCACGCAGGTGTCCGGGCCCGCAAGTGAACCAGAAAATTCCTGGGGCAGAGTGGGAGGCTAGCAGAAATCAGTTTTAAGAAATTTACCACTAATCAACCCAGAGTTGTTGGATGAACAATAATAGTAAGAGGCATTGGCTTTCCCCAGATTGCCATCCCCGAAAAGCAGGGGAAGAAAACACACTTTGCTTTCTTTTTCTTCTTTGCCATTGGCGTATATACTAGAGACTGGCAAACCATATCTCAGGCCAAATGCGGCCCCTGGCCTGTTTTGTTAAACAAAGTTTTATTGGCACACAGCCATGCCCATTTGCTCACATATTGTTTGTGGCTGCTTTCAATGTTTAAAAAAAAAAAAGCGGAGTTGAGAAAGGGCTGATACAGCTCACAAAGCTGAAAATATTTTTATCTGGCCCTTTATAGAAAAAGTTTGTTGACCCCCTGGTATATTCTCTCTTTATGTCTGTAGCCATTTTTATTAGAATTGTTATTGATTGGTAACACCTCTTTATACATGACTGACCTTTGTCATGTATACTAAATATACCTCAGATTTCTTTTTTGGAGTTTTAAAGAAAAATGTATAATTTTTATATACTTACATGCGTCTGTCTTTTCTTTCTTTCTGGTTTCAGCCTTAGGTGTCAGGCTTAGAAATCACCCTGAGGCTGTAGCCATGTTCAACATCTGTTTTCATCACGGTGTCTCTCTGTAAGGGTAACAAAAGGTCGGGGGTGCTTGTGGCAGACTGAACACCACGGGCCTCAATTCTGTTCCGAGAAAGTGATGCTCCCCGACCACCTTAACCACTCAGCACACAGCCTTCTCTGCTCATTAACTTCGCAGAGGCTGCTCTGGCCTTTTCCTGACACACAAAAGACGCTGAGGATTCCGGGGCCCCAGAAGAAAGGTGATAGCTAGCGAACCTCATAGCACAATCTCTTTACCTATATGGTGGAGCCATATAAGGTACAGGTTAATAAAATGGGGCTATGGGTTCAAATCCTGATCCCTCCCCTTCACCTGCTTTGCCAAGTGACTGCCTGTCTCTCTTTCTCCATCTATAAAACGAGGATGACTGTATCACTAGGTTTGCTGTGAGAAGTAACTCAGTGCTTGGTTCAGCGCCTGGCACATTGTTAGCCCTGAAAAAATGTGAATGGCTTATATTCTTTTGTGGAGAAAAAGCTCCAGGCAAACAACAGACTAAAAACCCGTTTGTCAATTGGACAACAGAAAAGTCAGCTTCCCTAAACTAAGTGACCTAGGCTGATGGTGTGGGGTCCTCGTGGTGGGCCAAGATGCATGCATTAGGCACCTGCTGTATGCATGGTACAGTGGGCACACAAGCGACTCAAAGAACATGGCACAGGCGGGGCAAGCAAAGCATTTTGAGAACTCAGTGTTTGCTTCTGGAGGGAGTCAGGACCCCATGTAGGAATGTGAGAAGGTTTCCGGGAAAAGGTGATACTCAGGAAAGGGGGCAGGAGGGAAGGCAGGATTTGGACAAGAGAGGAACCATTTGGAGAACTGCCCATGGCCCGATTTGGGAAGAAGTGGGAGAAGAGGTACAGAAATTGGCATAGGATAGATGCTCAAAACATTTATCGGATGAATGAAATACTGATGGCAGTGACCTAGAAGGGCGGGTTTCAACACTCAGACCTGAGAGTCAGAGCTGGGGCCAAATCCCAGAGCAGACAGTGTGACCTGAGGCTACTTAGTCCCTTGCTAAGCTTCTGCTTACTCAGTAATACATGTTATTGAGCGCTTCCTATGTACCAAGGCACTCTTCAAGAGCCAGGGATATGGTGTGGGAACAAGAAAACTAAAGCACTAGAACAGTGAACTGCCAGGAACCGGTATATGAAGGAGATAAGGAGACCAAGCAGAACTGGGGGTGGGGGGCGGCAGGGGGCACTGCGGACTGTCCCCAGAGCCTGGGACCGACGAGACTGTTTGAGCAGAGCCTCGAATGAAGTGAGGAAGAAAAGCATTAGAAGCGGCGAGGGGACCAGCAAGGGCAGAGGCTTGGAGGCATGAGTGCGGCCTGGGGAGCGCACGTAGAACGGAAGCCAGTGTGGTTGGCTGCGGGGGGCGGGGGGGGGAGGGAGGGGAGAGGGGGAGGGCAGTAGGAGGCGAGGTCACAGCGGGAACCAGATCAGGGGCAAGACAAGCCCAGAGCAGGGTTTCTGGATAAAGGAGACCTTAAGCACGTAGTGGGCCAGAGCGAGGAAGTGAGACTGAAGGTGTGACAGAGAGCAGGGGACAGGGCTGAGCGGGCAGACGACCTTTCCTTACCAGGGAGAGGTTCCACGGTGACATCGGGAAGTTGATTCAAAGAAAGGGCAGCACGATGCCCCCTTTTCCCTTCCACCCAAAGACGCGAGGCTGCAGAGGAGGGACCTCTCGAGTCGGGGTGAAGTGATCGGGCAGAGACCCTTCCGGGGAACTTGGAGCCCGCGTTTGCAGACCCATGTGGCTGCACTGCCGTGGCCGCCACCCAGCTGGCGCTTCTGCCCTAGAGCTTTCTCCTCATCCACGGCCAGGGGCACGCGCTCTGAGGCTTCAGAAAGGAAAGGTTCCTCTCCCCCAGAGAGGTTGCAGCGGGCGCGAGTGGGCCTTGCTTTGGGGCCCGACTGGGCGGCTGGCCGCCTCCCTACCCCGACCGCGAGGGGCTCCGATGCAGAGCGTTCCCCGAGTTTTCTAGATTCGACTGTGGCTTTCAGAAAGCCAGGGTGGTTTCCATCCAAAGGGAGGGGGAAGCTAGACCGTCTCCCACCTCCCAGCCCCTAACCTGGCCCCGAGCTCCGAGAAGGGAAACGACCCTTTGGCGAGGGCGGTGGTGCCAGCGGCTCTGCCCAGCAGTTATTTTTAGAAAGCCGAGGCCGTGGAGCGTTTCCATTGAGGATCGACTCCTCTCGTTTCCTAGGTTGAGAAAACAGGAAACCCTTCAGAATCCGGGCTTTGAAAAGCTTCGCGTGAAGCCGCACCGACCCCACCTCCCCCCGCCCCATGCTTTCACTCCTGCCCGACTGTCCTCACTGAGGCCCCCCGGCCGCCCAGCCCTGCACACTCCCCAGAGGCCGGGGCTGCAGAGGCGAGGGGTCCTGCTTCCTCCAGCTCCGGTTTGGGGCCCCGGGGAGGCAGCTGGTATCTGCTACACAGTCAGGGCCCAGTGAGAGCTGGTTAGCCGAACACACGAATTCATCCCCGGAGTTCCCATCAGTGGATCCACTCCCACACTTTGCAGCCGGCTGTTACTCTGATACATACATTCTCATCCATTAACATCCAGAGATACAGTGTCGTGTGCTCGTACATATATACACATGCACATACCTCTCTCTGAACCAACATCTGCTCTATGCCGCAGACTGTGATAATTTTCTCACTGTGTCATCTCATCTAAGCTCCTCAACAACTATAGAAGGAAGGTCATATTTTTATACACAGTTTACAGATGGGGAAACTGAGGCACAGAGCAGTTACATCACTAGGGCGAGGTTCAGCAAGCAAAGAAGCAGCAGAGGTGGGATTCCAGCCCCGGTCCCCTGGCTCTGGAACCTGAACTCTCGAGCTCCCCTTGCACCTGCTTTCAGCACACATCTGAAGAGCAGTGAGCGACACCTGATGGGTTTTCTGCCACAAAACAGCCCACTGGTGTAAAGCACTGGGTTTAGAGTCCAACACAAAGCGTGGGGTATCACTACCTGTCACACAACTGACAGCTACACAACACTGGTCACCTGGCCTCCTGCTAGGAGCTTGTATATACGTCAATACCCAGCACCCTGACAACAGCCCCAAAAGGTACACGCGATGATGATTCTCACTCTACAAATGAGAAAACCGAGGCACAGAGGGGTAAAGTCACACGGCCCGTGTAGTGAGGGAGCCGGGAGTCAACCTAGCTTATCCAGCTCCAGAGCAGTGTGTTTCTGTTCTCTTCTTCTTCTGGGAGTTGCAGACTCATCCAAGCAGGGGTTTTGCAGGGGAAAGCACCCTGGACCTAGGAGAGCTCGGGGTGGAGGGACCCTGAGCACATCCACAGTTAACCCTCACTGCTCCTCTTCCATCTCCGTAACTTTAGGATAAGGCTGAGATGAGAAAACAGGCGGCGGCTGCGGGAAGAATTTAGTGCCAGCACCAGGAGAGGGGAGATTCATCTGCCTTTTATGGGACCCCAGAGGGGTCTGCCTCCTTTTCTGCTCCCGGGCCCAGTCCAAACAATCCAGCTGTAAAACCGAAAGTGCACACACACACACACACTTTAGGGCAGGTGCACACCCCTGCCTGGTGTCTGGGCTGCCTTTGAAGGCAACTTTTTCCCAAGAACATTGAAGGAAGCCTTTTTGCAAGAGCCACTATTCTAAGACCTTACTGCCTTGATCCTAGGACCTGGTGCCTCAGATAAGTGGCCAGAATGGGAGAGCAGAGCGAGCTCCTTGATGCCACTGGCCGGCACTGCATTCTTGGTTCCCTGCTAAATTCCATGCAGCTTTCTGGGGCAGGGGGTAATGGAACACACTCCAGAGCCCCTTGAGGACACTTGGTACTTGAGAAGACTCAGAGTGTGATCCTTCACCAGTGAGGAGGGGTAAGGGGGGGCAGAATTCCTGGCTGTGCTGAAAGGGATGAAGATCATGTTCACATGGATGGCTAGTCTTTGTGGTGGTCCCACCCGCTCTCTTTTCAAAGGCCCCTCTTGAGAGTCGTAAAGTTTTGTGGGTCAAGGAACTGTGATTTAGTCATGGAGTGGGTATTTTCTGGATGTTGTAATAACAGACAGAGTTTGGTATACGGTAGAGCACCTCAAGTGCATTCAATAACAAGAAGGAGAAAGTGTTCCTTAAATCATGCCCTGTGGCCCAGCTCCATTTCTGCCACAGCAATTTTTAAAAGTTACCATTTGGGCAATTTTCACTAACAAACCCATATCACAAAATAGCATCATGGGGGGTGCGGAGGAGTCATGATGTGGGAAGGCATTTCCTATGTTAAAGATTGTCAAATGTATTACTGCAAAGAACAAAAACATGTTTTAAAAAACAGCCCGGTTGTATTCGGTTCTAGAAAGCTAACCTGATCCCTGTTTTGGGTGCCCTCTCACTCGCCCTTACTCTCTCTCTCTTTTCTTTCATAGTTAATGAAATTATCAGGAAGGAGTTTTCAGGACCTCCTGCCCGAAATCAGACGTAGAAGAAGCCATTAGCAAGACACCATCCACATTGCTAACCCCGGAGCCTCCCACCGTCCTCCCCGGTATCCACCCCACCCGGAGGCTGAGCACGGGACCATGTACCGGCCGAAAGCAAACCCTCCACTCCGGAGCTCGCCTCCTCTCTCTGTGCATTCTGAGTCTTGTTCTAAATCCCAAAGAGCATCTCGGTTGACTTTCAGGTGTCCCATCCAAATCTTAAGTGCCTGCTGACCCCAAATACATCCTGAACCAGACCACCCGCTGGAATGCGCCTGAGAGCTGAGAGCCTGCAGCCGGGGACTCGGGGGACGGAAGATGGGGATGCAGTTAAACCCCAGCCCTTAGCCTTCACTTTTTTGGGTCACAGATACAGCTCTTGTACCTTTTGAAGGAAAGGAGTTCTCCAACAGAGCCACCAAAGGAACGTGACCCAGCTTACAGGCTGAAGACAAACAAAGAAGCCGGCTTCCCTAGGGATTGCCCGTCCACACCAGGGATGGGCCACAGCTCAAGCTTGATTTTTAAATGTTCTGCTTCTGAATCAAGAACAGTCTGGCTCATACAAGATCACTTGTTAAAACTTCTTGGCGTTATGACATGTACACTTTTTTTTCTTCTCCACTTTCAAAAAGCTGGCCAGAGGCGGGGGTGGGGGGCCCTCTTGGCTAGCTGCCCTTCCCCCCGGCAGCACGCGGTCACGGGCTAGAGGAGGTCACCCAGGCTGCCAGGTGAGCACGCATCCGCTGCAGCCGGACAAGCTTCGCGGCTTTTTGATGTTCCCGCTTTCTTTCCTCTAACAGCCCAAGTGCTTTTCCAGAAAGTACAGTAGTTAAGAAGAATCTCAAGCATGTGCATTGAATTTTGAGAAGGAACGGCAGAAGGGCTAAAGCAGCCAAAAAAAAAAAGAAAAAAGAAAAAAGTGCAGGTATTTTTGTTAAGTAAAACGGTTGCAAAGTATGGCAGCTGGTAGGCCTAAGTGCTTCGGTGGGTGGGCGCCCCCATGATAGAGGAAAAAGGCTGAATTCCCTCTCTGGCCTAGACTCAAAGTGGGATACTCAAGCTCACAATTTGGCCCCAAAGTTCATTGGTTATTTTTAACTGAACCCATTGAAACCCGCCCCCCGCCCCAGTCCCCAAGACGCCTCTGCATTAGCTGCTTCATCCAGCACAAATGTGATCTGAATAGAAGCAGATCCTCTCCCACCCAGCCCTTCGTTTGAATGCGCTCCGCTCAGACCACTCGTATGGAGTGTGCAACTTAGCCCTGAGTGTTTTTCTCTCCTCTGAGTGCACCCACGGTCTGCCAAAGTCTTCCTCCTTTGGGGCAATTTTTGCAAACAAATTAAACCTTCCAAGTTCTTGGCAGGTGAGCTTTTAATCACACAGATGTGTTTGTTTACATTCATTGCAGACACCCCAGGACAAACTGGGGATTCCTTTTCGGCCATTTAATTGCTTCCCTGTAATCAAACACAGAGTGTAAATATTCCTGGCACTCTTCAAAAGGCTGTACTCAGACCTTCCGCCTAGCAGAGTTGATTGAAAAAATCACTCTACGAAGAGAATCGTGGCAGTTAAGGGCCCACTGTGGGTTTTCTAAATCCTGGCTTTGTCATCAGAACCTTTCTGAGAGCTGGGCCAGGAACTCCAGACCTGTGACCCTGGCCTGGTGTGTTTGGGGCTCCAGAGAGAGGACAGAATGCAGCACATGTCTGTACCCTTTTGGTCAGGACCTAGCATTTCTTCCCTCCCACCCCCCCAAGGACAGGGGACTTTTCCACCCACCCCAAGCAGAGTTTAGCAAAATTCTTTTCAACAAACAGAATGCCAATAAGAAGTTGACCGCCATCGCAAAGCTTCTGGGATGCAAAATTCTTTCTCGTTAATAAAGAGTTCCTTATCCAAGCAGCTTTACCTAAAGAACTTTCTCTCCAGCAATATTGACTTCACGGGGGAAGGGTTCAAGCGTTTGGTGAGCGATTTGTTCTCACTTGACCTGGCTGGGAGCCATTTTTTGCACATGAGGGAATTTGGCCTTTCCTCAGTTATCTGAATGTTTTACCCAAGTGCCTTCCTGCTATTGTAGCAGTCGCTCAGCTGCATTGTGCATGGGGTGAAAAAGGACTAATGCGTTTTCCATCACTATTCTAACCATGTTAGTGCAAAGGGCCTCCTAGTAGTTCAAATTCCTGTATGTATAGATGTACGTGTGTGTGTGTGTGTATAAGACACTCACAAACTCTTTTTCTAAGACATCCTAGCTGGGTATTATAGGAAGCACTTTCATAAACAACTATACCAAATAGCAAAGGAAAGAAACAAAAGCATTAGTTTTGAGACATAAACAGGCAAGAGAATGTGTAGTAAGACTCGACAGCAGTCAAGAAAGTTTTGTCAGTTACAGATGCCAGGAGGAAGTTTTGGCCAAGAGTAAACTGCTCATGAAATATTTTCAGTACGGGAAGAGGCAATAGGTCCTCGAAGAGAAAGAAAAAGGATGTCTAAACTGTCAAGATGGGTGTGTTGCACGTGTGTTAGAAGGATCTGTTAGGTGGAGGTTTGTACTTGCTACAACCAAGGCAATGTAAATATATAGCACTTCCAACAGCAGTCTGCCCTGTTGCTGAATGTAGTATATTTCCAAAGTTTGAGTCTTCCTGTATTGTACAAAAATACTGCTGCTTGATAATATATAATAGCAACCCAAATTAATGAGTATGGTATTAAATTTTATTTTCTTATCTGTATTTTTATGCTTTTTATCTGTCCTCAAGATATCGCATCCTTGTTGGAATTAGAAAATATTTATAAGTGGTCAGAAATCTTTTTCAAGTGTCTCTTTTTACGTATACATTGAGGATTTTTTTCCCCTAAGGATGTATTCTTGAAGATTTGTTAATCATTCCAGGAAAAAAAAAAAACCCAAAACAAAAGCCCACCTCAGAGGCTGTTAGTCACCTGTCTGCTAGAAGAAACCATCTCCAGAGAAAGGAGGGGGAACGGCTCTGTGGAAGAAGGAAGCACCTATTTGTTGCTTGAGGATGCTGCTGACTTCAGCTCTGAGCCTCCGTCTTGTCACTAAGAACTGGAAAGTGTTTAGATCCCTCCAATTAGGGACCTAGTAGGTGATTTTGATGTAACAAAACTGCCTGTGTTGTAAAATGGGGAGTCTAAAAAAGACGCAGGAGTAATGGGGAGTTCCTAGAACAGAAGTGCAGGCTAATGTTTACAGAGCTAACTGAATCCTGGTAGATAAACCCCCGTACACATTACCCAAAGGACATCCAGAGTTTTCCAGCAAAGACACAGACTAGACGAATCAAGTCGATTCCTTCTAAGAACTGGGAAGCACTGATGTAGCCTTTCTTGTTTACATCCAGTGGCCAAGCCGTCCCTCTCAGGAAGCCAGCCTTGGCCAGTGCGGGAGCTGTCATGTGTAGACAGATCGGAAGCTGATGTGTTCTCATTTCTCACTCTGGACTAAAGGGGAGGCTTGAGTTTATTTTCACGTCAAACCCTTTCCAAGACCTTCTTATTTGTTCAGAATTGAAAGAATGTCAGGGGTCTGGTTAACAACTTTGTTTGCTTTACGTTTACAAGTGGCACAGGGGTTGTGACATTCTTGACGAGTCGGGGTAAACCTTCCTGAACTCACTTTTGGAGGGCCAGGCCCTTAGCAGCTACCCAACATATCTTAACCTTGGGTCTCCCAAGCTTGGGTCTCGGGCATTAAATCTCATGGAGCCAAACCAGCCAATGCAAGTGGTTTTCCTGCATTCCAACTAAATGCTTAAGAAAAAGAAGCATCACATGAAACTGATCACAAACATCAATTTCTCTCAGCTTTCATGAGTGCCTTGAGTTACAGCCAACATCACTGTCTTAACTCAGTTTGTTTAGAAACAAACTTTTCTGGTGATTGTTGAGCTAGCGGTGGCTCCGTAAGCCAGCCCTTCTGAAAGTGAACTGGATTGTTGGGTGCTGGCAGAAAGGTTTAACACCCTGCCTTTATGCAGCTGTTGGCCAATTAGAATAAACTCCACCTGCCTAGTTCAGGCTTTGGATGCAAATGATGCTGTTCTATTAGCAGGTGCTTTCAGCACTCTGATTGGCCCGAATGGATGGATGCTGTGGTTGGGACAAGCTTAGCATCCTGACACACCTTGTCAAAGAACCTCACTCACCCCTGTTGCCTCTACAGCCCTCAGAGGGGAGAAAATGTTGAGAATGCCCTCGCTAATTCTCCAACAAATAGAAGTCTCTCCCACAGGGTGGTACTGGAAGGCTTAGGTTTTGAAAATCTTGACTGTTAAAAGGAGTTTGAATACATCACATTCCTATGCAAAACATTTTTAACCTTCAGTTTAATGTAGTTTATTTTTGCTATATGTAAAGTATTTTTATACGGCTTGTATCATGATAGTTTAGCAATAAAACAGTTGAAAGCAATGGCTACTTTGGGCTTATCTTTTCTTCTCTAGAGATGCTGTTCAAATACCCCTTTACGTTTTTAGTTCGTACATCAAGGACCATTTTTTGTGTGCACGTCCACGTGTGGGTTTACCGCTCCTCTCAGGCCTATGAGGTCGGCACTATGCGTTTTACATCTAACCTCTGATATTTGCATCTTACATCAGAAGCCCAAGGTGACAGAGTCATGAGCTCCACCTGGATTTGTCTGATTCTCTCTCTGCTCCCTCCACTGCAGCTCTGCTATAATCTGTGTCTCTAGACCTCTTTAGAAGTAGCATCCAGGTAAACAGATTTATAATGTCCACCTTGGGTCTGCTTGCAGAGGGTCACAGAGCATTTACAGGGAACTGGGCTGAGCAAAACAGTCACTTGCAGAGCAAAACAGTCTTCTGCTTGAATATCTTACAAAATTCCAATGTTCCCTTCAAATTATCTTTTACCATCAAACCCACAAACAGAATTAGATATTATAAATACTAGAATTTTCCAGCTGGCTTCCTCCTTATAACAGCTTTTTCTCCTTATAGCTAAAGCATCTACGAGGTTTGGAAAAAATTTCTATTTAAAGTCTTAACGTAATACGGTTCAAATGTCATCCCACTCTTCAGCGCTACCCTTAAACCCTAGGGAAGCAAGGTCTCAGCCCCAGGCCCTGTACTCCAGGGACCACTTCACCCCACCATAACTCTACACTGAGGATACCTTCTTGGGGATTTCCCAAGCCCCTTTCCAGTGCCTGGAACCAGTACCATGTGGGGTAGGGTGTCGCAAGCATATCAGGGTCCTGCATGAGTTCTGGCTTGAGATGCCCCTGGTCCCCCCTCAGATGGGGCCAGCTCATTCCATTTCCTTTGGGGCGCAAGGTCAACAGGACACAAGATGCCCCAAAGAGCTCCAGGACCTGCACCTATAGGGTCCCAGCCAGTTGCCAGAAGAGCTTCCTGGTGAGCAGATTGCTCCTAATGGCCAGCACAGGCTTTTTATTTTTTGTGGGATCGGGTGAGATTGGGCCACCAGAATGGTGCTGAAACATTGATTTGAGGATGACTCAAATCGCTTATAAAGACAGGAGCCCCACAAAAAATATTTCCCTAGGCCCGCCTGCCCGCCCACCCACCCTAGGGGCAACTGTGCCCCTCAAGATTTTTCGCTGTAGCTGTATACAACCAGTTCTCTTCAAATTCACTCACTTTCTGAAAACCTTATGTTGCTGTTCCCAAATAGAACCCAGAATCATCTTAAGCAGAAAACAAAATACAAATACAAAACTATACAGATAAAACTCTATAGTCATTTAAAAAATAAGTCTGTGTCCTACATTTGTGTGAACTACACTTGGTACATACCACACAAATTCAGCCTGGGCCTCAGTTTCCCCAGATGTAAAATGAAGATAATAGTCCCCACCTCACAGTCGGTACGTGCTTAATAAATGTTAGCCATCAATACAACCTCCCATCATTTAACTAATAGATTTAAGATTCACCCAAGGCTGGACCTCATTTTCCCAATATCTGGAAGGAAGCATTCAGAGCTTTGACAATAGGTCTTGAATTTTTCTAACTAGGTAAGTAACTAACTAATTAACTAGCTACCTAATTAGTTAACTAGATAGTTAAAGCCCCAAACTCGAGCTTATCCAGTTTTCAAATCCTGAACTGAAAAGGAAACACACCCCGGGGCATCCAGCCTCTCCTTCTTGGGGAGACTTTGCAAGTCTGTCAATGTCCCTTGCTACCTGCAGCAGCATGGCGTACTTTTGTACCAAGGAGCAGATATATAACACTGGCTTAGTAACAAGTGGGAAATTAAGAAATTACAAGACTTCCAGGAGCAAACAAAACGCTGACTCCTACAGAGGCTTTTCAGGTTCATAAGTGGAAGGGAAACCGGTTTCTTGGCAAGAGCAGGTTGAATATGAAATAATCCCGTGAGGGAGGCACAGACCACAGGGACCATTAAGAAATGAAAGCCAAGTCATTTCTTCTGTTTGAGGAGCTCTGGGAGCTGTGATAAGCTGCACCCAGCTTTCTCCAAAAAGGGCTTCCACTTTTAAACTGTCTCGGCCTTCACCCTCCCAGTAAAATTCAGAAGTCCAGCTTGGTAAATGGCCCAATGCGGAGTTATCACCAAAGAGATGGAAACCCCTGCCCAATCCCAGGATTTCCAGGAATTCTTGGTTTACTAGAAATTTTAAACTCAAATTCTGCACTGAACTCCAGACACAAAGCACTATGACAGGACTTCCCTGGTGGCACAGTGGTTGGGAATCCGCTTGCCAATGCAGGAGACACGGGTTCGAGCCCTGGTCCGGGAGGATCCCACATGCTGCGGAGCAACTAGGCCCGTGCGCTGCAGCAAGGGGAGCCATTGCAAGGAGAAGCCTGCCCGCAACTAGAGAAAAGAAAGCCCACGTGCAGCAAGGAAGACCCAACGCAGCCAAAAATAAATAAATAAATGTATATTAAAAAGTAAGAAAAGCACTATGACAATTGGATCTTAGCTTTTTTTTTTTTTTTTTCTTTAAGCGGGGAGGGAGCAGCTCAGGGCTTTCTATGAGCTACTGATGGGGCTTCCCAAGAAAGACCCCCAGATCACATGGCTGCTGATCAAGAGCCCTCTGTAATTAATACCATCAGGACAGCTCTTGAGGAAAAGCATTCATAGGATGATCTTGGCACCAGATTTTAAGTACACCTTCTCAGGCACACTCCAGACTCATGCACCTGCCTGTGTGACGTCTCCACTCTGATAACCAGGAGGCATCTCTAGCTCAACATGCCCCCGATCTTCCTAATTCCCAATCTCCTCTTCCCACCCACAACCCTCTAGTACACCCTGTCCTACCCATCGGTTTACGGCAACACCATCTAAGCAGCTGCATAGTCAAAACCCGGGAGCGACCCTGGCTCCCTCACTGTCCCGGGCCCCACACATCAGCAGCGTTTGGTGGATCCATCTCTGAAATCACACCTTTTTGCTTCACGCCCATTGGACCACCTTTATCTTCTGTCTGGACGACAGAGCGGCCCCTTGACTGCCCTGGTTCACGCCTACCCTCGCTGGCCGCACAGTGGGCAGAACATACCACACCCGCTCTTAAAGTGTTCCAATAACCTCCCTTTGCATTTATTTTTTTTTCCAAATTTATCAAAGTATGATCGACAAAGTGTGTATATTTAAGACATACAATGTAGTATCTTGATATATGTTAAAAATTGTGAAATGGTTACCAAAATTAAGCTCTTTAATGCATACATCACCTCACACAGTTACCTTTTTTTGGTGGTGAGGACATTTGAGATCTACACTCTTAGCAAGTTTCAAGTATACACTTTTATTAACTCTAGTCACCATGACGTACATTCAGCTTCCAAAACTTATTGATCTCAGAAGTTAAAGTTTGCCCCCTTTGACAGAATCTCCCTGATTTCACAACCCCCATCCACGGTAACCACTAGTTTACTCTGTTACAGTAAGTCCCCTACATACGAATGAGTTCCATTCTGAGAGCGCATTCGTAAGTCCAATTTGTTCGTAAGTCCAACAAAGTTAGCCTAGGTACCCAACTAACACAATCGGCTATATTGTACTGTATTGTAATAGGTTTATAATACTTTTCACACAAATAATACATAAAAAACAAAAAATAAAACATTTTTAATCTTACAGTACAGCACCTTGAAAAGTACAGTAGTACAATACAACAGCTGATACTTCCTAGCAGTACCGGCTACATCACTGCTGCTTTCATGTTTGCTTCCGGACATCCTGGGCTTATAACAGCTTTTTCTCCTTATAGCTAAAGGACATCCGGACATCCTGGGCTTGAAATAAATATACTGTACTACTGTACTGTATACAATAAAGTACACAAAAGCACAACTACCTGTAGAGGATGCACGCACGTGAAAATGTACGCCAGACACGTGAACTAACTTAATGTGACTGGACATGTGAACGCATGTTCGCATCTTTGAAAGTTCGCAACTTGAAGGTTCATATGTAGGGGACTTACTGGACTATGAGTTCAACTTTTTTCAATTCCACATTTAAGTGGGATCATACGGTATTTGTCTCTCTCTGTCTGGTGCATTTCACTTAGCATAATGCCCTCCAGTTTCATCTGTGTTGTCTCAAACAGCGGGATGTCCTTCTTATGGCTGAATAATATTCCATTTTGTGTGTGTGTGTATACATATATCTATGCCACATCTTCTTTATTCATTCACCCATTGACAGGTACTTAGGTTGCTTCCATATCTTGACTATTGTGAATAATGCTGCAATGAATGTGGGAGTACGGATCTCTTCGAGATCCTGTTTTCAATTCCTTTGGATATATACCCAAAAGTGGGATAGCTGGACCATGTGGTAGTTTAATTGTTTGAGGAACCTCCATACTGTTTTCCATAGTGGCTGTACCAATTTACATTCCCATCAACAGTGTATAATGGTTCCCTTTTTTCCTTTTTTTTTTTTAGGGGTTCCCTTTTCTCTACATCCTCACCAACACTTACTTTGACTTTTTGATAATGGCAATCCTAACAGCTGTGAGGTGATATCCCATTGTGGTTTTCATTTGCATTTCCCTGATGATGCTGAGCATTTTTTCATATACCTGTTGGCCATTTGTATGTCTTCTTTGGAAAATTCAGGTCCTTTGCCCATTTTAATTAGACTGGTTTTGTTTGTTTTTTGCTATTGGGTTGTATGAGTTCCTTATATATTTTGAATATTAAACCCTTATGGAATATATGACTTGCAAATATTTTCTCCCATTCTGTAGGTTGCCTTTTCATTTTATTGATGGTTTCCTTTGCTGTGTATAAGCTTCTTAGTTTGATGTAGTCCCACTTATTGATTTTTGCTTTTTTTTTTTTTTTGGCTTGTGCATTTGGTACCAAATTCAGGAAATCATTACCAAGACTAGTGTCAAAAAGGTTTTCCCCCATGTTTTCTTCTAGGAGTCTCATGGTTTCGGGTCTTACATTCAAGTCTTTAAGACATTTTGGGTTGGTTTTTGTGTATGGTGTGAGATAAGGGTCCATTTTATTCTTTTGCATGTACCTATCCAGTTTTCCCAACACTACAATTTATTGAAGAGACTACTTTTTCCCCATTGTGTAATCTTAGTGAATTTGAAGATTAGTTGACTATATATGCATGGGTTTATTCTGGGCTCTCTATTCTGTTCCATTAATCTGTGTGTCTCTTTTTATGCCAATACCATACCATTTTATTACTATAGCTTTGTAATGTAATTTGAAATCACAGAGTGTGATGCTTCCAGCTTTGTTCTTCTTGCTCAAGATGGCTTTGGCTATGTGGGGTTTTTTGTAGTTAAATACAAATTTTAGGGAAAAAAAATCCAGTTTCTCTGAAAAATGTCATTGGAATTTTGATAGGGTTTACATTGAATCTGTAGATCACTTTATGTAGTATAGACATTTAAACAATATTAATTCTTCAAATCCTTGAGCATGGGATATCTTTCTATTTATTTGTGTCTTCAGTTTCTCTTATCAATGTTTTATAATTTTCAGCGTATAGATCTTTACACTCCTTGGTTAAATTTATTCCTAAGTATCTTTTTTTTTTTTTTTTTTTTTTTTAATGCTACTGTAAATGAGATCATTTTGTTTTTTGGATGGTTGATTGTTAGTATATAGAAACACAACTGATTTTGTTAATTTTGTATCCTACGACTTTACTGAATTCATTACCCTAACAGATTTGTTGGTAGTCTTCAGAGCTTTCTAAATAGATCATTTCATATGCAAAGCAGGCAATTTTACTTCTTCCTTTCTGAATTAGATGCCATTTCTTTTTCTTGCCTAATTATTCTGGCTAGGAACTCTAGTACTGTGTTGAAGAGAAGTGGTGAGAGTGAAATCCTTGGCTTGTTCCTAACTTAAGAGGAAAACCTTTTAATTGTTGAGTATGATGTTAGCTGTAGGCTTGACACATGTGGCCTTTAACATATTGAGGTACATTCTTTATATACTTAAGTTGAGAGTTTTTAATCATGAAAGGATCTCAAATTTTGTCAAATGCTTTTTGTGTATCTATTGAGATAATTATATAAAATTTTTACCTTTCATCTTGTTAAAGTGGTATATCACATTTATTGATTTGCGTATGTTGAAACATCCTTGCATCCCGGGGATAAATCCCACTTGACCATGGTGTATAATCCTTTTAATGTGCTACAGAATTTGGTTTGCTAGTATTTTGTTGAGGATTTTTGCATCTATGTTCATCAGGAACATTGGCCTGCAGTCTCCTTGTAGTGTCCTTGTCTGGCTGTTGTATCAGGGTAATGCTGACCTCATAAAATGAGTTCATAAATATTCCCTGTTCCACAATTTTTTTGGAAGAGCTTGAGAAGGATTGGCATTAATTCTTCTTTAAATGTTTGGTAGAGTTCACCAGTGAAGCCATCTGGTCCTAGGCTTTTCTTTGTTGGGGGATTTTTGATTACTGATTCAATCTCCTTACTAGTAATCAGTCTTTTCAGATTTTCTCTTCCTCCACAATTGTTTTAGCAGGTTGTAAGTTTCTAGGAATTTCTTCTAGGTTATCCAATATGTTGGTGTATAACTGTTCACAGTAGTCCTTTATATTTCTATAGAATCAGCTTTACATTTCTATAGAATCATCCTCTATTTTCAGATGATATAATATACAAAACTCTAAAGATTCCACCAAAAAGCTATTAGAACTAACAGATTCAGTAAAGTTGTAGGATACAAAAATCAATAAACAAAAATCAGTTGCATTTCTATATACTAACAAACTCTCTGAAAGAGAAATTAATCTCATTTATAATAAAGAGGAATAGATTTAACTAAGAAGGTGAAAGATCTGTATACTGAAAACTGTAAGTTATTGATGAAAGAAACTGAAGATGACACAAATATATGGAAAGATATCCTGTGTCCATTCCACTCAAAGCAATCTGCAGATTCAATGCAAACCCTATCAAGAGTTCCAATGGTATTTTTCCACAGTGATAGAATAAACAATCCTAAAATTTATATAGAACCACAAAAGACCCCAGATAACCAAAGCAATCTTGAGCAAGAAGAACAAAGCCAGAGGCCTCACACTTCCTGATTTTAAATTACATTACAAAGCCATAGTAATAAAAAAAAATATCGTACTGGCATAAAAACAGACACAGATCAATGGAACAGGATAGAGTGATGCTCAACATCACTAATCATCAGGGAAATGCAAATCAAAATCACAATGGGATATCACTTCATACCTGTTAGGATGGCCATTATCAAAAAGTCAAAGATATTAGGTATTGGTCAGGATGTGTAGAAAAGGGAACGCTTATACACTGTTGGTGGGAATGTAAATTGGTAAAATCACTATGGAAAACAGTATGAAGGTTTCTCAAAAAAATTAAAGATTGGATTGGAAGAGTTAATATTGTTAAAATACTACCCAAAGAAATCTACAGATTTAATGTGATCCCTATCAAATTATCCATGACATTTTTCACAGAACAAGAACAAATAATCCTAAAATTTATATGGAGCCATAGAAGACCCAGAATTGCCAAAGCAATCCTGAGGAAAGAGAACAAAGCAGGAGGCATAACCCTCCCAGACTTCAGACAACTCTACAAAGCTACAGCAATCAAAATGGCACAGTACTGGCACAAAAACAGACATATGGATCAATGGAACAGAATAGAGAGCCCAGAAATAAACCCACACACCTACGGTAAATTAATCTTCAACAAAGGAGGCAAGAATATACAATGGGAAAAAGAGTCTCTCTAGCAAGGGGTGTTGGGAAAGTTGGACAGCTGCATGTAAATCAATGAACTTAGAACACACCCTCATACCATACACAAAAATAAACTCAAAATGGCTTAAAGACTTAAACATAAGACATGACACCATAAAACTCCTAGAAGAGAACATAGGCAAAACGTTCTCTGACATAAATCATACCAATGTTTTCTTAGATCAGTCTCCCAAGGCAACAGAAATAAAAGCAAAAATAAACAAATGGGACCTAATCAAACTTACAAGCTTTTGCACAGCAAAGGAAACCACAAACAAAATGAAAAAACAACCTACAGAATGGAAGAAAATATCTGCAAATGATGTGACTGACAAGGGATTAATCTCCAAAATATACAAACAGTTCATACAACTCAACAACAAAAAACAAACCCAACTGAAAAATGGGCAGAAATAGACATTTTTACAAAGAAACCATACAGATGACCAATAGGCAGATGAAAAAATGCTCAACAACACTATCAGAGAAATGCAAATCAAAACTACAATGAGGTACCATCTCACCCTGGTCAGAATGGCTATCATCAAAAAAATCTACATAAATACTGGAGAGGATGTGGAGAAAAGGGAACCCTCCTACACTGTTGGTGGGAATGTAAGTTGGTACAATCACTATGGAAAACAATATGGAGGTTCCTCAAGAAACTAAAAATAGAGTTGCCATATGATCCAGCAATCCTATTCCTAGGCATATATCCAGAAAAACTATAATTCAAAAAGATACATGCACCCTTATGTTCATAGCGGCATTATTTGCAATTGTCAAGACACGGAAACAACCTAAATGTCCACCAACAGATGAATAAAGAAGATGTGGTACATATAAACAATGGAGTATTACTGAGTCATAAAAAAGAACGAAATAATGCCATCTGCAGCAACATGGATGCACTTAGAGATTATCATACTAAGTCAG
Organism: Balaenoptera borealis; assembly: GCF_965194805.1. Lineage (NCBI taxonomy): Eukaryota > Metazoa > Chordata > Mammalia > Artiodactyla > Balaenopteridae > Balaenoptera > Balaenoptera borealis. Next base: position 10,593,828 of record NC_138872.1, read on the forward strand.
AAAGAGAAAGACAAATACCATATGTTATCACTTATATGTGGAATCTAAAATATGACACAAATGAACTTATCTACAAAACAGAAGCAGACTCACAGACACAGAGAACAGACTTGTGGTTGCCAAGAGGGAGGGAGGGTGCCAGAGGGATGGAGTGGGAGTTTGGGGTTAGCAGATGCAAACTATTATATACAGAATGGATAAACAACAAGGTCCTACTGTATAGCACAGGGAACTATATTCAATATCCTGTGATAAACCATAATGGAAAAGAATATGAAAAAGAATGTGTATATATATATATATATATATATATATATATATATAAAAAACGGAATCACTTTGCTGTACAGCAGAAATTAACACAACATTGTAAATCAACTGTACTTCAATAAAAAAAATTAAATATAGAAACTACCATATGATCCAGTCATCCCACTTTTGGGTATATATCCAAAGGAAATAAAAACAGGATCCCAAAGATAGATCTGCACTCCCATGTTCCCTACTGTGGCATTATTCACAATAGCCAGATAGGGAAACAATCTAAGTATCTGTCAATGGATAAAGAAGATGTGGTAGGTATATGTATAAACACACACACACACGTGTATGTATACAAACATATATGTATATATACATATACACACAATGAAGTATCATTCAGCCATGAGAAAGAAAGATATCCTGCTGTTTGTGACGACAACAGATGAAACTAAAGGACATTATGTTAAGTGAAATACACCAGACACAGAGACACAAATACTGCATGGTCTCATATGTGGAATCTAGGAAAGAACATAAAGTCAAACTCATAGAAACAGAAAAAAGTGGTTTCTGGGGCCTGGGCAAAATATGGAGAGGTTGGTAAAAGGGTACAAAGTTTCAGCTGTAAGATAAATAAGTTCTGAGGATCTGATGTAGAACATGGTGACTATAATTGATATTGCTATTGTGTAATTGAAATTTGCTAACAGTACAATTTGAAGGTTTTCACACTCAGAAAAAGATCAATAAGTGAAGTAATGGATGTGTTAATTAGATGGGGGAATCCTTTCACAGTTTTTATCATCTCATCATGATGTACACTTTAAATACCTTATAACTTCATTTGTCACACCTCAATAAAGCTGAAAAAGAAATCAATGTTCTGTGGGGGAATGATGGTAGAAGCCTCCTATTCTGCCATCTTGCTGGTATCACTTTAATTTCAAAAAAACAGGCAGTTTAGTCACTCAGGTCGGAGACAGCGCAAGAGCCTCAGTAACCTACCAGCCACAGGACTGAGACCTTCCCTTTGCATTTAGAATGATCCAGATTTCTGTCAAGACTTTCGACAATCTTCCCTGCCTACCACTTCTCCAGACTCAGCTCTGTTCCTCCATGTCAGCCTCTCTTCTGTTCCTCGCCTAATCCTAACCCTGTCCCACCTCTGCCTCAGTTTTCCCAAGACTTGAAACGCTCTGACCCCTGAGGCTCATGGAACTGCTCTCCCTCATCCCTCAGGTCCCCAAATCAAACCTCTCATCCTCGGAAGACCTCCCTGACAACGTGGAATGTGGGATCTACCTCCACCCTGCCCACAAATACACCCACCACGACATATACAGGATTCTCCCGATTGCAGAACCGTTTGCTGGTTTACAATCTGTCTCTTACACCTGTAAATTCCATGTGAGCATAGATAGTCTTTGTTCGGGTTCAATGCCATATGCCCAGACCCTGCCCTCAGTAGGCCCTCTGGAACTATGTGCTGAATGAACGAACGTGTCCAAGTTTCACACATGCAAGTGACATTGGGAACAATGGATTCATCCGGAATGCATGGAAAATTAATCCTTTCCTAATATTTAACACATTTTTAAAACCTAAACATCTGACTCAAGAGAGACCTTTCTTCTGTCCCATCTGGCTCAGTTCATTCGCTTCTAATTACACATCTGTGGGCTCCAGGCTGGCTTCTAGAAAGAACCAGTTCCCTTGGCTGCAGACAGCAATAAAGACCATCACTCCCTCGGATCCTGAGCCTGCCAGGCTCTTATCTGCCTTCTGGCTTCCTGCCGTCACCCGTGGCCCTCCCACCTGTAAAATGCTGGCTGCTGTGGCTCAACGGCTCCTCGGGGACAGGTGAGCGCGGGGCGGCCGGCCAGCTGCCGTTTACAAGCCGAATGTGCACCGCGACCTCCCCGGGGAGTCTGGCGAGGTAACGGGAACCTGCGGCAGGCGAGGCGCTCCTGCTCGAAGAGTTATACTGTTGACGCGTTTTGGCGGCGGCTCTCCTCCATCTGGTTCTCCCAGACACACCTGCAGCCCCGCTGCTCCCGAGCCAAGCGTCTCATTTAGCCTCCACGTGATGCAAAGGAGCCAGGGCACCCGGGGGGGCACTGCCGCCCCCCAAGCTGGGCCTTGCAGAGCCCTTCCGACGTCCACGCTGTGCGCACCCCTGCTGCCCCGACGGGGACCCACGCTCTCAGAGCAGGTCCGAGCCCCTCTGAGGGTCGGGAAGCGGGGCTCCCAGACGCCGCCGCTTCCCATCACCCAGCGCCCACGTCCTCACCCTCAGGGCTAATCGTTTTGCTCTTTCTCCCTGTCGGTGTCAGGCTCTCCAGCAGTCCCGCTTCTCGCACTCATTACCCCCTCGGAAGCTCAGCAAGCCCACCTTCTGCGCCCCCCCCCCCAACTCCCAAAACACAGTCGCTGCTCCTTTGCCCTCCACATCTCACGGCCCACCGTAAACAAAACCCCACGTTCTCAGTTTTTTCCTCCCGAGTGTGCCTGGTGTTTTTGCTCTGAAACCCACCACCCTCCTGAGGCCCCCGCTTCCCTCGCAGAGGTCTATGGTACGTTATCACAAACATAGTGGTTTAAGGTGATTCAAATTCATTACCTTACGGTTCTGGAGGTCAGGAATCCAAAATGGTCTCGCTGGGCTAAACTCAAGGTGTCCGCAGGGCCGTGTCCCTTCCGGAGGCTGGAGGGGAGAATCCGCTTCCTGGCCGGTGGGCCTCCCTCCATCTTCCAAGCCAGCAACGGCATCACCCCGACCGCTGCCCTCTGGTGCCGCATACTCCTGCGTCTGAGTCTCCAGCCTCCCTCTTATAGGGACGCTTGTGATTACATTGGGCCCACCTGGATAATCCGGGCTACTCTTTCCATCTGAGATTAGTAATCACACCTGCCAAGTCCCCGCTGCCGTGTAAGGTAACATACGCACAAGTGCCAGGGATGAGTGGACATCTTTGGGGGGCCGTTGTCCTGCCCGCTATACCCCGCAGAGGGGCTGCCTATCTCCCACAGCCCTTATATCACTGGGCTCCGGGATAGGTGTCCTCCTTACTGTTTTCTGCCACTTCTAGACTCTTCTCCACCTGGCCATTGTCTTCATTTCTTGGTGACTTTAGCTCCTGGGTCTGGGCACTTTCTTCAGCTGTACCTCCTTTTTAAAAAAAATTTTGGCCGCACCCCACAGCATGTGGGCTCTTAGTTCCCTGACCCGGGATCCAATCCACGCCCCCTGCATTGGAAGGCGGAGTCTTAACCACTGGACTCCGGGGAAGTCCCTGTACCCCTGTCTCAATTTTCAGCAATTTCATGTTCCTTAAGGAATCCTTTTCCCTTCCTGACCTCTCAATTTCTTAAATTCTTCTGGTCCTGTGACACTTGTCCTCCTCCTTTGGCCATTCTACCCTAGGGCAGTGGTTCCCAAACCTTCATGCATATCAGAAAGCCTGTGGGGAGAGGCGGGAGTTTGTGAGAACACAAATCGCTGGCTCCACCCCTGGAGATTCTGACTCAGTAGGTCTGGGGTGGGGCCAGAGAACCTGCATTTCCCGGCGAGGTCCCAGGTGATGCCTGCTCCTAGGACAGCACTGTGGACCATGGCCGGAGACCTTGAAATTACCAATCACTGTAGCCCCTCCCCCATCATCTCAGTCTCAAGCACCCCCTCGTTGACACTGGCTTCTCTCCAGCACCTGACTCTAATAATCCCACATCCCACCTGCCACCTATAATCCTTTTGCCCTTCGACCTTTCTTTTCCCTCGTCTTTCTCTCGATGTGCTCCCTCCTCCCCTTTCCCAGCTTAAATCCCATGGTGAAGCATCATCCACCCTCCCAAGCTGGTTAAATCCAACGCTCAGTTTCCTCTGTGCCCATGAACTTGGCTACAGAAAAACATAAACGCACTGCATACCTGTGACCACCAATGATGCATGGGCTTCCATCACTGCCTGGGCACCAGAGTCCATTTCTCCTTGTCCTCCACTCTTGACTCTCCTGGATGACTCGTTCACATCTTCTCTCTCTCCTTAAACTCCCAGCGCCTCCTTCCGCTGCTCTCCCTCTCTTCTGCCGGCCTTGCTTCCTATTTCGGGAGGAACATGGAAGCAGGTGGAAAGAGCTGCCGTGAGCTCCTACCACCGCACCTGCCCCACCAGCATCAGGGCCCCTGTGCTCGCTTGGCTTTGCCTCGTGATACTTCAAAAACCGTCCTGTTCCTACCTTAGACCACCCCCCTCCGTTCCCTCTCACCTTCTCAAGACATCGCCCAGCCTCCTTCTCTACTAGATAATTCTGATCAGAATACAAACATGCAATTATTTCCCCTACCTTAAAAATAATTGTGTTAGGGGTCTTCCCTTGTGGCGCAGTGGTTGAGAATCTGCCTGCTAATGCAGGGGACACGGGTTCGAGCCCTGGTCTGGGAAGATCCCACATGCCGCGGAGCGACTAGGCCCGTGAGCCACAACTACTGAGCCTGCGCATCTGGAACCTGTGCTCCGCAACAAGAGAGGCCGCGATAGTGAGAGGCCCGCGCACCGCGATGAAGAGTGGCCCCCGCTGGCCACAACTAGAGAGAGCCCTCACACAGAAACGAAGACCCAACACAGCCAAAAATAAATAAATTAATTAATTAAAAAATAATAATAATTGTGTTAGCATACAGTATTTGTTTTTCTCTTTCTGACTTACTTCACTCTGTATGACAGACTCTAGGTCCATCCACCTCACTACAAATAACTCAATTTCGTTTCTTTCTATGGCTGAGTAATATTCCATTGTATATATGTGCCACATCTTCTTTATCTATTCATCTGTTGATGGACACTTAGGTTGCTTCCATGTCCTGGCTATTGTAAATAGAGCTGCAATGAACATTGTGGTACGCGACTCTTTTTGAATTATGGTTTTCTCAGGGTATATGCACAGTAGTGGGATTGCTGGGTCGTATGGTAGTTCTATTTTTAGTTTTTTAAGGAACCTCCATACTGTTCTCTATAGTGGCTGTATCAATTTACATTCCCACCAACAGTGCAAGAGGGTTCCCTTTTCACCACACCCTTTCCAGCATTTATTGTTTTTAGATTTTTTGATAATGGCCATTCTATATGGAATCTAAAAAAAAAAAAATGGTACTGATGAACATAGTTGCAGGGCAGGAATAAAGAGGTAGACATAGAGAACGGACTTGAGGACATGGGGTGGGAGGGAGAAGCTAGGGCGAAGTGAGAGTAGCATCGACATATATACACTACTGAACGTAAAACAGTTGGCTGGTGGGGAGCAGCCGCATAGCACAGGGAGATCAGCTCGGTGCTTTGTGCCCACCTAGAGGGGTGGGATAGGGAGGATGGGAGGGAGGCTCAAGAGGGAGGGGATATGGGGACATGTGTATGCATATGGCTGATTAGCTTTGTTGTGCAACAGAAACTAACACAGTATTCTGAAGCAATTATACTCCAATAAAGATCTGTTAAAAAAAATAATTGTGGATCCTACAATTCCCCTTCAACTATTGTCTTATTTCTCTGTTTTCCTTTACAGCAAAACTCCTTGAAATATTGCATGTATCCACTCTCTCCCATGCCTCTCCCCTACCATTCTCTCAAACTCCTTCTCATCAGCTTTCACACCCACTGACACCACCTTGTCAAAGTCACCAGCAAACCCAGGTTGTTGTTAAATCAGCAGTCAATTGTCCATGGTCATCTCACTGGACTGGTCAGCAGAATCAGCGGTTAAACCCGATATGCTTCTTTCACGTGGCTTCCACTGGGTCTTCTTCTTTTCCACCGGCTTCTCCTTACCATCTATTGCTGGTTCCCCATCATCTCCCAAATACTGGGATACCCCCAGGCTCAGCCCTTGGACCTGTTCTCTATCTGCACCTGTTTCCTTGGTGATCTCAACCAACTGCATAGTTTTAAATACCATCTACGTGCCTAGGACTCCCACATTTATATCTCCTGCCTGGACCCTTCTCCTGAATTCCAGACTCAATTATCCACCTGCCTACTTGACAAACTCCATTTGGAACTCAAGGTGGCTTCTGGCTTCAGACAGTGAGGAAATGAGGGCCTCAGTTAACGGCCCAGGGAGAACTGAATCCTGCCAACAGCCGCTGACTTTGCCTGGAAGTGGGTCCTACCCAGTCGTGCCTTGAGCAGACCCTAGCCTCTGCCACTTCCTTGATCACAGCCGCGTGAGGAACCCCAAGCACAGGGCCCCAGTTAAGCGGCTCCTGGCTTCCCAGCTCACAGGGACTGTGAGATTAACTAACGGGTGTTGTTCTCAGTTGCTAAGTTTTGAGGTAGTCTGTTTTACAGCTACAAGCAACTAATACACACAGAGAGGTCAAGTAACCAGCCCGAGGTCACACAGCTTGTTGGAAGGGAGTCAGGATCCAAACCCAGTCTGTCCCCTAGATCTTGTGTTCTTAAACTTCAAAGAATACCACCTCTCAAAATATTCTGCGTCTTGAGTTATGATGGGCATTTCCACCAGCATCTCCACAGAGGAGATGGACACTTGTGAGCCCCGTTCCTAACAGGTTGATGGGCCTCTTCCACCCATTCACTCAGCTGCCAGATGTTGGTTCTGAGGCTCCAATCGGGCCGCATCACTCGTAGATTTAAAGCCCCATGATGACCTGCCCATCCCTGCACCGCCCAGAGCCAGTGCCCACGTGCTTGCTGCACACACCTCCTGCTCCCAGCCCACAGGCCTCCCCGCACGGGTTCCTTCCTCCCAGATGGCCATCCCACCCCCGTTTTGGGATTCTGGAGGGGCCTCCTCCCGCCCACTTGGCACCTTGGTCAACCCCTCCCCTTTATCTTCACCTCCCCCTCTCCTGGCTCCCAACCATCAGCATTTAAACAAGCCAGGTGTCCCCTGCCTAAATAAACCAGAAATAAAGATGGAAAAAGCCATCACCGCCACGGCCACCTCCAGCCACTGGCCTGGCTCCTCCGTACTTCCCGGACAAGGAAAGAGCCGTTCACGCGTCTTGTCCCGGCTTCCTCTACTGCTCACCCCCCCGCCGCTGCTCTGCAGCTTCTGCCCCCGGCACACGGCCGCAACCGAGGCCACTGGGGCCCTCCTCCAGCTGAACCAAATGGGTTCTTCTCGAGTCTTCCCTTCCTGGGCTTCTCTGCAGCGTTCGGCCCTGTTGGGTGCTCTCCACCTCGTGAGCCTCTTCCTTCGCTCTTGGCTTCCTTGGCACCCGTGCCCCGGTCTCCCTGCTTCCGCCCATCAGCTCCTCGTCCTTTGCAGCCCAAACGGAGGCTCCCCAGGCATCGGCCCCAGGTCCTCTTGTCTTCTCCTCCATGGGGAACCCACCCTGAGATGAACAATGCCCACATTCATTAGCTCCAGCTCAGACATTCCCTCACCCACTGACACCCCATGTAGATGGACCTTGGGACCGTCACACTGTCACACCCAGGACGGAACTCATCACCTCCCCGCAGGCCTGCAAAAAGTTGTTCTCCTCCTGTGAACCCCTCTCTGAAGATGACATCTCCATCAACCCTGTTGCCAAACCTAGAATCCCAGGATTCAGCCTCCGTGCCCCTCCCGCTCACCAGCCCCACATGGCAAAGTGGGCACACCTCCACCATCCTCCATCTTCATACCCCGCTGTTTTGTTTCTGATCTAGTGCCTATTATGTGATCTCTCCCCGACTGTCCTTCTTCCCCATGAGAAGTCAGCTCCCTGAGGGCAGGGCCTGGTCTGTCCAGTCCACACCTGTGCCTGCAGCACCAAGAGGGGCCAGGCATACGGCAGGCACTCCAATATTGGATGAGTGAAGGGATACTGTTTGCAGTCAGTTTTCTCTGGAATCCTTGGCTGCAGCCTGCCTTCTAATATGCTCTTCCACTGCAACCTGCATGGCCTGGGGGTGATGGTCTGAGAGGGATGGGGGATGTCTGCAGAGACGCAAACTTTCTCCTGCACTTGACTCAACCAGAAGCCCAGGTTAGAACTAAATCACTCCTTTGGTATCCAGCCTGGAGCAAAGGAGAGAGAGAATCCACTGCAGCAGGAGGAATGCAGGGCCAGCAAAGGAGGCATCCTGGGCGTGGTCAGTTGAATAGTGGTCCCCAAAGATGTCCACATCCTATCCCTGGGACCTGGGAATATGTCACCTTACAAGGCAAAAGGGATTTTGCAGCTGTGATGAAGAACCTTGAGATTGGGAGGTTATCCTGAATTATCCAGGTGGACCCACTGTAGTCACAGAGTTCCTTATAGGAGGGAGGCAGGAGGGTCAGACTCAGAAGATGTGATGACAGAAGCAGAGGTCAGAATGGTGTGAGCCCAGGAACAAGGGCAGCTTCTAGAAGCTGGAAAAGGCAAACAGATTCTGCTCTAGAGCCTCCAGAAGGAACCAGCCCTGCTGACATCTTGATTTTAGGACTACTGACCTCCAGAAATGTAAGATAATAAATTCGTGTTGTAAGCCAGTAAGTCTGTGGTGACTTGTTGTGGCAACAATGGGAAACGAATACAAATAGTACCTACTCTTGCCTAACTACCTACCAGGTGGGTGCTGGCCACTTCAACGGCCACTTCCTTGGTTATGGACTGAAAACTCAAGTTAAAATCCTAGCCGCCAATGTGATGGTATTAGGAGGTGTCTAATTAGGGGTAATTAGGTCTTGAGGGTGGAACCCTCATGGATGGAATTAGTGCCCTTACATAAGAGGTTCCAGAGAGCTCTCTTTCCATCCCGTGAGGACTCAGGGAGAAGTGGATCGTCTACAATCCAGAAGAGGGCCCTCACCAGGACCTGCCCATGCTGGCATCCTGGGCTCAGACTCCCAGCCTCTGGAACTGTGAGAAATAAGTTTCTGTTGTTTACAAGCCCTCCAGTCTATGGTACTTGTTATAGCAGCCCCAACGGATGGAGACAGCTATCCATGGTATTCTGCAAAGCAGGCCCTCTTGTCTGCATTTTATCCATCAGGAATCAGAGGCTCTGAGAGGTGATGTGACTTGCCCAGGGCCGTGTGGCTGGTTGAAGCTGCACTGCTTCTCCAGGGCACCTCCACCTGTTTGGGCTGCAGTTTCTCCATTTGTCTCATGAATTGATTTGAGTAGATCAGCCCATCCACCAAACACAAGCTTCGTGAGTTGTTAGTAGAAGTTCTGGGGGGAAGACTTGGAGGAAGAAGGTTTATGCTACAATACCTTTGGAAGTGCTGAGTGGCAGTTAGAAAGCCTTTCTTGCTTTTTGCTGCAGGCCTTCTCAGAGCCTCTCAGAGATAAGAGTACTGTGACTGTTTGAAAGGTGGACCGTGTACGCAGCATTTCCTAACCGACTGACCCATGGGACCATTTTGAACAGAACATTGCTCGGGACTAATCTGGGGGACGTCCCGCTCTGAAATGCGGACCTAGATGATCTTTTTTTTTTTTTTTTTTAATGCTATTCTTGTCTGCTTACATTCTTTTTATGTATGTATGTATGTATGTATGTATGGCTGTGTTGGGTCTTCTTCATTTCTGTGCGAGGGCTTTCTCTAGTTGTGGCAAGCGGGGGCCACTCTTCATAGCGGTGCGGGGTCCACTCTTCATCGCGGTGCGCGGGCCTCTCACTATCGCGGCCTCTTGTTGCCGAGCACAGGCTCCAGACGCGCAGGCTCAGTAATTGTGGCTCACGGGCCGAGTTGCTCCGCGGCATGTGGGATCTTCCCAGACCAGGGCTCGAACCCGCGTCCCCTGCATTGGCAGGCAGACTCTCAACCACTGCGCCACCAGGGAAGCCCGGACCTAGATGATCTTGACGGTCTCTTCTCATTTACAAAGGGCCAGGGTTCTACTAGATTTAACCCCCTGTCAGCAGGTCTGAGACTGATCTTCATTCTACCATGTTCTGCTCCTGAGAGGGAGGCCCGGGTCGAGGCTGCCATAACGCAGCCCTCCTGTGAGTTTTCTATCACTGCACGAACAAACTGCCACAAACTTATGCCTTAAGACAACAGAGAGTTATCACCTTACAGTTTGGGAGCTCAGAAGTGTCTGGGCTACAATCAATGTGTTGGCAGGGCTGCATTCCTTCTGGAAACTCCAGGGTTCTTCTGCCTTTTCCAGCTTCTGGTGGCCACTCACATTCCGCGGCTCACGGCCCCCTTCCTCCGTCTTCAGCGCCAGCAGCGGCAGGTCCAGCCTCTCTCGCTGCCTCCCTCTTCCACTTTTAAGGGCTCTTGTGGTTCCACTGGACCCACCTGGATCCCCCAGGCTAGTCTCCTGATCGTAAGGTCAGCCAATTAGCAAGATTAATTCCATCTGCAACCTTAATCCCCCTCTCAAGGTAGCATCCATTCCCAGGTTCCAGGGATCAGGGCGTGGATGTCTTTGAGGGGCCGTTACTCTGCTTCCCTCAACTCCTTTGCTCGACCCTGAATTCAGCACAGTAACGACTCTCATTCCTGTGCTGCTTATGGTCTCACCACAGCTCTCAGCGCGGCGGGCTCCCGTCACCCCACCGGACAGGAAACCGAGGCTCAGAGGTGTGAAGTCACCTGCCGAGGCCACCCAGCGAAAAGCAGTCAATCTGGGACTCATGCCCACATCCACCCGTGTGCCCTTGCTCTTGGTCACCGTGGGTGAGGGTCTGTCACCCACCATGGACCAGCTCTGCCCCCCCCCCACAGTGAGAGCCCCCAGCTGCTTCACGCAGAACAGCGGACACGCCCTAGGCCCCGCGCATCGCTTACACAGACCAGTGACCCCCCGTTCCTGAGCCTCAGGGTCTTCCTCCCTGACCTGGGCCTCCCTGCCTGGTGTGTGGAAGGATCCAACGTGCAGAGACCCCGCTCAGGCCCCGCTGGCCGAGTCTGTGTGGCTGTCCTCGAGGGCTGGAGGAGGGGCCGTTCTCCTGACTGTGTTACAAAGCCGACAACCGGGGACGTGAACTTGCATCTGCTGAGTGCCTGGGCCAGGTGCTCACACAAGGGCTTGATGCATCCAAAGCCACCTAGAGACTTCTAGCAGCATCACCCTCACTGCACAGCCGGGGAAGCTGAGGCCCAGATAACTGGGTTAGAGCTCCCATTCCCTCACGCGTGCACTCAACGATATTTATGTACGCATGTATGTATGTGCGTATGTATGTATGTTTCTTTGTTGACGTTGTTGTTTTCGTTTTGGTTTGGTTTTGGCCTCACGGCACGTGGGATCTTAGTTCCCCGAGCAGGGTTCAAACCCACGGCCCCTGCACTGGAAGCGCGGCATCTCAACCACCGGACCACCAGGGAAGTCCCTCAACAATATTTATTGATGTTGAATATGTGTCCTGCATAAGGCAGGGGAGAGCTCATATTCCAGCTGGAGACAGACTGTGAACAGTGGACACAGGAGGGATGGAGTGCCAGGGAAGTGGGAAGTGGTAGAGGTCAGGGAAGGGGGGCTGGAGTAGGCAGCGGGGTGGGAGCTGGAAGGGGGGCTGGTGGTGTGACGGTGAGTGTCAGCGTGTGCCTGGCACCCCACTAAGCCCGTTCCAGGACTCGTGTCACTGGAATCTCGTCTAGAAATAACAGTCACCCTGCAGGGCAGGTCTCTCCTTGTTTTTCAGGCGAGGTGGGCGGCTCCATGAGGACCCCTGCTGATGACCACACAGCGTGAAGCGGCAGATTTAGGATCTGAACCCAGGACTGTGTGCGCCCCATGCAGATGTACCCCTGCCCCTGCCCCCAGAGTGGACCACAAGGCCACACCCCGGGGGGGTGCCGCCCATAAGTCTCAGGTCTTTGGGGTCACAGTGCTACATGGAAACACAGCCAGGGGCCGTCCTGGTTCCCCCAGCAAGAGAGGAGGAGGAGCAGATGCCCCCTACGATGGGTGGGGGAGAACCGGTCAAGGAGATCTGTTTTGAGGGTCTAAAAACCTGAACCTGGCCATGAACACTAGTGCGGAAACGCACGTCTTCTCCCTGTGAATATCATGAGCCTTAGAAATCCAACTTCCTTCCCCCGTCAGGCTGGAGGGGGGTGAACTCCTGGCAGCTGGAACCCCAAAGTGCCCCCTAAGTGGGTACAGCTGTCAGCTTCCACTTTTAGAAACATTCACGTGTTACCGTGACATTAAATGCTTTCCTTCCTAATGAGCATTTCCCCCCCAGACATCTGAATGTGAAAAGATATATCCTCTGGGCCCAGCCAGGGCAAAGTCTGTGCAGAAATTTCCCTTGATGTGCTCTGTGGTGACCTAAATGGGAAGGAAATCTGAAAAAGAGGGGGATATACGTAGAGCTGATGCACTTTGCTGCACAGCAGAAACTAACACAACACTGTAAAGCAGCTATACGCCAATAAAAATTAAAAAAAAAAAAGAAATCTCCCTTGATGCTGACACCGAGGCACATTCTAAGGCGAGGAGCGTCTCCCGGCCTCTGCAAGACGAGACAGGGGCTCTCGGTGGAGCCCTACTGCCCCCTAGAGGGACGGATCCCGGAGGCCCAGGTGGGAGGAGATGCCTGCGGGCCCGGGGCTCTCCATGGGCCTCCTGCAAGTGCCCCGGCCTCTCTGCCCCTTCTCACCCCAGGACCACCTTTAGCCTGACCTCCATCCATCTGCCAAGTCAACACGACGTAGGAGACCCCTGGCTCCGCTGGCCGGTCCCAAAGTTCCAAGGACTCAGCTTGCTCTGCCCAAAATAGTGGCCAACATCCCCTGGTACCTCTGCCAGGCCTTTATGAGGATTTTCAAGCCCCAAACCCTAAAGAGAATAGGTGTCCCAGGCCCCCAACCTGATTCGAACAAGCCCCAAGTCAAGCTGTAAAATAAGAGTAAGGAACTCCAAGACGTTTCAGAGTTTCGCATGATGACTAATTTTAGGTCCTTTTTTGTTTGTTTGGTTTTTAAAATAAATATTCCTCAATTACTAACAAAATTTTTTGGTGCATGGCTCTGCCTGTGTGCCAATAATGTTAACATTTAAGTATTCTTTTAGAAGGATTAGCTATGGCTTATGAAGCAATTACTAGGACCTCTGCAGCTGTGAAGGCTCCCCATGGGTTTACTCACCCAGCCCTCAGGATGGTTCCAGGAGACTGTGTTTTTGCCGTCACCACTTTATACACGAGGAAACTGAGGCAGAGAGGGGTAAAGCAACTGGCCAAGATCACACAGCCAGGAAGTGAGAGGGAGGTTCCAACCTGGTCCTTCTCAGCATCCAGGGTCCAGCTTATGTGTCACATCTTCCGCAAAGCCTTCCCTGACCTCCCTGGTTGGAGCTGGTCCACCCTGACCCACCCCCAACCCTGCTGGTCTTGGCCGCCCCTGCTTTCTTTTGTAGTTCTACCTGCCGTGAGCAATGGTGTAACTGCTTCTGTTGGGTCTACCTCCCTCCACTGCAAAGTCAGCTCCCAGAGGGCAGGAATTGGATCTGTTTCCATTGCTTCAGTCTCCCCAGGACCCAGCACCGAGCCTGGAACACGGCAGATGTTCCCTCAATATTTGGGGAAGGAGGGAAGGGAGAGAGGGAAGGAGGGAGGGAGGGAGGGAGGGAGGGAGGAAGGAAGGAAGGAAGGAAGGAAGGAAGGAAGGAAGGAAGGAAGGAAGGAAGAAGGAAGGAAGGAAGGAAGGAAGGAGGGAAGGAAGGAAGGAAGGAGCGAGCACAGTTTCCATCCTCAGGAAGCTCCCACTTAATGGGGGGAAATAGGCCTTATTGGCTGTAGTAGGTTGAATGGTGTCCCCCACCCAAATATCCACCAGGAACCTGTGAATGTTACCTTATTTGGGAAAAGGGTCCTTGGCATTGTTAATGATCTCTAGATCATCCTGGATTATCGTGGGGGGGGGGGTGCTAAGTCCAATGACAAGTGTCCTTATAAGAGGAGGAAAAGGCCACGTAAAGATGGGGGCAGAGGTTGGGGTTCTCAGGCTACAAGCCAAGGAACACCCGGAGCCACCAGAAACCGGAAAAAGCAGTGAAGGATTCCTCCCTAGCTAGAACATTTGGAGGGAGTGTGGCCCTTCTGACACCTTGATTTTGGACTTCTGGCCTTCAGGTCTGTAAGAGAACAAATTTTGGTTGTTTTAGGCCACTTGGTTTTTGGCAATTTGCTACAGCAGCCCCGGGAAACTAACACATTGGCCACCCATGGATGGTTCATCAATATTCAAACACCCCACAGAAGGGCTCACAAGATGCAGGCACTAGGGGCCCATCAAAGGAGCTGCTCTCACAGGAGTGGCCAGTTCAGCCCTCCAGGCCTTTGGGGCACTTGCCTCTCCCCCCGGCAGGGATGCCAGACGCCAGGCCTCTATTGCAGTATCAGTCATCATTGTTACTATGATCAGACCTTCACAGTATTTTCTCACCCACCTTTTGGATTTCCTAGAATTCCCTTTTCCCTCAGCTCACACCCGTGCCACATGGAGCGACCTCTTCCTCGCAGGTGCTCAACTCACCTGAACACACAAGGTGCCCGCTTCCCTCCTGCGCTGGTCCTCCCCTCCCACCCTGCTCAACGCCAAAGCCGCCTCCCGCTGGGAGCTTTCCAGAACACCCTGGTTGGAGGTGATTTCTCCCACTCCGTTTCTCCTAGCCTGTCTCTTCCAACAGCCTGTGGACTTGGGGAAGTGAATGCTTCATGCCCACCTGTCTCCGCCTACCGGCTGGCACAGAGGGGAGGCGTGGCAGTTAATGAGAGCCATGTCCTTGGTCAGCCACAGCTTTCTGCTGCCCTCCACCTGGGTGCAGCCAACCTCCTGCTTCCCCTTCCTGTCAACACTGACCTTGGACCCCTCTCACGCCCTGCTCACCACCTCTGGCCACCCGCTCCCACCTAGCTGGTTCATAGCTTCTCCCTCAGGGCCAAGCAGGCTTTGCCTCGGGGCTTCGTGTTCCTAAAGAGACCCCTGGTCTACCCACCCTGACCTCTCAGCTCCTGAGCAGTACCTGACAATGTCACTCAGGCCGCAAACCCAAGTGGTACCTGCCTGACAGGATGCTGCGAGAATGGGTAACTCCCTTAGAACAGCATGGGCCGTACGTACGTAATAAGGACTCAGCAATATCAGCCAGTGTCACATGATGACGACCACGATGATGACAGTCACCACTATCACTCCGAGCTGGCCCTATGTCCATGCAGGTATCCGGGGGGTCTGACAGGGGACGGCATCCCAACTTTGACTCAGGCCAGTGATACCCCCGAGAGCCGTGTGGGAAGGCCCTGGTCCTGGCCTTCGTCCACTGCGTCCTTTCTCATTCTGAGTCAGTTTCTGTGGTGCTGTCAGATGCTTTCAAAATGATGTGAGCGTACTTCTGAGGTCAACTTCTAATCAAAAACGACTTCTAGACGGTGCCCTGGTTTAAAAAGAAAGAAAGAAGAAATGGAGTGAGTCATCATCCAAACCATTTGAATGAAACAAAGACACAACAAACCCTCTGCTTTCCTCTTGCGCCAGAACAGATTACCTCAGTCCTGCAGAGCCCAGCTGGAGGGAATTAAAGGCGATCTCCGGTTCCCCAGATAGGAAGGCGGCACAGCAGACCCGCCATGACTCACGGCGAGAACCACAGGGATGTAGTTGCTTGGGGCAGAGTCTGGAGCCCTTGGAGGGGCCTGCAGCCAGGGCAGCGACTCTGGAGGGGGCTCTGGGGGCCTGACACTGATGGGTGGAGGAGCCAGGAGGCCAAGGGACTGCAGACCCAGGGAGCAGTCAAGGGGTGAGCGTGAAGAGACCCCAACATTGCAGGGGCTGCCACCCCACAATATCTTCCAGGGAGCTGGAGGACGCTGCCAGACCTAAGCAGGGTTTCACAAATGTGCTAAATGCCCCCGATGATGATTTGAGTTGCAGTGTCAGCAGTTCCTCTTCTAGATTTTCCCAGAGCCCATCAACCAACACACTCGCCCTCCGGGGGAAGGGCGAACACAGCCATTTCCCAGGATTCTTGGTCTCCCTTTTGGAATGTTGTGTCTGCCAAGGTTCTGAGCTTGGAAGACTTTGCCAGACAAACTTTTCCCAGGAGTGGGAGGGAGATTTAACTGGACAGAACTGAGGGGATGGGCTGAGCCGGCGGCTAGAGGTGGGTTCCAGACCCTCCACCCTGTTATTCCAAAATGGGCAACTTCTGCTCAGAGTTGTCAAGATGACTCACCGCATTTAGAAAATGAATTTTTTTGGAAAATTGAACTCGTTTCTAAAACGATAGCAATAACACATGCACATGATAAAATATTTTTTTCAATAATAAAGTATTAGCTGCAAAAATGAAGACAAATGTAGTATCTCAGGATATAAATACGTGAGGGGGAAAAAAAGTAAAGCATAACACAAAAAATCTTCTTCCACCAGAGTACTTGAGTACTTCCCCAGGGGTGTCAGTTCTTGGCTTGGGTTTTCTAGTTTTTCTGATGGTAGAGTTTACCTTTAACAGTATGTCTACTTCTACTTCTTGATTTATCAACCTTAGACTGTATTGAACAATTCCTTCCATTGAAAGATAAGGAAAATAGTGTAGTTACTCTGACTTCTGTCTGTTGTTACCCCTTCCCTCTTATGTACGTTAGTTATATTATTTTTACTTCGTGGACCCTGAGGTCAGTATGTCTGAATTTAAATCCCACCTCTGCCACTTTTTGCTGTGTAACTTTGAGCAAGTTACTTAACCTCTCTGTGTTCCAGTTTCCTTTTCAGTAAAAAGGGGGATAATGATAGTTTCTGCTTCATAAAGTCGTCATGCAGATTAAAAGTGTTAATTCACACTAAGTGCTTAGAACAGTGCCTGCTATATAATGTCTCAATGTGTTACTACTATTTCTCATAATTCTGCTCTAGAATTTAGAACTAAATCTTCTTTGAATTGTCAATAGGCTGACTCTAAACACTGAAAACTAATAAACAGCACTGACAACATCACCAAGTAAACAATATTCATTAAGTGTGAATGAACCCATGCAGAAGGAAATATGATTCCGAGTCACTGAAACTTTACCACTCAAAGGAGAATCTTTCAAGTGTCAGGTATGACACATATATTTTAGTTTCTTTCTAGTATTCTTTGCCTCTTCTGTACAGTTGTCAACTGCCACTTTTAAATAATGTATATGCCATCCTCTTTCTTAGATTCTTTTTCAGGAGGTTGACATAAATCCTTGGGCAATGTTTTCAAATAGAGTACATGAACTGTGAATTTTTAAATTCTTCGATGTCTAAGAATATCTTTATTTTGTTTAGTTATATAAGGAACCCTAGATTGAAACTCTTTTACCCTTAGAACATGGAAGACATATCCTCATCATCTTCTGGCATCCGAGTAGATGACAAATCTGGTGTTAATCTGATTTTCAATCTGTGGTAGTTTACCACTTTAAAAATTATTATTTCCAAAAGCCTGTAGGGTAGCCTCTTTATTCTTTTTTTTAAAATTTTATTTATTTTATTTATTTATTTTTGGCTGCGTTGGGTCTTTGTTGCTGCGCACGGGCTTTCTCTAGTTGCGGTGAGCGGGGGCTACTCTTCCTTGCGGTGTGCGGGTTTCTCATTGCGGTGGCTTCTCTTGTTGTGGAGCACGGGCTCTAGGCATGCAGGCTTCAGTAGTTGTGACACGTGGGCTTCAGTAGTTGTGGCTCGCGGGCTCTAGAGCGCAGGCTCAGTAGTTGTGGTGCACGGGCTTAGTTACTCCGTGGCATGTGGGATCCTCCTGGACCAGGGCTCGAACCTGTGTCCCCTGCATTGGCAGGCCGATTCTTAACCACTGCGCCACCAGGGAAGCCCTTATTTTTTTTAAATAATTACAAAAATATAATTTATTTATTTATTTGGTTGTGCCAGGTCTTAGTTGCGGCAGGCAGGCTCCTTAGTTGTGGCACATGTCCTTCTTAGTTGCAGCTTGCCAGCTCCTTAGTTGTGGCATGCAAACTCTTAGTTGCGGCATGCATGTGGGATCTAGTTCCCTGACCAGGGATTGGCCCCGGGCCCCCTGCATTGGGAGCATGGAGTCTTAACCACTGTGCCACCAGGAAAGTCCCGCCTCTTTATTCTTAATGTTTTAAAATTTCCCCTGAGGTCTATAGGTATGCATTGTGAATGGAACCAGGTGAAGCATGTAATCTGAGAACTCAAGCCTTTCCTGGAGTGCAGGGAAATGTTCGTCTCATTTCTTTTATTATTTCCTCCCTTCCAGTCTCTCTCTTCTTTTGAAATTCCCATTTCATAGCATCTGGAACTCCTGGATTTATCCTCTTTGACCCAACTTTTCTCTTACATTTTCCAGCTTCGTTTCTTTACATTCTGGGAGATTTCTTCAATTCTGTCCTCCAGATCACTAACTTTATCATTGGCCATGTCTTATTTCTCAGCCCACTCATTGAAACTTTCAAATGTAATCCTATTTCTCATTTTCAAGCCTGATTCCTTCTTCTCTGACTATTCCATTTTCACAACAACCTGTTCTCATCAGTGCACTGTCTCTTGAATCCTCCTGAAGATACAAAGTAGAATGAAAATGATTTTTCTTCTCCCTGGATTCTCTATGCTTATTCCAGAGTGAAGTATTCCATTTATCCACTTTGATCCTTCCCTTTTTTAAAAAATGTTTTATTTATTTATTTATTTTTGGCTGTGTTAGGTCTTCATTGCTGCGTGAGGGCCTTCTCTAGTTGTGGTGAGCGGGGGCTACTCTTCTCATTGCGGTGGCTTCTCTTGTGGCAGAGCACGGGCTCTAGGTGTGTGGACTTCAGTAGTTGTGGCACATGGGCTCAGTAGTTGTAGCTCGTGGGCTCTAGAGCACAGGCTCAGTAGTTGTGGTGCACAGGCTTAGTTGCTCCGCAGCATGTGGGATCTTCCCAGACCAGGGCTCGAACCCATGTCCCCTGCATTGGCAGGTAGATTCTTAACCACTGTGCCACCAGGAAAGCCCTGATCTTTCCCTTCTGTAATGTTTGTTTTCTCCATATCTCCTGAGAGCTCTTAAATGTTGTTTTGCATTTACAAATAAAGGATCAAGTTGGTTAATGACTAAGAAGCATGGGTTTCTTCTGCAACTATATATGCTTTCCTTCCCCAAGGGGCCTCTCCTTGGGATGGTGGGATAAGCCATGGGCTGTGTATATGTGGGCAGAGCACACCTACCAGCGAGCCCCACTATAATGTACAAGGGCAGAGAGCAAACAGTCAGGCCAGGGAGACCCCAAATTGCCAAAGAGGATTAAACAAACAAGGCGTTTGCTTTTCTCTGCTAGAAGGAAGTCTGCAGTAGGCAGTCCACAGGTGGTAGGGCTCAGTGTTATCAGCAAGGACCCAGGCTCCCCCTGGATACCCCTCTGTCATGCTTGACAGATGCTGCTGCACCTGCAGAAACTCCTGAGCTTCTGGTAGGAAGAGGAAGCCCAGAGAAGCAAGAAGGGAGGGTATTTCTACCAGGAAGCTGAAGGCTGTTCCCGATATCCCCAGCAGATTTCTGCTCACATTCATGGTCTCAAGGGAGACTGGGAGATCAAACTTTTTAGCCAAGTGCTTTGTGATCTTGACCAAAGCAGGGTTCCTCTTAGGAAAGAGGAATGAGACTAGAAGCTGACTAAGCTATTAACTGTGAGTGTGATGGGTATTTCTGTATCTTCCCACCTGGGAGGAGCTGCTTATTCTCCCCTCCAGCCCCACGTCTGTGACAGGGATCTCCGTTTTCTCTCCTCTCTCAGCCCTATGGCAGAATTGCTATTTGTCTCCTAACATTAACATTCTCCTTCCTTTTTAGTACTAGGGCTCCCATTTTTACTGGGCACGTGGCCACCTAGAACGACCATATTTCCCAACCCTCCTTGCAGCTGTGTGGCCAAGTTCCAGTCAATGGGATGGTGGTGAAAGTCAAGGCTCCAACTTCTGGGTCTGTCCCTAAAAGGAAGAGGGTGTGTGCTCTCCCCTCCCCCCGTTTCCCATTGGCTAGTCTGCAGGTGTGGTGGAGAGTTGCCTGGAATACCCCTAGGGATGGCAGAGCATCAGGTCAGAGAGAATGAGAACCTGATAGAAAGAGAGAAAACGAGAGATAGAGAGCTAGAGGAGGGGAGGAGAGAGAGAGAGAAAAAAAGATATTAATCTTGTTTTAACCCTTGTTATTTGAGCCTTTGTTGCATATCTTAGAAAATGACAATCCAAACAGCCACCTTAAAGATGGCTTCTCAGGCCCATTTTTTCCCTTAAATCACTATCACTGGTTGTGGAAGCAGAATAATGGCCCCCTAAACGTGTCCACGTGCTAATCCCCAGAACCCGTGAATGTTTCCTTCCATGGCAAAAGGGGCTTCAAAGATGCGATTAAGTTAACGATTTTGAGATGAGAAGATTATCCTGGATTAATCACAAGGGTCCTTATAAGAGGGAGACAGGAGGGTTGGAGTCAGAGAGGGAGATGTGATGACAGAGAGATCTGAAGATGCTCCTCGCTTTGAAGATGGAGGGAAGAGCCACAAGCCGAGAAGGCAGGAGGCTTCTGGAGGCTGGACAGGCAAGGGAATGGAGCATTGCCCTCAAGAAGGAACTTGGCCTCGACTTCAGGATTTCTGAACTGCAGAACAGTAAGATCCTTAATCTGCGTTGTTTTAAGCCATTAAGTTTGTGGTAATTTGTTACAGTGGCCACAGGAAACCAACACACTAGTTAAGGACACTGTCCATAAGAAAATAAAAGTAGCCATTTGTAGTGTTTCATCCAACACTCATAATGCAAATTCATAAGCAAATGAGGTTTGTGCACTACTCATTTAATCTCCACAGCCCTGCCAGGGAACTACTCCTATCTCCCCCATTTGACAGATGAGGCAGTTGAGGCTCAGAGAGGTTATGTAAATCATCTAAGGTCACACAGCTAGTAAGTAGCTAGTAAGTAGTAAGTAGCCAGGATATGTTCCTATGTGTTGTGCTTCTGCCTCCATCTTCAAAAAACTTAGGTTCAGAAGAGAACAGTACAGGGTGAAACCCATGACCTGTGGGTCAAGCTGGGAAGTAATGATTTGTCAGGACATCCTTCTAACCTCCTAAGCCTCCCTCTTCTGGTTAAAAAGAGTCTTTGCTCTGCTGACGTTTGGCAGCTCAGAGACCCCTCATTTGCAGCTGCCCATGAGCACACTGCAGCCTCTTCCCTCTGTTTGGGAGAACAGCTCTCCTGCGATGACAGAGGCATGAGTCAGGGGTGCTGATGGGGGCCGGGGGCCAGGGGACCCTCAAGAGCAGCCGTGCTCAGGAAGCTGTGGGGGGGCCCTCTGCGAAATCTGAGAGGCTCCCCACCCCATTTCAACACACCCTGGGGACCCTTTGGGCATCTCCCCATCAAGGCTACTTACAAAGGAGTTGGAGGGTTACCCAGCCCGTGAGTGAGGGAATCCTTGGGTCCCTTGCATATTTCATTTTTCTTTTTCTTTACCTGCAGTGACACCTCTCTCAAGGCCCAGCGCTGCCGCTACCTGGGTGTCCGCTCAGGGGCAGACCCCCTTCCCTCTCTATCTGTATCCCCCTCTCTATCGTGTCTGATATGGGAGGTGGGTGATGAGAATGCATCATGTCAGAGGTCTCTGTGCCTCCTGTTGGCCCCAGGTACCCAGAGGTTCTCACTGATCCCAGGCGAAGCATGTCTTAGTTCATACTCAACGTCATAAACCTTTGTACCCTCATCTTTAAGAGACCCTACCTTGCCCAGAAATAAACCCACACACCTATGGTCAATTAACCTGTGACACAGGAGGCAGGAATATACAGTGGAGAAAAGACAGTCTCCTCAATAAGGGGTGCTGGGAAACTGCACAGCTACAGGTAAGAGAATGCAGTTAGAACACTCCCTAACACCAGAGACAAAAATAAACTCAAAGTGGATTAAAGACCTAGATGTCAGACCGATACTATAAAACTCCTAGAGGAAAACATAGGCAGAACACTCTGACATAAATTGCAGCAATATCTTTTCAGATCCATCTCCTAAAGTAATGGGAATAAAAACAAAAACAAACAAGTGGGACCTAATTAAACTTAAAAGCTTTTGCACAGCAAAGGAAACCATAAACAAAACGAAAAGACAACTTACAGAATGGGAGAAAATATTTGCAAACGATGCGACCGATAAGGCATTAATTTTTAAAATATACGAACAGCTCATACAACTCAATATCAAAAAACAAACAACCCAATCAAAAAATGGGCAGAAGACCTAAATAGACATTTCTCCAAGAAGACATACGGATGGAAAACAGGCACATGAAAAAATGCTCAACATCGCTAATTATTAGAGAAATGCAAATCAAAACTACAATGAGATATAACCTCACTCTGGTCGGAACAGCCATCATTAAAAAGTCTACAAATAATAAATGCTGGAGAGGGTGTGGAGAAAAAGGAACCCTCCTACACTGATGGTGGGAATGTAAATTGGTGTAGCCACTATGGAGGTTCCTTAAAAAACTAAAAATAGAGTTACCATATGATCCTGCAATCCTTCTCCTGGGCATATATCTGGAAAAGGCAAAAACTTTACTTCAAAAAGATATATGCACCCCAATGTTCACTGCAGCACTATTTACCATAGCCAAGACATGGAAGCAACCTTAATGTCCATCAACAGATGAATGGCTAAAGATGTGGTACATATACACAATGGAAGACTACTCAGCCATTAAAAAGACTGAAATAATGCCATTTGCAGCAACATGGATGGACCTAGAGATTGTTATACTAAGTGAAGTAAGTCCGAAAGAGAAAGACAAATACCATGTGATATCACTTGTATGTGGAATCTAAAATATGACACAAATGAACTTACCTACAAAACAGAAACAGACTCACAGACAGAGAACAGACTTGTGGTTGCCAAGGTAGGGGTGGTGGTGCAGGGGAGATGGAGTGGGAGTTTGGGCTTAGCAGATGCAAACCATTCCATACAGAATGGATGAACAGCAAGGTCCTACTGTATAGCACAGGGAACTGTATTCAATATTCTGTAATAAACCGTAATGAAAAAGAATATATATGTGCAACTGAATCACTTTGCTATACAGCAGAAACTAACACAACATTGTAAATCAACTATACTTCAATAAAATAAATTTTTTTAAAAAAGAGTTTTTAATCTATTAGCACAACCAGCTTACCCCTTTTCTTTCCCCTTTGTAACAATAGCATTATATTTCTAGACCATATAGCTGCTGAAGGTGTAGCTTATTCGGAATGGCCATTATCCATCTTCTGGATTTTAGCTGAGCCCAGCTAAAATCCAGAAGTGCCATTATCCAGGAAAAAGGAGAAAATCAATTTGGGGGACAAACAGCAGTTTCTGACACACTGACATTTAAAAATCGGGACATTTTAGGTTCTGGGGCACCTTGATTATAAGTAAAACTAACATGCATGGAGTACCTCTATGTGCCCTCCTTGTATCAGCCATACGAAGGAGGTGCTCCAGAGACTGGGGGCCGGCATTCAAACTTGCCCCTAGGGAAGGCAAAGCCAAGCTCCTTCCCCTACTCTGTCTGTGTGCTGGATGGCCACCCTGGAGAAAGCTTCAGAATAGCCCAGTGAGTAAATGTCACAGCCCCACCCCCTAGAGGGTGACATCATCCCACCGTCTGGAGCAGACAGTGTTTCCTGCTCTCAATTCCTTTCCTCCTGATCCTTGAGGGCCCTCCAGGCACAAGGCTTCCTTCCAGAGTATGGTTGCTCCCATCTGGTCCTGGGGGGCCAGGAGGGGCACCATGGAAGGTGCTTGAGGGTACCGTTGGCACCACCGCTCCCTCAGGCCCTGGAAAGGCCACCTGGCCACCTGTTGCCCTGGTTCCCCAGCCCTGCTAGCCCCAGAAGCCAAGGAGCCTTGCGGGGAAGCTGAGCTGGCAATGGTGAGGCTGTCCCTAGGGGAGGGTGCTGGGCCCCCCCAGGGCCACAGCTCCTGGCTGCTCTGACACTGCAGTGTCTGCCTTCCACCTCCCAGAGGGTCATAAATATCGCTCCCGGAGATTAGCTGGGCCCCGCGCTCCCGTCTGCAGCCTCTCCAAGGGGCGCGAGGAAGGACTGAGTCATGGCCCCCAGCTCTTTCTAAATTGGAATTAAAATGAAAAAATAAATAACAGAGGGAAAGGGCCTGATTGTTTTTAAGAGCAGAAGAATGAGCTTTCTTTGTGCTTGCACGTCTCCAGGAGGACCCCGGAGAGTGAGCTCAGAGCAGCCGCTCCCCCTCCCCAAACTTCACCTTCAGGGTGAAGGTGAAGTTTGGGGAGCCAAAGAAAATATTGTGATAAAGTCTATGTTACTGCTGATGCCTGCCGGGCCACTTGATTAAGTGAATTGAGTGCAAACAAATCTCCCAGCTCCTTCCTCTCTGCAAATGTTGGTGGGGGGAGGCCAGGCCTGGGCTCAGAGCCAACCCCTCACCGGCCAAGCCCTGCTGGGCACCCTTGAGCATTTCTCCTCTTGTTTCTTTCTCCAGAGTACACGGGACTCACTAAACAACCTGTGGGATCCAGTGCAAAGTGAAAACGCAGGGCCCTGGTTCGGACAGCAGGAAAAAAAGTGCTGCTACAGGTGCTAAAGGTACTAAAATATGAAGTTTTTTCCCTTTCTTCTGCGGTCTCTCTCCCTCGACTTATTACAGTGTTTTTTATTCGCCACTTAATGTCCTAAGTACAGGGAAACATTTCAATTTTAAACTATTATATTCAATTATATTAAACTCATATGATACTAAATTCATGAATGGCATGCATTTTTGCCATTATTTTTATATGGCACAATCCCAATACTAAATACAAATAGAAGAGCATTTAACCTGTAAGCAGAATCACCAAAATTACACAACTTCTATTTCCTAGCTCATATATGCACGTGTACCAGAGGAGTGGAAACGCCGCACAAAATGAACTCAACTGTTTTACAGTTGACCCCTGAACAACATGGGCTTGAATTGCGCAGGTCCACTTATTGGAGGACTTTTTTCATTAAACAAAAACCCCCCAAACAAAAAAAAAAACCACACGATCCCCGGTTGGTTGAATCCATGGATGCAGAACCAAGGATAGAAGGGCTGATAGAACGGATCCATCAGTCACAGTCACATTTTGGATGGATCCGTCCAAAATCCTTCAGTGGATTTTGGGATCCACAGCAGGTCCTGGAACCAGTGCACCCCCGATACTGAGGGGCGAGGGTCTTTCACTTCTTGGCACATTCTACAGACACTCTCCACCTTCCGCTTACTGGTGCGTAAGGAAGGACTGACAGGCGAAGAAACTGTAGGTTTCATACCGTCTTCCCCTTTCCTTCCAAGTCATCATTTTCAGTGTAAATGGTTGACTAATACAAGGAAGGAACATGCGTAAGGAGGGGTTGCTTGGTCGTTCGTGTTTCTTTCTGCCTTTGCCTCCTTTCTGCATTGAAAGCAAGTTCTGGTTCTGGCAGAAAGCCCTTTCTCTTCGGGCTGACGGCGCCCCCAGTACGGCTCAGTTATGTAGGTAACACACTTGCCTTGGACTTGCTTCGAGTCTCACTGACCTGCCGCGTGTGGTGGGTACCCGGGGATTCTGATGTCACCGGGAACAGCGAACATGTACGGAATGCAACAGAGCTGTGTATGCGGCGCGTGTCTCCTCCGGGCACGTACACGCACGTTTCTTGTCCCATCGGGCTTCACGTAAAAAATACAAGTTCAAGGACAACTTTATTAGGAATTTTAAGATGACAAACGTGCCAAGTGCAGGGCCTATCTGAGCACGAGGCCTTGTGCAAGAGCACAAGCTGCACAGCCATGAAGCTGAGAACACGTTTGTTTTTCTGACTCTCAACATACGTATATTGTGGACAAATTAAGAAGCACAGTCAAGCAAAATGTGAATGGACAATTATCTGCTAGAGATAACGACCATTAACACTGGTCATGTAACTTTCTGGATGTTTCTCGAGGCCTGTGACACCGGATAACTTATGGAAACCCTCCGATGAATTCTCCAATGGCTTCCCTTCTGCCTAGACCACAGCACATGTCCCCTGCAGGCCAGCCGGCCCAGCACTGGCCCGCCTTCCGCCCCCTGCTCTGTCCCTCCCTCACTCTGCCCCAGGCACTGGGCCTCTTTCTGAGAACAAAGTCTTCTTGCTTTTGCACCAGCTGTTGCCTCCACCTAGGATCCCGTCCACAGCTCCTATGTGACTGCCTCTTCAGCCTTCAGGTCCCAGATCCACTGTCACCTCCTCTGAGAGCCCTGCTCTGACCACAAAGGGCCTCCCGGTCATTCTTCATGAAAGGTCAGACCGGTAACTCCCACCAGGGCTACGCTTGGTACTGACGGGGGTCAGATTGAGTTTCTGAGCCAATCACGATGGGGGTTAGATGTTTACCATTGGCTTAGGCTGGGTGGGCAGCTACTGCCCCTGGGCCACATGTGGCCCACTGGCTTTGTGAGTAAAGTTTTATTGGAACACAGCCAAGCTTATTTATGTGTCATCTGCAGCTGCTTTCCTGTCACGACATCAGAGTTGATTAGTTGTGACACTGTGTGGCCTGCGAAGCCTTAAATATTTACTATCTGGTCCTTTATTGAATATGTTTGCCGACCCCTGGGTTCAATTAAGTAGAGCTTTCTGCTGGATCTAGGGGTGGGGTCAGCTTCCCCGGAGTCTCACGGATGCATCAGAAAGGGATCAATACCTAAACAAAGTTGCGCTGGCAAGAAGAAAGAGGAAGTGGGGGTGAAAGCTGAGTGATCAACCACCAGTTTCA
This sequence comes from Balaenoptera borealis, assembly GCF_965194805.1. Classification (NCBI taxonomy): domain Eukaryota; kingdom Metazoa; phylum Chordata; class Mammalia; order Artiodactyla; family Balaenopteridae; genus Balaenoptera; species Balaenoptera borealis. The sequence goes on from NC_138872.1 coordinate 10,620,806, forward strand.
GTAAAGACACGCGTACAGTAAACATAAAGTGTGTTCCCCTTTATGGCAGTGCTGTGATTTATTTAGTAAATCTTATAAGAAGTGATATCTAGATGGCCTCTAAATTTTTGTCATTACAAACACTACTATGATGCACGTCCGTACGCATACATCCCTCGAACCCTGCCCGCTTTTTCTTACCTAGATGGGTGGTCGCAGTAGTGGGCCTGAGCTGTTCTCCTGTGGTACCAACCTCCGTCATCTTCCAGGGTGGGTGGGGAGATCAGAGTCTGGCCTCATCCTCCAAGGTGAGTAGGAGGATACCTGTTGAGGTGACCGGCCGTATGGAAGGCTGATGTCAGTGGAGGGGCTCCGTGGGGGTCACTGCAGCCTCACATCGCACTTGGAAGGCTGGCTTTCTTGCTGCCCTTTTATCCCAAGGAAATGGAGGCTCAGAGATGCACAGTCACTCACTCAAGGTCACACAGCCCATCAGTGGCCGAGCAGGGAATCAGATTCGAGGCGTCCTGTACTATGTGGTTGTACTGGGGAGCTGGGGAAGGCCACTGCATTGCTGGACTGGCCTGTGAGGCTCTGGGATGATTATAGAGGGTTAAAAACATCCCAAACGCAAACCCCCTCTTACACCTGCTGGACGCTGCTGTGAACTTTTCAACCAAAACCCAAGCATTTTGTCCTGTACTTGGAGATTAAATCACAAGTGCGCCTCTCCAGGGAGGAGCAACACGCCAGCCCAAATTGCTAAGGTACTCAAGAATGGGACGGAGATGTTCTACACGGGGCGGTAGAGCGGAGGAATAGGGGGTGCGTCCAAAGGCTCTGGGATGGGAGACAGACAGCCAGGCCCCAAAGACAGAGGGTGCCCCTTCCCAAGGCAGTCGGGGCCTGCTGATGGCCTTTTTCTGGCGCCTCCTGGTGGGGAGACTGTTGAATGACGGGTCCTGGCAAAACCGCTTCGACCAGTGCCTCAGTTTCCCTCTTTTATTATAAATCCACTTAAAATATTTGGGGCACTCCCCCAAGTACCCAGAGATCTGTGCTGGGGACTCAGCACCACCCACACTGGTGCTTGCCAAATTCAAGCCATCCCAGCCGGTCCTTGGGATTTGGGCCACGTCTGAGTACCCGCTCCACTATTATACAGATAGATAGATAGACAGATAGATAAATAGATGTGTGTGTGTATTTAAGTTGATTAATTTTTTCGCTTACATAAATGTACTTTAAAGGAAGCTTAAAATCATTACTATTGATAATAAATTAGTCCCATTTGTCATAGAAAGAAGGCAAACATGAAAGTGCATAACCATTTTCTTAAACATGTCCATTAATGCAACACCTGACTGTCCCTGGTGCCACCAGGGCCACGTGTCCACCTTTCGGGATCCATGACTTGGCACACGCAGTGCTTCCAAGGCCACACAGATACGTGGACCCTGAGCCCGAACTCGCTCGCATCTCCCAAATGCCCTCCGGTGGCCCCAGTTTCCTCCTAGCACCTGCCCAGATTCTTTTCACTTGGCCTCACCTCCGCCATCCACCAGCCGCAAGCCTGGGGTGCCAGATTTCATGGAGATTTTCTCCACCCCTAGGGGAGCTTTTTCCAGAAGTGAAGCCACGGTCATCAGCAGCATGTGGTATGAATTAGGAGGAGCTGAGCAATCTGCCAGCCTCCTTTCTAACCCCGCCCCATCACCTGGAGCTGGAAACCCTTACCTCTCTGGTCCGGCAGCCAGACAGGCCGGTTGCCCCACGTGCACCTCCGCTCAGGTGTCCTTCTCCAGCAGCATCTGTCCCATGTTGTCTCTCCCTGGCTTTCAACACTCCCACAGCACCACACTGCAAAGGGAACCAGGCTCTAAACTCATCCAGAAATGGAGGGAACTTTAAGCCTGGCCCTGATCTGTCTTTCCAGAAATTTCTTCCACTACTACTCACCCAGAGGAAGGTTGCTTGGGGGTTTTGAGGGGAGGGATAGGTCAGGGTATACAAGGGTCTAAAGACAAATGCAGGCAGACCTATGCCCCTTCTTCACTCCTGCCTCAGCCCATGCAGAGGAAACTGTGCCCTTTCTGAAGAAACGTTTCCAGAACTCTCCTTCCTAAGGGAATAGGAGTGACACCCAAACTGGTGGTAGAAAAATAGCTGAGTATTTATTGGGACTCTCCATCCCCCAGCCCCCTCCTCCCTCTCCCTGTGGGTAAGCCTGCAGTGGCCAGTTCTGCCTGTGTCTGGGTGGACCCCTGAAATTCAGTACGGGCAGTAGTAGAAAGAAGCCTGACCGTGGCCACACACCCAAGGCCCGTTTTCCAACGTCCATCGTGAATTGTTGTTGTTGTTTCTCCTACGTTCAACAGACTGTGATTGACTGAACCTCAGGATCCGTTCCCCTTCGCTTCCACAGTAACTGAAGGTTTTCACTGTGTACTGGGCTGCCCAGAATAATGACGACATTTCCCATCCGCCCCTGTGTTTAGCGTGGTCGCATGATTAATTCGGCCTTCTCCTGTGAATTAAAGGGGCACCCCCAACTTCCGGATAGTAACTTGCACTGGAAGGGGACCTGCCTTTCCTCCAGCTGGCTTTACCAGAATAAGGCTGGGGTTTTGGTCCCTAACTGCCTTTGTGTCTCTATCTCATCAAGCTCAGGGCTTGAGGGGAAGAGTGTTTCAAATTGCAACAATGAATACTATCATGATCCACTGTGAGTAGCTACCACCCAATGAGGTAGGCAGTCTCTACTCAGCCTAATAATAATAATATCACCATCACATTGATAGTGACTTATTGCTTACTCCCTTCCAATCCATGAACACAGCCCAGGCATGATTTGGTTTAGTCCCGAGAGGCTGGTTTTATTAACTCCATAGGAAACTAAGGCTCAGAGAGGTTAAGTAACTTGGCCAAGGTCACACAGCTAGCAAGGTTCAACTCAAGATTATCTGTGAGGCCAACGCTCTTAACGACACTATTTTGCCTACCCCAAATAGCAACCACTACCATTTTTTGCATGCTCGCTTTATGCCAAGGGCTCAATAAAGCCCTTTACATATATTAATTAATAATCCTCCAGCATATCTACAAGGCAGACATTCTCCCCCCGACCCACCCCCCCCGCCCTTTACAGATGAGGACACAGCTATGGAGAGGTGAGGAGATGGTGTCTCCTGCTCTAAGAAGAGGTGTGCATCTCCCAAGGGGCAGCTCTTGCCTGCTCATGAACCTCCCAACAAGCTGACCTCTGAATCCAACTGGCATTCCCCACCCTCCACCCCCAAGGCCATGGCTTACTTATGAGGCCACAGAGGAATGACCACATTTCTCAACTTCCTGAACCCACAGGCCACACCCCCAGAAGCAGAGGCTGTTGCCTTTGTGAAGAGTAGTCAGGCTGGGTAAGGGAACAGCTCCATAATTTCCAGCTTGGCAATGGTCCCTGGGATGGCCTCCTGGCCCTCACTCTCTCTCACTGAATCCCAAATTCCATAACAAACCAGGGTCTGGGCCCTGAGGCTAGTTATCTAGTTCAGGTGTCTGCAAACTACTGCCCAAGGGCCAAATCTGGCCTTGTTTTTGTACCACACAGGAGCTGAGAATGGTTTTCACATTTTTAAGTGGTGGGGAAAAAATTTAAAAAAGAATAATAGTTCATGATGTGAAAATTATATGGATTTTTGACTGCCTCTAACCATAGAATGTGGCAGAAGTGACACAGAGTGACTTCTGAGGCCACGCAGCTTCTGTAGTTTTCTTTTGGGAGATGTACCTTTGAAGCCCTGAGCTGCCATGTAAGAAACCCAGCCACCCTAAAGCCACCACACTTGACATACCATGAAGAGAGATCACCCAGAGATAGAGAGAGCTGCCTGGGGAGCCACAGCTGTTTGAACCCACAGCCAGCATCAGCATCTGCATCAGCATCTTCATCAGCATCAGCATCTGCATCAGCATCTGCATCAGCATCAGCATCAGCATCAGCATCTTCATCAGCATCAGCATCTTCATCAGCATCAGCATCTGCATCAGCATCGGCATCTTCATCAGCATCTTCATCAGCATCAGCATCAGCATCTGCATCTTCATCAGCATCTGCATCAGCATCAGCATCTGCATCAGCATCGGCATCTTCATCAGCATCTTCATCAGCATCAGCATCAGCATCTGCATCTTCATCAGCATCTGCATCAGCATCAGCATCTGCATCAGCATCTGCATCAGCATCAGCATCAGCATCTTCATCAGCATCTGCATCAGCATCAGCATCAGCATCTGCATCTTCATCAGCATCAGCATCAGCATCTGCATCTGCATCTGCATCTTCATCAGCATCAGCATCTTCATCAGCATCAGCATCTGCATCAGCATCTTCATCAGCATCAGCATCTGCATCAGCATCAGCATCTTCATCAGCATCAGCATCAGCATCAGCACCGACTGTGAGTCAGTGAGACTTCAGGGATTTCCGACGCCAGCTTTCCTGCAAGCCACCCTAGCTGACACCATGTAAAGCAAAGACAAGCTGTCCCTGCTGAGCCCTGCCTAGCTTGCAGATTTATGAGATTAGTGAATAAATAAAGGCTGTTTTTTAAGCCCCCAAAGGTTAAGTGGCATGTTCAAGGTCATCGCCAGCTTGTAAGTGACAGAATTCCACCTCTGTTCAACTCCAGAGCCTCTCTGCCCTTTGCAGTGTGAGGATGTGTTCAAAGAGCTTAGCCCAACAAAGGGGCTCACACTTTGACAAACTCGCATCAGAATCGTGTGGGGATCTTGCTAAAAACGTGGATTTCTAAGTCCTAACCCAGACCTAGTGAATTAGAACCTCAATGTTATGCATTTTAATAAGTGGCCCGGGAGGGTCTTCACCACAGTAACAGTTCCCACCTGTCAGTCTAAGATGCAGATGGGAATGCAGTCACCAAACACCAGCTAACTGACTTCAAGGACTGCTTCCCAGTGGCCAGCTGTGGACCAGGCGCTGCTCTGACCCCTGGGGAGTCATAAAAGAAAACAACACATAAAGAGCAAAACAAAGAAATGAAAGATAAAATGACATAAAAACAGAGAAAGCCCCCAACCTCGTGCAAATTTCAGTTTAGGGCAAGTATGAGCCTTGGTGTTAGGGAAATAGATGACAGAAAGCAAGCAAAGAATAAGATTATTCCAGAGAGTATTAAGTGCTGGGAAGGAAATCAGACGGGATGACGGGGCACAGTGGAAGGCAGAGGCCGTTTCAGACAGCGGAAGAGGGAGGAGGTCAGGGGAAAAGGTTCCAAGTGTGACAGCAAGGGTCAGGCATGCTGGGCACTTGACGTACATCACTCCATTTGATGCTCATGGCTTCCCTGCACAGGATTTATTAGGGTTCCCACCCTCCACCCGCTTTTACACAAACCTCCTTCTGGAGTCTCCATCTCAATCAGTGGCAAATCCACCTTTCCCATTGATATGAGTGTCCCGTGGCTGCTAAAACAAAGTACCACAACCTAGGTGGCTAGAACGACGGAAATTTATTCTCCCCCAGTTCTGGAGGTCGGAAGTCAGACGTCAAGGTGTCCACAGGGTTGGTTCCTTCTGGAGGCTCTGAGGGCACATCCAGCCCGTCCTGCCCCTCTAACTTCTGGTGGCTGCCCGGCCATCCTTGGCGCTCCTAGACTTGTAGATGCATCACTCCATCTCTGCCCCCATCTTCCCATGCCCTTCTCCTCTGTGTGCCTCTGTGTCCTCTCCTTTTCTTACAAAGACATCTGTCATTGGATTGAGGGTCCACCTTAATCCAGGATCATCTCATCTTGAGATCCTTAACTTAATTACCTCTGCAAAGACCCTTTTCCCAAATAAGGTCACCTTCACTGGTTCAAGGGGTTGGAACTCAGGCACAGCCTTTGGGGGGGCACTACTGAACCCACGACACAGTTTCTCAGGTCAAAACATTTGTGGTCACTCTCGATGGTGACTCTCTCTCTTATAACCCACCTCCAAGCCATCAGCCAAACCTACTGGTCCCAGCTTCAAAATATACCCTGAATATCTTCCTCACACACCTCCCCGCCCCGCTTTCCTCTCATCCCCTCCCACCTGGACTCTCGTGGCCGCCTCCTCTGGGCTCCCTGCCCCCTCCCTGATGCCCCACGCTCAACATAATAGCAGAAGGGCTCTGTCAAAATCCGGCCAATCAAGTCCTTGCTCTGCTCAAAACTTCGCAGTAGCTTCTCATCTAAATAAGAGTACAGTGAAGGTCCCAGTGAAGTTCCAGAAGGCCCAGGTCTCCCCGCATCACTCCCCCCCCCATCCTCCTCTTGCTCCAGCCGTGCTGGCCCCCCATCCTCCTCTTGCTCCAGCCGTGCTGGCCCCCCATCCTCCTCTTGCTCCAGCCGTGAGGGGCCCCCTCGCTGCTCCCGAATAACAGCTGTGCTTCTGCTCAGGGCTTTCTTCTTGCTGTTTCCTCTGCCTGGATCGCTCTTTCTGGAAACATTTCTCAAACATTTTCTTCTCTCTTCCGCGTCAAGTCTTTGTTTAAATGGCCTCAGCTCAGTGAGACCAAATTTAACCAGAAATCTGGACAGGGGAAGGCCCGGTCCAAACCTCCAACACTCCTAAGAGGAGCACTGCTGCGAGCATGTGTGGAGTGCAGGAGAAGAGGGTCCGGGTGGCCAGTGCGCCCACCATCCTCCTGCACACAGCTTGGTGGAGTGGCATTTCCTTCTCGCCTTTTGGTTCGGCCTGGAACGGTATTTGCATAATCCCGTGAGATTTCTGTTTCTTGTTTTTCATCTTTAGAATCAACCTTTTGTTTTCTTTTGCTTTTCATGATGGGAGGTACATTTTATAAACCTCAGCCTGGCAATCCTGATGTATATGAAAGTATTTCTCATACTCAATCCCACTCCGCAAACTTGGGGGAGGTCTAGGTGCCAGGTACTGGACAACACACTTGATGGGGATTATCTCCTTCAGCTCTCAGAAAGCCCCAAATACTGCAGATGTGCAGACAAGCTAGAGAGGTCAGGGGGCCTGTTCAAAGTCATAAAGTTGCCACATGTCACAGCTGGGATTTGAGCCCAAGCTTTTGACATCAGAGCACATGCTCTTAACTATTAAGCTACATCCTCTGTTCCCTTTAAGCCAGATTATCTCAGCCTCAATGCTACTGATATTCTGGGCCAGATAATGCTTTGCTGTGGGGGCCTGTGCTCTACTCTGTAGGGTGTTTGGCACCATCCCTGGCCTCTACCTTTTAGATGCCAAGAACACACCCTGTGACAATGGAAAATGTCTCCAGATATTGCTGAACTTCCCCGGGGGGCAAAATCGCCCTGGTTGAGAACCTCTGCTTTAACCCAAGTTCTCCCCTCTGGTCTTTGAGTCCCAGTGATTCCCGATCAACTCCACTGTCTACCCCTCCCCACCATGGCCATCCCACTGGGCTCCCCATGAAGGAGATCCCACTTCCTCTGAGCTCCACCCTGCCACCCTATAGCCAATCTCTAGGATTCTAGAAAGAGCTGATGGGGCATTAAGAATAAGAGAAGGAAGGTAAAACAGATAGCAGAATAGCCAATACGTTGGCAATGCCACCTTGGGGGAGATAAAGAAACCCAAAGCAGAGCCTTGAAATACTTTTCTATTGGAGTAGGTGGGGTAGAGTCAAGTAGATTGTGAAAGAGGGGGACAGATTCTCAGCTAGAGAGATCATGGCTGCCTCTGGGGCATAGGAGTGGAGACATACTCCTGAGAACAGAAGGAGATTGCTCCTTTCATTTTGCTGAGCCAAATTTACCTAGGATCAATAAGTCACTCCTATCTCCAGATCTGAAAGAAGAGAGTTTGTCCCAGGTAATGAAGACTTAGGGTCAATGAATGATGGAGGAAGCACCAGGGGACTCCTTGGTCCCCAGCACTGTTCTGGGTGATCAGAACTCCAGTTCTCCTGGGCTGATCTAGTCATACTACATCACTGATGGTAACAGAGACTGCTGATTGTCAGCCAATGTCCAAAGACTACATTTCTTAGCATCCCATGCAGCTAGATATGACCACATGACTATGGCTTGACCAAGGAGACATAAAAAGAACTTGGGTGGGGTTATTACCAGGAAGGTTCTGTAGAAGGGAGGGTGTGAGGGCCTTTTGGCTCTTCAGTTTCTTCTGGCTGCTGTCCTAGAAGGTAGATGTGAAGCCTGGAACTGAAGCAGCCACTTTGAATCATAAGATGACCTTGAAGTTGGTGGCCACATGCTGAAGATGGCAGAACAGAAAGACAGTCATCTGGATCTCTGATATTTTTATAAGAGAATAATAAACTTTGATCTTATTTAAGGCATAACATATTGGGGGGGCATTCCGTTATATTTAGTGAAACCTAATCCTAACAGATATAATTGGTTATAGATGGAAATCTGAAGTTGGACTCATCCTCTGAACTTTTTTTTACAAATGCAGCCCTGCACATTTGAGATTGTTTAGACTTTACAGAAACTCAAAGCTCTCTGTTTTAATGGCACATCTTGGGACAAGGAGCAAGAAAGGGAACAGGACTGGTATTGCTGTGTAGACAGTGCTAATTACAGCAATTGTAAGTGACAAACAAAAGTGGTTTCTTCGCTGGGGGTGAGGATGAGGATGGGAATGGGAGGAGGGTAGAAGGTGGGGATGAGCTGGAAATGTATTCCACGGATGGGGATAAAACGTGTGTTTATGTGATTAGCAGAATTAGATGCGGGTCAGTGTCCAGAGCTGGGGTTTGTAAATAGCCTTTTGAGCAGTTGCACATTTTTTCTGGTTTGATCAAAATGAAACATCATTAGAAACAGCTCCATTGCCAATTGTCATCTCTGCCAGAGCCTTGGGAGGTGCCCTCCGGTCACGTCAGGCTGGATGTAATTGGCTTTGAAGTTTGTATATGTGAAGTGCTTTGAGGATTGCAGGCTAACAGAACTTTGGCAGAGGAAGAAATTTTGAGAGTCCATTTACCAATATGGGTCCAGCCTTAACTACAAAAACATCAAGCAGTCATAAAATGCAGCCTTTGCTGAATGAACCTGAAAACAGGTTCAAGTGGGGTAAGCTCTCAGCCATCTAGAAGGAGTGAAGTCGCCTTAAGATGCAATGGCTGGGAACCAGATTGTCCTAGGCCTGTGGGCCAGTGGGGTTAGACTAGCCGGCTTCAAATCCCTGCTCGATCATTTAGCAGCCACTGTCACCCTAGCCAAGTCACTTCATCTCTCTGTGCCTCAGTGTCCCCATCTATAAAATGAGGACAATATTAGAAGCTAGCACATATTGATAAAGTGCTTAGAACGATGCCTGGTTCATAGATGTGCAATATACCTGAATTAATATTACTACTATTATTATTATTCCACAGTTTCTATTCCAAGTTAGCCCTCCTGAAAAGAGTTGTTTTTTTAAATTGCATGATGTTTAGTTTGTACGCTTTTATCATATTTATTCCATTAACAATTGAACAAGGAGAAAGTTCAGAGTCATTTCTATTTCTTGTTCTTATTTTAAAGCAGATAACACTGGAAGAAGTTTAAAAACACCAAATACAAATGGATTTAAAATTTTAAAACAACCCAGCAAAATAGTTGCAGGCACGTCCAAATCTCTTGCTTAAAAAAGAAATAGGTCAGATTTCACCCTCAGTTTACTTTATGATTAAACTGGTTTCATGAGTTTGTTTCCAAATTTAGGTGAGTTTTATGTGGAGAAAGGAGATCCACGGAACTTTTGCTCTACGGAAAGGCCAGGAGGTCATTCCAGGCAAGAGGCGATGGGGCGGGTGTGATGTCCAGTTGATATCAGGAAGCATTTGGCACTGGGGAGATTGCTGGGCCCAGCTGTGCGCTATCCTTCCTGAAGCCTTCTGTCTTTCATGGGAATGCCCACCACGCTGACATCTGCTCACCAAAAAAGAGAGCTGGCTGACAGTGTTAACCCAATACTCGGTTAAGTCGGGAAGAATTGGGGACTTCAGCCTTTGGGTTTTATGCTCAATCAGATGGTATAGATGGCATCTGTGGTTTGGGCTGTTACCTTTTGTAACAGCACCCTGATTTGCTCTGGGGGGACACCTCCCCTCTGTTCTCAATCTAGACTGTATGGGTGGAGTTGCTCCTATTCCAGACCAGAGGGCAGGCACATAACCCAGGCCTGGTCAATCAAAACACCACATACCCACGGCTGCAGGGATTGGTTCAGGAATGGACACCTGACCCAGGATGGGCCAATCGCAGTTGGCCCCAAGATTTTTGCTGGAACTATTGCGAAAGAGATGCTCTCTTTCAGCTGAGGTTCCTCAACCTGTTGAATGTGAGTCCAGAGTTGTTGGTGGGGATGGAGTGGGGAGGTTAAGCCCGTGTTTGGGAAGTACTTGCCTGAGGATATAGCCAAAATAGAGGAAACGAGATCAAGGGAGAGAGATTCCTGGAAACACTGCATCCTGAATCCTGCCATGCCCTGACTTTTCTGTTACATGAGCTAATGCATTTCCTTTTTTGGCTTAAGTCCATTTCAACTGATTTCCTCTTACTTTGACCAAAAGGCTCTTGACTCACCTAAGTGGAGAACTGAGACCTTAGGCCATAGTTCCCCCTTGGGAAGCAGACACAGATAAGAAGAAAAAGTTGGCAGTGGAAGAAGAGGAAACCTTACTAGGAGGTCAGAAGCCAGCTGGGGACCTGTGTAAGCTACCAGGGTGCCAGGACATGAAAAAATGGTCACCACGGATGTTTGTCATGACGACCCTGAAGGGCCATCGGTAGACACAGAGCTGCGTTTGTGCCCTCCCCAGTGGTGACACGGACTACGCTCAATCATGCTCCTTTCCTCTCCAAGTCCTTTCGTCACCATCCTTCTCATACCAGCTGGAGGGCCTATTACACTGTTCTGGGCACTTGTAACCAATGACAGCTGCCAAAGGTGAAGGGCAGAGATGGAACCAAGGAGTCAGAGCAAAGACTGTTACAGTCAACCCATGGCAAAGGGGAGGAATGAATGAATGAATGAATGTCACTAACATTTATTGAGCATTTGCTGTGGGCAAGGAATGTTCCAAGCCCTTTATACATATCCTCTCATTTGATCCCCACAATTCTCCCAGGTGGGTCCTATGATAATCCCCACTTTACAGATGAAAAAACTGAGGCACGGAGAGATGACCTTGCCCAAGGGCACATACTTAACCAACAGCAGAGTCTTAATCACTGCGGAATCAGTGAAAACTCACTGAGCCCTACTCCATGCCAAGCACTGTGCCAAGTACAAGGGAAACAACTGTGTGTGAAAACACTCATAGACCCTGTTCACACAGCAGTTTTCATCATCTGAAATTATCTTAGGAAATATACTAATTTGTATACCAGTTTCTTATCTGTCTTCTCCATCAGAATGTTTGTTCCATGAGGGGAAGAACCTCACTGGTCTCATTCACAGTCTTACCTGCAGGGCTGAATGGGACCCGGCATACAGTAGGCACTCAGAATTTGTTCAACAAACAAGTAGCTCTAGAACAGAGTTTCTCAATGTCGTTACTGCTGACATGTGGGGCTGGGTCATTCCCCGTGGTGGCAGCTGTTCTGTGCATTGTGGGGTGTTTAGCAGTATCCCTGGTCTCCACCCTCTAAATGACAGTAGCACCCCTCTCCACTCCATCCCCCATGGTTGTAACAACCACAAATGTCTTTGGACATTGCCAAATGTTCCTGGGGAGGCAAAATTCTTCATCTGGAGAGTTAGAATGACTGCACAGATGACACGCATAATCAGGAACTTAACATCGGAGGGACTGACATAACACATATCTGACACAGGGTAGTTGGTACCTACAACAAGCTCCTGAACCATCTGTTATGTGAGCGAGCACGATTGGGCCTGAAAGCTAAGAAATGACTTGAGCCACAAGTATGTCGCAATTCCCCGTTAGCCCTCGAAACCCTGAAATCTATACATCTGTAGTGGTGAGACGGAACATTCAGACCCTGAATGATGTCAAGATGCAAGTGGGCCCAAACTTAATCGTTCCAAGAGGTATCCTATTTCAGAGGTTCTGCTGGTCTGAGGAGAGACCGTTTCTCAGGAGGGTGCCATTTGCAGATGGCAGCAAAAACATAATGTCATTTGCCTTTGCCACAACTGGCAAAAGTGAATTTTCATCGAGAGGGTTCTTACTTCCTTTGAGTGGCTTGTTTCTTCCCAGTGATAGAACTGGAGAAAAAAAATTCCAAAAGTGAACATCTCTCTTGGTGCCCCTGCAGCACCCCAAGTTGTTCCTTCTCCGGGGTTCTAATATAATACAAATAAATAAGATACAAGGGTGTAACATACAGCCCAGGGAACAAAGCCAATATTCTATAATAACTTTAAATGAAGCATAATCTATAAAAATATCGAATCACTATGTTGTACACCTGAAACTAATGTAACACTGTAAATCAACTACACTTCAAGAAAATCACATATGTAATATATAAATCATATACTACATATAAATTATGTGTGTGTCTTGTTTTTTTCCAGGTGTTTGTAGCCATTATCTCATTTAATTTTTACAACAGCTCTACTAGGTAGGAGTTACTACCCCTACTTTATTGATGACTAAGACTGAGGCATACAGAGGCTAAGTGACCTGCCCAGGGTCACCTGTAATATTCTCTATCACCAAACACAGCACCACCATCCACCAGGTCACTCTGACCAAAACAGTGTCCCTTGATGTTCCCATTTCCCTCCACCCATGCATCCAATCCATGGGCAGGTACCATGGGCTCTCCTTCCAATAGATGCCCCAGATCTGGTCACGGGTCTCCCCTACCTCAATGGCCAGCTTGGTCCAGGCCACCCCTGGCCTGCAGGCCTGCATCAGCCTCCCCCTCTGCTCCTGCTCCTTATTTCCAGCCCCAGTGTCCAGGCCATCCTCACTGGGCGGCAATCAGCCCACTGAAGTGCCAGCCAAGGCTCCCATGGGCCCGAGGACCAGTCCAGGCTCAGAGTGGAGGCCAGGAGGCCTCGGCTATGTGCCCTGAGCTCTCCTCCCAAGATTCTTCTTTGCATTCAGTTCCCTTGACCACGCCTCCCATACATTTATTGAGCACCTACTGCATGCCCACTCTTCACATTCCCAGCACTGGGGATATGGTGGTGGGTGAACAGGTGAAGTTCCTCCCCTCATGGAATGGACATTTGTGGCCTGCTCTCTAATCCAGCCATTCTCTCTTCCTTCTGGGCCCCTGCACAGCTGGTCCCCATGCCCAGAACGACCTCCCACCCTCCCTTTCTTTCCTTCTGAAACACAGCTAATTCCTGCCCCTCTGTAGAGGTCATCTGTTGCTGCATAACAAATTTCCCCAACAACAGAGTAAATTAAAACAACAACATTTTAAATCTCAGCCTTCTAGGGGTCAGGAATCAGACGCTGCTGAACTGGGTCCTCTGGCACTGGGTCATCCCAAGGCCTGACTGAGTAGGCCCCTCGCTTGCTGGCATGACTGTGGCAGAATTCAGCTCCTCATGGGGTGTTGGACTGAGGGTCTCAGGTCCTCACAAGCCATTGGCCAGAAGTCTTCCTTCGCTCCTCACTATGTGGGCCTCTCCACGGCACATGCAACAACACGGCAGCTGGCAGAGTGAGCGGGCAGGAGGGCGAGAGGGAGTGCCAGTAGGATGGAAATCAGAGTTCAGAACCTAATCCTGGAAGTGACATTCCATCATTTTGCCACATTAAAAAAATTTTTTTTTGATGTGGACCATTTTTAAAGTCTTTATTGAATTTGTTACAATATTGCTTCTGTTTTGTGTTTTGGTTTTTTGGCCGCGAGGCATGTGGGATCTTAGCTCCCTGACCAGGGATCGAACCCGCAACCCCTGCATTGGAAGGCAAAGTCTTAACCACTGGACCGCCAGGGAAGTCCCCATTTTGCCGCATTTTATTCTCTGGAATCAAGTCACCAGGTCTAGGCCACACACGAGGAGGGGGTGACACAAGGATGTGAATAGACAAGGTGGGCAGGGATCACTAGGGGCCATGGCAGAAGCTGTCTACCACACCTTCTTTCAGCATTAAATGTCAATGCCTCCTCCTCAGAGGCCTTCTCTGATTCCTGTGTTAGGAGCCCCTTCTTTGAGCTCATACAACTCAGGAATCCCCGCATGGTACTTAATACATTACTATGTGTGAGCCCTGTTGATGAGCCCCTTTACCTCACCAGACTGGGGGCTCCTGAAGGACAGAAACTCTATCTTATCAGTTTACTCTTTGTTGTATTCCCAGCCCTGTCCACTCTGAGCACACAGCTGGGCTCAGTGTTTTTTTAAACCAAATGTTTCTTCACTAGTTGAAAAGTAGTGACATATATCAGTTCATAGTCATTATTTCACAGATGCGTATAACATTAGACTAGACAGAACTTAAAACAAGAATAATCCTTACAGGCCATCTAATAGTGAGTATCTGATTTATTTTATTTTGTAACAGAATTCTGTCTGAATTCAAATTCCTGCCCCCTCCTCACATGGGCTGTGGAAACTTGGACCCATCCACCCATTTCCTCATCTATATAATGGGGATAATAGTTGACTTTCATTAGATATACAGATAGCCAACAGGCACACGAAAAGATGCTCAACAGTGTTAATTATTAGAGAAATGCAAATCAAAACTACAATGAGGTATCACCTCACATCAGTCAGAATGGCCATCATTAACAAAATATACAAATACCAAATGCTGGAAAGGGTGTGGAGAAAGGGGACCCTCCTACACTGTTGGTGGGAATGTAAATTGGTGCAGCCACTATGAAGAACAGCATGGAAGTTCCTCAAAAAACTAAAAACAGAGTTGCCATATGATCCAGCAATCCCACTCCTGGGCATATATCTGGACAAAACTATAATTCAAAAAGATATATACACCCCTATGTTCATGGCAGCACTATTTACAATAGCCAAGACATGGAAACAACCTAAAAGTCCATCAACAGATGAATGGATAAAGATGTGGTACATACATACAATGGAATATTACTCAGCCATAAAAAGAATGAAATAATGCCATTTGCAGCAACATGGATGGACTTAGAGATTATCATACTAAGTGAAGTAAGTCAGAAAGAGAAAGACAAATACCATATGATATCTCTTATATGTGGAATCTAAAATATGACACAAATGAACTTACCTACAACAGAAACAGACTCACATAGAGAACAGACTTGTGGTTGCCAAGGGCTGGGGGAGGGATGGAGTGGGAGTTTGAGATTAGCAGATGCAAACTATTATATACAGAATGGATAAACAACAAAGTCCTACTGCAGAGCACAGGGAACTATATTCAATATCCTGTGATAAACCATAATGGAAAAGAATATGAAAAAGAATGTATGTATGTATACAACTGAATCACTTTGCTGTACAGCAGAAATTAACACAACATTGTAAATCAACTACAGTTCGATAAAATAAATTTTAAAAAATAGTTGACATTCATTGAGCACCTACTATGTACCAGGTATATACTTTATGTACATAATCTCACTTAATCTGCTAAACCACCTGACGAGGTAGATAATACTGCTGCTACTCTCATTTTAGAACAAAGACAAATGAGGTGCAGAGAGATGGAGTCACTTGTCTAAGTTGAAAGAGGCAAGGATTCGAATCTAGGCTACCTGGGTCCAGAGTCCACCTAATGCATCAGGTTATTGTAAGGGTTCAAAGTGATTATGTGCATGCAGTTTTAGCTCAGTGACCAGCATAAGGCAAACACCCAATAAATGTTGCCTTATAAGTTTAACTTCAGCTGAATATAACAGAAACTGAAATACAGCTTTTAAAATGTGAGCTTCATTCCTTTCACGGAGAGGGCAGGACAGGGCTGGCACAGCAATGCTGTAATACCATTAATACCCCAGGCTCCTGATCAACCATCTCACACAAGCTTTCATGTTCAATGATGAATCATGGTCCAAAGTGGCTCAGAGCTCCAGCCATTCCATTGCAGTTCCAAGCAGGAAAAAGGAGACAAACGGAGGAAGGACCAAAAGGGCTCACCTTCCAGTGAGTGAATAAACTCTTTATTAAGAGCCTTTATTAAAAGCCCCATCTGGTGACTTCAGCTTATATCTCACTGGCTACCCACACTATAAGCAGGGCTGGGATTGGGGTCCTTTAGCTAGACACAATGCCACACTAAATAAAACTGAGGTTTTGTTAGTGAAGAAGGGAAAAATAGATAGTGAGTAGGTAACTAAGAGTTACCTTGTATACTTTACATTATTAGTACAAATAAACAAGGCGAGGCCTGTTTATTTATACTATTAACCAGAAGTCCCACATATAAGAACGGATTGCTTGCATTGAAGTGGGGAGGGGTGGGTGCCCTCAGCTCCCTCCGTGCCCCTCACTGTGACTTTGAATTAACTGGAGAGGTCCCCAGGAGGGCCACACAGTGTGAAAACTCCCTCTTAACCTTGGTTTTTTCACTTCTCTGCACCTCTGTTTCATCACTTGGAAAATGGGAATGATAAAGGCACAACTCCATAAGACTGGGATGAGGACTGAATGTGACCAAACAATGTACATCTTGGTCCAATACCCGGCACTCGGTCCACATAATGCTGCTATTCTAACCTGGAGAGAGAGAAAGCAGCAAAGCCTAACTTCTGGGCCTGGGACTTCTCAAAAAGTGCTCTCTTGGCTTTTTTCTTTTTTTTTTTAAAACCAATGTACTGAATCCCACTTGGTTGGCAGGAGGCCACGGGCGAATTTGGGGCAGCACAAAACACAGCAGAGTGCCAGGGTGTACCCCACCGCAGTATTTTTCCACAGACTCTGCCCAGTTTGCCCTGGCTCCCAGTGGGAGCTGTGGTCCCCGCAGAACAGCGCGTCCTAGGCAGACCGAGTGGTGCTGCCCCGCAGTGACTCATGCCTGTCTGTGGGGAGCCAACGCCAAAGCTGGCACGCCCCACTGCCAAGTGGGCCTCGGCTGGTCCTGCTTCCCCCTGGGGCTGGAGCTGCCCCAAGCTTCTTTGCTGATCCTCAGCACCTTGGGCCCAACCCGGATTCCATCCTGATGGGTCATTTATGGCCTGTGCTCAATCCAGGGCCTGAAACATGCACACTTAACTTCCCACAACACGGATTCAACAGACCCCAATTCAGACAAAGAGCACCACGAAGTGTAGTGATTCCTCAGGGGAACAGACAGAGCCCCCTCTTCTTCCCTCCCCACCCAAATTCCAGCTGTTATTAAGACCACAGATTTGAGGACCTGGGTTTGATTCCTGGCTCTGCCACGACTTGACTGTGTGGTCTGAAGTAAGTAATATAACCGCCGTGGGCCTCAGTTTCTTCATCTGGCAAATGGGGATCATCCCATTTGGTGAGGATCGAAGGAAGCAATGCATGGGAAGGGTCATGCCTGGCGCTGAGACATACGCAAGGTCACAAGCCACTATCATCTCAGCACAGAGCTTTCCATGCCTCACAGTCAGGCCCCTTGTCATCTCTCTGACCTCATCTTTACCATCTTCCCCGCTTCACCTGGTCCAGCCACATCAGCCTCTTTGCTGATCCTCTGACACACTCAAGCTCCGGCCTCAGGGCCTTTGCACCTGCTGATCCCACTGCCTGGAAGACTTTTCCACACAGTTAAATCCTTCAACTCTTTTCAGTCCTTCATCAACCATCACCTTCATAGTGAGGCCTTCCCTGCCCACCTTACCTAAAAGTGCAATTCCCTCCACCCCACCAGTCCCATTCCCTGCTTTATTTTTCTCCATAGCACTTAACCTTAATCTGGCATTATTTGGGGCTTCGTCTGTCTCTCTCTATGTATTAGTTATCTATTGCTGCATAACAAATTACTCCCAAACTTAATGGCTTAAAACAACAAACACTGATTATCTTAGAGTTTTTGTGGGTCAGGAATGTGGGAGCAGCTTAGCTGGGTGGTTCTGGCCCAGGGTCTCTCCTAAGGTTGCAGTCAAGATGTCGCTGGGGCCGTGGTTTAATTCAGAGGCTTGACTGGGGCCGGAGGGTCTGTTTCCAACATGGCTCCCTCACATGGCTGTGGGTGGGAGGCCTCAGTTCATCACCTTGTGGACCTTGCCACACTGGGCTGCTTCAGCATCCTCACAACATGGCAGCTGGGTTCCCTCAGAGTGAGGGATTCAGGAGAGAGCATGATGGAAGGTACCGTGTCTTCACAAGCTTACCTCAGAAGTCACCTCCATCACCCCTTTATATTTGTGTGTGTGTGTGTGACATCAGTCATCCCTATCCAGGATGGAAGGGGACCACGTAAGGGTGTGAACACCGGGAGGCAAGGAGCACTGGGGCCATCCTGGAGGCTGGCTACCACAGCTTAGAAGCATGTAAATATCATGAGAGCAGGACCATATCTGTTTTGTTCACTGCTGTGTCTTCAGTTTCTAGAACAATGCTTGGCACATAATACATTCTTAATCCATTTTGTTGGATGATTGACCGAATGAATGGATGAATGGGACCAGGTGGAACTCAGCCAAAGCAGAACATACAGACTGCTCTGAGGAGAGGTGGAGCTTGGCTCTCCAACAAGTCCTTCCCCTGGGCAGCCTGTGAAGGACGCCAACCATTCGCTACAACTTCGGAATCATGGGGAAATAAAAGAAAAAGCAACAGCTTCTGAACACAAAGCCACTCTCTCATAGTACTCCCACAATGTTCCAATATGCAGGAGAGACATAAGGCTGTGTTGTAAAGGGCGCTGGGTTAGATGTTAGAAGGTCAGGCATCAAGTCCTGGCTTAGATACTTAATTGATAAACTACCGAAGTTTAGTTTGTTATTTTTAAATGGGAGTAACTGCACCTATTCTGCCTATTACCCAGGGATATAGTTCATTTATTCATTCATGCTCATCACTTAATCATCACCCTGGACTTCATGGATTCACAGTTTAGTGAGAGACTCAGATGGGTTGGTACATTCTGAAAACAGTACCACACACTCTTATGTGCCTTGATAAATTCAGATTGTGCTAAATTTTGTGTACATCATCTGTATGCAGTAGATATTTTTAATCCCCATTTTACAAGTGAAGCAATGCAGTTTCAGAGAGGTTAAGTAACTTGTTCTAAGTCATACAGCTAGTAATTCTAAAACACAGAATCTAGGTTTTCTGACCTCCAAGCCTTTCCTATGACACCAGAACTTTTTCATAAAAGTTTTAAATGTCTACATTTAAACTGACAGTTGGGAGTGACATTTCTAATAAAAGCCCCAATCAATTCACTCACCGCCATTTACTTTTTGATGTAATAACTGTGGTGGATTCGGATTGTGTCAACTCAGCGAAGTCGGAATTCCCAGAATTCCTTCCCCTGCATAGTTGCTGGTTAGCATGGGCCACAGGAGACGTTTGAGGCAAGATCTGGAAGGTAGAAGTGGAGAAGCAGATCTACAGTTTTTACGCCTGGAGGGTGGGCGCAGCAGGCGCTGCTGTGGCTGCTTTTCTGCGGGCTGAGCTGGGTGGCCTGGGGCAGCAGCAAGCCCGCGGCCTCCAGCACCTGAGCGTCTTCTTTCAGCGTCTCCAAATCCTGGGCAGATGCCTGTTTGGTTCCGTGATGAAGAATACCACCTCCTCCTGCGGGTCCCTTGGGTGGGGCGACTCATCTGTCCTTGTGGCTTCCTCCTCGTCCTCAGCCGCTCCCAATTCTCATCCATCCTTCTTTTGTGGCGGCCACCTGCTGACACCCAGCCTCATGTGCAAAGAAACAGGTTCACATACGCTGTTGAACCAGCTCTCACATTTACATAAGGTCAAACTCCCAGGATAAATCCCTCCAGTTGATTTTCTTTCTCTGACCAAACCCTTATCCCATAATTGGAGGCTAATTCTCATTTCATATACCTTAAAATAGAAAAATCTAAGCCTATTTTCACAGCTCCACTGTTTTCAAATACCTATATCTAAAATCTATGAGCATGTAAGGAATACCCACATGTGCTACACATCATGGTTAAAAGCTCTGCTTGAAATTTTCTAGAAAGACACTCAAGACAACTGGCAGGTCTGTCTGGAGAGGGGCAGAGGGGCTGGAGTACGAGGGAATCCCCTTGCCTGTGACCCAGACTCTTCTCCCAATTCACTAGGTGGTTTTTCCCTGGGGCCCTGGACTTGGCTGTGGCTTTGAGGGCAGGAACACCTCCGAGCTGGCTGCCGGAGCATGCAGACCGGACCATCTAGTGGAAAATCCTGGTGCCAGCTTCAGCCTGTATTGTAAGCACACGGCTAGACTGAAGGGAAGTGCCCACTCACTGGGAAGTAATGTGTCTTGTTGGACAATGCCAGCGGCTACTATTTGATGTTCATAAACTTTTCCAGACTCTCAGAGCAGAAGATGAGCAACCTCACTTTTACAACCACTAATAGTACATTCCTAAGCTTGTACGTGTGTGCATACATATATGCATGAAAAGGACTGAATTGAGTATAAATCACAGAAGATGAAAGATCATTTTTCACCTCATCCATGATTCAGCTTCCATCAGCCTCAAGGAGAAAATAATCATTAACAAATAATTCCCCATTTATACAAAGGAAGAAATAGCAATCTGAAAATGTGCTGATGAGCCTCTTTTATTTAAAGGAGAAAAGGACAATTAGCAAATCCATGGAGGAACGAGATTTCAGTTAACCAAAAGAGGAAAGAACATTTTATGAACATTTTCGTTCAGTCATGAAATTTAATTAATTAATTAAAAATTATTCATTTAGTTATTCTATTTTAAAAGGTGGAAAGACTGACCTCAACTGTTTATCCCAGGGGTCAGCCCATGGCTGGCTGGTTGTTTTTATAAATAAAGTTTTATTGAAAGACAACCATGCTCATTCTTTCACTTATTGTCTATGGCTGCTTCCATGTTACCAGAGCAGTGTTCATTGGTTGGAACAGAGCTAAAATATTTATTATATGATCTTTTAATAAAAGTTTGCTAACCTCTGGTTTATTCTATAATCTTTGTGACCAGTAAGGTACACAAATACTTCCTGATCGCTTTCATGTTTTCAGTAAATAAATTGAGCTTCATTAGCAGGAAATCTAACACCTCCTCTGGGCTTCCTACTTCCTCACCACTCCCACTGTCCAAGAACTCTGAGATTTACTTGGTTCAAAGGGAGCCAGCCCTGCCTCCAAACTGGTGAGTCTGAACCATCCACTACATGCATTGATTCTCCTTGCCACTAGGGGTCACTGTTGAACATGGGATATGTACATCCATCCTGGCTCTCCTAGTGATCAGCCATTGATCCCAGACCAGTTGTACTAGGATTGCTGGGGCCTGAAGGGATCCCAGCTTACCTACCTGCCCTGTCGGAAGCAGCCCTCCCCAAAGCTCATTTGGGCTCTCAAACTTTGGCCAGGTGCTCCTGTCCTGTTGATGACGTCCCATGTGGGTTTCTTGTCCTTCCTAGTCAGTAGGTGTTAGGTGGGAGCTTCAGAGCCCACTCGGATGGGCTTTCCTGACTTCATATCTCAAGAAGCAATGGTTGGGTATCTGAGTCTCTTCCTTCCCTAGAGACCCTGGCTCCATGTGCAAAGCAATCCAGTCCCCCTCACCCCCACCACCAAGAACTAGGTCTTTATGGTGAGAAGCCTGCCTTTGTCAGGTCACAGGAATTCCTTTATAGCCACCCTCAAGCAATGGGTGTCTACTGGTCCCCTGTTGACATGAACTAAGAAAGACCAATTCTTTCCTGAACAAAGATGGTTTACTGTGAGGTGACCTGAGGAGAGGTGTGGGCAGGTTCAGGGAACTTATTACAAATCAAAGGAGGTGATAATCACGAACCCACTCAGCTAAGCCTTTGCTCACACCTGCCAGGCTCTTCCTTGTTTTTGGCAGCTTCTGAGATGACCCCAGTGATCTCCTCTTTCTGGCCTTCATGTCCTGGAGTGATCCCCTCCCCTTGAGTAACTTGTGTCTAACCAACAGAATACCTCAGTGTTGGGGGAAATGTCCCAACTGTGATTAAGTCCGACTTCAATCACGCTGGCAGACACTCCCTTGCTGGCTGTGATGAAGCAAGGCTAGGGAGGCTTATGTGGCCAACAGCCAGCTCACGTTGTGGGCTTCACTACGGAGAGGGCAATGTGATAAGGAACCAAGAGGGCTCCCCCTGGAAGCCAGTGAGGGGCTGAGGCTCCGAATCCTGCCAACAAACACATGAGGGAGCTTGGAAGTAGATCTGTCCCCAGTCGAGCCTTCAGAGGAGACCCCAGCCCTGGCTGACACTGACTGCATCCTTTTGAGATGCTGAAGCAGCGGATCCAGCCAAGCTGTGCCTGGATTCCTGACCCACTGAAACTGAGATCGTTTTAACTGGGTGTTGTTTAAAGCCACTAAGTTTGTGGTCATCTGTTATGCAGCAATAATTAACACACCCATCTCCAGACCATACAGGCACCAAACACATGAAAAGCTGTTAGGCTTTATAACTGTATCTACCTTTTAAGAGTTCTACATTTTTCAGTAAAGAGTGGCATGCAAGTAAAAATATTTCCCAGAAAAATAAAAAGCATGACCTAAACAGTTAAATATTTGGGATTGCCTGACGGTGAATGTCTAAGCAGAGTAACACATGGCTCACTCTTCCTCCTCAGTCCAGATGCTGAGTGGTGTTATAGATCAAATGTTTGTGTCCCCCCAAAATTCGTATGTTGAAATCCTAACCCCTAATGCGATGGTATTAGGAAGTGGGGCCTTTGGGAAGTGATTAGGTCAGGAGGGTAGAGCCCTCATGATGGGATTCATGCCCTTATAAAAGAGGCCCCAGAGAGCTCCCTTCCCCCTTTCATCACAGTGAGAAGATGGCCATCTATGAACCAGGAAGCAGGACCTCACTAGACACCAAATCTGCCAGTGCCTTGGTCTTGGACTTCCCAGCCTCCAGAACTGTGAGAAATGAAGTTCTGTTGTCTGTAAGCCACCCAGCCTATGGTGTTTTGTTGTAGCAGCCCGAATGGACTAAGACAGTCCCTCATGCAACCAAAGCTTTTTAAAGCTAACACTTACTGCAGGCATACCATGAGCCAGGCATGGGGCTATATGCATTAGCTGTATTATTTCAATAGATCCACCCCAAATCGCTTGTAAGGTGGTACTATTAGCTCTAGTTTTCAGATACGGAAACAGACTCAGAGAGGCTGTCTGACTTGCTCAGGCTCACACAGCGAGCGGGGAAGGAGTAAGGCTGGGATTTAAACCTAAGCAGTCAGATTCCAAAGCCTTCCCTCTTCACACTTCTCTTCTGCCACAGGTACATTTCATAAAATATCACCTCCCCTGAGGGGCAAAACCATGATTCCAGTTTCTTCACAGTATCCACCCCCCCGCCCCGCCCCCTGCCAGTTCCCCAACCCAAGGCAAGCACAGCTGTATCTGCCCCTGGTGCCCTGGGTTCCAGCTCACAGCGCCACAATTTCTTCTCCGATGGTGTATTACATGTTCAACACTCACTCACACATTTGTCCTCTCTTTATGGAGCATCTACTATGCCAGGCTTTGTTCCAGGCACGAGGACACGCTAGTGAACAAGACAGACAAAAATCCCCACCTTCACAGAGCTGACGTTTTAGTGGGGGAGACAGACCATCAGTAAATTATCCAATACATGGCATCATGCCAGGTAACTACAAAGGCTCTGGCGGGGGAGAACAGGGTGAGAGAGATGGAATAAAATCATGGGGATGGTATTTTAGATAGAGTGATCACAGAGGGCTTCCTTGAGGCGGTGACAACTGGGCAGAGACCTGAGACCAACATTTCAGGCAGAGGGCACAGCCTGTGCAAACACCTTGAGGTGCGGTGCTGGGAAGGAGCCTGAGGAATCTGAGAAACAGCAGGGGGCGGATATCAGGGCTGAGGGGTGCAGGAGGCAGGCAGGAGGGTGCCAGGCAGGGCCCACACTATGTAGGGCCATGTGGGAGTTAGGAGTTTATTCTTTGCTCTTATGTAATGATAGCTCTTTGTCTGGGGGTCTTGCTACTCTCCTCACCCCTGGTCAGTGGCAAGGACACGGGTCCCTTTAACCCGGCTCAGGACCCCCCTTTGGCCCGAGGGCAGGCTCTGCTGTCACCCTATAGAGCAACCACAGCGTGAGACGGCAGACTTGGAGAGAGGACAGGAGGTGGTGGAAAAAGTGACTCAGCGCCACTCCTGGCAGGGGCCCCTCCCACTGCCATATCTGCTTTCTGTGTAACTGCGGAAAGCCCACACTCCTCCGGGGACGCAGGCCTGCCCCCAGCACGGGGGCCTCATCCTTCCCTTCCCCGCACGCTACAAGCCAGGGAAAGCTCACCACCGCCCACCCTTCACCCGGGCCAGGTTCCCCATGGCGTGAATATTCTAGACCCAGAGCGTTAAGGCCCCACCAACGCCACATGGACATCGCCCAGATCGCTTCCGTGGCAGCTCCCTCCCGACTCCTCTTGGTGGGCCACCCCCAGAGCTCCGTGTACTTCGGGCTCGAGAAATGTTTACTTTTGCATCTGCGAGTTCACAAGGCAATTATCGGTAACTGAATCCACAGCCCAGGAAATCTGACTTCATCGGGACACCGAAACCCAGGAAGGGAGACACTTTTGGGCCCTGGGCTGACCACAGACACCGCGGAGGGGAGTTCTGCACCGTGGCATCAGGTGACATCACCGCGGCTTGTGTCCGAGACCTGACGTAAGGGCAACCCCCGAGGACACCAGACCCAGCATGTCTGTGAGAGGTTCCCCTCCGTCTGCCCACCAAAACCCCGGTCGCTTCTATTTCTGGCATCAAGGGAAGATGGATTTGATGGTTGTGGGAAGGAATTAGCTGTTAACGGACTTGCCATAAACAAAGATTGATTTCCAATTCTATGGATTTTTGAGTCGAGGGGGTTTAAGGTGAAAGATTTATAAATTTATAAAATACGTCTAACAGGCTTTGGTGGAGCCATCGCTAGCACCCTAGAAGAGCATGTAACCAATGAAACACCAGAAAAATTTCCACACCCCTCTGAGCAAACAGTATTTCAACTCTGTTCTTTAAACACACACACACAGCCAGTTCCTCTGAAACCTTTCTGAAGGGTTTAAAGGTTTAAACCTTTCAGCAGAGCCACAAAAGCTAAGGCACAGCTTAGCTAAAAGTCTGAAATCTTCAAGTTTATTTCGTGGGCACTTCCATTTCCTAAGATATGAAATAAATCGGCAAGGATTTCGAGGTCCTAACTGGTCCAAAAGGGACAAGAGGGCCTAAAGCAGCTTAGAAGTGAAGGCGGTATTGTGCAGCAGGGCAGCACCTGGGTGCGGAACCAGAGCCCTGAGTTCGAATCCCGCCTCAGCCCCTTTCTATTCGGGTCACGCTGGGCAGGTTCCATCTTATTTCCTTCTGGAAAATGGAGATAACAACGTTTAGCTTTTCACGTGTGTTTCGGGGAGGACTGAATAATGCTCTGTGTGTAGATGGATTCAGTAAAGTATAGGGCTTGTGAGGATTACACATCAGCTCACGCAAAGAAAAGCTTTAATCTGCTCCCACTTCCTCTAACTCATGGCTCAGAGTGCACTGTCCCAACGTCCAGACCCTGGAGACTTTGGGCCTGAAAGGTGGTGTCTGCAGGGGCAGCTCTGAACTCCAGAGTCTCAGGCTCGAGTTCAAGTTTCTTACTCATGGTGTGTCCTGCAGCAATAGCCTCGCCTCTCTGAGCCTCGGTTTCCTCATCTGTCACATGGTGGGGGTAACTTTCACTCTGGCCAGTGAATGCTGTGAGGTTCTAACATGCTATTTCTTACTAAAGTGTGAAATCAGGCCTCAGGTGGGTAAGAAAGCCAGTGCAGGAATTTGTCCCAATAAGTCCTTGTAGGGGCTCCAGATTGGCCCCCACGACCAGCTCTGACCCCGTGGCAGTGAGTTGGGCTGAGCGATGGCAGCCCTGATAATACAGTGGAGTTGAGCTCGGGTCTCTCTGCAGACAGAACTACAGGAAAGCTGGCCTTTAGAAGATGTTTCCAAGCCATGACAGCCCATTTGCACGTCTTATATGAGATGTCAGATATTCCAAGTGGCTTCTATTCCCTCCCCTTTCCCCGCCCCCTTGAAGGCTTCAACCTCAGCACTACAGGCATTTGGACCAGATCATCCTTGGCTGGGAGGCTGGCCTGTGCACGGTAGGATGCTTAGCTGCATCCCTGGCCTCCAGCCACGAGATGCCATCAGCACCTCCTGAATCGTAACAAACAATCCCATAGTTGCCTTTACATTTATAGAACATACGCTCCTGTACATAAATGATACACGTTATTGCTTTTCATGCTTCAAACTTCATATGAATAAACTTTATATACAAAAATAAAATACCATGCTTTTGGGCTTCCCTGGTGGCACAGTGGTTGAGAATCTGCCTGCCAAGGCAGGGGACACGGGTTCAAGCCCTGGTCTGGGAAGATCCCACATGCCGCGGAGCAACTGGGCCCGTGAGCCACAACTACTGAGCCTGCGCGTCTGGAGCCTGTGCTCCGCAACAAGAGAGGCCGTGATAGTGAGAGGCCCGCGCACCGCGATGAGGAGTGGCCCCCACTCGCCGCAACTAGAGAAAGCCCTCGCACAGAAACGAAGACCCAACACAGCCAAAAATAAAAAATACTATGCTTTTGTCATTCTAAAATGATGTTTTGAGATTTGTCCATGTTAATAAACATAGCTGTACTTCGTTTTCACTGCAAATATGGCACAAGGCATTTCTCTGTCCTCCTGTTGATGGACACTTGGATAGCTTCTGACATTTCTCTATTACACGTGTGTACACACAATGCTGAGATGAATATCCTTGAGCATGGCTCCTGTACATGGAGTGAGTTTTTCCACGGTATGTAGGGGTGGAGCTGGTGTTTCATAGAATATATGTGTATACAATTTTATTCTCCACAGCAGTTGTATAAGAGTCGTAGACATTTTAAACTGAAGAGAGTGTCATGGGCCTTCTGTCCAAAAGTCACAAACTCTCAGCCTATTGAGCCGGAAAAGTCTGCATAATAGTTGAATAATTAGTGCTAATATTCACAAATGGGAAGATTTCACACAAAATCTAGATTCATAGCTTTCTGTGAAAAATTGAAAAGGTTGGCAATTCTGGGCCCAGAGGGCTGCAGTGTTGCTTCTTGAGGCAGAAAGGAAGGGAAGAAATACCCCTGTTTTTCTCTCCCTCCTGCAGGGCCTCCCATTGGCCAAACCCAGCTGCTACAGGAGCCTGCAGGGGTCAGCCCTGCACTGGGTAACCTCATCCTCTTTCTGTGCCTCTTACACACTGCACGGTAGCCTCTTCTTCTTCTTCTTTTTTTAAAAAATTAATTAATTATTTTTGCTTGCGTTGGGTCTTCGCTGCTGAGTGCGGGCTTTCTCTAGTTGCGGCGAGCAGGGGCTACTGTTCGTTGTGGTGCACGGGCTTCTCATTGCGGTGGCTTCTCTTGTTGTGGAGCATGGGCTCTAGGTGCGCAGGCTTCAGTAGTTGTGGCTCGCGGGCTCAGTAGTTGTGGCACATGGGCTTAGCTGCTCCGCGGCATGTGGGATCTTCCCAGACCAGGACTTGAACCCGTATCCCTTGCACTGGCAGGCGGATTCTTAACTACTGTACCACCAGGGAAGTCCCAGCCTCTACTACTTGATTTCGAGCTTCTTGAGAGTAGGCAGACGTTATTGGTCATCTCTATGCCTATAGGACCCGGCTGACAGCCTGGCCGTAGCAGGAGTTAGGTCAACTTGTTAATGGATGAGACATTAGGCCACTGGAAGGAACATGACAATGACCCTTAATCAGCCCTTCACCTGTGCTAGGCACTTCATGAAAATGCCGAATTGCAAAGATAGAAAGAGTAAACATTTTAGGTTTACATACTGTCTCCATCCTAACTCTTTAACTCTGCCGTTGAATAGTGAAAGCAGCCAAAATTTACAAGTAAATGAACGGGTGTGGCTGCGTTGCAATAAAACTTTACTTACAAAACCAGGCAGGGGGCCAGATTTGGTTCACGGGCTCTGGTTTGCAGCCCCCTGATGCGGATAATGATGTAATCAGCGCCACCTGGGGTTGTGTTTTCCCAGCTGTTTGTGGGGACCCTAGAAGTCAGGCCAGCAGAAGAGAGTGCTGAGTTGCTCTGTGCTAAAGTACAGAGGAATTCAGAAGAGAAAGTTGCAAAGAGAGGGGAAGGGGGGAAGACGGCGGGACAGCACAGGTGGAAAGAGGAGGCGGAACTGGGAAAGTGGCCGAGAGCCTTTTTCAGGTGAGGGAGGTCCAGCCCTGAAGTGTCAGTTGTCTTTGGTCCCTGAGATGTGAGCCCCTCCACTGATCCAAACCTTCTGCCCTGCTCCCAAATGCCTTTTGAGAGTGGTTTGTATGTCTGTGTGAAAGTTAACCAAGAATTCGGTGTTCCCTCCAGTCGATGTGACCTGAAACAGCAAGCGGCAGGATGAGCAAGAAGGTGAGACCACCCTAAGCGGAGCACTGTCAGCGAGGCTGGAGACCGTGGGCCTCAGGAAGTTGGCACAGGTGGAGACAGGCCTTCCCCAAGGAAGGGGGACCTTCCCCAAGCTGTGGAGTGGGGCTGGAAACAGGCTTTCTAGATCCTGTTAGGAGCGAGTTCACCTGTACAAATCTCAGGAAACCTTACCCCTGTTTACGATGACCGCTTCTCCCCCTCTCCCTAAAAAGGACTTTTAGGATCGCCCACTGTTGTCCTACACCCCCTTTTTGGCCCAATCCACGGGCTGTGTTTCCAACTGCTCACTGAGCTGGTAGCCTTTTCCCAGGACCCTTTCTCTGAGCCACGGGTGGTGGGATCTGCAGCCCTGCCCTACGTTTTCAACCTCTGCACTGATCTTCTAGAAACCCCAACGCCCCATGTGTCTCCTATGTTACACCACGACCCCGAAGTCAGGGCTGGCACGCTCGCGTCCCCGAGTCCGAAGCGCCAGGCAGATCCCCAGCGCTCAGGGACCTACTCTCAACGTCGGCTGAACAAACCCCACTTTCTCCTCCAGCTGCCTGGGGAGGGGGCCATTATCAACCCGACCACAAAGGGGAAGAATCAGAAGTTCGAAGAGGTTAACCCAAAGTCACACAGCCCCAAAGTGGCAGAAATCGAAACCAAATCCAAAGCCCAAACTCCTCCCATTATTGCCCAAACAGGTGGAAATTCAAAGTCATTTCTTCTGATTTTGGAATGAGCTTCGGTGCATCCTTTGAATGAGGGCTGGGGGCTCGAGAATAACCTCGACCCAAGCTCTGAGGCCAGGTGGTCCAGAATTCAACTTGGGGAGGTGAGAGGTTTCCTTATCCTCATACTCTCCCCTCTACCTGGCCCCAGGATGCCCCCGCTCAGAGGACCTCGCTTGTCTGCAGCGGAAGTGGCCTTGCTTCTCCAAGAACTGTTAAGATAACGGATGCTGTGTTATTTCTGCTCGAATCCAGCACCTGGGTCGATACAATTCAGCTACTTGGTGCCTTTTATAGAGTGGGGAGAAGGGCTGGAGGGCAACTTGGCCTTGGCCATTTAGTCATAGAATTCCCTACCTTAGACTTCTGACATTATCTGTAACTTAGATGAGTAATCATTGAACTTTATTTGAAAAGCGTTACTTTATTAAACATAAAAACTTAAAATCTACCACAATCTTCACATCCCTTTTAGCTTTAAATCTTTTAAAAATTTTAAATGGCTCTTGCCATCCTCAACCTTTGAGAGACCCTGGTTAGGTGTCAAAATCAAGATGTTTCCAGAGTTAAACAAAAGACAGTTTATGCAAGATCCAAGCTCATCACAAGTCAGTTAGGGCACAGACAAGACTTTGTGACAAGCATTCCTCATCAGTTCCATCCCACCCCCCTCCAAAAGTCTTGAAAGAGTAAACAAGACATCAAAACAATACGAAACAGAGGCTCTGTGACTTCTTTGGGTCCCAACCCCTTTGCCTGTTTCATGGCTGTTCTGGGCCTCTCTCCAGGGAAATGTGCAGAGATGCACACGGCATTTCATATCCAATCCCAGGGATTCCCAAACTCCATCCATGGACAACTTTAAGTCCCCCAGAAGCCTCAGACAAGGTTTTTTGAACAAGCAAGTTAAAAATAATAAGGAAATGTAATTCAGGATCCATGTGATGGTCCCCCAGTGGTAATAGTTGGGCTGTAGTCTGTTGGCCCCAAAGCCACTGGCTGGAAGTACAGCCTCTGTGTGAGACAGATGTGGGTCCAATTCCTGTCCCTATGATATTGGGCAAATGATACCATCCTTCAAACGGAAGCACGAATGGGATCAACCTCGCAGAGCAGTCAAAAGGATTGAGTTAATGTCTGTAAGGTGCATGGAGGGTATACCTTAAGTGCCCCATAACTGTGAGCTCTCACCAGCATCATTGGTGCCCTTCCCCTTCCAGGGCCTGCGAGCCGAGGGATCCCAACTCCGGCCTCCAGCTCTGGGCCCCTGGGGAGGATGCTGGGCTCACCTCTTAGCCACTAGAGGGAGCACTTGCCTTTCCTAACACGGCCAGACCCCTGACTCCGGGACCCGGAAACTTCCCGTCCAACTACAGCCCGGGACGGGGTGGCGGTGGAAGTGGGGGGATGCCCCCCTCCTGGCCGTTTCCCCCCACTTTGGACAGGCCTCTAATTTACAACTGAGTACCCTGGCCTGAGATTTCTTCTCTGCTAGAGTCAAGGGCTGGTCCTCTCTTCCTTCTCGCCCTTAGCATCCTAATTTGTCACAGTGGCTCCACGTGCCCAGCCTGTGTGATAAACCACGACGGGCTGGGGCCATTTTCCTCACTGGACACTTTGTCTCCCAGCCTGCCTCACAGCTGGGATGCCCGCCTGACTCGGTTCTGGTCAAGGGCATAAATGCGGGAGCTCGCTGGGCCTTCTGGAAAAGGCTCTGCTTCCTGTCTGCTTTACAGGCATCCTTTGGGCCTCGGATGCTGGCAGCCGTGGTGGCCACTTTGAGACTGCGAGGTGGCCAAGCAGAGAGACGGCCTGGGCCCACCTCCGGACTTCCCATGCCTCCTAGAGAGGCTCTCACACCCATCGGCCCTTCTCACCCTCCCATGGTTGCCCCCTGCTCCGAGGATAAAATCCAAACGGAGGCCACTGGGCCCTTCCCCGACCTGGTCTCCTGACCCTTTCCTTCCTTCCTTCCGTCCTGCCACACCAGCCTTGTTTTCTGTTGCTCTGCAGCGCAAAGTCCATTCCTCCCTCAGGACATTTGCACTTGCTAATCCCTCCGTCTGGAAAGTTCTTCACCCAAATTGCCGATGGCTGGCTCTCGCCAATCAGGCCTCAGCTCAGAGGTTCCCTCCCCAGAGGCAAGTTCCCTGCCCTCCTGCTTCGCCACACGCCTTGTTCAATCTCTTCAGAGCACAAAGCACTGTCTGCAATTGCCTTGTTTATTTATGTGGCACCTGCTTACTGACCCTCCTCCCGATGAGAACCTGGAGGGCACAGTGTGTGGCACAGAGTAGGTACACAAATCATACTCAATGAGTGAACGAATGTATTTTCTTTTTGCTAGATTTCCTTTGAGTAGCTTTCTGTTCTTTGCAATTATAAAATTCTCGACCAAGATAATTGGCAGCAAAATTAACCCAAAACAAACCACCAAACAAATGCTGCTCTGGATGCAGCAGGCTGAGGGCTCTTCTCTCTCCTTCCCAACCTCTTTCCTTCCCTCCAGCGCACCCACCATCCCCATCCCCCCCCCACTGCCCCCAGACACCATGCGTTGGTCTTACCTTTGATGTCCTTCCTGGCGCTGACACTCCCCTCCCGGGGAGGAGCCTTCCATTGCATTACGCTGTGAGCAGCATCTCTCCCTCAGATGGTCAGCGAAATGCATGAGTGGATGGCTGCCCACGTGCCCTCTTAGCTCACAAGTGAACCTTGACTCCCCCAGCCGATGGCTTCTGGAAAAGCAGATAAACAGTGAACTTTTGCAGAGCTGAGACGCGTCAAAGGGCATGCTTTTTTTTTTTTTTTTTTTTTTTTAATGAAACTCTCTAGGAGTTAAGCCAGCATTTTATTTATTTATTTATTTTTGGCTGTGTTGGGTCTTCGTTTCTGCGCGAGGGCTTTCTCTAGTTGTGGCAAGCGGGGGCCACTCTTCATCGTGGTGCGTGGGCCTCTCACTGTCGCGGCCTCTCTTGTTGCGGAGCACAGGCTCCAGAGGCGCCGGCTCAGCAGTTGTGGCTCACGGGCCTAGTTGCTCCGCGGCATATGGGATCCTCCCAGACCAGGGCGCGAACCCGCGTCCGCTGCATTGGCAGGCAGACTCTCAACCACTGCGCCACCAGGGAAGCCCCAAAGGGCATGCTTTTAAAAGGGAAGGCTCACAGAGGAAATGTGAATCATGGCCCCCATCACGCAGTTGTGTAAATTCAGGATTTGCTCACTGGGGTTTCTGTGAAAACTCAAGCTAGCCATCGCATTCACAAATAGCCCTGAGTAGCCAATGACCATCTCCCTTCCCTGCACCGTGGCTAAAAGGCCTGGCCCTGCAGTCACACAGACCTGGGTGTGAGAACCGGTACAACCACGAGTCAGCCGTGTGATGTCTGGCCAATCACTTAACTTCTCTGTGCCTGTGTTTCCTCAATCTGAAAGTGGACGTAACAATTGGAGCCACTTGATGGACTCAGAGGGAAGACAATATGATCGCATGTGTAAGGAGGGCACATCTTGAATGCAATACATGTTCTGTTTCACGGGGGTCAGAAGAGGCTAGACCGTCAGAGCAGGAGCCTGTGCGGCTGTGTGGAATCTGTGCCCCTAGCCGTTACTACCAGACATCCGGGCTCCAATGGGCGCCTAAGTTCCTCTCCTACAAGCGTGGCAATTCACTGGTTTACTTTCTGCCCTCAGACCACACGCACGTGTGCAGTCAACAGACATCTACTGAGCACCCTCTAGGGGCTAGCCCCAGCTCTGTCAAGTGCAGCAGGACAAAGCAGTTACAAGATCTGAATGCTAGCTAGCTCCATCGCTCGCAGCTGTGTGACCTTAGGGAGACACCCACCCTTCTCTGTGCCTTTGTTTCTTCACCTTTAAAATGGGGATAATAATAGTACCTATCTCATGGGGGCGTTATAAGGATTGAGTTGCTGTATACACAGGACTTACAACAATGCTTGGGACACGGTGAGTGCCATCTAAGTATTCCTTATCCATGGCTGTTTGTAAAGCGTGCTTGACTTTCCTGAGGGCTACACAGGAAGACCTTTGAGGAGACCTAAGCTCCTTGAGAGCTGAATCAGCACCACTTAAAATCCACTGAGGGCTTCCCTGGTGGCGCAGTGGTTGAGAATCTGCCTGCCAATGCAGGGGACACGGGTTCGAGCCCTGGTCTGGGAAGATCCCACATGCCGCGGAGCAACTGGGCCCGTGAGCCACAACTACTGAGCCTGCGCGTCTGGAGCCTGTGCTCCACAACAAGAGAGGCCGCGATAGTGAGAGGCCCGCGCACCGCAATGAAGAGTGGCCCCCGCTTGCCACAACTAGAGAAAGCCCTCGCACAGAAACAAAGACCCAACACAGCCATAAATAAATAAAAATAAATAAATTTAAACAAAACAAAACAAAACACAGAGGCCCCCCCATCACTGCTCATGAAACCATTGTTTAAAAAAAAAAAAAAAAGATACCCACTCACAAGCAAGGGCCTTATTAAAAAAAAAAAAAAATCCACTGAGCACTCTTTCTCTGCCCACATGCTTTGTATCAAGGGTTGATAAGTTTTCTCTTCAAGGTCTAGACAGTAAATCATTTAGGCTTTGCAGGCCACAGGCAAAATTGAGGCCACTATGTAGGTACTTACATAACGGTTTAAAATGTAACCGTTTAAAAATGAGGGTGAATGAAGAATTCTTAGGTCATGGACCTTGGAAAGAGCAACGGGCAGGGGGACAGAGTTGGTCTACAGGCTGGTTTTTTGAAACCTGCTTTTTATCATTCAATCCCTACAACACCACAAAGTGAGCAAGTACTATTATTATTCCCACTTTAAGAGGTGGAAACATTGTCTCAGAGAGGTTGAGTGAGTTTCCCAAGGCCACACAGCCGGTAGATACAAAGGCAGGATTGGCAGCCAGCACTGTGTGACTCCGGAGCCCCCGGGGTTAAACACTATCTATGCCTTTGGTGCTACGTCAGCACCACAGCTGACCTTCCGCCTCCACCATCTGAGACCCATCATCCCAGAAGAGCTGCTTACTTCCTCTCTGAAGGTTCAAAGCGATTCTTATTACTACACAAGGGTAGTGGCTCAGACGAGCACAAAGGTACAAAAGCGAATCACGCCGTATGGACACAGCAGGGTTTTCATCTATTCCCCAGCTGATGGAATCTGGGGCTATGGGCTGTCACTTTATTGCTTCTCAGCACCAAACCTGCTCCTCTTTGCCCGGCTCTGTGACACTGCAGCTGGACCCTGTCAACATTTCTCCTTTGCAGGCTGGCCTGATGCTAGGCTTCATCGGTAGAGGGAGCTGGAGGGCACTGCGATCCACAGTAAGAGAGAAGGACTTCTCAGCCTGGTTCCAGGTCTTGTGATGGTTTTGTGACCTGGATGCCAGCAGATGCACGTGCAGGTCAGTTGCACTCACCCAGCAGCTCTCTGGCCCACACGCCCTGCAGCAAGTTTCCAGACCATCTGGCAGGACGGTCTCACCTGCACCCCCTGGCGGCTGCATGTCCCCTACGGCAGCTGCACCCTCTCCCCCTAGGAGAGGTCTGACTCTCTGCCTGGGGGTAGGGGAACCTCTGCTGCGTTCCTGCTGCTTTCCCTTTTCACGCTCCCTCAGCCCCTACTTGCTGCTTTCTGGACTTGCCATTTCTATATCCTTTAAAACCCTCTTTTACCCCTTCAGCAGTGAACTGCCTTTTCCTAGTTAATGCTCAGATTACTGGTGTTGATGAAAAATGAATCAGTCGCTTTAAGAAAGAAATGAAAAATTTTATCCGAGTCCAATTTGAGGATTATAACCCGGAAACAGCATCTCAGAAAGCTCCAAGAACTGTTCTGCCCATTAGAAATCAAGGCACAGTTATATAAAGTTTTTGAGACAGAGGGCTGTACATTAAATGACATATTATTGACAGTTGACACAATCCAGATCTAAGCGTCTTCGTGGCCCCTTACAAGATCAAGAAGGAATGTTATCTTTTAAGGAGTTGTCTTGTTGATGCTA
The DNA here is from genome assembly GCF_965194805.1 of Balaenoptera borealis. Classification (NCBI taxonomy): domain Eukaryota; kingdom Metazoa; phylum Chordata; class Mammalia; order Artiodactyla; family Balaenopteridae; genus Balaenoptera; species Balaenoptera borealis. Next base: position 10,656,049 of record NC_138872.1, read on the forward strand.
GAACACTGCTCTTTATGGCTGAGCAGGTATTTCTGCTGATGGGGGAGGTGTGGTCCATGCATAATGCAGACACACAATGCACCATAGGGGGGAGAGAGAAGAACAAAGGGCAAGGAAAATGTTTTATGTTTAAATTTTTCTTGTCTTGCCATAAAACAGGAATTTTATTTCACACTGGTGTGGCTTCTGTCTCCTGACTGGACCCTGACAATCAGAGGTTGTTTCCATTTGAGGGCTATTATGAGTAAAGCTATTATAAACATTTGGATACAGGTCTTTGTGAGGATGTATATTTTCATTTCTCTGGGGTAAACACCAAGGAGTTGAATTGCTGGGGCACAGAGTAAGTGTATGTTTAACTTCATGAGAAACTGCCAAAAAGCTTTTCTCCACATCCTCGCCGACACTTGGTAATGTCACTCTTCGTACCCATGAAATACTATCTAGTGATGAAAAGGAAGGAAATGATGATTCAAGCAACAACATGGATAAATCTCAAAAATGGGTTGCGCAAAAGAAGCCAGGTGCAAACGATTGCATACCATTACGTTTCTGTCTACACGAAGTTTTAGAATGGGCAACAGTAACCTATAATGACAGAAATCAGATCAGTGGTTGTCTAAGGTGGGGAAGGGGCAGGAGGCTGACTGCAAAGGGACATGAGGGACTTTTGGGGTGATGGAAATGTCCTTTATCTTGATTTACGGGTGGTTGTTATATTTGTCAAAATTCATTTAACTGCACATTACAAATATGCATTTTATTGTATGTAAAATTATATTTCAGTAAAGTAGATCTTTTAAAAAAGGATGTCCTGGGCTTCCCTGGTGGCGCAGTGGTTGAGAATCTGCCTGCCGATGCAGGGGACACGGGTTCGAGCCCTGGTCTGGGAAGATCCCACATGCCGCGGAGCAACTGGGCCCGTGAGCCACAACTACTGAGCCTGCGCGTCTGGAGCCTGTGCTCCGCAACAAGAGAGGCCACGATAGTGAGAGGCCCGCGCACCGCGATGAAGAGTGGCCCCCGCTTGCCGCAACTAGAGAAAGCCCTCGCACAGCAACGAAGACCCAACACAGCCATAAATATAAAATAAATAAATAAATAAATAAAAGTTCACGTTAAAATATTAAAAAAAAAAAAAAAAAAAAGGACGTCCTGTTAAGGCGTGGATGCTGGGCAGTGGGCTAGGTTCATCCAGCAGGCAGGTGGAATGGTCCCAGGTGCGTCATTCAAATCCATACTTCAAACAGGTGACAATGGGTCATGACCGTTCAGGACTGGACAAAGCATGGCAGCAGGCGAATTCCACGTTTCTGATGTATGTACTGGAAAGTATGGGGGGGTTCTTCATGTCTGAAGAAACTGATACAAGGAAAATGACCTCCTAAGAAGATTCCACTTAAAACTTGGATCTAAATTTCATAGTAAGTAACAACAACAAATGCTATGCTTTTTTTTTGAAATATGCAATATAAAATTAAGAAAACTGTTTAAAAACCTTTAAAAATTTTAAGTTATAATTAAAGCTATGTGTTAAATTCTTTTTTTTTTTTAAAGGAATTCCTTTTTTATTATTTATTTTTATTTATTTATTCATTTTATTATGGCTGTGTTGGGTCTTCGTTTCTGTGCGAGGGCTTTCTCCAGGTGCGGCAAGCAGGTGCCACTCCTCATCGCGGTGCGCGGGCCTCTCACTATCGCGGCCTCTCCTGTTGCGGGGCACAGGCTCCAGACGCGCAGGCTCAGTAGCTGTGGCTCACGGGCCCAGTCGCTCCGCAGCATGTGGGAGTCTCCCAGACCAGGGCTCGAACCCGTGTCCCCTGCACCGGCAGGCAGACTCTCAACCACTGCACCACCAGGGAAGCCCCTATGTGTTAAATTCTTAAAGTGAACAACGGAACAGTATTTTATCTTGGAGTAATTTTCCAAGAGACAAAATTTTTTCTAGCACAACACAAACAACATCCTTTACTCAAGATTTGATTTTTAAATCGTGTTATGAAAAGGGTCATTTCAAGGCTGGATCGATTTTTCCAAAGGATACTCTTAAACTTTGGCAATTCTTGTTTGAAGCAGTTAATCCTGTTATTATTTTTTTCAATTTTTCTCTCCTTTGATTTTTATTTTTTAATTTTATTTAATTTTATTTTTTTTGAATTTTTGTATTTTATTTTATTTTATTTTTATACAGCAGGTTCTTATTAGTCATCAATTTTATACACATCAGTGTATACATGTCAATCCCAATCGCCCAATTCATCACACCACCACCCTGCTGCTTTCCCCTCTTGGTGTCCATACATTGATTCTCTATATCTGTGTCTCAATTTCTGCCCTGCAAACCGGTTCATCTGTACCATTTTTCTAGGTTCCACATATATGCGTTAATATACGATATTTGTTTTTCTCTTTCTGACTTACTTCACTCTGTATGACAGTCTCTATATCCATCCACGTCTCAACAAATGACCCAATTTCGTTCCTTTTTATGGCTGAGTAATATTCCATTGTATATATGTACCACATCTTCTTTGTCCATTCGTCTGTCGATGGGCACTTAGGTTGCTTCCGTGACCTGGCTATTGTAAATAGTACTGCAATGATCATTGGGGTGCATGTGTCTTTTTGATTTATGGTTTTCTCAGGGTATATGCCCAGTAGTGGGATTGCTGGGTCATATGGTAATTCTATTTTTAGTTCTTTAAGGAACCTCCATACTGTTCTCCATAGTGGCTGTATCAATTTACATTCCTACCAATAGTGCAAGAGGGTTCCCTTTTCTCCACACCCTCTCCAGCATTTGTTGTTTGTAGACTTTCTGATGATGCCCATTCTAACTGGTGTGAGGTGATACCTCATTGTAGTTTTGATTTGCATTTCTCTAATAATTAGTGATGTTGAGCAGCTTTTCACGTGCTTCTTGGCCATCTGTATGTCTTCTTTGGAGAAGTGTCTATTTAGGTCTTCTGCCCATTTTTGGATTGGGTTGTCTGTTTTTTTAATATTGAGCTGCATGAGCTGTTTATATATATTTGGAGACTAATCCTTTGTCTATTGATTCATTTGCAAATATTTTCTCTCATCTTGAGGGTTGTCTTTTCGTCTTGTTTATGGTTTCCTTTGCTGTGCAAAAGCTTTGAAGTTTCATTAGGTCCCATTTGTTTATTTTTGGTTTTATTTCCATTACTCTAGGAGGTGGATCAAAAAAGATCTTGCTGTGATTTATGTCAAAGAGTGTTCCTCCTATGTTTTCCTCTAAGGGTTTTATAGTGTCCAGTCTTACATTTAGGTCTCTAATCCATTTTGAGTTTATTTTTTGTATGGAGTTACGGAGTGTTCTAATTTCATTCTTTTACATGTAGCTGTACAGTTTTCCCAGCACCACTTATTAAAGAGACTGTCTTTTCTCCATTGTATATCCTTGCCTCCTTTGTCATAGATTAGTTGACCATATGTGCCTGGGTTTATCTCCGGGCTTTCTATCCTGTTCCATTGATCTATATTTCTGTTTTTGTGCCAGTACCATATTGTCTTGATTACTGTAGCTTTGTAGTATAGTCTGAAGTCAGGGAGTCTGATTCCTCCAGCTCCGCTTTTTTCCCTCAAGCCTGCTTTGGCTATTCGGGGTCTTTTGTGTCTCCATACAAATTTTAAGATTTTTTGTTCTAAGTCTGTAAAAAATGCCATTGGTAATTTGATAGGGATTGCACTGAATCTGCTTTGGGTAGTATAGTCATTTTCACAATATTGATTCTTCCAATCCAAGAACATGGTATATCTCTCCATCTGTTGGTATCATCTTGCATTTCTTTCATCAGTGTCTTATAGTTTTCTGCATACAGGTCTTTTATCTCCCTAGGTAGGTTTATTCCTAGGTATTTTATTCTTTTTGTTGCAATGGTAAATGGGAGTGTTTCCTTAATTTCTCTATCAGATTTTTCATCATTAGTGTATAGGAATGCAAGGGATTTCTGTGCATTAATTTTGTATCCTGCAACTTTACTAAATTCATTGATTAGCTCTAGTAGTTTTCTGGTGGCATCTTTAGGATTCTCTATGTATAGTATCATGTCATCTGCAAACAGTGACAGTTTTACTTCTTCTTTTCCAATTTGTATTCCTTTTATTTCTTTTTCTTCTCTGACTGCCGCGGCTAGGACTTCCAAAACTATGTTGAATAATAGTGGTGAGAGTGGACATCCTTGTCTTATTCCTGATCTTAGAGGAAATGCTTTCAGTTTTTCACCATTGAGAATGATGTTTGCTGTGGGTGTGTCGTATATGGCCTTTATTATGTTGAGGTAGTTTCCCTCTATGCCCACTTTCTGGAGAGTTTTTATCGTAAATGGGTGTTCAATTTTTGTCAAAAGCTTTTTCTGCATCTATTGAGATGATCATATGGTTTTTATTCTTCAATTTGTTAATATGCTATATCACACTGATTGATTTGCGTATATTGAAGAATCCTTGCATCCCTTGATTTTTAAATGTATCACTCCACCATATTCTGGCTTGTCAAAGTATTTGGATAGAAATCGAGTAGTTTTCCAACATTACTTTTATCAATTTCATGGAATCCTACATTTTTGGCAATATTTCCAGTTTTACTTTGTAATTGATATAGTATTATCTGATGCCACATCCAACACTGAGGACAAGCTTGACTAACCAATTTGGATAGGGACAGACAGCTGGTATGAAACAAGGAAGAATAGTTAATTAGGAGCCAATTTAAAAATGCTCAGTCCATTTGTGAATATGTGTTATGGTAACTTCTGCTTCCCTATACAAATTTATGCAGATGACAAGGACCCTGTGTAGATGCACAGAGGAACATATATGTGATGGCTGGATCTCCAGCAGTCATTTTGGAGCATGAAGGAAAGGGCCACATTCTAGGGATGGTAAGCAGAAAGTTGGAAGGGACCTGAATTACCAAAGACTGTGGAACTACTACACCATCACTGGAGAACCTACCTCTAGACTTCTTTTCTGTGAGTGAGAAACACATTTCTCTGTTTTTTAAGCCCACTGTAATCCTAACTGACCCCAAGGTCAGGCCAAACCCAGCTCCAGGACTCTGGTACTAGAGTATAAAGTTGTGGTTGTCCCCAGTGAGGAGGGTCACCAGACTACTCATGAGATAATCTGGGGCCTGGATGAAGCTTCCTTTAAGCATTCTCACCACTCAAGCAAGACCAGACAAATGAGGGCTCATTGGCTTCCTAGGGGCCAAATGGACTTGCAAGTGAATGCTATTTATCCCAGACAGTCTTAAAAAATAATTAAATGTACGGGCCTTCAGGTGAGGTGTGATCTCAAAAACAGGCTGAAGGTTGGCCCCGGCCCACTCTTCATGTTTCCTGCCATGGCCCCTGTAGACTTTTGAGTTTGAGCCCACCCTATTACCATCCCAGACTCGGAGTACAGAGACTGTGTCTGTCTTGTTCATGGTGGATCCCCATTGTCTGGAAGAGTTCCTGGCAGATGTTTGGATCTCAGTGGATTTTCATTAGACGCCTGAACAAGGGAAGCAGGATGTGAGGCATCCAGGTGGCTGACTTCCCAGATGGTGTTCTGATTAGAAGGAAGGGGTCTATGGTTTGGAGGATGTATATACAGAAATATATAGAAGAGAGGCCTCTTAGAAACAATAGGAAGCTAGTCAAGCTATTACACAAGCAAGGAGCCCACACAATCTCTACTGGGCTCTGCATGAGGCCAAAATAATCATCTAATGACAGGAACTGCACTAACTGATAAGTGCTTTAAAATGCTCTAAAATGCTGTTATTTCATCTAAGTATTTAGTAGGTTCCTACCGTATCTCCCCCCACCCCCCACCAGTTACATTAGCTTGGGTACAGGGTCCATAGGAGGCCTGCGGCATCACTTCTTCTTAATAGGCTGGAAAGTCACATGCAACTGACCGCATGGGGGCCCAGAGAGCCATGCAATGGAAGCACTTGTGTGATGTGCACTGCTCAGCAGACATGCCCAACCTCAGGGCCTTTGCACCTGCAGTTCCCTTTACCTGGAGCAGGAATTGGCACGATGTTTTGGAAAGAGCCAGAGGGTACATATTTTAGGCTTTGTAGGCCTTATGGTCTGTCACAACAATTCAACTATGCCCTTACAGCTAAAAGCAGCCACAGACAATGCACGATGAATGGGCGTGGCTGTGAGCCAATAAAACTTTATTTACAAAAACATGTGGTAGGCTGCATTTGGCCTGTGAGCTATAGTTGGCCAACTCCTGAAAGCTGCATGGCTCCCTCCTTTGCTTTTTTCAGCCCTCTGCTCAGATGCCCACCTTATCTAAACAGCTCCATGCCTGCCATCCTCTGCTCTTTAATTTTCCTTTACTTTCCTTCACATTATATGTTCATTTATTTATTGGTTCATCATCTGACTCCCCTTTCGGGAATGTAAGAGCCACGAGGGGGTATCCACAGCTCCTAAGAAGTGTTTGGTATATAGTAGACGCGCAAGAAATATTTGCTGAATGAATGAATCGTAAAGGACAATAACAATAAATAGAAATAACTAATACCTTCTGCACACTTATGTTCTAGACCCGCTAAGACACACGTGGAAGGTATCATTCAATCTTTTAATAGACTACAGTAGAGGATCTATTATTATAGCGCCTTTACAGATGGGGAAGCTGGGGCTCTGAGAGGTAAGTTACTTGCCACAACAGTGACATTGGCCATGAGAGCACGACAGCACGGAGCATTAGAGCTGGCTGGGACCCGGAAGGTGAATCCACCCCAGACCCGGCATCATGAAAACGCAGCAACTGGGATGTGGAAGAGGGAGCCACATGCCCGAGGTCACACAGCAGGAAAGGGACGACGTGGAATGAGGACCAGGTCCTCGCTTGCCTGCTACAAGGCCACCCGGGCTGCAGTGTGTCCTGCAGGTACAGGTGGGCCGTGGACACCCCAGAGCCGCACTGCTCCCCTGGGTGATCTGCCCGTGGCGGGGGGGCTGCGACCTGCCTGTGGCCAGGGGGACCACGGGACCAGAGCTTCCTCTGGATGGGTCGCATCAGAGACAAACCATGTGGCCAGGCCGGCCGCCTCCCTGAATTAGAAACTACAGACGAAGCTGGATCATCTCAGAATGCCTTAGCCCCCAAGATGCTGAGACGTGAGCTTCTATAAAGTGGACGATAAAAGCCGCGGAGAAGCCGGCCCAGGAATACTAACCAGCTCTCTGTCCTCCTGGAGCTGGTTGGGTCCCCCAAGCTCCACTCCCCCTGCCGGCTCTGGAGGAGGGAGGGACCATCTACTTCTCCCTGGCACTCACGTCCATGAGCTTTCTGCGGAAAGGAGCCCTAGAGGAAATTTCCCCCTTCCGCGATTAATCCCTGTTTCTATTCCCAAAGAGCCTCTAAGGACCAAAGGCCAGAGCCGGCACACCCCCTGCCTGCACAGGGCCTGGCTGAGTGTATGGCCGGGGTTTCCTGCCCAGGCAGAGGCAGAGGGGATTCATTTGCTAGGGCCGCCCGAACACAGTACCAGAGACTACGTGGCTTAGAGGACAGAATTTTTTTTTCTCAGGATCTAAAAGCTAGAAGTCCAAGAGCAAGGTGCCTGCAGGCTTGTTTCTTCCAAGGCCTCTCTCCTTGGCCTGTTGACAGCCATCTTCTCCTTGTGTCTTTGTCACATGGTCTTTCCTCTGTGCGTGTCTTGGTCCTAATCTCTTCTTATGAGGACACCAGTCAGATTGGATCAGGGCCCGTCCGAATGACTTCATTTCAACTTGATCACCTCTTTAAATACAATCTCCGAACACGGTCACATCCTGAAGTGTAGGTAACCCTAATTACCTTCCAAAGGCCCCATCTCCAAACACCATCATACTGGGGATTCGGGCTTCAAAATAAGAATTTGGGGGGAACACAAAACATTCAGTCAAGTCTTGCAAGCAAAATAATCAGAATAAAAATCCACTGGGATAGTCCAAAATCAAAGTCAGTATAGAGCCGGGGTCAGCAAATTATAGCCAGAAGGCCAGATCCTGCCTGCCACCTCCTTTTGTAAATAAAGTTTGATCAGAACGCAGCCGCACCCACTCCTTTACATATTATCTGCGGCTGCTTTCAAGCTACCACCGCTGAGCTGAGCGGTTATGAAAAAGACCACATGGCCCACAAAGCCTAAAATATTGACTATCTGGCCCTTTTTGGAAAAAGTTAGCTGATCCCTGATGTAGAGAAACTTATTATTCCTCCCCAAATGATATCTCAGCTAAATAAATTTCTGGGTTCTATGACACACAGACATGAAATCAGATACATTAATGATTTAAATGACAATGCTAAGCTGTGAAAGTGATAGAAGAAAATCTTTGAGGGTAATTGTATAATCTTAGGTAGGAGAGGACTTCCTAAAGCAAAATAGAAAACAGAATATATAGTGGAGGAATATTTTATGTGCTTTACAGCCTTCACGACTAAAATTAGAAATATTTATACACCAAAAGATTCTATAAACAACATAAAAGACAAACGAGAGCCTAAGAGAGAAGCATTAATCTAAGACAACAGATGGTCTGTATTCCTAATATGCAATGAGTTACCGCACATCAAGAAAAATTCCAATCAACTCAGAATAAAAATGAGCAAAGGCGATAAACAGGCAATTCATAGAAGAAATACACATAGCCAAAAATATGTAAAAAGATAGAAGAGCACACTCATAATTCGAAAGTGCAAATTCTGACACTGTTACTAACTTTCAAAAAAATCTAACAAATTGGCTAAAACTGAGATCATGGATCATATTTGGTGTCTATCATGGAACTGGGAAATGACCTCCCAGATACTCTGCTGCTGGAAGTACAAAGTGGTCCAGCCTCTTTGGAGAGTGATTTGACAGAATCAGTTTAAATGAAATACTGAAAGCCCCTTTTATCCCAAAATTTCACTGCTAAGAATCTAGGCCTGAGTAAGATTCACGTTGGAGAATGTCTGAATGGCATCACTGCAATGGTATGTGTTGTACACACACATGGTCACACGCGCAGAAACCACCCAAAGGTCCATCAACGGGGGGTGGCTAAAATACGTTCTGGTACCCAAAGGAAACTGGAAAAGTACAGAGCCATTCAATGGATAAGGCCGCGCTCACCGGAAGACTCCAGAAAAGTGAGAAAAGCACATTTTAGGATAATGTTATGGCATGATTCCTTTCTTTTTTTTGGTAAACTGTAAGTGGCGTGTTTATAAATCATTACTTAGGCTCATGCTCTCCGGACTCTGGGTCCCACATTGTGAGAGGCAGAGGGTTTCACACACAAGCAGCCTGACTGCCGCTCCCCTGGTCCCTGGCCCCCCGCTGACTGGAAGCGGATGGGGGTGGTCAGGGGAGCTGAGCCCCAGCAAAGAAGTACACAGACTCTTGAAATAATGCCCCATTGGTTCTCCATCTCAGAGTCAAGCGACAGATTCCAAACCTCACTGAGTCCGTGATGGGGACGGGGACTTAGGAGCTGCTCCCGCACCTGGGGGTTCACTTGCCGGCATGATGCTTCCAGGGTGTCGGGGGCCCAGGTGACCCCGCCGTGGACCCTCTCCCCCTCGGTGCTTTGGATGCTTCTCCTCAACCCCCTCCTCTCGGTTCTGCCTCCTCTCTTCCTGGCCAGCATCATGGGTTGTTGTTGATTCTCTGCTTTCTGTTCTCACCTGGGGGATGGGATGGAGGAGCTTCAAATTCCAAAGGTGGAGGAGAGAAAGGAAGGGAAAGCCACATGTGATGCTCAGGACTGAGGATGGGGAACCTAAGAAGCGGCTGGGTCTCTTAGGGGGTGAGTTAATCGGTGGGCAGCAGTGGGGGTCTGAAGCCCACGGGCTCTTCACCATCTCTTCCTGCCTTGAGCTACATCATAAAGCAATGCTCCTGCCCACCTGCCTTAAGCAACTCCAGACTCCAGAAAGGGGAGGCAAGTGGGAAAGAGGAAAAGCCCAATCCCACAACCCAAGCTGGTGTCGGGAAGGATACAGGCGCAGAGATACCCGGAGGGTGGGGCAGGATGTGGGGAGGAGGATGATGGGCTGGGGGTATCTCCCTAATGTCTCATCACCCAGGCTTTTGAAAGCTGTTTTCTAAACAATACTTTTCATTTGGTCCTGTTAACTCCTCGTTTCTATTGGCGTGTGTGTGTACGTATGTTTTAAAAATTGCTACAGATATTATGGAAAAGACTAAAACAAAAAGAATCCCCTTGATGTCAGAAGGCAGTTCTGATTCTGAGTTTTTTGGGTTTTTAAAAATAAATTTGTTTATTTATTTATTTATTTTTGGCTGCGTTGGGTCTTCGTTGCTGGGCGTGGGCTTTCTCTACCTGTGGCAAGCGGGGGCTACTCTTCATTGTGGCGCACGGGCTTCTCATTGCAGTGACTTTTCTTTTTGCGGAGCATGGGCTCTAGGTGCATGGGCTTCAGTAGTTGTGGCATACGGGCTCAGTAATTGTGGCTCGCGGGCTCTAGAGCGCAGGCTCAGTAGTTGTGGCGCACGGGCTTAGTTGCTCCACGGCATGTGGGATCTTTCCGGCCCAGGGCTCGAACCTGTGTCCCCTGCATTTGCAGGCGGATTCTTAACCACTGTGCCACCAGGGAAGTCCTGATTCTGAGTTTTGAGGCCTGATTTCCTGACTCTTCCGATTTAGCCGAGTAATCCAAGAGGCCTCTCCCTAGAGAGGAGACCAGATATTGTGAAACATTTTCTATAAAGGGCCACACGGTCAGTATCTTAGGCTCCTTGGGCCAAAGGGCAAAATTGAAGATATTATATTTTATATTACAAGATTTAAAAAATGAATCTCCATATATTTTAACTGATGAAATTCAAAATATTATAATAACGACCGAGTGCAATTTAAAAAATAATACATGTTTAGTAATAAGGAGAATGTCTGATGGGGGGAGGATATTATTTCCTTTAGTGTCTTCTATTATTGAAATCAATTGCAAGTGTTTGATTTTTTTTTTCAACCACTTAAAAATGTAAAACCATCCTTAGCTTTCAGGGTGCACAAAACCCAGCAGGGGACTGGACTTGGTGGTTGGGCCATCGTTCGCTGACACCTAGGGTGGGTCACCCCAGACCCTCGTGGGCCATCCCTGGAAACCTGCCCACTTCTCTGAACTAACCAGGTAGCCTCTGGGGAACACAGTCAATACCACCGAGGCACATGGAGAAAAGCAACTACTCCAGGCACTTTTTGTGGACAAAAAATAAAATACAACGCAAACAGAGAGTGTGGCTCTGGTTTGGCTGGAAGAAAGAACCTTGAACTTGAGTCTTGAACTGACTCTTAGCCACCCGGCCAGTGATGAGCCCACCCCTCTGGGTGGGAGCCTGGTTGGCACTAGGATGAGGTGGACCACCCAGGCCAGTGTGCAAAACAACCCACAGGGAGACCGTGAAATGGAGGTTACTGGGCCCATCCTGGGAGAAACTGACGCTACGGGTCAGAGACAGGGCCCAGGAGTCTGAATTCTAACAAGGACTACCTTCCCCCATCCACGTCCTTTTTGTGGTACACGGCTCTGACTTGGAGAAACACTGGCCAGAAGGAGAGAGAGACGAAGTAGGACAGAAACGCTGCAGTCCTGCATAATTAACCACAGTGGCCGTGGCTGTAGGTTGCTGTCATGGGGCACCACCTGCCTGCCTTCCTGGCACTGTCCTGTCTCGGGGGATCCTCCCACCCCTGCAGCCCTGAGCTAGAAAATGTCACCCCCCCCATTTCCTGCTGAGGTACAGGAGATCGGGGGGGTTAATTAGCTTGCCCAAAGTCATCCAGGTAGTAAACGGTGCAGCTAGAATTGGAGCCAGACAGCCTCACTCCAGAGCCTTTAAATCTAAAGCTTATTATCAAGTGGCTTCTGGTGACACAGAGACTCACAAAGCCGTTCTCAAAGCTTAACAGTTTGCCAACACTTGGAAGAAAAAAAAAAAGGAAACTAAGGTGCTGAAACTAAGTGCTTTAGATACAATCTCTGTCAATTCTCCCAACAGCCCAAGGAGGTAGGGATGACTGCACCCATTTATCACATGAGGACACCCCAAAAGCACAGAGATTAGGGAACATGCCTAAGGTCATAAGGTTTGATAAGTATAAGATCCTATCAGGGTCAAGCCAAGGTTGATCTGGCCCCAACTCAGTGCCTTTATCCTAATACCACTGAGGCTCATTACTACCACACCTTCCCCGAACCTCAAGAGACCATAAGCTCTGAATCTGTCAGCTTTTGCTGTGTAACAACCATCCCAGAACTCAGTGGCGTACAATAAGTATTGATTCTCGTGCTCAAAGGTATGCAGGAGAACTTACTGGCTTTTCTCCACAGGTGTTTATTCTAGGATCCAGGGTGAAAGAGCAGCCATGATCCAAGAGTCTGTTATGCTCATGGGTAAAATTAGAAGCTACCAGAAGGGCAACTGGAAATATGAGATTAATCTTATGGTCTAGGCTCAGAACTGGCACACTGTTGCTTTCACCCCCATTCCATTGACTGACACAAATCAAAAGGTCAAGCCCAATGGCAGTGGGGCAGGGAATATACTCCTATAATAGAGGCTTGGGAAATAGGAAGAAAGAGAACATTTGCTGAAAACCAATCTAAAGGCTGATCTGGGGGATCTGAGAGCTAATGACCCTCCTTCCCTGTGATGTTTTCAGGTACTCTGATACTAGGATGCCAAATGCTTACTCTCAGTGGGGGAGAAGAGAAGACAGGAATTCTGCAATAGCAAGACAGGTACTATAAATGAGGAACACAGGATGCAAAACAGTAGGGAGTGGTGAGGACTGCGGCAAACTGGAGAGCACAGATCCTGCCCGGGTGGCAGCTGCTCCTCAGCTCCTGCAGACTGTTGACAGAGACGCGACCTCTCCACTGACCCTGGCCATCCTTGTCTGCTTGGCCCTGGCTCCCAAGTATCCCACCTGCCCTCATGGCAAAGATGAGGTTCCCAGAAGCAACATTCTAGGAGAAGCTTGCTGCCGTCCTTGCTGTATTGCACAAAGAGACATTGGCAGCACTGCTGGATGTCTGCCCCGGGCCCCTCATTACGCCTCGCTGGGCTCCTTCCCCAGGAAACAAGGATGCTCATGCTGCTTTCCTCCCCCAGAACTCTTTGCTGCGGGGAGGAACTGCGGCACAAACCTATTCATTATTAGTGCAAAAATAGACAGGTTTGATCAAAAGAGATTCGAATTATAACTAATTGGCCTGAAAGTTCAGCAAGATTGCTTTGTAAGAGGAAGAGGAGGAGGCGGGAGTAAAATGTTAACCATGGATTAAACAGCCTTGAGCAGAGGTATGAGACTCTGGGGAATCAGGGCTGGAAAAGGACCCAAGTGCCAGCTGCCTCCGAGACCCGTGCCAACCTGGGGACGTCAGGGAGGATCTCAGGCCAAAGTCTGGCTCTGCCCCAAGCCTGCTCTCCCACCACTGGAGCAAAAGTCCTTTGCGTTAGGCACTGCTCCATTGCAGTAGAATCTGTCCTTTTGCATGTTTACTATCCAGTCCTCTTTTCAGAACTGAAATAGCACCCAACATCTGGGTGTGCCATCCCTCCCCAACTGTCTCTGTATGTGACCGGGTGGGGCTGGTTTCACTCCCAGTTCTGGAGATGAGAAGGAGGCTCAGGGCTGCTCGTCTGAGTTGACGAGAATCCAGTTCACGGCTTCTGTCTGTATTTCATGCAGGAGGATGCAGGCCTGAGGCTGCTGGGGCCACCTCGGCCACCAGCAAGGGGAGCCTGCAGTTAGTACGGGGTCAGTCACAGCCTGTGCCCAGCTGTACTGGAGTCTGAGCAAAAGAAAAGACCATTCAGAATGATCCTGGTTTTGTTTCAGAATTTGATATTTTGCCTTGTGGATTTTTTTTTTTTTGCATTGATTCTGATTTTTTTTTTAATATTGCATTCTAATATAACTTATCTTGATCCCTGAGCTTCTGGGTGCCCCTTTACACTGTGCCCCCAAGGCGAGTGCCTCACTCTCCTCACCCTATTCCCGACCCTGGTGCTTGCAGTCAGAAGGTCTGGCTTCCGGTCCTGACTCTGTTACTTACAGATCTGTGTGACCTGGAGCAAACTGCGTGGCCTTCCTGAACCCCAGTTAGTTCACCTGCAACACAGGGGTGGCCATACCTGCCAGGCTGGATGAAATGAGATGATATATGTAAATACTCCTTGTCAACTGTGGTCACCTGAATATAAGGGACTCTTCTGGCTGCACGTGCATCTCCTCTTCCTCCCCACACTCAACATGAGCGTTCACTTGGGGTCGGGCACTGGGCAAAGAAATTAATGTGCTTTATCCTACTAAAGCCTTGCTACAGTCCCCTGAGATGTTGGCCAGAGGAAATGAATCCTATAGTTATAGCAGCTCCATTTTCCAGATCAGAAAATGGGCACAGACAAGGGCCACTCAGCAGTGAAGTGGTCAGATCTGGGTGGGAGTGACGGACTCAGCAGGGTCGGGGGGAAGCAGCAAGCATACACCCGAGACTAAGACTCCAGAGCTGGGCTGACGTGACCAATACTCCTCATCACAGGATTTTGAGGCTCGTGAATTTGCTTCGCTTGTGCTGCTTTGGATCAGCTTTGACAGCTGAAATGCCTATAAATTGCCATGATCGGTGCCTGCCTTAGTCACTAAGGCAGCTGCGGCCGCCCAGGCTGCTCAGCGACAGCGGTGTGGGTGTCGCCCGCGGCTGACATCCTGTGCAGATGGGGCCATGGGAGCTCAGGCCATCCTGGCCAAACCCAGAAGAGAGGAAGCAATACAAACGAAGCCTTTCTCAACAGACAAGCGAAGCCCCCGTGTGTTTGTGTCACTAAGCAAAGTCTGTCAGCTGCAGGAAGGACAACTGGCCTCTTGTCTGGACCGTTCGCTGCTGCTGAATGGCTGGCACTTTCTCACCGGTTTACATCTTGTCTTCTTTTGAAAATCTCATTGTTTTTTCCCCCACCCAGCATTCCTCCCAGAAAAGAGATTGCCTTTTTTCTGTAACTGCACCCCAGCTTCCTTTCAGGTAGGCAATCCCACCTACTCTTGGTCTATAGGGTTTGGGTGGGGCTGACCCCACCCTCAGGTCTGGATGGATGCAGAACTCAGACCTGGCCAGTCTAGCTGAAGGGTGCCAAGCCTGGGACCTGAGCCGCGCCCACTGTTACTGAGTGTGTGGGACTCAAACTAACAGCCTCCTTGTCACTCAATGCAGAAAGCTTGCCCAAGAACTAAGCTAACACAGAGAAAAGCAGAGCCCAGAGACAGATGGTTTTTGATGACATTATATGAATACCTGGATCCAACCATGCCTGAAGCCACTTATCCCTGACTTTTCATTTACATGAACCTATATATTCCTTTCTTCTTAGGTCAGTTTGAGTTGTATTTCTGTCCCCTTACAACTGAGAGAGTCCCGATGGATACATCTCCTTGACTCAAGGACTTGAGGGTCGGGACTGTTTCTTATGCTTCCTGGAATCCCTTAGAAGGCCTAACACAATGCTTGGCCCCTAGGAGGTGCTCAGAAAATATTTGCTGGTATGGCGGGCACAGTTAATGATCTGCCTAATAACCATTCTTCTTTCTTCCTCGCTAACAGAACACTAATTTTGTCAGGGAGGCAATGTGCTTATTAGCCCAAAGAGTAGGCCATGATTAATTTAAAGCAACTGTGATAATCATGCCCCCAAATTTCCCAGATTCACTTGCAGCTAGGGGTGGTCCCATGATTTACTTCTGACTAATCAGACCCAAAAGGAAGTCTGATGTGGAGCCTTCTGGAAGAAGTTTTGCCATTTTGATTAAAAAAGATTGATATGCTAAGGCTAGTCTTTTCTCCTTCTTCTTGCCTTAAGCATAGATGTGATGCCTGGAGCTGCAGGAGCCATCTTTGACCATGAGGCAAAAAACCAAAAAACAAGGAAAAGGAAACACTAAGGAAAGCAAAGCAGAAAGACATAAAAAAAAAGAAAAAGCTCAGGTTCCTTACATCACTTTTGAGCAACTGAATCAACATCAGCAATTACCTACCTCCAAACATCTTATGTGGAAGAACAAATCCCACCTGCATACATACACCTGTTTGTTTAAGCCACTGTTGGTCAGGTTTCTGCGATGTGCAGCCAAACACAGTTCTAATATAGCTAGTTGTTAGATTCTTGCACTGTGTATAATTCAGTTACTTGAGCAGTTTTTGCTTGGGGTAAGAGTTTCTGGTCATTAGTCAATGAAAACGTGTCCACATATGCATTTAATGTGCATTTAACGTGCAGACTAACTTTCAAAACTAATCCCCTTATGCGATGAGACTCCATACATCTCCTTTAGTTTGTCCAAGAAACACATCTGTGAACATGGGCTAGGTCACAGCAGCTTAATATTACAACAGAACACAGTGAACTATCTGAAGAGGGGAGCAAACCTCATATATGTGCATCTGACAAACTCCAGCTGCAAGGGATTCTGGGAAAATGTGGTTGGTAGCTTTCTTGCCCCTATGTACAGGAAACAGCCAAGAGGGAAGGGGGAAGAGATGTTGAATTCACCCCATCTCCCACACTGCCTTACTGTTCTAACCCCAGCAAAAGAGGGGTCTTGCTATATTTCAAAAATCATTCAAAATTTAACTTACTGCTCAAGCAACTAGCACAGGAAACAAACAAAACCCCACAAAACAGAAATAAAAATCTCCACACTATCAGATAGCTCTGATAGATACTTGCAAACCTTACCCCAAACTTTAAAAAAATGCCCAAAACTATAGAGTGTCAATAAACTCCCTAATTGGTCTTCAAGTTGAAGACATTAACCTAAATGTGATATTTAATACACTTTTATTATTATTATATAGTTTATATATATTTTTTATACAGTTTAATAATATAATACTGGCCAGTGGTGAAAGGTTTATATTCCAAAGTTAAAAAGTTTATCTTTAAAAAAGACTTGGGGGGCTTCCCTGGTGGCGCAGTGGTTGAGAATCTGCCTGCCAATGCAGGGGACACGGGTTCGAGCCCTGGTCTGGGAAGATCCCACATGCCGCGGAGCAACTAAGTCCGTGCGCCACAACTACTTAGCCTGCGCGTCTGGAGCTTGTGCTCCGCAACAAGAGAGGCCGCGACAGTGAGAGGCCCGCACACCGCGATGAAGAGCGGCCCCCACTCGCCGCAACTAGAGAAAGCCCTTGCACAGAAACGAAGACCCAACGCAGCCATAAACAAACAAACAAACAAACAAATAAATAGATGTAAATTATTAAAAAAAAAAAAAAAAGACTGGGTTTTCAATACCTGCCTCAGGTATTTAGTGTGTGATCTTGGGCAAGTCACTTAAATTCCCAGCTCCTCTGTTCTGTTATCTCTGAAGTGGGCACCATGATATCCATCCTAATTACTACCTGGGGTTTCTGTGAAAATAAAGTGGGATCATGTACAGGAGAGCATTTGGTAAGTGGTCCAGGGCCATACACATATAAAGAACTGGAAGCATCACATCTATAGCTAAGAGTTGGGATCAGTATTTGGGGATAGAAAATAAATGAAAATAAGACAACTGTTGATCAAGGCACAATATGCCCAGGTATGGCAGACTGGCTGAGAAATATGAGGCTAATTTAGGGAGAGACGATGTCAGTGTTTAGAGATCCTGGTAAACAGCCCATCATTCTATAAGGCACATGTGATGTGTTTTCAAACCACAGTCAAAGGAAACCAAGGACCAGAGGGAAATGGTGCTTTGATGTTTAGTCCAGCTGAGTCCTCTCCCTCCCATATGTGTCAGGCTCTGCCCCTCACCTCTAGACCATCACCTCTGCTCGGTTCTGGACCGCATTAGCTTTTGTCCAGATGCCACCAATAAGCTCCTCCCGCAAAGGGCACCTCTCGCTCTAATCTTCCCACCGCACAGAGGATGGGGTAGACCTCCTAAAACTCAAGTATGATCATTCTGCTCCCTCATTAGAGAACCCTCCAAGGGTCAGCGCAGCCCCTCTGCACTAGGAACTCACGCCTGAAGAGCCAGGCCAAGGCCTCTGCACGCAGCGCCCTGTGAGCAAGTGAAACTAGACTGAGCACAAAGGAAAAGAAAAAAAGGGGCAGTTAACTAAATTTTGGATGACCCAAACATGGAGCCTTCCAATTTATATCACAGTGAAAGTGTATCAAGAAAGGATAAGGAGGGAGATCGGTTCAAGATGGCGGAGTAGAAGAACATGCTCTCACTCTCTCTTTCAAGAGCACCGGAATCACAACTAACTGCTGAACAATCATCGACAGGAAGACACTGGAACTCACCAAAAAGGAAATCCCACATGCAAAGACAAAGGAGAAGTCACAGTGAGATGGTAGGAGGGGCGCTATCACAATAAAATCAAATCCCATAACTGCTGGGTGGGTGACTCACAAACTGGAGAAGACTTATACCACAGAAGTCCACCCACTGGAGTGAAGGTTCTGAGCCCCACGTCAGGCTTCCCAACCTGGGGGCCTGGCAATGGGAGGAGGAATTCCTAGAGAATCAGACTTTGAAGGCTAGTGGGATTTGATTGCAGGACTTCAGCAGGACTGGGGGAAACAAAGACTCCACTCTTGGAGGGCACACACAAAGTAGTGTGTGCATCGGGACCCATGGGAAGGAGCAGTGACCCCATAGGAGACTGAACCAGACCTACCTGCTAGTGTTGGAGGGTCTCCTGCAGAGGCGGGGGGAGGCTGTGGCTCACCAAGGGACAAGGACACTGGCAGCAGAAGTTCTGGGAAGTACTCCTTGGCGTGAGCCCTCCCAGAGTCCACCATTAGCCCCACCAAAGAGCCAGGGGAAGGCTCCAGTGTTGGGTCACCTCAGGCCAAACAACCAACAGGGAGGGAACCCAGCCCCACCCATCAGCACACAAGCGGATTAAAGTTTTACTGAGCTCTGCCCACCAGAGCAACACCCAGCTCTACCCACCACCAGTCCTTCCATTAGGAAACTTGCACAAGCCCCTTAGATAGCCTCATCCACCAGAGGTCAGACAGCAGAAGCAAGAAGAACTACAATCCTGCAGCCTGTAGAACAAAAACCACATTCACAGAAAGATAGACAAGATGAAAAGGTAGAGGGCTATGTACCAGATGAAGGAACAAGATAAAACGCCAGAAAAACAACTAAATGAAATGGAGATAGGCAATCTTCCAGAAAAAGAATTCAGAATAATGATAGTGAAGATGATCCAGGACCTTGGAAAAAGAATGCAGGCAAAGATCGAGAAGATGAAAGAAATGTTTAACAAAGATCTAGAAGAATTAAAGAACAAACAGAGATGAACAATACAATAACAGAAATGAAAAATACACTAGAAGGAATCAATAGCAGAATAACTGAGGCAGAAGAACAGATAAGTGACCTGGAAGACAGAATGGTGGAATTCACTGCTGCGGAACAGAATAAAGAAAAAGAATGAAAAGAAATGAAGACAGCCTAAGAGACCTCTGGGACAACATTAAACTCAACAACATTCTCATTATAGGGGTCCCAGAAGGAGAAGAGAGAGAGAAAGGACCCGAGAAAATATTTGAAGAGATTATAGTTGAAAACTTCCCTAACATGGGAAAGGAAATAGCCACCCAAGTCCAGGAAGCACAGAGAGTCCCATACAGGATAAACCCAAGGAGAAACACACTGAGACACATAGTAATCAAATTGGCAAAAATTAAAGACAAAGAAAAATTATTGAAAGCAGCAAGAGAAAAATGACAAGTAACATACAAGGGAACTCCCATAAGGTTAACAGTTGATTTCTCAGCAGAAACTCTACAAGCCAGAAGGGAGTGGCACGATATACTTAAAGTGATGAAGGAGAAAAACCTACAACCAAGATTACTCTACCAGGCAAGGATCTCATTCAGATTTGATGGA
This sequence comes from Balaenoptera borealis, assembly GCF_965194805.1. Classification (NCBI taxonomy): domain Eukaryota; kingdom Metazoa; phylum Chordata; class Mammalia; order Artiodactyla; family Balaenopteridae; genus Balaenoptera; species Balaenoptera borealis. Next base: position 10,675,980 of record NC_138872.1, read on the forward strand.
GAAATCAAAAGCTTTACAGACAAGCAAAAGCTAAGAGAATTCAGCACCACCAAACCAGCTCCACAACAAATGCTAAAGGAGCTTCTCTAAGTGGGAAACACAAGAGAAGAAAAGGACCTACAAAAACAAGCCCCCCGGGCTTCCCTGGTGGCACAGTCATTGAGAATCTGCCTGCCGATGCAGGGGACACGGGCTCGAGCCCTGGTCTGGGAAGATCCCACATGCCGCGGAGCAACTAGGCCCATGAGCCACTACTACTGAGCCTGCACGTCTGGAGTTTGTGCTCCGCAACAAGAGAGGCCGCGACAGTGAGAGGCCCATGCACCGTGATGAAGAGTGGCCCCCGCTCGCCACAATTAGAGAAAGCCCTCACACAGAAACGAAGACCCAACACAGCCATAAATAAATAAATAAAATAAATTAAAAAAAAAAAAAAAGAAGCCCTCCAAAATTAAGAAAATGGTAATAGGAACACACATATCGATAATTACCTTAAATGTGAATGGATTAAATGCTCCAACCAAAAGACAAAGGCTTGCTGAATGGATACAAAAACAAGACCCATATATATGCTGTCTACAAGAGACCCACTTCAGACCTAGGGACACATACAGACTGAAAGTGAGGGGATGGAAAAAGATATTCCATGCAAATGGAAATCAAAAGAAAGCTGGAGTAGCAATACTCATATCAGATAAAATAGACTTTAAAATAAAGAATGTTACAAGAGACAAGGAAAGACACTGTATAATGATCAAGGGATCAATCCAAGAAGAAGATATAACACTTATAAATATATATGCACCCAACATAGGAGCACCTCAATACATAAGGCAACTGCTAACAGCTCTAAAAGAGGAAATCGACAGTAACACAATAATAGTGGGGGACTTTTCACTTACACCAATGGACAGATCATCCAAACAGAAAATTAATAAGGAAACACAAGCTTTAAGTGACAAAATAGACCAGATAGGTTTAATTGATATATATAGGACATTCCATCCAAAAACAGCAGATTACACTTTCTTCTCAAGTGTGCATGGAATGTTGTCCAGGATAGATCCCATCTTGGGTCACAAATCAAGCCTCAGTAAATTTAGAAAACTGAAATCATATCAAGCATCTTTTCTGACCACAACGCTATGAGATTAGAAATGAATTACAGGGAAAAATACGTAAAAAAACCACAGACACATGGAGGCTAAGCAATATGTTACTAAATAACCATGAGATCACTGAAGAAATCAAAGAGGAAATCAAAAAATCCCTAGAGACAAATGACAATGAAAACACGACGATCCAAAACCTATGGGATGCAGCAAAAGCAGTTCTAAGAGGGAAGTTTATAGCTATACAAGCCTACCTCAAGAAACAAGAAAAATCTCAAATAAACAATCTAACCTTACACCTAAAGGAACTAGAGAAAGAAGAACAAAACCAAAAGTTAGCAGAAGGAAAGAAATCATAAAGATCAGAGCAGAAATAAATGAAATAGAAACAAAGAAAACAATAGCAAAGATAAATAAAACTAAAAGCTGGTTCTTTGAGAAGATAAACAAAATTGATAAACCATTAGCCAGACTCAGCACGAAAAAGAGGGAGAGGACTCAAATCAATGAAATTAGAAATGAAAAAGGAGAAGTTACAACAGACACGGCAGAAATACAAAGCATCCTAAGAGACTACTATAAACTTTATGCCAATAAAATGGACAACCTGGAAGAAATGGACAAATTCTTAGAAAGGTATAATCTTCCAAGACTGAACCAGGAAGAGACAGATTTTATGAACAGACCAATCACAAGTAATGATATTGAAACTGTGATTAAAAATCTTCCAACAAACAAAAGTCCAGGACCAGATGGCTTCACAGGTGAATTCTATCAAACATTTACAGAAGAGCTAACACCCATCCTTCTCAAACTCTTCCAAAAATTTGCAGAGGAAAGGAACACTCCCAAACTCATTCTATGAGGCCACCATCACCCTGATACCAAAACCAGACAAAGATACTACAAAAAAAGAAAATTACAGACCAATATCACTGATGAATATAGATGCAGAAATCCTCAACAAAATACTAGCAAACAGAATCCAACAACACATTAAAAGGATCATACACCACGATCAAGTGGGATTTATCCCAGAGATGCAAGGATTTTTCAATATATGCAAATCAATCAATGTGATACACCATATTAACAAATTGAAGAACAAAAACCATATGATCATCTCAATAGATGCAGAAAAAGCTTTTGACAAAATTCAACACGCATTTATGATAAAAACTCTCCAGAAAGTGGGCATAGAGGGAAACTACCTCAACATAATAAAGGCCTTATACGACAAACCCACAGCAAACATCATTCTCAATGGTGAAAAACTGAAAGCATTTCCTCTAAGATCAGGAACAAGACAAGGATGTCCACTCTCACCACTATTATTCAACATAGTTTTGGAAGTCCTAGCCACGGCAGTCAGAGAAGAAAAAGACATAAAAGGAATACAAATTGGAAAAGAAGAAGTAAAACTGTCACTGTTTGCAGATGACATGATACTATACATAGAGAATCCTAAAGATGCCACCAGAAAACTACTAGAGCTAATCAATGAATTTGGTAAAGTTGCAGGATACAAAATTAATGCACAGAAGTCTCTTGCATTCCTATACACTAATGATGAAAAATCTGAAAGAGAAATTAAGGAAACACTCCCATTTACCACTGCAACAAAAAGAATAAAATACCTAGGAATAAACCTACCTAGGGAGACAAAAGACCTGTAGGCAGAAAACTATAAGACACTGATGAAAGAAATGAAAGATGATACCAACAGATGGAGAGATATACCATGTTCTTGGATTGGAAGAATCAATATTGTGAAAATGACTATACTACCCAAAGCAATCTACAGATTCAATGCAATCCCTATCAAATTACCAATGGCATTTTTTACAGACTTAGAACAAAAAATCTTAAAATTTGTATGGAGACACAAAAGACCCCGAATAGCCAAAGCAGGCTTGAGGGAAAAAAGCGGAGCTGGAGGAATCAGACTCCCTGACTTCAGATTATACTACAAAGCTACAGTAATCAAGACAATATGGTACTGGCACAAAAACAGATACACAGATCAATGGAACAAGATAGAAAGCCCATAGATAAACCCACGCACCTATGGTCAACTAATCTATGACAAAGGAGGCAAGGATATACAATGGAGAAAAGACAGTCTCTTCAATAAGTGGTGCTGGGAAAACTGTACAGCTACATGTAAAAGAATGAAATTAGAACACTCCCTAACACCATACACAAAAATAAACTCACAATGGATTAGAGCAGCTCAATAACAAAAAAACAAACAACCCAATCCAAAAATGGGCAGAAGACCTAAATAGACATTTCTCCAAAGAAGATATACAGATTGCCAACAGACACATGAAAGAATGCTCAACATCAATAATCATTAGAGAAATGCAAATCAAAACTACAATGAAGTATCATCTCACACCAGTTAGAATGGCCATCATCAGAAAATCTAGAAACAATAAATGCTGGAGAGGGTGTGGAGAAAAGGGAACCCTCTTGCACTGTTGGTGGGAATGTAAATTGATACAGCCACTATGGAGAACAGTATGGAGGTTCCTTAAAAAGCTAAAAATAGGACTACCATATGACCCAGCAATCCCACTACTGGGCATATACCCTGAGAAAACCATAATTCAAAAAGAGTCATGTACCAAAATGTTCATTGCAGCTCTATTTACAATAGCCAGGACATGGAAGCAACCTAAGTGTCCATCATCGGATGAATGGATAAAGAAGATGTGGCACATATATACAATGGAATATTACTCAGCCATAAAAAGAAATGAAATGGAGGTATTTGTAATGAGGTGGATGGAGTTAGAGTCTGTCATACAGAGTGAAGTAAGTCAGAAAGAGAAAAACAAATACAGTATGCTAACACATATATGTGGAATCTAAGGAAAAAAAAAAAAGGTCATGAAGAACCTAGTGGCAAGACGGGAATAAAGACACAGACCTACTAGAGAATGGACTTGAGGACATGGGGAGGGGGAGGGGTGAGATGTGACAGGGTGAGAGAGTGTCATGGACATATATACACTACCAAATGTAAAATAGATAGCTAGTGGGAAGCAGCCGCATAGCACAGGGAGATCAGCTCGGTGCTTTGTGACCACCTAGAGGGGTGGGATAGGGAGGGTGGGAGGGAGACGCAAGAGGGAAGAGATATGGGAACATATGTATATGTATAACTGATTCACTTTGTTATAAAGCAGAAACTAACACACCATTGTAAAGCAATTATACTTCAATAAAGATGTTTTAAAAAAAATGGATTAGAGACCTAAATGTAAGACAGGACACTATAAAACTCTTAGAGGAAAACATAGGAGGAACACTCTTTGACATAAATCACAGCAAGATCTTTTTTGAGCCACCTCCTAGAGTAATGGAAATAAAATAAAAAATAAACAAATGGGACCTAATGAAACTCCAAAGCTTTTGCACAGCAAAGGAAACCATAAACAAGACAAAAAGACAACCCTCAGAATGGGAGAAAATATTTGCAAATGAATCATCAAACAAAGGATTAATCTCTAAAATATATAAACAGCTCATGCAGCTCAATATTAAAAAAACAAACAACCCAATCCAAAAATGGGCAGAAGACCTAAGTAGACATTTCTTCAAAGAAGACATACAGATGGCCAAGAAGCACATGAAAAGGTCCTCAACGTCACTAATTATTAGAGAAATGCAAATCAAAACTACAATGAGGTATCACCTCACACCAGTTAGAATGGGCATCATCAGAAAATCTACAAACAACAAATGCTGGAGAGGGTGTGGAGAAAAGGGAACCCTCTTGCACTGTTGGTGGGAATGTAAATTGATACAGCCACTATGGAGAACAGTATGGAGGTTCCTTAAAGAACTAAAAATAGAATTACCATATGACCCAGCAATCCCACTATTGGGCATATACCCAGAGAAAACCATAATTCAAAAAGACACATGCACCCCAGTGTTCATTGCAGCACTATTTACAATAGCCAGGTCATGGAAGCAACCTAAGTGCCCATCGACAGACGAATGGATAAAGAAGATGTGGTACATATATACAATGGAATATTACTCAGCCATAATAAGGAACGAAATTGGGTCATTTGTAGAGATGTGGATGCATCTAGAGACTGTCATACAGAGTGAAGTAAGTCAGAAAGAGAAAAACAAATATCGTATATTAACGCATATATGTGGAACCTAGCAAATGGTACAGATGAAGCAGTTTGCAGAGCAGAGATTGAGACACAGAAGTAGAGAACAAACGACATATGGACTCCAAGGGAGGAAAGCGGCGGGGGGGTGGGGGTGCTGGTGTGATGAATTGGGAGATTGGGATTGACATGTATACACTGATGTGTATAAAATGGATGAGTAATAAGAAAACAAATAAATAAACATTAAAAAAAAAAGAAAGGATAAGGAGTTTAATTCTGCCTCTCTGAATATCATTTTGTATGATCCGGATATGTGCTTCTTATATTCTTTTCTTAAACAAAGTGCACCTGGGCTCCCATTTGTTTTATTTGATCGTTTGTGTTTCACACATGCCTGCAGATCTTCTGCATGATTCCATGTACTGTTCTAGCCGGAACTCATCTTTCCCTGATGGCCTTTCTAAATTCACCCTCTGGTGCTCATCTTCCATCATATTCCACTGTCTAGTAACAAAACACTGGGCACACTTCCTGCTCATGCTACACCTGTAAGCATCTCTCCTGCTACTCTCTGGTTCAACTTCTACTCAGTCTTCAAGACTCAGCTCAGTGTTCACCTCCTCCAGGAAGCCTTCCTTGAATCCCACCTATAGGCCAAACACCTCTCCTTCTGGGATCCTGGAGCTGTTTGTACTTGTGACTCTTGTCCCTCTTACCATCAACTATACAACATAGAAATAATCCATTTACATAACTATTTAAAATTTGAGCCACCCCCATCCTCCCCTCACCAACGCCCCCCCCCCCCCCACGAGGACTAGGATACAACCGTCTCTGGAACAGAAATGCTGGCAAACGCTTATCAGTTGATTACTGTTTGCCAGACCCGAAGCCAAACATTAAGTCTTCCTAACAGTCCTTTGAGTGGGTGATATTGTTATTCCTGTTCTGAGCAGTTAGGGACCCTGTTAACACTACTCAGTCACTAAGGGACAAAGATGGAGGAACCAGGGACCCAAGTCCATCAACCCCCAGCACCTGGCATGGTCCGTAGTCAACGTTTGCTGAGTCGAAGTGCAATTCTGGGAGTGAATAAGCAGAATGAAGGTATCTGTAAGGAAGTCTTACTGACTGCAAACTGGAAGCCCCTGTGTTAAAGCAAGGGTGAGGGACATGAGAAACCTCTCCGCTCTGTGGTCCCCAGAATCCTGCCCCTTCCCCACAACTGCCAACTTTGTCCCAGAAGGTAGCCTTGCCATTTATGCTTTGAACATCCTTCTCAGGGATCCCCAGGGAATACCTGAACCTTGCAGAGATTGCCCTTTGTCCCCATGGGGTTTGCATTGGTGGGAAGGAGTAATGCCTATGCTTTGCTCCTACCGTTCCTTCTTGCTTTGAGCTGTCCCTTTGAAGCAACATGTTGGCGGGGGAGGCGGGGGTGGAAACTCAGAGATAAAGTTGCTCTATGCAGCCAGGATCACACCAACAGGTATGAGTATTAGTCAGTGCTCTTGCCATAAAACTGAATTTATGAACTCATATAACTATCTAGTTCAAAATTAATTAGCTTCAGGAATGGCTGGATCCAGGTGTTCAAGTGATGTCATCAGAAATCCATCTTTCTCTCTCTCTCCCTCAAGTTTTAGCTCTGCTTTCCTCTGTGTTGGCCTCATTATCAAAAAGACTCTCCCAACTCTGGTTGCCAGCAGCTCCTAGTTTGCCTCTTACCCATTCAGCCAGTTCCTAGTAGGACTCCTCTTTCCTTTTCTTATATAAGTCCCCAATCCAAGTGGCCTGGCTTAGATTTCCTGTTCATGTCTGAGTCACCAAGGTAGATCAGAGAGAGAATACATCCACTGGCCAGGCTTGGGTAATTTGGCCGCTCCTAAAATGTGCATTTGTGAGGGAGTAGAGGTGGATTTCATCCTCACCCAAAATGCAGGAACCAAGGGTAGAGGTGGCAGTAATGCCCCCAGGGAATCAAAGTCCTATTTTCAGAAGTGACTGGGCAGAAAAAAATCAACAGACATCTACTACAAAATGTCTTGGTGAAACAGGAACTCCTTCTTCCGCAGTAAATTCCTCAAGCCTAAGCCCATGTCAAGTACCCCAGAATCCCAGAATTCAGGATTCTCGTGAAGGGGCCCTAAAAGTGGACATAATGCAGGGCACATGGGTTGTTTATGATGGCAATCTTCCACTCGTCCTCTCATGTGTCTGGCTAAGATGATATCAGAATTCAAAGACTCGGGAGATCACAAGCTGTAAAAAAATAATCTATTAAGCCTTGCGCCATCCCAACTGTGGTGGCATTTGGAAGATGAAACCAGCACCGTTCCTTTGGAGATAGCAGCTACTTTCCAATTGCACTGATAAAAAAAGGAAGGCATGAAGTAAAGTGACATTTACGTGCTAGGAGAAGCATATTTTCTTTCCTACTCCAAAACCATTTCAGGAGCTGGGGAAGGGGGGGCGGTCGTTGGTGGATGCCCCCCCCCCACCATCTTTTAGGCTGTGGGAGCATCTGGCCTGGGTCGGGGGGCGGCCAGCCTCAGCGGCCAGGTGGGCTTCAGCCTCCCATCCTTTGTGCTGCCCGCACCCCCATCTGCTACTCTGCTACCGGCAAATTGAAATACCAGCCTGTTTCAGCTCAGAAACGTGGAAATTAAGAAAGGAAATGAGGGGCGGTGGGAAGAAAAGAGAAGCGATGAATCATTTTGGATTGCTGCCTCATTCGCAAGCCGTGTGGTGAGAGGCAGATCCATGTAGGAGGAAGAGTCTGGGAGTTGAAAAGACCTGAGTTCATATGATAGCTCCATTACAGGCTGGCAAGAGGCCCTGGGCCACTCACCCCACTGAGCCTCAGTTTCCTCATCTGTAAAATGGGGATCCTGCCTTTCACGGGGTCATTCTGAAGGTTAAGGGACACAGGTACATGGCAGCTGGTCCAGAGTTGGCTGAAGGATGTTGATCTTCCTTCTCTTTCTCCTCCTATCAGGTGGGGCCACAGCCACTGCGGCTCCATCGCCATCACTCCCCTCCATCTAGACCAGCAGGCAGCGGTGCTCAATTCCCTTCCAGCGGCCCTGAGATCCAACCTCCTTGTCTAGCTTTCCAAGCCTGCCCCTTCTGCTCCCGCCCAGCCCTACTTTGGCGTCTAGCACATTCTCCACCCCCAGGCTCTACCCATGTGGGTGGTTGGCTGTTTCTGCCCTACCCAGGGCTCTTTGCTACCTCAAGGCCTTCCCTCTCCCACCCCTACTTTTCCCAGGGCTGGTTCCTTCTCATCACTTGGCCTCTGCCCAAATGTCACCTCCTCCAAGAAGCCCTCCCTGACCACCCTGGAGAAAGCAGCTGCCCACACTTCAGTCACTTTCTAGCTCATCTCTCAAAACCGATCTCATTTATTTATCTGTTATTATCTCTCCCCCAGGAGAAGATGAGCATTAAAAGGCAGGGAACATTTCCATCTTGTTCATCTGTGTGTTCCTAGTGCCCAGTGGCATGCCTGGCACAGAGCAAGCATTCAAACATTTGGGGTGGGAGGGAGGAAGAAAGGGAAAAGGGAAGGAGGGAGGGAGGAGGGAGTGAAGGAAGGAGACAGAAAAAAGAAGTTGGAGACCTGACTCCCCACCCCACTCTAGAGCCTCTATTCTTCATGCTCCAGGTCTTGGGTCCCTCCACCTCCCGCTCCCAGTCCCTACACACATGTGACCCCTGCCCCCGCTGGACTCCAATGCCTGGCCTATCCCCAAGCAAATGGCTGCCTTACATATAACAATCCACCATTAGTACTTCCTCCTTTTGTGCCATGAGGGCCAGTCCAGTTCACACATACTATTTCCACATCACTCTTCTGAGGTATCAAGCATAATGTTATTCATCTGTTATTTCTGCTTGCCCCCTGCACACCCCCTTCTGGAAACAGAACCCTGTGTCACCTCTGGAGAACCACCCCTGCCCCACACGCAGCCCCTGTATCTCTGATGGAGTCATCCTGATCCCCAGCTCCAGGGCTGGACGGGTGACCCAGGTCTGGCCAAGGAGAATGCAGTATTTTCCTGGCCACGGTGATTGGCTAGGAATGGTCACATGACTCCAGCTGGGGCCACTGACATTGAATCCAGGACTTTCCCTGCATGTTAATTAGCCAAGAGGCACTGTCCTTCTGCTGGGAATGCCAAACCAGGTAGATATAAGTCTGGAGCTGACAGCCATCTTCCCACCATGTGGGGACAGTCTGACTGAGAATAAAGCCAGCATAGAGGGCAGCAGAGCCCAGAGATAGACAGATTCTGATGATATCATTTGAGCACCTGGATCCAGCTTTACCTGAAGTAGATGCCATGCCAGAAAATCTCAGTGAACCAAGCCAATAAATTCCTTTTTGTGCTTAAGACAGTTGGACTCGCACTTGTTGCTTGTCGCCAAAATGGTTCTGACTCATAGAACATTAATCAGTTGTGGGATAGTCGAGACATGTAAGGCAGCCAGGGGGACAGAGGGCAACATCCTCCGCTAGAAAAGGGAGAAGGCAAATAAAACTCCAGGGCGGATTAGACCAGAAGTCAACCGGAGATTTCACCAGGAAAACCAGCATCTTCCTAGCTCCTGAGCCGCTCTCTGCTGGGGGTAACCAGTCTGTTTTGAAGGCCCTGCTTCCCCTCACTCCAAGAATCAGACAGCCTTGAAATCTTTCAAGGCAAAAAATAAGTCTGAGGTAGTAGTCATATCTCTGGAGGAAAAAGACTTCCTCGGCCTTCTTTAAGGTGCAAAGAATTTCCAGCATGCAGGCCTCCCACTTGCCATCCGTTTCCAGACCCGCATCAGGCATGCCTCCTGGATGCTGTGTATACTCAGAATGGTACCCGGGGACAGGCTGGGGCCCAGTCCAGCTCTCTCCAACAGGCAAGCGCTCACCTGAGCCCACAGGAGGAAACAACTCCAGAAAAGCATCCCTATGTGGGTGCAGCCCAGCTCCCCAGAGCCTCACTTCAGAGCGGAAACACAGCTGGGGGTGCGAGGCACCAGAAAAGGCCTCGTCAGTGTGACAGGTGTCAAGTTCTCAGGAAGAGTGACAGCCTCTAGTTCTCCTGGGATCTCTGACTCTAGGTAGACAGACAATTCTCTCCCTGCTTCTGAGGCCAGGAGTAGGGCCTGGCTCTTTGGGGGATGGGCTGGGTTTTGCTTCGTTCTGGACGCCCCTCCTGGCTGCAGCTCCACCCGACACTCAAGAGGTGGTCTCGGGAGGACACGAGGAAAAGCGTGGTGCTGGACAGACAAGAATCTGGGTTTTCAAGAATTCGGCCCCAGGTCTGAATCGCACCCCACTCTTCAGTCCATTCTTTACGCCCTCTCTGCTGGGGACCCTGAACTCTGTACCTTCCAGGGCACAGCCGGCACTCCCTCCTGAGCTCCAGGCTCACAGGGCCACCCTCCAGCTGGACACCTCGGCTGAGACATCCAACAGACACCTCAAACTCAACACGTCACAAACTACACTCCCTGCTCCCCACACCAGCTGCTCCTCGTCCTCCTCCTGGTTTCTTAGCTCAGTGAACGTCACCTCTAACCCCTCCCCAAACTGAAGTCTTTCCCTAATTCTTCTCTCCCCCGCTCACCTCCAGATAATCAGTGCCAGTCCTGTGGATTCTCCCTCCTAAACCTCTCACCCCACCGGGACCTTTCAGCCCAGCCTTCTCTTGCCTGGATTATTTCAGCAAACTCCTAATAGGTTTCCCTTGCTCACTGCTAGTAATTCTCCATTCAGCAGCCAGACTGGCTGTCCTGAAACACACATTCAGCCCCCTGCAGGGACAATCCTTTGCCAGCCCAACAAGGCTCAATTCCTCACCATGGCTTACAAAGCCTTTCCTGGTCTGATTTTCAGCCTGGCAAAAAGAAAGTATTCACATGTTTCCTCTAAACTGGACAAACTTTTTCAGTAAAGGGCCAGATAGTAAATATTTTAGGCTTTGCGGGCCATATGGTCTCTGTCGCAACTACTCCGCCGTTGTAGTGGGAAAGCAGCTGCACGCATTATGTAAATGAATGGCGGTGGCTGTATGCCAATAAAACTTTATTTACAGAAACCGGTGGTGGGCCAGATTTGACCCATGGGCCGTAGTTTGCCAATCTCTGCTCTAAAGGGATGAGCTAACTTCTCACCTCATCTCAGTTGCCTCTAGAAAATGGAGATAATCCTCACATTGAAGGGCTGGTGAAAGATTTGAAAGAACTTGTCAAGCACCTGGCATAGAGTCTAGCACACAGTAGGTGCTCAGTTGGTGATCACTGTTATTAAAGCTGTTATCACCTCTCTCCCTTTCTGCATGTTTAAGAATTGGTCAGCCCTGACTCCATAGCAAGGAGGTTGTAAGGATGGAGACCCTCCTTTTCCAAAGGACTGATGATACATGATGCATTTCCAGAGGTGTTGTGAAACCATACAGCTGAGCACCTACTATGTGCCAGGCACTGGGCCTCACGTTGCTGAGTGATCAAAATAAATCATAAGGCAATATTCACCTCCTGAGCCCAAGTCTTTGAAGTCTAAAGAAGTTGAGGAAAAACTGCAAGAAATTATTCATTCAGTAGCATGCCTACTATGTGCCAGGCCTCGTGTAGCACTAGGGCTGCCCAGAGGAACAGGAAGCAAACTCTGCTTCTAAAAAAAGGTACCGCCTAGAGAAGCTATTTTCTCTTGACTTCGAAATTTCTCCTTGTCCTTGAAGCCACGTCTCCCACTCAGAGGGAAGCAGAGGTGCAATTCGCCTTGGGTCCCTCCAGAGCTCTGCAGGCCAGGCCTACGTCCCCTCCATCTCCTTGATGGGGCCTGGGGATCTGACAATAAATGAAACTGCCTCCTTCTTTTACCTGGGCAGGGCCTTAGCAGGGTCCCAGAGCAGAGGGGTGAGAAGGGAGGGGGTCCTAGGTCCTGGATGACTGAAGATCCTGTGTTGGCTCGTGAACAAGACCTTCTCCACGGCCTTCATCTTCCTAAAGGACATCTCTCTTTGGACAAATCCCAGTTCACCTCCCACCTGCGCTCTTCTTCATCCATGAGGCAGAGATCTAGCCCTTGTCCCTAGAGAAGCAGAAGTCTTGGGCAGAGACTGTTAACTGCGCCCCAATATCCAATCCCCATTTGTCTCTGCTAGTGACAGAATCCCCACTTTCTGATGGAACTCATGGACCCCCAACCGGCAACCACAATACCCAGCTCCCTTGCTAGGCATGGCTGCAGGACCAAGCTCTGTCCAGTGGGATGCCTTTGGAGGGAAGTGGTGCACTCTTCCTTCATCTCTGTCCCCCCTTTGCTACCTGGAACACGGACCATGCAGATGAGAGGAAGCCATCTTGGGTTATTCAAATGAGAGGAATATCCGAGGCATCATGGAGCCACAACAGGGAAAGTGCCTGGGTCCCTGATGCCATGAAGCCACTGTCCCAGCTCTGGATTACCTCATCCGTACTGTCATGTGATGGAAAAATAAACTGCCTTGATTCAGATACTGTTATTTTGGTTTCTTTGTAACAATAGCTGAATCTGAATCTTAGCTAATGTGTCACACAGAGTGGCCTGATACCCCAACATCTCACCAGTGCACACAGCACTGTGAAAACTAAGCAATACGTTATGGATTCACTAAACCAAAAATCGCTGAACACGTACTATGTGCTGGGGATGGAGCCAGATGCTGTAGGGGGCTGCTGAGATAAATCAAAGTCCTTGGTTGCCAGTTAGTAAGAGAAAAAAAGAGTAGCGATGAAGATATACTGGGTACTTTCTATATACACATAATAGACTTATGAGATACGTCTCGTAAGTCTATTATGAGACACAGATGTGCAAACTGAGGTCTAGGAAGGTTAAGTTGTTTGCTATGGACTAAACTGTCCCCCTAAAATTCATATGTTGAAGCCCTAAACCCCCAGTGTGACTATACTTGGAGATAAGATCTTTAGGAGGCAATTAAGGTTAAATGAAATAATAAGGGTGGGGTCCTAATCTGATAGAACTGTGACCTTATAAAAGAGGAAGAGATATCTCTCTGTCTCTCTCCGTCCCTCCCCTTCCCTCCCTGTCCCTCCTCCACCCCTCTCAATCCCTGCCACGTGAGGACACAACAAGAAAGCAGCCATCTGCAGGTCAGGAAGACAGCTCTTACCAGAACCCAATCATACTGACACCCTGATCTCAGCTTTCCAACCTCCAGAACTGTGAGAAAATAAATGTCTGTTGTTTAAGCCCCCCCGTCTGTGGCAATTTGTTATGGTAGCCCAAGCAGACTAAGACACAAACGCACAGCCAGGCAATCTGGCTCTAACCTCTTCTCCATCCATCCTCCACGAAGAGTAAAAAGAAGCACATTACAGGCAGACTTGTCCCAATACCATCGACATCACCCCAACGAAACAGGACAGAGTTAACCTTCACGGAGCCCTCACTCGGACCCTGGTGCTATGCTCAGTGTTTCCCAGGCACCACGTCTTCTCTCCCTCTCCACAGCCCTGGGAGGCACATGCTCTTATAATCCTGATGTTAAAGATGAAGAAAGCGAAGCAGAGAGGACAAGAAGCTGCTCCAATCCTAAGTACATTCACGTGACACCGTAATAAGGGCTGAAGGTATTTCCATCTTCCTACAGAAAGATAAGGGATAAAGGGGCTGGGAGACACCAGAGGTCCTGTGCAGCTCTGTGTCTCGTCCTTATTTTAAGCCAGACAGGAATAAACTCTCACCTGTCCTCTGAGCTGTGAACTCCTCAAAGCCAGGCCCTGTCCCTCATTTGTCCCCTAGTCCCAGCACACAGTCTGAGGAATGGTAGGCCTTCCACCGTGTGTGCTGTGAAAATGGGTGAATATTTTTGTTTCCACTCTTTCTGTTCATTGCTCTTGCTTTTGTCCCCAGGACCCCTCACCCTTCTTCTGGCAAGAGTGCTCCCTAATGTCTTAGGGACCAGCCAATGGGACCCTCCCAAAGAGGTGAAGCATGTGTCCAAAGCCTAAATTAATCCAAGCATAACCCTCACCCAGCCACAGTGACTGGTACTGGGCTGGGCCCTTGGGCCAATGAGGTAGAGGAGATGCAGCTGGGAGCCCATGGGGATGTAGTGGTGGCAGATGCCGTCGTCATTTTGCTCCCAGGCAGAGCAAGAGACTGAAGCCAGCACAGAGGAAGGCAGTTCGGAGTGATAGAGAAGAGTTAAGGTTCTGCTTACATACGTCCCTGAAGATGGAGCTACCCCTGGAATTTTCTTTCACACACCAATACATTTTCTCTCCCTCTCTCTCTTGTTTTGCTTAAGCCATTTTTGAGACCAATTTTTCTGCCCCATTTGAACCAAAAGTGTTCTAATGGACACTTTGTATGAGGCCTGTCTCCTTCGTTCAATAAATTCCAGCTTACCTTTTAAGGAAAAAAACCTCCCCTGGTCTCCATGAATATTTTCCCAAGCCCAGTTGGTTCATACGGGTGGTTTTGGCATCCGCTGTTTGTCCAGCATTATAAGGTCGCTTCAAGGAGGAAGATCAAGTATGACAGCATCGATTGCCTGTAGAACTAGCGCCGGGCCTTGGTCCCAGCTTGTCTCACATCTTATTTAGATTCAGACACATATATCTCATTTTTCAAGGAGACTACAAGTTCCATGAGGTAAGTGACGTCCTATGAATTCAACAAACGATGATGAAGTGCCTGAGGTGTCCTAGACACTGGCGAGAAGCTGCGAACACAGAGGATAAAAAAAGGTCACTGTCCTTTCCAAGGCAAACGTGAAAGCAGAACAATTACACCTACAGGAGTGCATCACGACAGGGTGTTTCTAGTTGCCAGTAACCGAGAAAGGCAACTTGCACTGGCTGGCGAAACCGAGGAGATCTGGTTTGTCCAAATGGAAAGTGCAGGTAAGATCAAGCTTCCGGGTTGTATGATTCCCGAGGCTTAACAACGCTACATGTGGCCCAGGTGTTTTCTACTCCTCAGCTCTGCCATCTCAGCAACATCCTCGTTAAGGCTGCCTACATCCCACGGGTACGCCTTTCCACATCACACCCAGGGCAGGTGAATGCAGGTTCAAACAAGATGCACCCTGATTGGATCTGCTAGGTCACATGCTTGCCTGCAAGCCAATGACTGGGCAGGAAATGGACAGTGCTGATCCCTGTAAGCCAATCAGGGGTCACTGCCGGACCAAGGGGGTGGAGTCAGCTTTCACCAAGGCCCTGGCTGCACGAGGGCAGGGGGGTATTTAATATCTGAAGGAAATTCCAGGAGCTCAAGGAAGGTGGGAGGGAAGGAAGGGTTGGTGGCAAACACCCACTGTCGGCTCTCAGAGGTGAGAATCGGAGCAGACTCCCCTGAGCTGATACGGAAGCCTTTCCTCCCACCTCCATCACTGGCTGCGCTCACGTCCTTTGCTCAGTATTACCCCGTGGTCACTATATCATCAGCAGCAGAAGCAGCACCTGATGTTTATGAACCACTTCCTGGTGCTAGACGCTAAAGTGCCCCACATTTGCTGTTCATTGTCTCATTTAACCACAGCCTTAGGAAGGATGGTTATTTCCATTTTGCAGATTAGGAAGCTGAGGCCTGGAGAGCCGAGGTGACCTACCCAAATTTGGCCTGAACTGAAAAGTCAAGGTAGCACCTTGTTGTCCTCGGTTCCCTAGTTGGAGAGGTTTAGTCACCCCTGTGTGCTGGGTGCTTGGCTGGGGGGATGGGCCTTCAAACGTAGACAGAAGTCGCGTCTCCACTGAGCATTAATTTGCCCTCGAAACAACCCTACACACTTCACAAGGGCTGCCTCCAGAGTCCTTGCAAACGCCCAGCCTGGCAATCTCTGCTGCCTTATTTCATTTCTCTGCAAACTGCAGGGAAAATGCAATGGAAGCATCAGCTTCAGGCCTCGTGATGCTCTAAATTAAAGTGAAGTCTTGGGATTTCCCTGGCGGTCCAGTGGTTAAGACTTCGCCTCCCAATACAGGGGGGTGTGGATTTGATCCCTGGTCAGGGAGCTAAGATCCCACATACCTCTGGGCCAACAAACCAAAACATAAAACAGAAGCAATATTGTAACAAATTCAATAAGACTTTAAAAATGGTCCACATCAAAAAAAAAAAAATCTTAAAAAAAATAAAAATAAAGTGAATTCTTCCCTGAAAATAAACTCGACACCACACTACACTGCATGATTAGCACGATAACATTAGCCACTGCTTTCTAGAATCGGCAAAATCAACACTGGTTGTCAGTTTTCGGGGGGAGGGGGGCATGTTTCACCAAGTGTATCGCCTCAGGACAGGTGTTTATGGCATGGCAGGGACTCAGTAGAGCCAGCAGAGCCCTCTGGTTGGCCCTGTGTTTTCTGTCCCGTTTCCCTCTCTCGTATCTGCTAGAAGTGCCAGTTAGCACCCTGGGCTTGGAGAAGTTCTTAGCTGCTCTGCCTCAGCCAGGTCCACATCTTCTCCTCTGAGGGCAAGGGTTCCAAGCAGCCCTTTCCCTCGCTCAAGTAAGTTCCTCCTCTGATGGGTGGGGGCCAGGGTGGGGCAAAGGTAGGCGTGGGAGAGAATGAGGAAGAAGTCACATGGGGCCCATCTCCACCTAACAAAACAGGGCACTTCGCATTGGAAGCTCATCAAAGCCTTGAGTCGGCTCCCTTCCTTCTTGACTGCATGAATGAGTTGCCTGGTGCTTCTCCTGGAAGCATCTGCCTCACTTTCCTCTGAACTACTGGAGCCCTTCATCAGGCTTGCTTTCTGGAACTTTGGATCTTCTCCTCATACTAGCTTTGCTCCATTAAGATCCACCCTCAGCTCACCTTTGCTCTACAGAGGCCACTGAGGAGAAGCAGCTGGGCAAAGCTGTCAGATCCACACAGGAGGAACGTGCCTTGGTGCAGTGGAACCGGGGGACCCACAGGAGCTGTGTGGCTTAAGCATGTTACTTCCTAGTCCTGAGCCTCATCCATAAACTGGGAACAAAAGTGGCGCCTACTCCCCTGGAGGTTCCCCCCACCCCCACCCCTGACACGGGTAGTCGGGTTTCCTCAGTCTTAGGTAAAGGGACATATAAACCTCAAGCCCCTCCCAGCCAGACTGCCATCCCTAACTCCTTCCCATCCCCAGTTCTGGAGCTGCTGCAGTTCTATCTTACAAGGATATCATGAAGATTAATGAGCATGGAAAATGTTTACCACCGTGTCTGGACCTCAGAAGCACCCAGCACATAGCCACAATTATGGCCTGATGATGTTCATTTTTCAATATCTCTGTGCCTCAGTTTTCTCATCTGTAAAATGGGGATAATAATAACACATGCCCTCAAGAGGCTTAAATGAGCTGTTGCAGGAGAAGCATTTAGCACAGCGCCTGGCCCATAGAAAAGACTCAGCAAAGGTTGGCTGTTAAGCAATTAAATATTAAAATTAAATAATTGAGAGGCAGTGGGGCATAGTGAGAACAACATGGTCTGTAATTTCACTTAGTCTATGTCCAGGTTTTACCACTTATTAGCTCTTAGTAGAGTTCTCCACCCTCTCCGAGCCTTAGTCTTTTCTCCTCCAAATGGGGATAATGATTGTGCAGCTTTGTGGGGTTGCTGGGAGGGTTTGTGAATTTCAGATGCCTCACTCTGCCAAAATGAGTTACCATAGCAGGTCTGGCTGCTGTCCTTTGAAAGGTCTGCTTACAAAGTTGGCCCTTAGCTGGCATCTGGGAAGGTGGATTTCAGGAAGGTTCCCATCATTCCCTGATAAGGGTAGCTAAACTATTTGCACAAACAATGTGGTTTCTGCTGAACACTTGTTTCCCTTCAGGGAAATTTGGTACATGCCAGGCAAGGAGTGCCTATTTTCCAGCCCCAGTAAAGACCCTGGGCACTGAGTCTCTAATGAGCGTCCCTGGTAGGTAACATTCCGTATGTGTTGTCACAACTCATTGCTGGAGAAATTATGCCTGTCTTGTGACTCCCCGGGAGAGGGCTCTGCATGCTTGTGCCTGGTTTCCCCTGGACTTTGCTGCATGTGCCTTTTCCCTTAGTGGATTTCCCTCTGTATCCTTTTGCCATAAGAAGCCCTGAGTTCAACTGTGTGCTCAATCCTCTTAGCAAATCATCAAACCTAGGGATGATCTTAGGGACACCTGATGCACATAGTACCTGCCCTGTGGTTAGTCCTCAGGAAGCAGAGTCCTTGAAAATAAGTTCCCACGGTAGTCATGGGCTCAGTGTCCTTAATTGCAAGAATCAAATAAGAGACCCCTAACTTGTTTTCCATTTTTAAAAACGTTCAAAAAGATATTTATTGGCATGGACACAGAACCTACCAGTGGCAAAGACAAAGATATGCAGTCATGAGAATATTCACAGCCATTTCATCTTAAATTCTAAAGAAAAATTCTATCAGCTTTGCCTTTGCTCTCTGGGAAGGAAACTTGTCTGATTGGCTATGGGGCTTTTTCTTAATTCATTGAAATAGTCAATAAAGGAGATAAGATGAGGAGGGGCTAGTGGGAGTTCCAGTGGGGAAGGAGAGAACTACCAGCGGGAGAGAAGGATGGATTGAGGAAGTAGGGAGAGAGATCAAAATCAAAGCACCCATGAAGGTTGAAGTAGAGATAGTTTTGTTTGTTTTATTTTGTCTAAATGTGGTAGATAAAGAAGAGAAGATAACTATTTGGCAGCTATCGTGTATTGAAGGAAGAAGAATTGGGAAAGAACTTACACATGCAAGCACAGGATCAAAATTTCTTAAGGGAAAAGAACCTGAAACAGATTCTTAGAGGGCAAACATCTCACAGTAGAATTAAAGACAAATTAGTAACATATGCATAACATGGGCTCCTGAAGACTCCTGAGTTTAGAAAAGAAAATAGCCACACTCTCCGAAGGAGACAGCTAGACTTACGGTCGAGGCAGAAGGTAATTTATGCAAATAAAAGGTTATTGGAAGAGGTACTTCACAAAGAAGATATCCAAAACGGCTATGAACATAAGAAAAGGAGCTGAGCTGCATTACTTATCAGGGAAACGCAAGTTGAAACCATAAAGCGATACCAGTATGCACCCACCTGAAAGGTTGATGTGAAAATGCCAAGCGTTAGCAAAGAAATGAAGCAACTGGGATGCAGACACGGCTGCTTGTAGATAAAGGAGAATAAACTGGTACAACCACTTTGCAAAACTATTGAGCAGCAGCTTCTAAAGCTGGACATATGTACAACTTACAACCCAGCAATTCCGCTCCTTGGAACATACCCAGCAGAAATGCAAACATATGTTCACCAAACACATGTACAAGAATGTTCATAGCACTATTCATAAATCGTCTCAAATTAAAACCTAACCCAAAACTCATCAACGGAATAGATGAAGAAATTGTAGGATCGTCACACAATGGAATATTCTACAGCAGCGGTTGGAAAACTATGGCACTCTGTTTGTAATCCAGGTTGCCTGTTTTTGTAAATAACATTTTATTAGGACACAGCCCTGTCCATTGGTTTAAACATTGTCTATAGCTGCTTTCACACGATAACATCAGAGTTGAGTAGTTGTGACAGAGGTCAAATGGCCAGAGAAGACTCCTATATTTATTATCTAGTCCTTTATAGAAAAAGTTTGCTGAACCCTGCCCTACAGCATTGAGCATAAACAACATATAACTACATATGATGATAAGGATGTGCATACCTCACAATGTTGAATAACAGAAGCCAGTGACAGAGAGGAAAAATTTGATTCCATTTTCATAAAGTTGAAAACAGGCAAAACTAGCCCAGGGTGTGGATGTGAGAAGTCAGGATAGACCTTCCCCCTGGAAGGCATAGTGACAGAAAAGGGACATGCAGCTTCACGGGCATTGACTATGCTTCTGGATCCATAGGCATGTGACATGGCTGTGTTCTCTTGGTGAAAATTCACCCAGCTGCACACCTATATGCACATTTTTCTCTCTATATATGACATTTTAATGGAAAATCTTTAAAAAAAAAAAAATTGGTGGAGCTCTCTGACCTCACCATAAACCTCCAAGCCTTCACCCTGCTCTTGTTTGTATCTGCCTTCACGCAGGTTGGTGGTTCCCTGGAGGGCACTCCTCCTGCTCTTTAATGTATTAATGATGCAAAACTCGGGCTTCCCTGGTGGCGCAGTGGTTAAGAATCTGCCTGCCAATGCAGGGGACACGGGTTCGAGCCCTGGTCTGGGAAGATCCCACATGCTGCGGAGCAACTGGGCCTGTGAGCCACAATTACTGAGCCTGCGCATCTGGAGCCTGTGCTCCGCAACGGGAGAGGCTGCAACAGTGAGAGGCCCGCGCACCGCGATGAAGAGTGGCCCCCGCTCGCCGCAACTGGAGAAAGCCCTCGCACAGAAACGAAGACCCAACACAGCTAAAACTAAATAAATAAATAAATTTATTTTTAAAAAAATGCAAAACTCTTCAAAACTCAGTTCAGCTGTCCCCCTTCTCCAGGATGCCTTCCCACTGACAATCCAGGGAAGCAGAGAGCAAGAGCCCTAAGAGGGGGGACACTGACTTCAGGGCAACTTGATAGGTGTCATCTTAAGCCAATCCTAAGTAAATTTGGAGAAATAAAAGAAGCATGACAGACTGAATCTTGAGTGTTTGCCCCATGAGAAGCTAGGTTGGCCATCCTGGAGAAGTTCAGCCGTTTGTAGTTTAGACCAATCCAAGCTTAACCCACCTGGGATGGGAGGTAGGGGGATAGCTTGGTTTGGTGGAAAGAACACGGAACAGCCCTGGAAAAAGGATCTGTGGAGCACTCAGGATACAGGGAAGTGAAAGTAACTAAGAGGCCAACTCAAACTGGCTTCAACAAAGTGAGGAATTCACTGTCTTGCATAACTGAGAAACCTATGGTGGGAGGAGATGGTTTCAGGTAGGGCTGGATCCAGTGTTGTAAACAATGCCATTGGGAATCTGTCTCCTCTCTCTCTTTTGGCTCTACCTCCCCACCGCCCCTCCCCGGGTTCCACCTTTTGACAGGCTGTCTGCCTGTGGTAACCCCAGCAGATCCATACTTGCATCTTTAACTCCAACAGAAAGAACCACCTTCTCTTTCCCAATAATTCAAGAGAAGTCACAGAACCAATTCTCCTTTAGCTCACTTGGGCCACAGGTTAACACCTGACCAAATCCTTGTAATCCAGGGATGGAATGTGGTACTTATTCAGGCCTGAGTCAGGCCTTCTCCCTGGAGCCTGTGATAGAAACCTCACATGGCCTGAGGATGGGAAGGCCCCCTGCAAAGGAAAACAAGGGTGCTGTTACCCTGTTACCAGCAAGGCGAGGATAGGAAGCTGAGCTGGTCAAAACTACAGCCACCCCATGCACCTGCTTAACAACTGTGACCTTAAAGAACGGTGTTTTCTGATCTGTACCAGGGTGTGGCCAGCCGCACTGCACAGAGATGGTCAACAATCACGTGATTCACCCCGGGGCCGAGCACCTGGCACTGAACGGCCTGATAAATCATGAATCCTCCTGTACCATCTTGTCCTACACTCATGCCCGGGGCTGGGGACAAGGGTCAAGAGCACAGGGCACCCACCTGCAGCCGCCGTGGAGCTACTGTGTGTGTGTGCAGGGCCCTGCCAATCGTAGCCACTCAACCTGATAGGAGAATCATTATTTTCCAGAGGAGAATCATTTTCCTTTTTAATCATGCAATTGAAGCAAACAAGAATCAGGCTCAAATTAATTCAGTACAAAAGTGGTTTCTGATTTGCAAGTGAAATGGGGGCTTCAGACCGCACTTTCACTACAGTTTAAAAATCACACCCTCCTGGGATTACGTGGGAAGGCACAGGGTTAGGGGGCAGAAGATCTGGATTCGTATTGTGGTTCTGACACTAATACTGACTACTTAGTGTGACCTCAAGCCGGATGCTGAACTACTATGGGCCTCGGTTTTCTCATCGGTAAGATGGAATCAGTGTTGTTGTGAAGATCACGGGCATGATTGAAGTCGGCAGCGTTCAACTGCAGAAACAAGGAGCCACTGTACCTACTTTTTTAAAAAAGAAATTACTAGAAGGTAATACGTGCTTACAAAAGCCACTGGAATTTCAAAAGGCGCAGTCTCTGGGCTGGCTTTCCAGGAGAAACACAGCAGAAATGCCCCACCAAGGAAGCTGGTGAATCTACCTCCATCAGGAAAGTGCCGACCCAGATGCAGCTGTCAGAGCTTCTGGCTTCAAGAACACACAGTAGAAGCTGTGATCCTAGAAACAAGAAGCCTTCACCTCTGCAAAGACCCCTAAACCTCGCACATAATTGGCGAATGGTCACTGAAATGCAGTTATGAAAAAACTGGATGGTTCCAGAAAACCCAAGGCAGCAGGAAGACGGCCTTGGCCTCACCATCCTTCAAATCTCAGCTAGAGGAGCAGAATTGCATCCCAAATATCCTAGGTGCAAAGGAATTAGGGAAGTGGCTTCTTTTTTCCTTTCTAGCTTCTGCAGTACAGGAAGATGTAGTAGAAGGAGGTTCAATGGGATGATGATAGCTGAGAGCAATGTGACATCAAGCAAGGCACTGGAGAGTTTGGAAATCCGGCGGCCAGCCTTGGGGAGCTGTTGGATTTATCTGTAGCCCTGCCGCATCTCCTCTCAGGCTGTCCCCCTGAGCACCGAAGGATCCTGAAGGCCTATCTCTTGGCCCCAGCCCTGCAGATAACCAATCATCTGCCTCTCCAGGAAGCCCTCCTAGTTCCCAGCATCCGGCAGGGAGGGAAGAAGGCTGGCAGGTGAGCTGATTATTAAGGATTTTTCCTGAGCCTCTAACCTCTCTGTGCTCTGCCCTGTGGTGCTGGGCTGGGTCTCTGAAAACCACCTTCCTTCTCCTCCGGCTGGTGGGGTTGGGGGATGGAGGAGCACACGCTCTGTCCTGTGTGTTTCCTGGTCCGGCTCTGGCTTCAGCATCTTCCCAGTACATCTTCACTGCAACTGGTGCAGTCTGTTCTCCTATTTAGTTTTTCCAAGAGTCCCACTGCCGGTCTCTCTGTGCTGTGCAGGGCCACCAGCACCAGCTGGCCAGTGCCCGCTTCAGAGGCCCGGGGCCGAGCCCATGGTGACCCTCCTGCAGGCTTCAACAGCTCCTTTCCTTCTCCCCCCTGCCCTGGCGTGGCAGCTGCTCCCAGAAGTTTCTTCCTCTGTGATACCTTCATGTCTCTTGTTGCCTCTTGAGTTTTTTTTAACACTTAGTTAACAATCCTTTATACTAATTCTTTCTGTGAAAAAAGCTGGTGTGGTTTCTGTCCCCTAACAGGACTCTGTGACACACATGGGCTTTGGAGACAGACAGATATAGCACCCAGCTCCCCCGTTCAGGAGCTGTGGGACCTGCAGCAAGTGGCTTCATCCTTCTCAGCCTCAAGTCTTCATCTCTGTAAGAGGGATAAAAATAGTCTCTCCCCGCGGA
The DNA here is from genome assembly GCF_965194805.1 of Balaenoptera borealis. Lineage (NCBI taxonomy): Eukaryota > Metazoa > Chordata > Mammalia > Artiodactyla > Balaenopteridae > Balaenoptera > Balaenoptera borealis. Next base: position 10,699,682 of record NC_138872.1, read on the forward strand.
GGTGAGGCGACAATTCATCATGTCCATGGTGTAAAGCATGTAACACTAACATCATCAAGGAGAAGCATCCTTCAAGTCAGGCTGTCTCCAGACAGTCCTTACCACCTGTTTAAAGACCTCTGGGAAGATACCTGGTCCCTCCTGTGCAATCCCATCATGCAGATGCTGCTGAGCACACACACGACAGCCACGTCCATCCTCCTCCTTCCCTAGCAGAGTCCCTCCCTCCTAGAAAAGCAGAAAAGGGCAGAAGCTCCATTCCAGGGTCTCTTGCAGTAAAGCGTGGGCACGTGACCCACCCTGGCCCATGGAAATCAAGGGGAAGGTCTTCTGGGGCTTCTGGAAAATGTTTTTCTCACTGAAGAGAGAATAAGCTGCACCGAGAAAAATTTTTCCTTCCCTTCTTTCCTAGTCTGGACCAGTTATTCTCACCTGGGAGTGATTTTGTCCCCCATGGGGCATCTGGCAATGTCTGGAGACATTTTTGATTATCACAACTAACGGGGTGGTGCTACTGGCATCCAGTGGGTAGAGGCCACATCCTACAATGCATAGGACAGCTGCCACGACCAGGACTAGTCTGCCCCAAATGTCAACAGTGCCAAGGTCGAGAAAACTGCTCTGGACGCAGTGGTGTGAATAGATGACATCTGGACTGTGGCAACTATTTTGGGACCATGAAGAAAGGTTTAGAGAATCACTGAGTTGATGAGGATCCTGACACGAATGAACTGCTGATAGAACACAGGAAGCACCAGTCTTCAGGCTTCTTGTTGAGTAACACAAACAAACTCCTTTTATTTAAGTCACTCTTAATCAGATATGCTGTTATTTGTAGCCCCAAATAACAAATCACAATGAGTAACTGGCAGAGACAGAGAAAAATGGAGATAAATGGTAGAGATGCTCACTTCAATATAGCACTTTTTATTATTATCAAGTGTTTCAAACATACAGAAAACTACAGATAATAATCTAATCAACCCCATGTGTATACCATCCAGATTTAACAAGTGTTAAAATTTGTTAAATGGGTTTCAAATGATGAGTACTGTGGCAGACTATTTGTCTCCCCCAGTTTTTTCTCCTCTCTCCTTTTAGAAATAGAATCGTCATGTTTTAGCTGGGACTATGACTGCTGGAATAAGAATGCAATTCCCAGCCTCTCCTGCAGGTGACTGTGGTCGTATAACTGAGTATTGGCCAAAGTATATGACTAGAAGTGATGTGTACAACTTTGGGTCATGTCCTTAAAGGAAGTGCATGCCCTTTCCCCTTTATCACTGGCTGGCACACAGATAAATGGAAATGGATGGAATGCAGATGTGGTGGCAGGGGCTAGAGCAGCCATATTGGGCCATGAGATGGAAACTATGCATGGAAGATGGAAGAACAACAAGAGAGAAGGAGCTTGGATTTTAGATGATTGTGAAGCTGCCCTACCAGCCCCATGTGTTTATACAGACTGTTGCATGAAAGAGAAAGATAAACTTCTATTATGTTGCAGCCATTACTATTTTGGGACTCTGTTTTAGTAGCTGAACCACTTTCTGAATTTGTACAAGTTTCCAGTGCTTTTATATGAAGATCTCATCTGTTCTTCATAACCAGACAGGGTTAAGAACAAAGATAATTCGCACAATTTTTCATTTATCCAATAATGATTTTTGAGTATCTACCACTGCTTTAGATGTTAAGCACGGAGGTTGCCCAGATTGCTCCTACGTTCCTGTTCCACTTACATCAGTCTCCTTGACTTGATCCTCTCCCCGTTACCTCGCCAGCCTGCTTCTTTCCACCTGTGATGTTGCTTGTTTAGAGCAGGCCACCATCCATCCTGGCTACTCTCTTGCAGCAGCCTCTTGACCTGTCTTCCCACCTCTGCTCCCCGTCTCTCTGTCCCTTGATCCAAATCTTCTCAGGGGTCCCCTTTGCCAAAGGGCAAGAAGTCCAAGCTTCTCGAGGCTGACAAGACCCTGCCCACTCAAGCCTAATCTCTCCCAGCTGTGTTCCAGCCACAAGGAACCAGGTGAAATTTCTCCCATGAGTTCGCTTAGGTCAGGTGCTTACAGCGGCTGCTCCTCTGTGCAGCACACTGGCTTTCCCCCTGCTCAGCTCACTCTGAGGTCTTTCAGGCTTCAACTTCGGCTCTAGGTGTTTAGGGAAGCATTTCCTGATTTTGCAATTTCCTCCAGGCTTTCCCAGATCCCCATACCCTGCTTGTCTGTTCCCCTGCATCAGTGAGCTCCTTGGTGGAGGGGGGCATGGAGGAGAGGCAGGTTCTGTGCATCGCCCACTGCTGAATTTCCAAAGCCAACATAACACCTGGCACAAATAGGCTCCGAGGGCTGATCGTGGGAAGGAATGGGCGAGTCCCTGTTTTCTGGGTGATAAAGCTGAGGCTCAGAGAAGCTACAGCGACTTGCTTAAGATGAGGCTTGGATTTGGCTCCAGGTTTCATGAGGTCCCACTACACCAAGCTGCTCTGAAGCTAGTTCAAAGTCCAGAGTCCCCTTGAGACTGGCCGCGGGGCTGTTACTGGCAGCGATGGAAGGTTTGGTGTCGGATTCCACAAAGCAAGGTCTGCAGGTCTCCTGCACTGAAGGGCCAGTGGGGAGCTAGTGAAAAACCTAACTTCTAGACCCGCCGCAGAGCTACGGAATTGAAAGCTGTGGGCTGAGGTCCAAGTTCTGTCATTTTCTGCAAACTCCCCACAGGGCGCTAAAGTTCACTAACATCAACAATCTATTGGGGTCCTGAAAGTTGCCCAGGGGCTCCTTCTTTCCTGTTTCTCAGTCTCTCCTAACACTTCTACCTGGCACCAGCCCCTGGAATGAAGGGGTGCAAGGCTGTTGTTGGATGTTATTGGAGTTAAGAACCCAGCTCCTTGCACATTCCTCACTTTACTTTTTTTTTTAATTATTTAATTAATTAATTAATTTTTGTCTGTGTTGGGTCTTCGTTGCTGCGCGCGGGCTTTCTCTAGTTGCGGGGAGCCGGGGCTACTGTTTGTTGTGGTGCGCGGGCTTCTCATTGCAGTGGCTTGTCTTGTTGCAGAGCACGGGCTCTAGGCACGCGGGCTTCAGTAGTTGTGGCACGTGGGCTCAGTAGTTGTGGCGCACGGGCTTAGCTGCTCCACGGCATATGGGATCTTCCCAGACCAGGGCTCGAACCCGTGTCCGCTGCATTGGCAGGCGGATTATTAACCACTGCACCACCAGGGAAGTCCTGTCACTTTACTTTTTTGAAACGATAAATTAAAAAAAAAGTGGTGCTAAAACCACACTGCCCACGAACAGCATTTTCACCTTGAACATGTGATACTGGAAGCAGTTACTGTCAAAGGGAGTAAAAATGCTTACCCCTTAGTGACAGAGAGAAAATGGAAGGGTCCTCGGGTCCAGCTTCTTGGAACGTCAAGGAGGGAGGCCCCAAACCTGAGTCAGGGACCAGCGTGAGTCCGACAGACTGGAGTTGAATCCCTGTGGGGCCCTGATCAAGTCCCTTCAATTCACCTGTAAAACAGGAGTACTGACAGCTCTGCCTCTGCAAGGAAAGATCGCGTGACTACGGAAAAGCACTTGGCACAGACATGGGAATAACAATAGGGTGCCTATTCCACTTGTTATTCCTGTTTTTCTGTTCAATGTGAGATGGAATACTGAGGATTTCTCAAAGCTCGTGCAACGCTCCTGGAATTAACCTGAAGGCAGAGCCTTCTCTGAATCATGTTTTATTTCACAGCACGTTGAATGCTCATTCACCTTTTACTCAGCATCATTACTGTAGGCAGGCGATGTCTTGCTCTTGATGCCTGTGACTTATCATTTCTAATAAATCACTTTTGCCTGGAGAGGAGACATCACCCTTCCCCACATTTGGGGGCACAAACTGAGCTTACTGCCTCTAGTAGGAGAGTCTAAAGCAACAACAGCCGAAGTTAACAGGAAACACTCTCAGACTGAGAGTCTCAAAATGTAGGCTTTAGAGTTCCAGCAGAGATCAAGGTCAAGAGAAAGGGCAAAAGCCAATGTTCATGACCTAACAAGTCACAAAAATAAACAATATATAAACCAAAATAATATTTAGGAAGAATGAATGATGATTTAAAAGGCAGTACATTTCAACAGAGGGGGAAAAAACAACCTTCTAAGACATATGTGATGGAGTTGAGTGTGTCTTTAAAATGACATGATTCCATAGGCTTGGTGGGTTCTGGGAGGTTCAGAGAGAAGAACTAGTTTGTCACTTAAAGGGACCCTCCTCTCTCCCGTCTCCATCAAGACCTGGGAGTGAGGTACAGAGCGACACCACCTGAGAGTTTACGGACATGCTCGGAAGTGACCAGCAAGATCCTGCAGGTTCCCCTCACCACCAACATCGCATGAGAGAACACGCAACCTCCCGTCTCCTGTGGCCCCAGAGAGCTCAGGGGGCATCTGGAAGTTTCCCAAGCCCTTGAGGAAAGCAAGGAAGTGGTAGAGAGTCAGTCAGTGGACAGAAAAGGGCTCATGGTGGGACAAGGTTGGTGTCGGTCCATCAGCTGGAGACCAGTAAGGACTCAGATATCAGTGGCCGTGGTCAGCATGGGGGGATACTGAGGGCAGAAAAGCAGACATTCCCTCCCTCTCATCTCGACCCAACACAAGCCCCTCCAAACACACGTGCCACCCTGGGGATGGGGGGTAAAGGAATCCTGAAACAGCTGCGTTTAAACCTGAAATGACCAAGAACAAAGCCTGGAAATGACTCCTTTGACTTGATTACAATTTCCACCAGCGGGCAGAATGCGAGTTTGAGGTCAACTGTAGGAAAAAGAAGTGTAAATTTTTTGCAATCTGCATTTGTAGTTTGAAAAATTGGACTCTACATGAGCATCCGAATGTATGCAGGTTGATGAGACTTGATTCCACCAGCAGCCCGTGTCATCCGGCAGCTGAGTCTCAACTTACTTGCCTGTCCGTTTCCTCACCAGTGAAAGGATGTTCACTGCTCTGCTCGTGTTTCGAGATTTATTGTGGGGATCAAATGACATCGTATGTGTGAAAAGGCTCTAAAAATATAAAGCTTCATGGATGAGCAACGTGGTGACAATGACGATGACGACAGTGATGATGGCACAGCGGCGGTGATGTCTGCCGGAAAGGCCAGGAGGAAGTCACGTCTGCCTGCGTCATGCTTGATATTTAAGAAATATGCAGAACAGCTGGAACAGTTCAACAGAGTCATAAAGAGCCCCACCTTGCTGTAAAAATATAGCCACAGCATAAAGGCAGAAGCTGATTCTCGTGTGATTGACAAGTCTTGTTTGAATGACAGAACTTGGAAATGGTGTCAGCAAGCCTTTGAAATCACAGTTACGACATGTGGCTTTGATAGCTGTGTCAGGATATGAAATTCACAGAAAGTGAAACCGTGGCCTCGTCCCCAGAGCTCACGAGCTGCTGCGGGTGGAGGGGAGAGAGACCTTGTCATCCCCCCAGGAAGGAGCAGCTCCCGAGGGGTAACTGCTGCCCAGTGGCCAGAGCTGAGCGCTGTGTCATCAGGGTCATAGGACCTTGAGCAGAAAGACAGAATTCATGTCTTTGGTCGTTCAGCAACCAGTGTTTCTGTGTGTGATTTACTCTGTCAGGCAGTGGGGACACCAAAAAGAGTTAAGCGTCAGGCCCCAACCTTCAGAAACCCACAGTTCAAAGTCAAGCCTCGTGAGGATGTGGAGCAAACTGGAATTCTCCTCTGTGGCTGGTGGGGTGAGAAGTGGTACAACCACTTGGACAAATAATGTGGCAGAAAAATCTAATAAAGCTAAGCATATGCACATCCTATTTCCTAGAAATTCACTTTTAGGTGCCCATATGGTAGCAATGTGAACAGAGATCTCTCCAAAAGACATACGCAGGGATGGTTGCAGCAGCATTATTCCATAACCCCAAACTGGGCAGGCCCCCCACATCCATCAGCAGCAGACTAGGTCAATGAAACGTGGCATGCTCACACAGCGCAGTACTTTCATGCAGCCATTCTCAACCCGGGGCAATTTTGCCCCACCGGGGACATTTGGCAATGTCCGGAGACGGTTCTGTCGTCACAGCCAGGGCGTGCTACGTATCTCATGGGTAGGGGTCATGGATGCCACTAGCATCCTACAGGGCACAGGACAGCGCCCTCCCCACAGCAAAGAATGATCCCCTCCAAAACGGCCGTGGTGCTGAGGCTGAGAAATCCTATTCTAAGCCCGAGAAGGGATGAACTATGAGTACACAGACTACATGGATCAATTTAGTCATAACTTTGAGCTCAAAGAAGCCGGACACAGAAGAGCATGTGTATACGATTCCATTTACGTAAAACTCAAAATCAGGCAATATGAATCCTTAGTTTTAGCAATCGGGAGTGCAGGGTGGAGGGGGACGCAGGGGGACACGGGATCTGTTGCTTGAGCTGGGGGCTGGTTACCTGGCACTGGGTGCAAATTCACTGAACTAAAAAGAGTTAAGATTTGGGAACTTCCCTGACGGCCCAGTGGTTAGCACTCTGCACTTCCGCTGCAGGGGGCACGGGTTCAATCCCTGGTCGGGGAACTAAGATCCCACAAGCCGTGCAGTGGAGACAAAAAAAAAAAAAGAGTTAAGATGTGTACAATTTTCTTAAATATGTGTTTTAATAAAAAGTTTCTTTTAAAAATTCTTGCCCCAGTACCTGGGCAAGGTGCATAATCTTTCTGAGCCTCTGTTTTCTCTGCAAAATGGGACAGTAAAAACAGGATCTACTCCAGGAGGAGTACCGTGGGGATGATTTGAGAAAATGAGTCCAAGGCAACCTCACAGTGTCTGACACACAATGTGTGTACAGTGAAAACAAAGAGAAGATTAGTCAACCCCTATTGAGTCTGTTTGTTGAAGTAAAGTTTTCATAGTAAGGCAGTGTTTGGCGAAGAAAAGATCAGCCACCAATTGGCCCCAGACAGTTTGGGTGATAATACTCTGCTCTGTGATCACAGGTAAATCTCTGAACCTCTCTGGGCCCATTTGCTCAATGAGAGGCCTGACCAGCCCAGACATTCTCTGATCTGCTCTCACTCCAGCTGCAACAGACATCTATTGCTTTTGCCTATTCAGCTTTCATTGCTCCTTTTTCTGGTAATGACACTTCAGTACTTCTTTGGAGCACCACTCATCCACCACTGCACACAGTGGGGCTGTCAGTCAAGGCACCCTGCCCTCTCTCAAGCAAGGGGGGGCACGTGACCCAAGCTGGACCAACCAGGCCGTTTCCTGGATGCTGTGGGGACCAGGATGCTGAAGCCAGTTCTGCCCTAGAGCGGTACTCCAAAGGGATTGCCTAAGACTTCCTGCCACAGAGGCTCCTGGAGTTCTCTGCTCCCCACCCTTTCCCGGGCCTGGCTAGTCGTCTTCCCATCTACTCTGTGAGACACCCCCATATCCTTCAGTGAAGTCCCTGCAATGGACTGAAGGTTTGTGACCCCTCCAGATTCATATGTTGAAATCCTAATCCTGATGTGAGGGGATTTGGAGGTGGGGCCTTTGGGAGATGATTAGGTCATGAGGGTGGAGCCCCCTTGAATGGGGTTAAGTGTCCTCATAAGAAGAGAACAGACAACTCACTCTCTTTCTGACGTGTAAGGATACAAGGAAAAGGCAGCTGCCTACAAGCCAGCAAGAGGGCCCTCACTAGAACTTGACCATGTTGGCAGCCTGATCTCAGACTTCCAGCCTCCAGAACTGTGAGAAATAAATGTCTGTGGTCTAAGCCATCCAGTCAATGGTTATTTGTTACAGCAGCCTGAACGGACTAAAACAGTCCCTTATTGCTTAAATTAGCCAGAGGTAGTTTCTGTTGCTTGCAACCCAAGAATCCTGAATGCAATATACTGGCACCAGTTGTAAATAACATGCACCAGTTGGTAAGTGACTCCTGCCCTGAGATATGAATGCCCTCCTGTTGCCCCAGGGCTGCCCTGTACCCCCAGACCTTCCCGTGATCCTGTAGGGAAGTGTCCAGTGCCTGGCACAGCTGGGGTCTCTGGGCCCTGCTCCAACCCCACAGCTGACTGTTGCTAAATACCTCTGCACAAATGACTCAGCGGGCTACCCTCATCTGCAAATTCCTCCTCTCCCGACCTCAGCTTAGTCATCTATAAAATGGGTGAACCAAACACACCTCCTCCTCAGGATGATGGGGCGCGGAGAAGCATGAACAAACACTTCCCAGATGTGAGGTGTTCTTTTCATTACTCAAGATCGCACGACGCAGAGGTGGCAAAACAAATTTCCCAGCAGAAAACGCCAGCTCCCAAAACAACGCAAGCATTGCTAGAGGCTCTGAAAGAGACCCAGAAGTGATAAAAACAGCTTCCAGAAAGTCAGAAGCTATTTTTAAAAAAACCCACTGCATTTCTAAGCTTGAGTCTTGGGCTGCTCTGCCTCAGAAGCCTCTCCCCTCGGTGCTTGCTGGGAGTGGGCAGGCGAGGATGGGGGAGGGGTGAGAAGGCGATTTGCAGGAGTGACACTGAAAGGCCACTGCTTGCGCGGGGAGGCTGCCCAGCTCTGCTGTGCACCCAGGTGAGTGGATAGGATCACTCACACTTCCTGTCCCACCAGAACCCTGCAGAGTCCTCAGATGGTGACCATGCGGCAGCTTTCTGTCACCCACTGGCTCTTCCAGTAAGCTGTTAGGACACAAGGGTGGGGGTGTGGAAGGATGTTAGTTCTTCGAGGCAGAGCCTTTTTGCAGAATCCCAGGGCTTGAACAGCCTTTTAGAGCTGGAGAGACCACTCCCTTTCTCACCCCGATGCCCCTACATTTTCCAGAAAGGGAGACCACGTGGGCAGGAAAAGTGCCAGGTCCTAGCTCATCCTAGCTGCGTGTCCTTGGGTGAACGGCTCTCAGGCTCCATTCAGTGGGTGTCTGAGAGCAGAGCCCCTGGCACACGAAGCAGGCAGTGCGGTGGGAAGCTGCACGCTAGCGGGCACCTTGCTGCTAGGTGCTGCCCTAAGCCTTACGCCTGTTAATTAGCCTCATTTAATCTTCTTAACAATCTTCTTATTGCTACTCAACAGGGAGGCTGGGAGGTCTAAGAGCTCACCCAAAGGCACACAGCTAGGAAGCAGCAGAGCTGGACCTCACAGGCAGGCCCCCTGCCTCCAGGGCCCACCCTCTGAGCGCCTCTGCCCTTCTGCCCCTCACATGTGGCCACAGGGGTCACAAGTTGGAGGTCTGAGCTGCAAAGCATCCAGGAGCTGATGGTACAAGATCCCTGAAAGAAGAAAGGTGCAGAGCAGTGAGCCCATTACTGTAAGGTTTTCCCCTTAAGGCATGTTTTGAATTCTTAAGCTGCACATGGCAAGGGTCCTAAGAAAACCACCTGGAAAACAGAGCATAGTTTGGGGCCAGCTCCTAGTACTGAGGGGGCAAATCACTGAGTCCAGGACCTGCCAAGGAGGATGGGCCCTAGACAACATCACAGGCTGGATGTCTAGAGGATGACACCCTAAAAAGGGAGGTAACCAGAGTCATCTCAGTCCCTCCTACACCAGCTGCCTCTCAGAGGATAGGGTGACTCACCTCTGGAGGAAATCGCAATCCAGAGACTGGAATTTTTCATACACGATGTCCAACATTCAGTCAAAAGTCACCAGGCATACCAAGAAACAAGACCAAGGGAAAAAGGGGAATATAGAAACAGGCCCACAAATGTTCCAGATATTAAAGTTAGCAGATAGGAGTTTAAAAATAGCATTGGTAGTATGTTCAAGAAAATTTTTAAATGGCATTTAAAGACCTCTCCTCTCCTCCTCCAAAGCCCTAGAGCCAGATGGTTTTGTAGGTTGAGCACTACCAAACATCAAGGAAGAGTCAATTCCTGTCTCATATAAGTTCTTCCAAAAAGTTAGACAAAGTGAAGAATTCCAAGCTTATTGTATGAGGCTAGAAGAGGGGGAAAAGTGTCAGGTGGGGAAAGTGATGAGTCAAGTCAAAGGTGAGAACACGGGGGAGTAGACAGGTCAGAGCTAGGTTAATCTGGAGACAAGAGAGTAGAGAGGGGATATGGCTGGGCTCCACGGGGCTTCAAGATCAAGGTGAAGACTTCATAGACTTATGCTGTGGGCAACAGGAGGTGATTTCAGATTTTGACAAGGGAATGACATACAGGCATTGCCTCTCTTTCCCGTCAAAAAGGCTCTGTCCTTCTCAAGAAGCCCCATTAATGGCAGGTACGCCATGCCGAAAAGAGAACCAACCAGAATCTCTCGCCTAAGAATCAAACTAAGAGATGCCAACACTATGAAGAGATTCGGGGCTATTGGAGCTATAAGTTTATTTATTCATTCAGCAAATACTTACCGGGCACATATTATGTGCCAGACAGGCTTCTAAGCAGCCCTACCCCTCTTCACGTCGATTTTAAAGAATCCTAGGAGTGTCCCTCCTGTCACCTGCCCTTCTCACTCAGGGATTCCTCCTGCTCTGGTCCTACTGCTTTCATGTCACTGTGGCCAGAAAAACATAGAAAATGCAATTGCATGCCCAGCAGTGTCTGCACGGAAAAACTGGCGTGGGGTGGGGGGAGAAGAGGAAGCAGGACCAGGGCACTGCTTGGCCCCAAGGGGTCGAATGGTGACATTTCAGGCAGCAGCAGGACAATGACTTGGGAGTTCAAAGGATTCTGGAACATTCCTCTACTCCTCCAGCCTGACTACACACTGCTTCTTTGGAGGATCAGCATAATCCTTAGATTTTTTTTTTTTTTTAGGTTCAAATAATTTCATACTCTCCACAAACTCCAGATCAGTAGAAAAGAACCCTCTTCCAAAAGACAGTCCCAACTTCCAAGCAGGCATCTCATTCATTCTTATGCATGTTCCAGAAAGAACTTGGCAGATAGATCACTGAGAGTCCCCTCAAACTCCTCAAGAAGATCCCAGCATTGCAGTGATGAGCTCTGTTCCTCCTCCCACCTCCAGGGGAAGGTGACAGAAGGTGATGGAAGAGGCGCCACGGGACCTCCATCCTGGCCAGGCTGCCGTCTTCTCCCACTTGGACTGTCGCAGGAGCCTCCTTCCTCCCTGGTCCTCCTGCCCCCACCTTCTCACAGCCAGAAGGACCCTGTCGAACTTGAGTCATGTCACATCCCTCCTCTGCTCAGAGCCCTCCAGTGACCTCCCAGCACACTTGGAGTAAAACCCAAGTCCTTACTGGGGCCGGCAAGGCCTTACTTGGCCTGGCCCTGCTGCCCCTCAAGGGCTCCCATGGAACCCAGGAGAGATGGGGCCTGCCAAACAGTGCCGGCAGGGCTAGCTACAGCTGTGTGCATCCTCCAGGCGATCAAACACATGAACAATTCTATACGCAAGCAACCTCCAACAAGCCATCCAGACCCCGGCAGAAAAGCTGTACTACCAGTGAGCTAAATTAGACTTATAAATAATGTGTCAGCTTGGGTCTGCTTGTACTAGGCTGGGAATAAGATTTTAGAAGCATGGTTAAGAGCTGATTCATGATTCAAGTACAACATCAAGTTCAGCAACACTGCAACAGGAGGAATAAGAAATCAGGCAAAATGAAGTATGGCAGGCTCTCCAAGGTAAAAAGTAATAATGATAATAAATTTGCAATTGTTTCTTACTCCAGAAGGATAAATGCTTAGGAAGCAAGAAAGTCACCCAACTTCAAGCTATCTGCCAGCCTGACAAAATGGACTCTGAACCTACTGCCCTCAGCACTCCTCCTGGGCAGGGAGCTTCTTGGGACACGCGGATCTGGGTCTTAGTTTCATGCTGGTAATGCATATGCCCCAGACATGCTACAAAGCTGCAAACCTAACAGTCAAAATACTAGTGCTAAACAAGGGCGTGCAACCTGGGTATGGATTCGATCAGACATGGTGAATAGAGTCAACTTGCATGACAAGTCCAACCTTTTGGGAGCATCTACTGTAGGATTTCAGGGTCTTCTCCCACGTCTGATTAACAAAGAGACCACTCTGCTTAACAAAGTCTGCCTTGGGTATGGGAAGGGAAGCATATTGTGTGCATAACACATTTTCTATCCACTCAGTCATTCAGCAAATATTGAATACCTACTCTGGGCTGGGAGACAGTGTCAAACCAAAGCAGTAAGGGACTGCTCTCCTGGAGCTCAAATTCTAAAGCTGTGTGGCCCAATCTGGAGCCACAAGCCACGTGTGGCTCTTGAGCACTTAAAATGTGGATGGCCCAAATTGAGATGCGCTCTTAAGTATAAAATACACAATAGATTTCAAAGACTTAGTACAATAAACTATAAATTATCTCATTACTAATGTTCATATTGATTACATGTTGAAATGATAATAGGGGATTAATAAAATATATTAGTAAGATTCATTCCACCCATTTTTGTTGTTTTCCTTTTTCTCAATGTGGCAACTGGAAGATTTAAAATTATATATATGGCGATTTTTGTACTTGTATTATATTCCCACTGGACAGCACTGATGTAGAGTAGCTGATAAACAATAAATAAGTTATCAAATAATGGGTTAAGGTCATTTCTGAAAGTGATGAATGCTCTGAAGAAGACACAACAGGATATGGGATAAAGAGCGATGGGGCAGGATGGGGGCACTTTAAATAGAACGGTCAGTGTTATGGGCTGAACTGTGTCCCCCCCCAAAATTCTTATGTTGAAGTCCTGACCTGGCAATACCTCAGAATGTGGCTGTGTCTGACGTCAGATATTTGGAGTCTTTAAAGAGATCATTAAATTAAAATGAGGTCACTAGAGCGGGCCCTAGTCCAATATGATGGTGTCCTTATAAGAAGAGGAGAGTAGCACACAGAGGAAAGACCATGTGAAGACGCAGGGAGAAGACGGCCGTCTGCAAGCCAAGGAGAGAGGCCTCAGAAGGTACCAACCCTGCAGACACCTTGATCTCGGACTTCCAGCCTCGAGAATTGTAAGACAATAACTTCTGTTGTTCAAGCCCCCCAGTCTTGTGTGATGGCAGCCTGAGCTAATAGAGTCAGGAAGGCCTTTCCGAGGTGGTGACATTGGAATTGAATGATAAGAATGACCCACCTGATGGAAATCTCCGGGAAGATAATTCTAGGTATAGGAAACAGCAAGCACAGAGACCTGAGGGGGGGCAGGCAGAGAGAGAACTAGTGCTGCTGGCTCAAGGCAAAGGAGAGGCAGAGTGGGAAGGGGGCACTCGGCATATATGTAGGGCAGTCAACTCCCCTCCCCACTCCTGTTATAATACATTGAACATCACTTAATTTAAAGCCTTCTCTATGGGATATTCTCCAGGATGCCTTCAAGAAGGTCTGTATCCTGGAATCCACTTATAGCACCCTTCACTTAGAATCTGTCAACACTGCTGCAAACCAAATGCACCCAGACAATCCTGTTTCCCAGGATCAGCTGGTGAGTCACTGCAGCAGAAAGCCCCAGGGCCTCCAGGAACTGGGGTCTGTGAATGAGGACACTCACTGGTATTTTTAACATCACCTGTCCTGGGGACCAGAAAAAGATTTCAAGGGATGGAAACAGAGCATACAAGAGAGGGAGGGATGGCGCTGGTCTGAGCCATGATGACCTCTGTGGGAGGGGGTGGAGGGTACCGAAGGGCTTGCCAGGTGTCTGTGGGGCTCCCCAAACTTCCACAGGGAGAGGTGGAATGAGGAACAGCAGTGAAAAAAGAAGTACTGTAGGTCTGACAACCAAAGACTAATGAAACTGTAGGGGTGGTGAAAACATGGTAGAAGGGGCAGGTGAGGGGGTGATGCTTTCCTGAGCCACTGTTTTACGTGGTCTAGTCTTCGGGAATCTTGACAATGTCTTAGATAATTAAAAAAAAATTTATATCAACAAGAATAGGGAAAACTCCTAAAACTGAATAAAAACAAAGGAACTAGCTTTATTTCAATCACATAATCACACAGAGACTGCTAACCCGAGTAACTTCTAGACCTAGTATTTGGGCTACCAGCCCTCAGTTTGATGACAAAAAAGGACTCAAATGCATCTAAACTCTATTTAGCAGTCATGTTGTTGCAGTGGTTTGGGCACAACAATTCTGAAATTATTTTCTGTGTGCTGTAGGATTAAATGAGTGAATATTTTGATTGTGCTGAAAGCCCGGTTTCCCAAGGTGGGAGACGGAAGACACAATGTGGAAGGCAAAGAGGAGCTGCCCTGTGGTATTAGGCTGGAATTAAAGATATTGGTATAAACTCAGATTAGATTATACATAGACATGTACACACACTCGCATGTTGCTCTGTCCACTGAGAGGCTAAGAAGCTGTGACATCCCGGTAGCAATGGGTGCATCTAGAACCCCATCTTGGTTTCTAAATACCATTCCCCACTGAAAGGAACCAGGGCTCCTTGAGAAATGGCTGAATCCAGGGTCAGAGCAGGATACTTACAAGGTGAGCCTCAATACCTTGCTGTGCAGAAAGTGAGGAAGTGTTCAAAAACGATGACGTCATACAAACAAGACTCAGAGGGAAGACAGAGGTAGCTCATTTCAGGGCTGGTTCCCAGAGGAGACCATCAGGCCAATCCTGCTACCAAGAACCTGCTGGACCTGCAGGACTATTTTTCCCCCCAACCTTTCCTTCCATCCAGAGCACTTCCATAGTGTTCTAATTCCTTATGCAAAGTCACTCTCTGTTGCTTACAACCAAAGGAACCCTGCTTGATATGTCAAGTCTCCTTCCCTGTGTTCAGAAACATTTCAGTCTTATAAAGAAACATATACAAGGTCCAGGGAGGATTTCCCTGGCATTCTTTGGCCAACATGCCCTCCTCCATCCCCCAGGCTGGGAGAATTAGGTCCATCACATCCCTAAGGAGACTTGAGGTTTCTTAGGGGCCAGTTCCCCAGCTACCAGAAGCCCACAGCAGCAGCCTCACCCTCCAGAATTACACAGGGGCACTCAGGGGAGTAAACGTTCCGTTGGCGTTTCAGTGGGTTACTGGCTTCTATTAGCAAGAATGCGGTTTAACGCAGGGGTCCCCAGCCCCCGGGCCGCGGACCATTACCAGTCAGCCGCCTGTTAGGAACTAGGCCGCACCGCAGGAGGTGAGTGGCGGGCGAGGCAGCGAAGCTTCACCTGCTGCTCTCCATCGCTCGCGTTACCGCCTGAGCCATCCCTCCGCCCCCATGTAAAAATTGTCTTCCAAGAAACTGGTCCCTGGTGCCAAAAAGGTTGGGGACCGCTGGTTTAACGTGCCCAGGGGACTCCAGACAACACGTGTGCCTCTCTCCAAGTGGTTTCATTACAGTCAGCAGGTAGGCAAAGTTTTAGACTCAGTTCACTCTCCCCAAGTTGCTTATGAAACAACGGGAGAAGATGGAAGCAATTTCCTGACACTGCGTGATGAGTGCAAACATCCCACTGGGTTCAGGGTCCAGGGATGGAGGATCCCCCACTAACTGGCTGGGTGAGGCAGGGCCAGCCACTTTACTTCCCTGCAGCTTGGTTCCCCATCCAGAAAATAGGTGCAGCCAATCAGCTGTGAAAATAGGTGCCTGCCCAATCAGCTGTGAAGATTCAAAGCGGGAATAAAACTCAAGAGCACATCTGAGTAGAACTGCGGCGCTGGGAAAACATCAGGGAGGAGAAACACGCGTGTTGATTTCCCTGCTTGCTCTCAGCAATTTCCCCCAGAAAGGAGAAAACATCCCTGTCCTGGGAAGGCAGCAGATACATTCAACTTATTTCACAAAAGACACAGAGGTATAACATCACAAGTCTTTTAAGAGAATGTGCAGCATTTGATGTCTGCACGTTATTTGTTTTCTGTTCACGTGGACCCCATGATTACTAAGTGCCAGGCGCCGTGCTGTGTGCCTTCCACACATCAGCTGGTTGAATCATTGCAACAACTCTATGAATTGGATTCTTAATCCCATTTTAATGACAGGGAGACAGAGACTTAAAAGGGTAAAGTGACTTACCCAAGGTCACGCAACCAGGAATCATCAGAACCTGGATTTGACTCCAACTCTGACCAGAGGCCTTGCCCTTCTGCTCTTAAGTGGGTCGAATGGTGGCCCCCCCCCAAAGACATGCCCCCTTCCTCACCCGTAAAACCTGTGAATATTTCCTTACATGGTACAAGAGTGAAAATTACCTGATGTGGCAAAAGGTGTGATTAAATTAAGGATCTCCAGAGGAGGCACTTGTCCTGGATCATCTGGGTGGGCCCTAAGTGTAATCACATGTGTCCTTATCAGAGAGAGGCAGAGGGGGTCTCGAGGGACACACACAGAAGGGCCAGAAGAGAAGGAGGCCACGTGAAGACAGAGGCAGAGATTAGGGTGATGTGGCCACAAGCCTATGAATGCCAGGAGCCGCCAGAGCTGAAGGCGGTGAGGAATGGATTCTCTTCTAGAGCCTTTTGGAGGGAGTGAAGCCCCGCCAACACCATGATTTCTGATGTCTTGCTTCCAGAACTGTGAGAGAATAAATATCTGCTGTTTGAAGCCCCCTGTCTGTGGCCACTTGTTACAGCAGCCAAAGGAAACTCAGACACCCTCTACGCCGTTCTAACTCCCAGCGCTGTGTGGCAGCACGAGGCCCAGGCATGTGGCAGGTGCTGG
This sequence comes from Balaenoptera borealis, assembly GCF_965194805.1. Taxonomy (NCBI): domain Eukaryota; kingdom Metazoa; phylum Chordata; class Mammalia; order Artiodactyla; family Balaenopteridae; genus Balaenoptera; species Balaenoptera borealis. The sequence continues at coordinate 10,716,299 of NC_138872.1, forward strand.
GGTTCTTGGGGGTTGTGAGCCAGGCCATAAGCACAGATGCTCCTTTTCTCTGCACCCTCTGGTCTGCAGAGTGACTGAGGCTAGGATTGGACACCTGGGAGGAGAAGCAATGAGCCCACATAAGTGTCCTGGGACAAATAAGATTTTATCCTTCTCACCAGCCCTCTGCCCTCAGCTGGTTGGCCAAGATTCCTGGGCACAGGTGTGGAGAGCTCCGTGCCCTGGGAGCCACCGCACACCAAGAGACCTGCCAGGGCAGGTGGGAGGAGGTGGGGCGAGGTGGGCTGGAGCGTGCAGGAACTTGCTGCAGCCCGTCGTGGCCAGAGCTCTCTAGGTTTGCAGACACTGGGATGAGCATCTTCACGTGAAATCTGCCCATTTTTAAACACTGACAACTGGGGACTTCCTTGGTGGTCCAGTGGTTAAGACTATGCGCTTTCACTGCAGGGGCGTGGGTTTGATCCCTGGTCGGGGAACTAAGATCCCACATGCCATGGGATGCGGCCAAAATAAAATAAATACATACATACATGCATACATACTGACAACTAACTCACAACTTTTCAAAGTACCATGCAGGCCCAACAAAACTCTCCCGTGGGGCATGTGGCAGTCCGATCCCTCCTCTGGATTAAGCCAGCTCATCCAATGGCCCTGCCTCGTCCTCCCAGGCAGGACACTTCACCAAGGACTGCTTCAGACTCTATTCATTCAAACTGCATTTCATCCCCTGATGAGACTCTGCTCCCCTTCGCCTGCTAACTCCCCAGTGTCATGGGGAAAGAGGAGGAGTGGGAAGGGGGTTAAATAGAGCCTCCTTCCTCACCTCACATAGATGTAGGAAAGCAGAGATAACCTTACCAGCCCAGGAGGACCATCCATTCCTGCACAGGAGTTGATCTGCCAGAAACAAACATGAACAAGGTCTAATGACCAAGCCAGAGTGATTGAGAAGCATCACCAGGTGTGCAACGCAGGCCACCTGGCCAGGGCCATTCGTGGCCTGCCTGCTACTGCTGCCAGCTCACACCTGGATGGAAGTGGATTCTGAGAACCTTCTCTGAAGCCCCAGATCCTCTGGGAAAGCTGGCCGACACGGCCAGTTGTGTGGGATGTGGTGGGCAGAATAATGGTCCCCCCAAAGATGTCCATGTCCTAATCCCCCAAGCCTGCGAGTATGTTACCTTACAAGGCAAAAGGGGCTTTGCAGACGGGGGTAAGTTAAGGATCTTGAGTTGGGAGATGACCCTGGATTGTCTGCGTGGCAGCAACGTAATCACAAGTGTCCTTATGAGAGGGAGGCCGCAGTCAGAGAAGATGTGATGACAGACGCCGAGCTTGGAGCGATGCCGGGCCAGGAGCTAAGGAATTTAGGCAGCTTCTAGAAGCTGGAAAAGGCAAGGAAATGGATTCTCCCCTAGAGCCTCCAGAAGAAACACAACTCTGATGACGCATTTTGGACTTGTGACCTCCAAACCATAGGATAATGAATTTGTGTGGTTTTAAACCACCAAGTTTGTGCTGATTTGGTGCAGCAGCCGGAGGTGCCCTGCTTGCGGCTCCTGCCAGCTCACCCCTGGAAGGCAATGGATTCGGAGAACTTTCCCTGGGGCCTCAGAACCACTGGGAAAGCTGGCTGCCATGGTCAATCATGTGGGGTGACGTGGCCGACGGGGGGCTGCGGAGATGTGTGTGTGAGACAGAGAGTGAAGCACAGACCAGGAGCCAGAGACTTGCAGACAGAGGCAAAGAGCTGTGTGCATCTTTCCACACAGGCAACAGTTCCCTTCCTTCTTCCCTCGCACTACAGAGGAATAGGGGGTCCACAGGCAGGATCTGGCTCAGTCATGCTATGTTTGGGCTGCATGCTTTTCCCCAATAATAACTTCTCAATAACAGGAACCGTAACAACAACTAGAAACTGCTGAGCTCTGGCTGTGGACCAGGCACCGTTCTAAGCTCTTTACCTGTTTTCTCATCTAATTCTTTTTCTTTTTCTTTTTTTATTCTTTATACAATTTTTAAAGGTTTTCATTTACAGTTATTACAAAATATCAGCTATATTCCCTGTGTTGTACAATACATCCTTGTAGCCTATTTTATTTTATTTATATTTTTATAAATTTATTTGTTTTATTTATTTTGGCTGCGTTGGGTCTTCGTTGCTGCACGCAGCCTTTTTCTAGTTGTGGCGAGCGGGGGCTACTCTTCGTTGTGGTACGCGGGCTTCTCATTGCAGCGGCTTCTCTTGTTGCAGAGCACGGGCTCTAAGCATGCGGGCTTCAGTAGCTGTGGCATGTGGGCTCAGTAGTTGTGGCGCACGGGCTTAGTTGCTGTGCGGCATGTGGGATCTTCCCAGACCAGGGCTCGAACCCGTGTCCCCTGCATTGGCAGGTGGATTCCTAACCACTGCACCACCAGGGAAGCCCCCATCCTTGTAGCCTATTTTACACCCAATTAGTTTCTACCTCCCACTCCCCCACCCCTATCTTGCCCCACCCAGTGGTACCCACTAGTTTGTTCTCTAAATCTGAGTCTGCTTCTTTTTTGTTATATTCACTAGTTTGCTGTATTTTTTAGATTCCGCATTTAAGTGATATCATACAGTATTTGTCTTTCTCTGTCTGACTTATTTCACTTCGCATAATGCCCTCCAAGTCCATCCATGTTGCCGCAAATGGCAAAATTTTGTTCTTTTTTATGGCTTGAGTAGTGTTCCATTGTATGTATATACCACATCTTCTTTATCCATTCATCTGTTGATGGACACTTGGGTTGCTTCCATATCTTGGCAATTGTAAATAATGTTGCTATGAACATTGCATTGCTACCATATAAGTTATAGGCTGTCAATATCCATAAGAACACAATATTTTTTTTAAACATTTTTTTTTAAATCTATCTCCTTTTTTTAAACTTGTTCAATATGCTTTTTTAAATTTATTTATTTATTTTATTTATTTTTGGCTGTGTTGGGTCTTCGTTTCTGTGCGAGGGCCTTCCCTCGTTGCGGTGAGTGGGGGCCACTCCCCATCGCAGTGTGTGGGCCTCTCACCGTCGCGGCCTCTCTTGTTGTGGAGCACAGGCTCCAGACGCACAGGCTCAGCAGTTGTGGCTCACGGGCCTAGCCGCTCCGCTGCATGTGGGATCCTCCCAGAGCAGGGCTCGAACCCGTGTCCCCTGCATTAGCAGGCAGCCTCTCAACCACTGCGCCACCAGGGAAGCCCTATTTTTTTTTTAAAAAGAAAATTTCTCATACAAAGTTCACTTCTCTATCACCCCTGCCTAGACTAGCGCTTGTATAATGGTAGGGGTTCGATAAACATTTGTTGAGTGAATCAATCTATGGCCTGGTGGGAGAGGCAGGTCGATCACACCAGTAAACTGTCATTCTGGTAAGTCCATGGTACAGTTTGGGGGATGGAATATTCTCTGGTGTGAGGGTGGTGCCTGGAAAGGAGACCTTCATTCTGAAAGGTGAAAGGAGGGGCTGGTGTCAGTGGTAGAAGCCAGCAGCCAGGAGGACAGCATGGGTGACACTGTCGGGGAAGGAAATGGGAAAGAACTGGAAATTTCAAGAAAGCCCGTGTGGCTGAAGCATAAAAGTGGCAGGAGAGGGGACTTCCCTGGTGGTCCAGTGGTTAAGACTCTGCGCTCCCAATGCAGGGGGCCCGGGATCGATCCCTGGTTGGGGAACTAAGATCCTGCACCCCGCATGCCGCACGGGGCGGCCAAAAAAAAATGAAGCCCAAAGCAATATAATCCAAAGAAATGTTGCATGTTGTTCCCCTAGATAAACACTAGCAGGTACTGAGGCCAACATCTGTGCTGTCCCTCCCACTGGTCTCACATCAGGCTCAAAGTGACAGGAGAGTGGGACAAAATGAGGCCAGAGGGACTTAGGCCTGGAACACTGTATGAGTTTCCTGTGGCCGCTCTCACAAGTCACCACAACCTCAGTGGCTTAAAACAAGAGAAATTTACTCTCCTACAGTTGTGGAGGCCAGAGCCTGAAATCAAGGTGCCACCAGAGCCACACTCCCTCCAAAGGCTCTAGGGGAGAATCCTTCCTTGCCTCTTCCAGTTTCTGGGAGCTCCTAGCAGTCCTTGGCTTGTGGCCACATCACCCCAATCTCTGCCTCTGTCTCCACGTGGCCATCTTTCCTCTGTGTCCTCTTTTCTTCTTGTAAGGACACCAGTCATTGGATTTGGAATCCTATTCAGAAAACCATTATTTCAGTCCTTAACTTGATGACATCGGTAGAGACCCTGTCTCCATGAAGCTCACATTAACCCCCAGGTACCAGGGGGTTAGGACTTGGACATACCTCTTTGGGGGACACTTCAATCCACTACAAACATACTCGCGCCATGTTTCCAAAACTCAACCTTTTCCAGCAGTTGAGGGCCCTGGGAAGTCCCTCACTGTCACCAGGATTGAACAAATAAGAAGCAACAGTGAATGGACAGCAGCAGACTCTAGAAATGCCGCTGAGTGCATTAAATAGGCTCCTTCCTGCGTCTGGGGGATATATTTAGGCCAGTGGGGATGCTCCCCTCCCCCGGTTTCTGTAGTTGTATTTCAGTTGGTGAAAACTACAGCCAAAATGAGGATCCCAAAATAAGAACCTCCTTAGGATCTAGAATATTTGAATTGGAAAACATCTCCTAGAAGTGTCTGGTCTCTATCTGTCTTTTGTTACCTCTTCCTTACCACCTAGGAGATGCCCTTGCAGCTCCTCCTGACACCAGCACCCCTACCCTCGAGCCCCCATTTGGGGGCTTCTTCCACAAGGGGGGAGGGAACCAGGAATTAGTGACAAAAGCAGCCAGCCTGTTCTGAATGGTTCTCAATCACTCGCTGTCTTTTTCCAGCCTAGGCTAGATTTAGACTTCCTCTTCTCTCGTTTCTCCGGAAGGGCCATGCATTATGCATGAGGACTATTTCTTATTCAGCAGCTGAGAATCACTCTTCTATCAAACACCTCTTTAATGCGCTCTCAGAAATCAATGCCTCTGAACTCCGAGAAGTTTCCAGGCGTGGCTCTGCGAAGGGGCCTGCTGGAAGAAGCTCTCCAGTGACAAATGTTTGAAATGTAAAATGCACACACGCTCCCACTACAAATACACACGACGTTCCTGATGGGGAAGGAGAACCCCAAACGTCACGAGGGCCCCTCAGGTTACAATCATTCTAACCTGGGAGAGGATGAGGGTAATTTCAAACCTTAAGACAAGTGGTCTCTTTTCCAGGTGGATTGAAAGGTACTGAAATTTCTGTTTCTGACTTTGTGCTGGGCATGTTCCTTCACACAACTGCCCCCTCCTCTTTCTTCATGCTGCTAAGTTTGCTCTAAAATAGGGGTAATCCAGCTTCCCTAGTGGCGCAGTGGTTGAGAATCTGCCTGCCAATGCAGGGGACACGGGTTCGAGCCCTGGTCTGGGAAGATCCCACATGCCGCGGAGCAACTAGGCCCGTGAGCCACAACTACTGAGCCTGCGCGTCTGGAGCCTGTGCTCCGCAACAAGAGAGGCTGCGACAGTGAGAGGCCCGCGCACCGCGATGAAGAGTGGCCCCCGCTTGCCGCAACTAGAGAAAGCCCTCGCACAGAAACAAAGACCCAACACAGCCAAAAATAAAATAATTAATTAATTAATTAAAAAATTTAAATAAATAAATAAATAAATAAAATAGGGGTAATCCAGGGCCGGCTTCACCTACACCCTACTCACGTGACTGCCCTTCCTACAGACTTGTCCCAGGCCCCAGCCAGTGACAGCTCACCAAAGGGGTGGTGAGGCGTGTGCCCCTCTACTGGTTTCCTTGGTAACTAATGAGCCCACCTGACGTCAATTCCCCCATAACTGGTAATCTCTCCTTCCCCTCGGGAGCGAAGACTACCACCACGTCCTGCCTGCCATGTGCTGTACACGGTGGGTGTACACAGTGGGGTGTCGCTCCAGGACCTTGCTTCACATGTGTAAGTTCCCCCATCCATTAAACCATTGATGCCTCAAAAAAATAGGGGGAAATCAAGCAAAAGCATGAGACACTGACCAAACCTTTCAGTTTATCAAATAAATAAGTTCTGGAGACCTAATGTACAGCATAATGACTATAGTTAATAATAACATATCGGATACTTGGAATTTGCTGAGGGTATTTCTCACCACACACTGACATATAATAACTCTGCAAGGTGACGGATGAGTTAGTTAGCTTGCCTGTGTTATCATTTCACAAGGTACATGCATACATCACATTGTACATCTTAAATATATACAATTTTTATTTGTCAATCATACTGCAATAAAGCTGGGGAAAAAAAACTAAAAGAAAAAAAAAGAAAGAAAAGAAAAAGATCTGGATGCAAACTCAATTTGGTATGACCCCCAGTATACATGCACAGAAATAAAGACTGACAGAACTGGACCTCAAAAAAAAAAAAAAAAAAGGAAAGAGAAAGAACCACCACTGGAAATAGTCCAGAGACAGTAAAAGTAATTAGGTGGGTAATTTTCTTCTTCTATTTCTAAAATAGCTATCATTAACAGATATGAGCTAGTTTTACTAGTTAGTTTGTTAAAACTGCTTTCAAACCCTACTCATGGAAACATGAAGACCAGGAAGTGTGCAAAACGCGTTAAATTGCTGCATTGTGAATTTTTCCTTTTTCCAGTAAAAAATTCCCACTACTAGTCCTGCTAACTAATACTTACTGAGCGTTAACTATGTCCCAGATGCTGGTCTACATCCTTTGCGTGTATCACCTCTTTTAATGCCCTGTGAGACAGACGCGATGACTATCCCCACTTTACAGACGAGGGAACTGAGACACAGAGATGTTGAATGACTTGTCCAAGATCACACAGCTGGAGCTTGGACTTGAAACCAAAGGCCCTTAGTTGATATCCCTTCCTGTCTCTCTGTTAAAAAGCTAAATGTACATCAATACCAACCAGATAAAATATGCTCTTGCCAAAATGTGGAATACTAGGCCGCCATTAAAAAACATGAGGGAGTGCTCTCCAAACTGACATGGAAAGTTCTCCAACATCCAGTGTTAGAGAAGGTGTTTGGGGGAAAACCCTCAGGCAATTTCCCCGTCACGGGACTGAAGTCTCCTGCTTTGCGTATAGCAATGAATGATTTTTCTTATCAGATGGGAAACAAATCAGATTAGCCCACATTGAGGATTATCCTTAAATACTTTATGATCACTAAATATTTTCCAGAGGCATTTATACACCTTGCCACATGCAGAACATGAAATGCTTACAAAGTTCCTCTGAAGAGTCTCTCTCTCTCTCCCCACAGATCGTGGCATCGGCCTCTGGTTAGTAACAGTGACTGCCTGTTATTGCCGCCACCGTGTCCACCAGGGGCGGGGCGGAGGGGGGGAGGGCTGATAAAAAGGAGGGATTGTCTCCCTCTCTGAAGCCTGATGTGGGGCATCTGTCTGAGTTGAGGGAGAGGAGATGGATATTCAGAAACTACTCAGACATTTGAAAAAAGAACTGAAAGCTCACCAGCAGAGGCTGAAGGCCATGGGGGTCATTTCTGGATCATGCTGAATACTGATTTGGGGGGAAGGAACGGTTAAAAATCCTTAATGGCTTTCTTCTGGTACCCTTCAATGTCTTGAGCCTTCTGTGCCTCACTTATTTTAAAAGAGCCAAAATTAGGCCTTTGGAGAAACCCTTGATTTTGACAAGGTCATAATAGAGCATGATAACATTTATATAAAATGGAACCCCGCAAAAATATGATATGTTTTTAATGGGTGCATATAGAGGAAGTCTTATTCAGCAAGATTGAAAGCCACTGGTTAAAGCAGGAGAAAAACATTTCAGTGATACAACCTACTCTAAACATTTTCCTTATAAAGTTATCGATTTTGCATATTCACCAACCACTGTCTGCAGGGCCAAGGCCTTTCCTTAGCATTTGTGTCAGCCAATCGTCGGGCCATGCCATCTTTCCTGTGTAAATTAATTCATTAAGGCAGATCTATGATTTCAAGCTACAGTATTAGAGAGAGTACAGTATAGTGGGTTCATACCCAGTCCAGCTCTTATTAGCTTATTAGCTGTGTAATCTTGAGCAAGTGACTCAACTTCTCTGTGCTTCAGTTTCCTTATCTGAACAAAGGAGTCCTTACCTCAAAAGCAGACTATAAGAATTAAATGGCTTAATTCTTGTAAAGTGCTTCCAGAAAGTGTGGACCAGAGCTGTGATGATAAGTGTAATGATGTATTAAAGTTTAAATCCCCATTCATACTCCTTTCCTTCTGGAAGCCCTTCTGTGTTGCACCAACCTCACCTGCTGAGTCCTCCACTCGGCCCTTGTGAGTAGCACAGGGTCCCCTAAATCAGACTAGGACCTCCCTTGGGGTGAGGCCTACAGTCATCTCTTTTGAGCAAGGACCTTTGCCTGAGATTCAGGCAGAGTCTTTGCTCCCAATCAGTTTTCAAGCTGGTGGCTACAGAAGATTGTATTTTCCAAAACCAGTATTTCCCACTCACATGCTCTCCTCTCCCATGAGGATGTGGGGTCTGTGTCCCTCTCCCTCGACACTGGGTGAGGCTTCACGACGGCCTCCAACAACAGTGTTGCTGAAGTGACACTACGTGACTTTTAAGGCAAAGTCATAAGAGGCGACACAGCCTCTGCCTGGGTCACCCAACACCTCCTTGGATCCCAGCCCCCAGGCTACAAGGAAGCCCAGGCCATGTGGAGAGACCATATGAAGAGGACCCAGGGCTCGCGACCCTCCTGAGCCCCCAGCACCAGCCAGCACCAGCCTGGCAGCCACATTCTGGAAGCAGGTCCTTCAACCCCAAACAGAAGGGTCCCTGGCTGATGACATATGGGACAGAGAGGAGCCTTCCACGCAAACCTTGCCCAAATGGCTGATTCATGAGCCAAATAAATGACTCTTGTTTAAGGAGCTAAGTTTGGGGGTTTGTTGATGAGCAGTAGACAACTGGAATGGCGGCTAGACCCAGCCAGCCCAGGAAATTTTCATTTGCTTCCTGTTGGGGAGGGGACCTCTCTGCCAGGGCGAGGAGCCTGCCTGCTGCTCTTAACACAGTCTGCCAGCTGCAAACATCCAGAGCAGCAAAGTGCATTCCTCGCACGGAGGAAATTCAGGTCACAGCTAGACAGTGGTCAGGGAGGCAAGATGCACAGCAGACATCTCCCCAGCACCACTGTTAGATGGAGGTGGGTGGGAGGATGAAGACACAGGTTGTCCCGCATGCACTGAAAGTTACATCCTTGTTCCAAGATGTTTCCGGGTCCCCGGCTCTGCTGACAAGCTCCTCAGTTCACTGGACAAAGGTCCCCTCAACCATTACATCTTTCCCTTCTCCACATCTCGCCAGCTCTTTCAAGTCAGACTTACATTGTGCTCAACCTCTCTTTCCAAATTGGAACCATCAGCAAATCCTCCCAATCCTCCCTTCACAATGGATCCACAACTTTCCACCCTGGTCCAAACCACCATCCTCTCTCACCTGGACCATTGCAGTCACGTCCTCCCTGGTCTTCCTGCTTCTGCCCCACAGTTTATCCTCCACAAGCAGCCAGAGGATCTATTTGAATGCAGGTTAGGTTATGTCACTCAAAGTTCTCAGGTGGTCCCATCTCACTCAGAGAAAAAGCCAAGTGTCCCCCAAGATCCTGCATGATCCAGCCCCGCATTTCCTCTCTCAGTCCCTCACTCATCTGCTTGCTCCTGCCACACTGGCTCCTCACTGTTTCTTGGGCATATCAGGTCCACTCCAACCTCAGGACCTTTGCACTTGCCATTTCCCTTGTCCAGAATGATCTTCCCTTAAATATCTGCATGGGTCATTTCCTCACTTCCTTCACGTCTTAAGTCGACTTTTCAATAAGATCTTCCTTCCCACCCATCTCAAAACTTCAACTCATCCCAACACTTCATATCCCCCTTTTTGTCTTATATTTTCTCCTCAGCTTTTACCCAATATGCTGGATATTTTACTTATCTTCTTTACAGACTGTTTTCCCCACTACTACTTCAAGTCCAGGGGGGACAGTTATTTTTATCTGTTTTGTTCACTGCTGAATCCCTAGCACCTAGAGCAAATTCTGGTACATAATAAATGCTCAATAAATATTTGTTGAATAAATGGAGACCTTCAAGACTTAGTCTGAGCCTTGATTGTTCTAGGACTCCCTTCTTATGAATGCCCACCCCACCCCCATCATGGGGGAGGCACTTACCAGGATACATTAAAGTCATCAGTATCCCCATCATTGTCATTACCACTTACCCTCACTACATGCCAAGCCCTCTGTTAAGCTCCTTATATTAGAATTGTCAGGTTAAATACAGGGTATTCAGGGTAAATTTGAACTTTGTTCAAATATATATATTTGAACTTTATATAAAAATGTATAGTATTTTTTAGTGTAAGTATGTCCCATGCAATATTTGGGAGATGCTTATACTTGAAAAAAGTTGTTTATCAACCACATTAGGCACAGGTGTCCCGGATTTTTATTTGCTGAATCTGGCAACCTTACTTAACATATTATTTCATTTAACTGTCATGAGGTAAGTATCATTATTGCTCTATTTTAGTTGAGGGGATGCAGCACAGTGGCTGCAGGGCCGGGGGCAAGACAAAAAGAAACTGGGAGAGATGTGTAATGCAGCCAAATAGCTCTCTGTCAAACCTGGGAACCAAAAGAAAAATAAAAAGTTGGAACCGCCTGCTACTTCAAATGAGGAAACAAAAAAGAAGTGACAAGAGTGGCTTATATCCAAGCAGAGAGAAATGAGCCTCTGCTTCTGAAAAATGAATGAAATGAGACTTTGGGGGAAATGGATTCTCCATTGTTGAAGATAACAAGAATGATCCAGGCTCTGGATAAGATACGAGAGGCGCTCCAGGCTGTCAAGAGGACTCCAAGGGGAGCAGAGAAATGGGCTTTCAGAGTCTGAGGCCGGTCCCCTCCAGACCGTAACATCCCTCACTATCACGAAGGCAGGTTGCCCTGCGCAAGCTCAGGGGCGCCACCTGCAGAAGAGAGCTCTGCACTTCTGGGTTATCACCTCTGGGAACCACCAAGGAGCCCTCTGTCGACTGTTTATAAGTACAATCTCCCTCCGCAGCCCAAGTACCCTCCTTGCACTGGAAGCTCCCCAAGAAGTAAGTTTCCTCTTTCTGGTAGTTTTCATACTACTTAGCATATATATTATATTATATTTTATTAACATCTTTCTGCCACCAATAGGATGGACCCTCCATACTAGGAGGGTAAAAGTATACCACTTTTTATTAGTCTTGTTCATTGCTGAATCCCCAGTAACTAAAACAGTTTCTAGCAGGTGACAAATAATCAGTACATGGATGTTAAATAAATGAATGAGTAAGTGCAGCTTCCAGTTGGGAACCTTAATGGAAGGGGGCATCCCCTCTCCCCTCTTCCCTTCCTACTGGTTGGAATTCCGACCTGGTAACAGTGCGTGATCTACACAGATGAAGACACTGCCCAGGAATGGTGGAGCAACAGGAATCAATAGGGTAGGGGGCACCCGGCTCCCTGCACCAACAAGCTCACACCAGCCCTGCACTGCTTACCCCTGTAATACTACAAGAGTAAGAGGAGAAAATGAGTACCCCTGGTTCAAGCCATTGCTACTCTGGCCTCTGATACAACTGATTAAGCTCCAGTAAGCAATTTCAGCATCCGCATCTGGGGAGAAGTGAGCTCAGAGGCAAGGGTGCTGGGTTCTGCGGGGGGTGGGCACCAGAGAAAGCGCCCCAATCAGACCACGGTGACAAGGTCTTAACAAATGGGCAAAGGAAGCGATGGTGGTCCCAGCAGAGGACACAAACCCCGCAGAGGCCTAGAAGGATGAGCGGCCACGGCACGTTCAGGGGACAGCTGGTCAACTGGTGCGCTGGATCGCCAGGGCCGGGTGGAGAGGTGAGATGCGCTGTGGATACGGGCAGGGTCTCATTTAAAGCCTCGAGCATGCTCAGTTTCGGAGGAAATGTTCTCTCTGGCTCCGGTCCTCTGGCCTGGGTGAAAGTTCTATGGCCTCCGCCTTGCGTGGGAAACTAGTGAGCCCTGAGATTCAGGTCTGAGGAAAGGGTCTCACCTGGACCAGTTACCAGAGGAGGACCAGAGGCTGAACCACCTGACCTCTCCGTCAGTAGGGCTGTGTCCCAGGAGAGGATCCGAGGACACCAGTGTCACCCGGCCATCCTATCACCAAGTATCACTTCCATCTCCCTCTGAGTTTCAACGTCTCTGTCAGCCTTTCGGATGTGTAAATTACAGGAAGGTCCTCAGCTAACCATGTGTCCTGTCTCTGGTTCAGGAAATACAATCACTCTACATATAATCTCCAGAAAGACATCCTGATGTTCTCAGAAGGGTTTGGGTCCAAGTTCTAGAGTAAAGAGCCCAGGAAGAAGCTATACTCTGACCCTAAAAACAAATGACCCAAATGGCCCTGGGAGATGTCACATTAACAGCCCTGCCCAAAGCATCTTTTGTCCTTTTAAAATGTGCTTTTCAGTGCATGTTCCGGGGAAGAATTGGCCTGGTTCCTGAAACCCCACTCTAATTGTACATAATGTTTATATAGTAATTAGGACTCACTATGCCTTACAGTTTAAGTGGAATTGAATTTTTATGAGAACAAGAGAATTAGAGGGAAAGAATTCCAGCATCTTTGAATTCACTGACCTCACTCCTAATGGGGAAACTGGCTGTTGGGACCTCAGAGATGTGTCCAGAAACCACTGTTCTTTTTGTGGCCCCTTGGAAGGGGGAAAATAACAAACAAAACTCTAGCCATTGCTCTCATCAGCCTCCTAAATCCAAACTTAGAGAACAGACGTTACAAGATGGTAGCCAATAGTCATTTTCCTACCATTCAATGGATTCTGTTTGTTCAACATTTTAAAGTTCAGAAATTTCACATAAAAATCTGGATTTTCAGCTTCTCTTGACATCTCAGAGACCAGGCCACGCTGAGCCTGCATTCCCATCTGACGACAATGGATTGAAAGCAAGTGGCAGATGCATCCTTTAGACAGGCGCATGCTTTCCACTTTGCCACAGTCCCTACTTGTCCTTATTGCCTCTCCAGCACCACCCATTTTCAGTGCTCTTAGCATTCTTAAGGTAGGAAAGTCATTCTCTGTAACCATGTTTCTATCAGAAGTGGGGAAATGTAAGACTGGTGGCCAAATGGTTCCAAGAAATATGAGATAGATCTTATAAGTTTGTGGATGTGATGAACATGGCCAAATCTTTCTTGACTGAAAATATCCCTGCATCAATATCACCCAGCATCTTTACTAGTTTATGATGCCTTGCCTGGTCCTGGTAGTCATGGGAATTCGTAATCCCTTCTCTTATAGGTTACATTATGGTTCCCAGGTCATACCACTCCCCCTGTCCATATGACTTTGCTGTCCTCCCCACTAGAGGTAGACTGTACTTCCCCATGCTTTGACCTTGGGCTCAACCATATGACTTGTTTGGCTAATGGGACTTGGGCAGATGTATCACAAACATAGGCTTATGTGCAGTTAGGTTTATGCTCCTGACCTTTGCCATTGCCATGAGAAGTGCACACTTCATGTAGCCTATGTTTCAAAAAGAATACAGTTTGGAGCCAAGCCCAAAAGAGCCCAGCCTTGATCAGGCAACCCAACAGACACACGAGCAAGAAAAATTAGAAAGTCTTATCAGCCACAGAATTTGGGAATGGTTTGTTATGTGGCAGTGTTAATGGCATTAGGTGACTGATACATTTGCTATCACAGAATCTCATAATACCCCCATCGAGTTGGTGGCCTGGACTTCCAGGACCCCCAAACAAGAGGTTTCTCTTCCTTATTAAGACCTCACAATGTTGCAGGCATGTGTAATTAAAATGAACAGCATTTCCCCTCCATGAGGTATGAAGTGAATCTGGTTAATTGTGGGCCTTTTAGTCACCAACTTAGTCCCAGTCAGACAGCTTACTCAGGATTTCTGAATGTCATCAGGGTTGGGGAAACAAATGGCATGCACAGATTGGCTTCATCTTGTTTTCAAATATAATATGAAAATGCTAAATGGGATCAATATAATGTGATCAATATGTACCTCTCGACAGCCAATCAATCATTACGCGTGGAGCTGTATCTTCAGGGAGAGCGTGCTGGGTGCTTGACGAGGCAGAGTGATATATTAATCACAGACCCACATCAAAGACCTCAGCACTGAGTTGGGGAGATGTGACTTATACAAATGGCAGATGGAGGACCCTGGGGCTCTCTCCCCCTGCCCAAGCTCTGGATGTTAGGGTTCACTGGGGCCCAGGCTGTGCCGTCTTCAACTAGCCCTCTGCACCCTCTTTCCAGGAAAACTCATCCATCCCCAGGGCTTCAAACTGGGTCTCTATGCCTGTGTCTAGTTTCTAAGCCCATACTCAAAAATCAAGTACATACTGGACAGCCCCACTTTGGTCCCTCACAGGCATCTCACACTTAAAATGTCCAAGGTGGGTTTGATGATCCTTCTGCCCATCCCTGACTTTCCTTCAGTCCTTCCCACAACAGTAAAGGGGACCACCCAGTTGCTCCAGGCAGAAACCTGCAAGTTATCCTTGGCATCTCCCTTTCTTCCCTCCATGTGTCCCACACCCGATCAAAGTCCTATAGATGCTACTTCCAGAATCCATCCACTTCTCTCTCAGTCTCCATAGCCAGCACCTAGTCCAGGCCATCAGGACATCTCACCTTGATAAAGACAACAGCCATCTCAATGGTTTTCTCACATCTACTCCATCCCCACCTGCAGCCTGAATGAGCACTTTGGAAATCTGGAAATGTATTGGTTGATACGATGATGGGGACACTCCATTGGCGATGGCGGGCGGGGGACAAGGATGCTAGGTGACTTGCAATACGTGAGACATCTCCACAAAAAGAACTGTCCCCAAACCCACGCAATTTTAGAATGTCCCACCTGACTTGCACATAGGGAAAAAAAGTGTTTGAAATGAACTCCTAGAACTTAACTCCTGTTCACATATAAAAAAGGATTTTTCACATGACTTTGATGAATCCTGAATTTTCCAGGAAATCAACTATCATGTAAATATAAATTAAGACTGTACCTCCTTGTATTTTAAACTTTTAAAAAGAGTTATTCGCCATTTTGCAAAATCACATCACCTACAGAAATGCCAACCATGTTATCTGAGTGGCCGTTATAATATATCTGGATTTGTAGCTATTGTCTGCTGTTTTTCTAGGGCTACGTATAGGTGTCAGCACAAAGAACTTCTTTTTTTCTCTTCTAGCAGTTATACAGGAGCATTTGTTTACTGACAATATATAGTATTTTACTAGAAACTAATTTCATTTCATTTCTCCCAAATAAATTACTAATAAACTAAGGTACACTTAGGGCAACACACACACACACACACACACACACACACACACACACACACTTATTTAAAATTGTATAGATAAGTTGTATGTCTATTAATTTTATTTCATGAGGGTAAAAGAGGCCCTACAAAACATGTTATAAAGGGAATCATTGAATCTGCTAGAATGGGAAACCATTAATTTAGCAGAAAATATCTCTGGAAATAGATACGGGGGCAGAGGGGTGGGGTGTGGGCTCCTGAGTTATGGGAAGAAATATCCACTGTGAAAAATTAACAGATAGCTTGCAGCCAGAAGGCATTTAAAAATAAGGAAATGGGAAAAACCTTTAAAAAAAAAAACTTTAGATGTTGAAATGATTTTTGTTCAAAAAATTAGAAAGAAAAAACTTCCTTCCAAGTCAGCAGACTTAGGTTTTCATCTTTCTCTTCAAAGGAGAGTTAACAATCCCGGGCGCTTTCTGCTCTCTGGGGGATTTCAGTGCCCTTAAGACACAGCCTTGAGGTCTGCTTGGGGTCTCCACCCTGCCCCCCTCTCTCTGGGCTGGGAAGCAGCAGCAAAGGACCTAGGACAAACCTAATTTTTTATGTTTCATCACTGAGTCAGGATAACCCGGAGGCGACTTCCATGGGGTTTGCGGTGAGCTGGGAGCCTGTAGCTCAAGGAGGGAGTTTTATAGAGAAGCCCGTTCAAAGGCTTAAAAATGTTCCTTTTTTTTCCCCTTTTGCCTCAGGATTGCTATCTGTAGAAACAAGGTATTTTGTTTCATTAAAAATCCACTGAAAACAGAAATGTCTCAATTAATTATCCCCTTATCCGAGACTGTCAAAGAAATCAAGGTACCAGGATTGCTGAAAAATGCTGATAGCAATGGCTCCCATCTTACCCCAGACAGGCAAAACAGTGAAGGGGTGACTTGCATCTCAGGAGGAAAATATATAGAAAAATTATCGACAACTTAGATATAAGGCAAAAGGATCCTGCATACTCTTTCAAAATCAGACCAGAACGATTCTGCCCAAGGATTGGCTATTGCTCTGGGGCAGTGGTTTTCAAAATGTGGTTCCTGATAGCAATGCAGTTTCTTGGGCCCCATCCTAGACCTTCTGAATCAGAAACTCTGTGGGTGGGGCCCAGCAAGCCGTGTCTTAACAAGCCCTGTGTTTGAACAAGGGGATTCTGATGAAGGCCAAAGCATGAGAACCACTGTGGAGGAGAAAATGTAGCTTTGTTTGACTTTCCATTTCTTTCTTGATTGAAGCCAAGATTCTGGCTAGATATGAAAGAATACTGACTGTATTATTCCATTATACGAAATTCAAAAACAAGAAAAATGAATCTATGCAATAGAAATCAGAGAAAGTTTACCCTCTGGGGAAGTATTATGGAATAGGAAGGGACAGATGAAGTTACGGGGTGCTAGAATCTACATAGGTGTATACATATGTCAGTATCACCAAGCCGTGGCTTAAGATTTATGTACTTTTAAAATGTAAAGATATAAAGCTCCACAGGTGATTCTGATGCCCCACTGAGGTTGGGAAAAAAGACTTATTCCACCCACACCAAAAAAACCTTTTTATCCTGAATATTGCTAATTAAGAACTAAAGCTTCCAACAGCTCAGCCTGCTTTGTTCCAAAACCGTAATATGCAAAAATCAAGCTTTGTAAAATGGATGAATTAGTTGGCAATTATTTGGTTTGCAGAAATGTTCACCGTGGGGCTCCTTTAAATGGCAGGCTCCCTTAGGTACATTTGAAAATGTGATCTAAGTTGCCAAAAGGCTATGTATACACAAATGTTAATAGATGCACAAAGTGTCGGTGACTTATTGGTTTTGGGGCAGGTGGGTCCAGATGGAAGGAGGGAATTCAGCCGTAAAACTCTAGACAGAGGTCAGGGCTCCTCTGAGAAACAGGAAACTGCCATCTTCAAATGCTAATGTTCTGAGTATTGTTTCATGTGGGTGGAGGAAAAACCCTTAGAGAACAGAGGGCAGGGAGCACAGAGAAGTCAGCACCCGAAAAATGTGATGGGCTCAGCATAGAAGGAAGAAGACGGCATCAAGGTAGCACAGTTCAAACTTCAACATGCATTGGAATCACCAGCGATCTTGTTAAAATGCAGACACTGGGTAGGGCCTGAAATTCTGTATTTCCTCCAAGTACTCAGGGGAAGCCAATGCTGCTGGTCTATGTACCAGACTTTGAGAAGCTTGAGAAGCAAGGACAGAAGAGAGATAACTTACATGGATTATCTTACTTCATCCTCACAAACATGCTCTAAATGTATGTTACTAACCTCATTTTACAGATAGGGAAACTGAGGCAGAGAACAGCTAAGTTGCCCAGCTAGCAGGTGGGATTTGAACTCAGGCCTGTCTGACCCTAGTCTTACTGCCAACACAGTTAGGGATAGAGCAGAACTGGAGCAGACACAGCCTTCCTTCTTCACCCTGTTGCCCACCCCCCACCTTCCCCCATCTCTCCCCCGACACCTCATGGCTCTGAAGGTAGACAGTTAGCTAGCCTCCTGCCAGCCCTCTGTCTCCAATTATATTCAATTACAGTTGGAAAGCTATTTTTGGTGAGGAATATCGATGAGGACTGTAGTAATATCCCCTCCACTCCCTGCCACCCTCTCCACCCCTGTAGCTAAAACTCCAAGAGAATACCAACAGGAATTGGCCAGAGACCAAGGTGCAGAATTTAGCGTCACTGTTGTAGGCATGACCTTGGTCACTATTATCCACGTTAGTCTTTTGTGTGTTTTCTGTTGAAACTTGGAAAGCTTCCCTTTCCCCTCACAGCCCACTTTGCATAAACCCCACACAGCAGTGGGGTTTATGAAAGAGCTTTTTTTTTTTTTTTTTTAAAGATTTATTTATTGATTGATTGATTACTATGTTGGGTCTTTGTTTCTGTGCTAGGGCTTTCTCTAGTTGCGGCAAGTGGGGGCCACTCTTCATCGCGGTGCACAGGCCTCTCACTATCGCAGAGCACAGGCCTCTCTTGTTGCGGAGCACAGGCTCCAGCCGCGCAGGCTCAGTAGTTGTGGCTCACGGGCCTAGTTGCTCCGCAGCATGTGGGATCCTCCCAGACCAGGGCTCGAACCCATGTCCCCTGCATTAGCAGGCAGATTCTCAACCACTGCGCCACCAGGGAAGCCCCAAGAGCTTCTTTTTAATAAAATTCACATCTCCAGCTAATCCCTCTACCTTTCCTCCAGTGGACACACCAAGCATCATTTTGAAAGGTGAGTTCCTGTGGGTACCAAGTGCTTCTGACTGTGAAAAGAGATTAAAAATGCAGAATGATGAATCTCCCAAGAAAGAGGAGCCTAGGAAGCCATGGTGGCCTCCTGCCGTGCCTGAAAAAGTGAACCACAGACACAGGGCTGGAGGTGGCCGTAGAACTCGTGCAGGTGGCTGCTCTCCCGCCAGCGCTGGGCATCACTCCCACTCCAGATTCCTGTCTTGCACTGAGCCTGGTTCTGTGCAAATGCATTGACTGCTGAATATTTACAAAAAGAGATTCTTCCCCCTGCCCCTCCCTGGGCTCCTTCGGTGGGCACATCTGAAGTACCAGAAACTCAAACACCAGCCAAAAGCAAGCTGAAGTAGCTATGTTAATTTCAGACAAAGCTGACTTTAGAACAAAGGCTATTTCAGGGATAAAGAAGGGTACTGCATAATGATAAAGGTGCCCATTGTCCAAGAAGACGTAACAATGCTGTGTCTGTACTTAACAAGAGGACATCAAGATAGATGAGGTAAAAAGTAATAGAACTGAAAGGACAAATAGACAAATCCACCAATGTAGTTGGATGCTTCAACATTCCTTTCTCAGTAATTCATTGAACAAGTAGGCAGAAAATCAGTTTGGATACAGAAGGCCTACATAATATGACCCACCAAATGGACCTAATTAATATTTATAGAACACTCTATCCAACAACAGAAGAAGGCACATTTGTCTCAAGTGTGCATGGAACATTCACCAAGATGCACCATAATCTGGACAATAAAACAAACCTTAACAATAGCAATCATACAAATTCTGTTCTTGCAAAATTAAGTTATGATCATACAAAATTAAACTAGAAGCTGTTGACTGAAAAAATGCACAACCTATAGGTTGAGAATTATGTTTTATTTGGCAGACAAAACCGAGGACTTAAGCCCAGGATGCAGCCTCTCAGACAGCTCTGAGAGACTGTTCTGAAAGGGCAAGGGAGGAGCCAGGATATAGACGAGTTTTTGCAACAAAGACCAGGTAGTTGGAACTTCAAAACATTACTGTTAACTAAAGAAAACCAGGTATCTCAAATGAATGAATTTAGCACTTTTCTATTTATAGGAAGATACAAGAGTCTGGGCTCTCTGAAATCATTCCTTTGATGTGCACCTTAGCTATCTGGGGCCAGCATCCTGTGCTTTTCCCAGCCCGAGTCCCCTCAGGGTGCAAAGTTGTTGGGGGGGGCTGCAGTGGCTGAGGACTTGGCAGCAGGCAGCCCCCTCTGTCTCCATCCTGAGTTTCCTAGCAGGGTTGTGTATAGTGGCTTGATGGCTGCAACATCCTTTATTTACTGATATGGCAGGCAACATTTTTCATTCACAAAGCCAATAAGAGAAAGATATCTGGAAAATCCCCAAATATTTGAAAATTAAACAACATACTTCTAAACAACTTGTTGAGACTCAAGAGGAAATCTCAAGGGAAATTTTTAAATTTTGGGCTGAATGAAAATTAGAATAAAACATATCAAGATTTGTTGAAAGCAGCTAAAGCAGTGTTTAGATGGAAATTCATAGTATTAAATGCCTGCCTTTGAAAAGAAGAAAAATCTAAAATCAGTAACCAAAGCTTCCACCTCAAGACACTAGAGAAAAAAGAGTAAATTAAACCCAGGGCAAGCAGAAGAAAGGAAATAATAAAGATTAAAGCATAAATCAATGAAATGAAAACACAAAAGCAATAGAGAAAAGTGATGAAAACCAAAAGCTGGTTCTTTGGAAAGATCAATAAAATTGATAAACCCTAGTAAGACTGAACAAGAAAAAAGAAAAGAAACCAATTACCAATATCTGAAATGAAAAAGGGTACACCACCACTGGATCCACAGGTGCTAAAATGATAATAAGACAACACTCTGAACACCTTCATGTTCATAAATTCAACAGCTTAGATCAAACAGAACAATTCCTTGAAAGATACAAACTACCAAAACTCACTCAAGAAGAAATAGATAACCTCAGTTGTCCTATATCTATTGAAGATACTGGATGTGTAGTTGAAAACTTTCCCCCCAAACCCCAATAAACTCCATGCCCAAATGGTTTCACTGGCAAATTCTCCCAAACACTTAAAGAAATAATACCAGTTCTGCAGAATCATCTCCAGAAAATAGAAGAGGAGGAAATATTTCCTAACTCATTTTCTGAGGCCAGTATTACCCTAGTACCAAAACCAGACAAAGACATTACAAGACCACAGATGAAAAAACCCTTAACAAAAGAGTAGCAAATAAAATCCAACAGCATATAAAGTATATAAAAAGGATATCATAGCCAGTGGTGTTTACCCCAAGAATGCAAATCTATTTCAACATCCAAAAATCAACTGGTAAAAAATCAATTTATATAATTCACTATATTAACAAAGTAAATAAGAAAAATCATGATCATTGCAATACATACAGAAAAAGCATTCAACAAAATTCCACATTTACTAATGTTAAAAACCCTCAGCAAACTAGGAATAGAGGGAACTTTCTTAACCTAGTAAAGGGCATCTACAAAAAACCTATAGCTAATATCATACTCAGTGGTAAGAGAATGCATTCCCCCTAAGAATGGGAACCAGGCAAGGGTTTCCTCTCTCACCACTCCTATTGAACATCCTGTTGTAAGTTCTAACCAATCCAATAAGACAAGAAAAAGAAATAAAAGGCATATAGATTGGAAAATGTTCCTATTTATACCCAACACCATCTATGTAGAAAATCTGATGAAATCTACAAAAAGCTCCTGGGACTAATAAATGAGTTCAGCAAGGTCAATAAGTAAAAATAAATCATAGTCCTATATGTTAGCAGTGAACAATTTGAATTTGAAATTTCAACAATAGTATTTATAATAGCATCCAAGAAACGAGATTTTTAGGTATGAATCTAACAAAATATGTGAAGGATCTATATGCTCAAAACTATAAAACACTGATGAAAGACATCAAAAAGGTCTAAATAAATGGAGAGACATGTTGTGTTCATGGACTGAAAAACTAAATATTGTTAAGATATTAATTTACTACAATTTGATCTATAGATTCAATGCAATCCAAATCAAAATCCTGCAAACTCTTTTGTAGATATAGACAAGCTGATTCCAAAATTATATGGAAAGGGAAAAGACCTAGAACAGCCAAAACAATTCTGAAAGAATGAAGTTGAAGGAATCTCACTGCTTGGTTTCAAGACTTACTAAAAAGCTAAAGTAATTAAGATGATATGGTATTGGTGAAAGAATAGATACATAGATCAGTGGTACAGAAACAAGAGCTCAGAAATTGACTCACACAAATATAGTCAACTGATTTTTGACAAAGATGCAAAGGCAATTCAACAGAGAAAGGATAGTCTTTTATACAAATTGTGCTGAAACAATTGGACATCCATTTTGAGCCCTTACTATGTGTCAGGCACCATATTAAGTGTTTTCCATGCATAATCATATTTAATCTGTATAAAACATTGTGAAATCAGTATTATTAATTCCAATGCTCAGATATGGACACTGAGGCTAAGTATTTGCCTGAAGTCACACAGTTAGTATGTGGCAGAGCCAGATTTCAATCAAAAAGTCCAGCAGCAGAGACAGAATTCAAAACCACAGCAGCCAGTTGGTCTCAGGCAAGTTACTCAGTCTCTCTGAGACTCAGTTTCCTCATCTATAAAATGGGAATATTAGTTCTTACTTCCAAGGATTGATGCAAGACTTAAGGGAATATAGAGTACCTGGAGCATAGTAGGTGTTCAATAAATGTTAGTTCCACCTCCTACTCATCCCTAAATGCCTGTCACTGGGCAAGACACACAACAGGCTGTCCCTCTGTTTGTGACAGACATGCTGCTTCCAGAGAGGAAGGATACCTTGTCTGGGTAAATATCAGTGGCTTCTCCTACTTGTGTCTAGATCAGTCTGTGGAGCTGCCTAATCCAGAGAAGGGGCTTCAAGGTCGTGGGTCTGAGGACCAAGAGATGTCCCCAGGCTTGAGTGATCCTCAACTCTTGAAGGAATGACCGAAGTCTGAAGCCAGGACACTATTCCTCAGAATGACTCCATACATCCTCCTCTAGGACGCCTTGAGGTCTTCCTTATGCCAGGAGGTCTTCTCTATGTCAAAAATCTGTACTTATTCATCCATCCCCTTGTTCATGCATTTGCTAAATATCTGCTTCCTTGGTAATTACACTATGTCTGCCAGGTTCTAGCTGCTAGGGATGCAGAAATAAACCAAATGCCTTCCCTGCCCTAGAGGAAGTCATGTTCTAGGAGGAAATGCTATGGACACTTGTCATGTTTCCTGGCTGTCCAGCTCCTTTTTAATCCCCTTCCCATGTTTGGGGGAATTTCTGCCTTTCCATGGCAGAAGCCAGAGGCTCAGTCTCCCAGCATTCCTTGCACCAGCACATCATTATGTGACACAGGCTTCACCAATCCGACATCGTCCTGTGGTACTTCATTTCAGAAGTGAGCAACTGAAGACACAGAAGCCCAAAGAAACTAGTTCTGGGTGTCTGGCTTTTGGAGGCATCAGGGGCTTTATTCAGTGAGATTTTTAGCTTTTTTCCTTACTGTGTAGCCTCTGAGCTGCCTCTGGCCCTCCTAGAGATTCTGAGAACCGCCTCATCTCCTTTAATAAATTTTCTTTCTACTTAAACGTCTGGAGTGGATTCTGTCATCTGCAACTAAGAAATCAGGCTGATAAGAAAGCAAAGAGAGTAAAACAGTTAACTATAAAATAGCGTGGCAGGGAGTGTAAGGAGGAGCTATTAGGTTATAGGTAAAGAGAACAGTCCACCTGCAAAGCACTGTAAGAGAGCGGTCACGAGCGGAGTTCTTGGAGTCCAAGTCCTGGATCATGCTCTGGCTCTGCTACTCTTTAGCTGTGTGATGTTAGCTCAGTTGGTCAACTTCTCTGACCCTTAATTTCCTTTTCTTTGAAACAGAGACAATAATACCTCACTCAGATGAGGGTTGTGATCATAGAATAACCTTTGTAAAGCAAATGCTATAAAGCATGATAAAGACTTATTAAATGGCAATTATGATTAGCATGGCCATCAACCGGGCCAGCACTGCTGGGGGAAAAGTCAGGGAAGATATCTTGAAGGAGAGGGCACTTAAACCCTGCATTAAAAGAATCAGAGTAAGAATGTACCCACAGCTAACACATCTGTTGTGCTGGATTATCTGGGAAGCAGAATTAAATGTTATCTCAAAAAACATAATATGGATCTTGACGGTGAATATGCTGAATGAAAGAAACTGGATACAAAGGAGTCTATTCTCTATGATGCCATTTGTACAAAATTCTAAAACAGGAAAAAGCAATCTGTAGCGACAGAAAGAGGATCAGTTGTTTCGAAAGGCAGGAGCAGGGGCTGGAGCTGGAGCTAGGGGGACTGAATACTAACGAGCACGAGAACATTTTCGGGAGTGACAGAAAAGTTCTACATCTTGATAGCGATTGTGGTTACATGGGTGTATGCATTTGTCAAAACCCAAACTGTACAGGTAAAATGGGTGTATTGTATTGTATATAAATTATACTCTGTAAAGTTTATTTTAAAGATAAGTAATATAGGGCATCCAGAGCTTAGAAGCACTGATGAAACCCAGAATCCTTTCTCCTCTGTCCCTTGACAACCCCGCCCAACATCCAGTAGTTCTTTTTCCACTTCCCTCTTCTCTCCCTGCAAATCGATGGCTCCAAACTACACAGTTCCCAGTGCATCATTACAGCTTGTTAACTTGGAGTCACTCAGACAAATTTCTTTCCCTCCCATCCAATTTTAAATTAAGTCAGGAAAAGACAGATTGGCCAAACATTACCAAACAGAGTTGGAATTTATGACAAGCAGCTGATTTTTCCAGAAGCCTCTGCTAACATCTCCCCTCTGAGATGACTCAACAGAAGCTCTCACCCTCCATCAGGCTGCCCCCACGGTCTTCCCTGACTGCTCCCATCACGGTTCCACTCCACAGATGCTTGGTGGGGCACCTACTGTGCGCCAGACACTGGAGTCTGGGGATGCAGTGGTGAATAATGGGTGGTCCCTGCCTTCAGAGACTTTAGGGTTCGGCAGGGTCCCAGACAGATTAAAACTGAGATGACAGGGCAGCACGGGGTGCTAGGATAGAGGTGGCACAGAGCACTGGAGGAATGTGGAGGAGACATGGGTGGGGGGAGAAGAGAAATCAGGAGAGACAACTGGAGGAGGTGACCCTTGGGATGAGTTTGGAAGGAGGAGTAGGAGCTCCATAGATCTTGATTGTTAGTACATATTAATAACTAGTCTTTGCTGAGCTCCAACTGTGAACCAGGGTCTGGGCTCAGCTTTTTACATGTCTTATTTCATTCCAATGATCGCAACCACTCTCTCCATTTTCCAGATGAGGAACCTAAGTCTCAGAGGTAAAATGATTTGCTCAAGGTCACCCAGATAAAGAATCATATTAATTAGAGCTAACAGTCCGAACCAATTTCTCTTTGCCAGGCTCTGAGCTATTTTACTGCATCTTTGTGACAATCTGACAAAGTAGATTTTAGTATTAGAGCCTGTTTATACCTGAAGAAATTGAGGCCTAGAGAGATTAAGTGGTTTATCCTAGGTCGCACAGCTAAAAAGTCATAGATCTGGGATACAAATGCAGATAGTCCAGCTCCAAATCATGTGTTCTCAAGCATGAACAGACGTGCTCCAGGGTTTGTGCTCTCAGCCAGGAAAAGAATAGTCTCTTAGGAGGGTGATGTACAGGGTAAACTCTGGAAAGCTCTTAGCATGTATCTGGCACACCACAAGCACCCTATACTGTTCGCTGCTGCTATTAAGGAATGATACACAGGCACTAAAAGTAACCCATCCTTCCAACACGTGCTTGCTGAGTGCCTGCCAAGTGCCTGGTACATTGCTGGGGATGCAGGCGTGGAAAAGACAAGGATTCCGGAGCCCACTGAACTTGCAGTTCATAAAGCGGTTGCAATCCTATTCAAAATGCTCCCGTCTTAAAGGTGAACCAACACCCACAGCAGGAGATACGATTGTATTTATAGTATGGTCTCAAGTTATGTTTAAAAAAAAAAACTCAGCCAAGAAAAAAGCATGGGAAAAGAAATGCTCCAAAATGCTAATAGGATGGTAGGACAATGGATGAATTTTTTTCCCTTTTAATGCTTTTCTGCATTTTACAGTTTCCTCTAAGGGAAAAATCTCAAAGAGATGAGAAATGGTGATAGTCTCGAGGCCAGGACAGCAGCACCCGGGGGCACATCCCCAAGTCTTCCTGACCCTCTCGGCCCCTATAAACCCGCTACCCATCCCAGACCTTGGAGGGGCAATGCCCCCACTGCCAGTACCCCCTTTTCCAGCATCATGTGGTATGTCTACACACCCTCCTCACGCTCCAGACCCACTTCCCTCCTTCCCTCAAGTTTTCTCCCCTTCCAGACATTCAGTTTCACCCAGAAAAATAATGAGACAAGGGTTCTAAATTGGAACGAAGAAATGACATTCCTATTCATTATTTAATCTGCTCTCAGACCTGAATGAACACTTCCAGGGGTAATTACCGCACAACTCCAAATTCATTTCTAGGAAGCAGTCGCCGGCGGCGTGTGCAGAGGGTAACGACAAAATTCAATATTTATGAAGCAACATTTCCTGAGAATACGAGGCCAAGAATGCGCCTGGAAAAACCTCACGCAGTGAAGATGAAAACTATTTGCTTGTTTTCAGTGCACACACACACACACACACACACACACACTCACTGATTTGGGCCCTTCATTAGCCTGACCCCTAGGGTGTTAGAGGTCAGAGTGGGGAGCAGTGTCCAACACATACCCCAAAACCAGAGAGAGCCCAGGGAAGTCACGTCTTCACAGATCTGCAAGCAACTCCCACCCTGAAAGAGTTAACCATTCGAGCAAACATTTCCTGATGATCTACACGGCAGACACATAGCATGTGTTACAACATGACCCAAAAGCCTCAACCATAAAAGAAAAATTGGATAAATTCATCAAAATTAGGATCTTCTGCTCAACACAAACCCCATTAAGAAAATCAAAAGGCAAGCCATCAAATGGGAGAAAATATTCAAAATACACTATATCTAACAAAGTACTTGTATCCAGAATATATAATGAACTCTTGCAACTCAATAAAAAGACAAAAAACCAGTAATAAAATGAACAAAAGATTTGAACAGACACTTCAAAAAGGAAGATAGAGAAATGGCAGTAAACATGTGCAAGGATGCTCAACATTTTTAGTCATCAGGGAAATGCAAACTAAAACCACAATGAGATATTACTACAAATCCATTAGAATAGGGCAAGTTAAAAAATAAGACAACCTGGTAAAACCAAGTGTTGATGAAAGTGTGGAGCAACAGGAACTCTCACACATGGCTGGTGAAAATGTAAAATGGTCAACCCACTTTGGAAAACAGTTGAGCAGCTTATTACAAAGGTAAATATATACTGATCATATGACTAAGCAATTCCACTCTTATTTATGCAAGAGAAAAAAAATTAAAAGATTTGTACATGAATGTTCATAGTAGCTTTACTCATAATAGCCAATAACTGGAAACAACCCAAATGTCAATCAACAAGTACATGGATAAGCAATCTGAGATCCAGTCATAAAATGGAACAGTACTTGGCAATAAAAAGGAACAAACTAATGACATAAGCAATAACATGGATTAGGCAGAAAAAATGCTGAGCTAAAGAAATCATACATAAAAGAGCCCAAACGGTGTGATTCCATTTATGTGAAGTTTGAGAACAGGCAAAACTAACATATAATGATAGAAAATGAAGTAGGAATTCCCTGGAGTAGGGTGGGAGTTAGGGGCAGCCCACAAAGGGACACAAAGAGAACTTTCTGAAGTCATGGAAATGTTCTATATCTTGATTGAAGTGACTTACGGGAGAGTTTACATGTGTCCTCAAGCTGCATGCTTGAAATGTGTGCATTTTATGGGTTGTGCATCAAATTTAAGTCAATTAAATTTAAAAAGAAGAACCATTTCCTCCAGTTTTAAGATTTTACAAATTCCAAGACTCACCTAACATCCTACTCTAAGAAAATTACAGAAGCAGCCCGCCTGCCCAGACCAACACTTCCCAAGAGAACCCAAGTCCACATCTCTTTCCTCCATGAGCATGTATTACATGCTCACTGTGTGTGTTGTTTGTCAGGATGCAATGCAGCAAAATTGTTAAGAGCACAGTTTTGGGGGCAGATGATTCTAAATCCAAATCCTGCTTCTAACAATGCTGGTGGTAAAGAACATAAAGACTACTGGAGACTGCTGGAGGCCCTTGCATATATGTGGTAGTTACGCCTCCTCCCATGGCGCATGGCTTCCTGGAATGAAGACTACATTTCCCAGTTTCCCTGCTGCTTACCGTGGCCTTGTGTCATCCCACTGGACACAATGTAGTGAGAAGTACAGATCTGTGAAGCCTCTTCCAGGAGCTCTCCTTAAGACATGGTGCACATACCCCCTTGGCTCCCTTCTCTCCTTCTCACCTTCCTTCCTTCTCTCCTTCCCTCCCTCCCTCCCCCCTCCCTCCTCCCTTCTTTCCTTCCTTCCTCTCTCTATGCCTGGTATTTATGTGCTGCCATATTGGATCATGAGGCCACGTGCAGCACAGCCTCAAGAGCTGGCGCATCTAAATCACCAACACGGCACAGCTGTCATGCATCCCAGCCCTGGGCACCTACACTCTAGTCATTATATGAGAGAAACAAGCATCTCTCTTGCTTGTTTTAAGTTTCTGTCAACCTCAACCAAAACATGGCTTCCTGGAAGAAAGGCTACATTTCCCAGTTTCCTTGCAGCTCAAGGTGGCCTTGTGTCATCCCATTGGCCAGAATGTAGTGAGTCTCAGCAAAGTTGTACATTTAAAATCTGGGTTAATAAAAGCACAAAAGGGCTCAACAAGTTATATAAGGAATTAAAAGAAGATCAACATGTCTGGAATATGGCATTTGAGGTGGCATGAGGGGAGCATAGGAGGAGAAAGGCAGCCGGGGAGGTGGGCAGAGACAAGACCACTGGGGCCCTGCAGGCTATGTTAAGGATATGGGTCTTTGTCCAAAAAGCAATGGGAAGCAACCAAGGGGATTAAGCCGTGCAGGAGCAGATGAGCTGGGCATTTTAGACCCATTCTTCCATCTGTTCCAGAAAGAATCAGCTGTAGGGAGCCCAGGTGGCCTCAGCCAGGCCAGCCCTCATCTTCCAGGCAGTGCGCAGCTAATGAAAGACCTTGTTTGCCAGTCTGGAATGCAAATGCCTACAGAGGCCCCAGTAGAGGAAGCAGGCGGGATGTGGGACAACAAAGGTTGGGGGCATTAGCAACTGGCCAGCCTGCACCTCACTCCCAACCCCTGCCCATCTGTCAACTGTTGCTCGGTGGACACAGTCCTGGAGTCCCCAGGGCTTCTGATGTTTCAGGAGATGCTCAAAAGATGGATTTTTGTGGGGGAACCTAATTTTCTTTTAGGCAGGCAGACCCTTCCGGTGAATATCAAAACAAACCTGGCCTCAGGCAGAAGCTGTCTGGCAGACTGCCAGTTCATGGCCTCTGAACTACCTATCTCCCCTCTCTGGCTTCCTCTTTCCAGGCCCGCCACCAAAATTTTAAGTGGAAATTCTAGGACAGGCGCAGGCAGCAGGAGGGGGTGGGGGGGGGCCAATGCAGACAACACTTTCTTTGAGATTAACACCACCTGGGTTCCAATCTGCTTGCTGGATGATCTCTGACCCTTTTTAAACTTTTTTTTTTTCTTTTGCATGGGATGAACAAGAGAATTTTAGAAAACAAGCGCAAGGGAGAAATTGGGATTTCCCTCTGCAATGCTGGGAACCTCAGGAACCCTGGGAATGTGCCACCTGCTCCAGTCAAGGCTTGGTCCCCTGCATCGGGGTCTCACCCTGCCTCCCCACGCTCTCATCCTGAGATGATTTCCTCTTCACTGAGCTTGATCCTTAGCAGCCCTGCTTCTCTCTCCCCACATGGGTCCCTGAAGGCAGCTGGCTAGAGATGAGAAGTGGCTGCACTTTGTAGATACTTCATAATCTCTGGCAACTGCCTCTGGGGCCTGCCTGCTCCAGCCTCACCGGATAACCCTCTTCTTCCTGACTTATTATGATAAAACTTAAAAACAAGGACTCCTGGGAGATTTTAATCCAGTTTTGCAGACAGATGATGTGGCATCCCAACATTCCATGGGGATAGATCAGGGATCAAAGAGCTACAGCCCATAGACCAAATCCGGCCCCCTCCCGCAATTGTATAAATAAAGTTTTATTGGAACATGGCCATGCCCATTTGTTTCCGTGTCACCTGTGGCTCTCTTCCTGCTGCAATGGCAGAGCTGAGTAGTTGCAACAGAGACCATATGGTCTGCGAAGCCTCAAATATTTATTATCTGGCCCTTTGTAAAACAAATTTTGCCCAGGTACGGAGAAAAGTATGAGCAGGTGTTGAGGGTCTGCCGTGTGCCGAATTACTGTGGTAGGGGAAGCACGCACATCCAGTCATTTCATCCTCAAGCATGTTTCAGAGGGAAGATTTATTACCCACCCCCTTTTTAGTAAAAAGAGGCTCAGTGAGGCCGACTTGCTCAGGGACCCCACAGGGGGATCCTTCCACCTGTGTAGGGTTCAAACCCCTCCCCCGCACCTGTGAGTATCGATGGAGATGGAACTGCCCCCAGTAGGGCATTTTAGAAATTCGCAGGGGCACCTTTGGCATTTAGAGGGTGAGGACCGAGGATGCTGGCTGCCCTGCCACACGCCGCACAGTCCTGCAGGAGGAAGAACTGCCCCATGTCCTGCGTGCAACATCACCTGTGGTATTTGAGTCACAACATGGCACATGTGCGTTGGTCTGCATTTGTGGCTGTCACACTCACACAGTGAGTGTGTGTAGCCCTATTTCTCTACAAAATAAAAAGTGCCAAAGCGATTCGAATGAATATTGTTTTATGTACTAAGTGAAAGCATATGACCAATTCATTATGCTTTTCTTTAGTCAGAGAACATTCACTTAAATACACAATATTATATAAGCTATTTTCCTTTTACTTCCTTTATGTTACGGTTGTTATTTTCTAAACTATGTATATGTAAGTTGTATAATCTGTGAACATCAGTTTAGGATGGCAAAGGGGATGTTACCAAATAGTTGTTATCAAAACAGCATATCGAGGGCTTCCCTGGTGGCGCAGTGGTTGAGAATCTGCCTGCCAATGCAGGGGACACGGGTTCGAGCCCTGGTCTGGGAAGATCCTACATGCCACGGAGCAACTGGGCCCGTGAGCCACAACTACTGAGCCTGCGCGTCTGGAGCCTGTGCTCCGCAACAAGAGAGGCCGCGATAGTGAGAGGCCCGCGCACCACGATGAAGAGTGGCCCCCGCTTGCCGCAACTAGAGAAAGCCCTCGCACAGAAACGAAGACCCAACACAGCCTAAAATAAATAAATAAATAAATAAATAAATAAATAATAAAATAAAGGAATTCCTTTAAAAAAAATACTTCATACAAAAGAGCGTATCAAGTCTGACAGTTGAAAACATGCTCCACATGATGCTCAGATAATTAACAGTCACGTCATGTCCCCTCATGCCTCATCATGCCCCATCATGTCCCTTCATGCTCCATCATGCCCCATCACGCCACATAATGCCCCACCAATTAACAGCTTCATCACTTGCAGTAATGGGGCTAGGAGCAAGCTACAGACTTCCCTCCTCCTGCCCATCCTCATCTGTAAAACAGAGTTGATGTGCCTCCCTCATCAAAGTTTGAGCGTACATGAGAGCTGTGATGGAGTTTTGGGAGTGTCCCAGAGTAACAAACAGCAGGAAACAGCCACGTTTGGTGACGAACACAGGAGAAACGAGCAACGCATAAGACGGTCAGGGCTGAACTCCTGCGTGAAGGGGAGTGATATGTGGGGTTAAGTTCAACCCATCTCTGAAGCACTATCTGTTGAACAACCATATGTGCCCTAAGCACGGGGACCCGCCAGTGACCATGAATGGCAAGAGCACCCACCTTATAGAACTGACATTCCAGTGGGTGGACAGATGATAAACAAATCAGCAAGATCAACTCAGATTGTGGCCATTTCTATGAAGCAAATAAACAAAGTGACGCCACAGGAAATAAGATGGAGGGGTGGAAGATTTTGACGGAAAGGTTAAGAGGTCTTTCCAATGGTGACATTAAGCTGAAGAGTAAATAAGACGTGGGCATGTGAAGGGATGGGACAGAGTATCCCTGTCTGAAGAAATAGCAAGTGTGCTTTCCTGGGATGGGAAAGTGCTCCTCTGTTGGGGGCCGGGGTTGTTTGGTGTCAGAGAAGTGAGCAGAGTACAGACGGCAGGCACACAGCCTTGAAGGGCACAGTGAGGAATTAGGTTTCATCCGAAGAGCAATGGGGAGAAAGAAAAGGCAGAAAAGAGTAAAAAGAACTTGGGGTGTTCAGAGGCCAGTCAGATCAACCTTCTCTGAGCACAGAATGTGTCTTGGGGAAATGAGGTGAACTCAGGCCATGTAATTTATATTCTATGCTGCAGAACCAAAGACACCACCGTATTTTAGCAGCATGGAGGATGCAGTATTTCAATATTTCTGAGGCAGGATGAATAGAGGCAAGGAGAGCCTGGAGTCAGGGAGGTTCGGAGAGGCTTCTATTAGATCAACTATGAACTGATGGAGAACTGGATGTGGGGCTGGCAGGCAGGATGGAAGGCAAGCAAGGGAGCAAAGCATTAAGACAGAAGTGCATTAAGGAACTGGGAGGAACTGAAGCCGGGGGCAGATTTGATTACACAGCAGAGGGGAAGGTCCCAGATGCCCGGGGAGGGAATGGGGGACTGACTCAAACACATCTGGAAACAGAGGATCTCATGTCTCCTTTGGTAACAAAACACATACATCCACCCATATGCTCAGGAAACATGGGGCACGTTGAAATGAAATATATATTTTTTTAATCTCTCAATTATTTGAAAGCATCCTTTGGTGACAGGGAAAACCTGGATGGAAATGTTTACTGATACACGGTGAAATGTTATTATTGATAAAAATCCTAGGCAATTCCTTTCTCCAAGTAAAACGTCTGACCGAGTACAACGATGCTAGACACCTCTGTGGGCTGCATCCTCTCCTCCCCACAATGACCAAGGGGTGGCTCGGTGGCTGTTTCATCCCTCCTCCTCTCCATCCTCACTCTCAGCTGATGGCCTCGCTCACCATTTAGACCCACCTCTTCCTCCAGGTGCCATCCCATTTCTCTGCTCCCCTTTACAGATAAACACCTTTACAAAGTTGACTCTGCTACTTCCTCTTCCTCTTTCCCCCTGTCTCTTGAGCCCCCTCCATTCAAGTTCTCTTTCCCACCATCGTGGAGGTAGCTTTTGTGAAGCTCACCAAGGGCCTCCGTGTCGCCAATCCAGCGGTTAATTCTCACTTCCAATCCTCCTCCGTCAGCACATTGGCACAGGTGGACACTTGTCTACCTTGAAATCCTGGCTGCACTTGCCTTCCAGGACAACACCCTCTCCCTGCACCACTCTCTCGCCCTCCTCTTACCCCCCGTCACTCCTGCTCAGTCTCCTTTGCTGGCTCCTTTGTTCCCCTCCAACAGCTAAACACCAGAGGGTCCCAGGGTCAAGTCCTCAGACATCCTCCTAGGAATTCTCCACCAGGACTATCTCTTTTTTTTAAATTAATTTACTTATTATTTATTTTTGGCTGCGTTGGGTCTTCGTTGCTGCGCGCGGGCTTTCTCTAGTTGCAGGGAGTCGGGGCTTCTCTTGTTGTGGAGCACGGGCTCTAGGCGCATGGGCTCAGTAGTTGTGGCTCGTGGGCTCTAGAGCGCAGGCTCAGTAGTTGTGGCGCACGGGCTTAGTTGCTCCGCGGCATGTGGGATCTTCCCGGACCAGGGTTCGAACCCGTGTCCCCTGCATTGGCAGGTGGATTCTCAGCCACTGCGCCACCAGGGAAGTCCCAGGACTATCTCTTTCACATTGCATCTGATGCCCCCTAAATGCCTACCTTCAGGCCAGGGTTCTCCATACATCTAACTGCCCCTCTGACACCTCTACTTGGATGTCTAAAAGGCTCAGATCTGGAACCAAGCTCTTGACCCACCTCCTCCCCAGCCTTCATCCTCATGAGTCTCTCATCTCAAAACGGCAGCCCCAGTTGCTCAGGTCAAAACACGAGAAGTCATCCTCGGTCGTCCTCGACATCTCCCCGCCACCCGCCATCCAAACCTGTCGCCTCTACCTTCAATATACGATCAGAACCTGCCCACTTTTCCCCACCTCCACTGCTACATTCTGGCCCCCATCAGCTTCGCCTAGACAGACCCCTATACAGTCTATTTGCCACAAGGCGGCCTGAAGTATCCTTTTATAATGTAAATAAGATGCCATTCTTTGGCTCAAAAGCCTCAAATAGCTTCTCATTATTCACAAAGTAAAAGCCATTGGCCTCACCAGAGCCAGCAGCATGTCCTTCTGTTCTCTGTGTCATCTCCTGTCACCCTCTCCTCAGTCACATCAGACATAATCCCACCTCCAGGTCTTCGCTGTAGCCATTCCCACCTGCAAACATATTACGGTTTCTTCATTTATCATGTTTACTGTCTCCCCCGTCCCCACCCCTAGAAGCTAAGCTCCAGGAAGGCAGGAATCTTTATTTGTTTAGTTCACTGGTTCATCCCAAGGGTCTGCAGTGGCACCTAGTACATGATAAGTCCTGGTGAACATCTATCGAATGAATGAATGATGACCAAACCACCAGCAAAAAAACCCAAGACTCAGAAAGACTAAGTAATGTTCATAAGAGCACACGCTGGGAGGTGAATGAACATTTCCAAAGCCTGCTTGATGGGGTGGCTCTCAGGCCCCGATCCGCTAGCCTCCAAATTCTAAACCTGCTCTGTGTGGCTGGCTCAAACATGTGTGAGGGAGTCTGCATACACATATGCAAACACCTAAGCATTCTCCACTTTCATCTCCATGAGTTTAACCACACAAGGCTTGACAGTCCTGTTCACAGTAATAACAGCTAACGATTACTGAACTCTTACCATGATGTGCCAGACACTCTGCTACGGACTTTACCTGTGTTACCTGTTAGGGTCCTTACAGCAAACCCATGTAACTATAATTATGTCCATTTGACAGATGAGGAAATTGAGGCATAGAGGTGAGGATCTAGGGGAGACCTGAGGTCTGTTTAACTCCAGAGAACTATCCCTTTTATTCCTCATAGGAGCCCTGTGAGGTGGGGACAGCCCTATTCTTATAAATGAGGATTTGGAGCTCTGAGAGGTAAGGTGACTAGTCCAAGGTCACACAGCTAGTAAGTAGCAGAGCCAGGTCTCCAACTTAATCACTTTACCATAACATAACTCCCCTACTGACAAATGTGCAATGGAAACTCTTCACATGGAGTTCTGAGCCGATCACAGGGAAGTTTGGAGGTTGAAGAACTCTAGAAGCAGTTTGTATTTTCAAGTACCCATCCGCAAAAGCAGAGGCAACCTTTCTTTTATGTGTTTTACCAGGATATCTCAAAAAAACAAAGCTTCAAAGCAAGGGTGCTGCCTCTCACAATCACTGCAGCACTATTCACAGTAGCCGAGATATGGAAACAACCTAAGTGTCCATTGACAGGTGAATGGATAAAGATGTGGGGTGTGTGTGTGTGTGTGTGTGTGTGTGTGTGTGTGTGTATACATATACATATACACAATAGAATATTATTCCACCTTCAGAAAGAAGGAAATCCTGCCATTTGCAACAACATGGATGAATCTGGAGGACATTTTGCTAAAGGAAATAAACCAGACACAGAAAGACAAATACTACACGATCTCACTTACGTGCAGAATCTAAAATAGTGGAACCATAGAAGCACAGAAGAGAATGGTGGTTGCCTGGGTTGGGAAGGTGGGGTAAATGGGGAGGTGTTGGTCAAAGGGTACAAAGTTTCAGTCACGCAGGATAAATACGTTCTGGGGATCTAATGTACAGCATGGTGACTATAGTTAACAATATTATATACTTGAAATTTGCTAAAAGAGTAGATCTTAAATGATTTCATCCCACCCACACACATAAATTGGTAACTATGTGAGGTGATGGATGTGTTAATTAGCTTGATTGTGGTTATCATTTCACAAGGTATACGTATATCAAAACATTGTTGTACACCTTAAATATATATAATTTTCATTTGTCAATTATACTTCAGTAAAGCTTTAAAAAAAAAAAAAACCAAGTATGCTGCTATGGACTGAATTATCTCCTCTAAATTCATGTCGAAGCTCTAACGCCCAATGTGACCATATTTGGAGAGACGGCCTGTGAGCAGGTGATAAAGGTTAACCGAGGTCATAGGGTGGGGCCCTAAACCCAAAGGGCTGGTGTCCTTATAGGAAGAGGAAGAGACGCCAGAGCTCTCTCCCCGCCATGTGAGAACACAGCAAGCAGGTGGCTGGATGCAATTTGGGAAGAGGATTCTCACCAAAACCTGACCATGCTGGCAGCCTGATCTCAGACTTCCAGCCTCCAGAACTGTGAGAACATAAATGTCTGTGGTTTAAGCCCCCCAGACTCTGCTATTTTGTTATGGCAGCCGGGCTAACTAGGACGGGTGCTCCCACAGGGCTCTGAACTGGCAAAAAACGCCTCAGAAGCCGGGAGCGCTCAATCACACAGGGCCCTAGATAAAAGGATTCCTCAGGTCAAAGACGTTAAGTGCTTGTCAAAGTTAAACAATTATTAGGATCAAATGATGCCAAGTACTAAGCAGAAGGAGAAATGAGATGCTTTCGACAAGCCCAAACCAGTTGGACCCGGTCCCAAATGTCTTTTTGATGAGCATGTGGTGGGGAGGGGGATTGTCAATTTACAGAGTACGTCTTGCATGCACAACACATTGATAGGGACGGTTATACCCATTTTACAGATGATGCACAAAGAAGAGAAGCCGTTTGCTTGAGGTCAGACACCTAGTGAGGTCCAGACAGCTTGGAAGATGAGGAAGGGGAGTGACACACAATGGGTTACATGCAGCCTCTGTCCCCGCGGAGGTTTCTGGCAATCCTGCTGCAGCACAGGCAGATGATAACCCTGTATGGTTTCCCCAATAGTCAAATCCCATCACAGGCCCAACCTGTGCTATAGCAGAAAAAGCAGGAGTCAGGAGGACCACTCACTGCTTCCTTGCTGTGTGACCCTGAGCAAGTTACCTTGCATCTCTGAATCTCAGTTTGACTTATAAAATGAGATGCTAACACCGGCCCTGCTTTCCTCACCAAGGGGGACGTGACAGTCCAGGGAGACAATGCAAGTGATGAACACTTAGCTCACTACCAAGCGGCAGAACATGACTGTTTGAGTAATGGCCGTATCTGCTGCTGTGCTCGGAACCCACAACATCGGATATGCGACGTGGCGTCCCATGAAGTCTTGCCATCAGGAAATCCCCCAACACAGGAGCTTTTTTCCTTCTGCAAGTTTGGCCACACAGAAGAGGCAGGGCGCAGGCCGCCCCCACCCTGTTCCTCTCTGGATAATTCTCCAAAAGTCTCCCTCCACCTCACACATTAACCTCCATGGAATTCCATTTTCTGAAAAAGGCAAATGGCTCATACTAGAAAGGACCAGCAGCTTGGAAAAGCCAGGCTATTTGCCATTTCTGCTTTTTTAAAGGTCTTTTGGGAGATGATTAACAAAGGCTAAGATGGGAGGAAGGGACAGAACTGAGAGCCCCAAGGCTTTTCCAGATTTTCTCAATGGGCTGCCTGTGACTTAGAACAAGGGCCCAGCCCTGGACAGCCAACAAGGTGTGATGCATGATGCCACAGCTGTGAATCCTTTTTTTTCATCCATTAAGATCCCACTTGTGCCCTAAGAGCAGGGCTTGATGTATAGCAGGTGTATTAACGTCCCCCCTGGGGAAGGCCACTGCATGATTTAGTAAGTGGCTAAGCCTTCCCACCCACGCTGGCCATTTGCTACTCTGTACAGACTGCCCCACAGGACACTGGTCTCAGCCACTAGTGACAATGAACAGAGCAAGGGTTTATTGAGCCCCTACTAGGGACCAGGTACCACGCTAAGTGCTTACCATGCACTACTTTCTTTAACCCTCACCAATTTCCCTTTCAGGTAGGGATACCCCCATTTTACAGATGGGGAAACTGAGGCTTGGAGAGGTGCAGTCAGACGGGGCCCAAGGGCAAGTAGTTACCAGGGCTTCACCTGGTCATTTGCTTCCAAAAGCCACACTGCCTTCAAGCACTCTTCCAGGGAGCCTCAGACTCAAGGGCTCTCTGGGACAGGCAGGTAAAGTGAATGCAGGCCCGGTGGGGACCAGGGAGGCTGGGAACACACGGTCCCCTAACGGGACAGCAGCTACTCAGAGATACACGCAACACGTGGAGGAATGTCAGCTGCCTCGGGCCAGTGAAAGGAGCAGCCTCGAAAGTCACGTGCTGTATGATTCAATTTATACGACACCCTGCCAAGGCAAAACTATAGGGACAGAAAACAGACCAGTGGGTGCAAGGAGCTGAGGGTGGGGAGGGTTTGACCGTGAAGAGGCAGCAGGAGGAAATTTGTTGAAGGGGGGCTGGCGATGCTCTGGGTCTTGATTGTGGTGCTGATTACACAACTGGGTATTTGTCAAACCTCCCAGAACTGTATGCTAAAACAGGTGAATCTTACCGTATGTAAATTATATCTTAAACAAAATGGAAAAAAAAAACCCCAACAAATCTGTGGCCTGGAGTTGAGTGGCAGGCTGCCATTTTGTGACCTCTGCCCTACACTACACTGGAGAACCAGAATGGCCACCTTCCACGTGATAAACACATGGCCAGCGATGATTATGTGGACTGGTCCGTGGGTGTGGTTGGTAAAGGAAGAGATGAGGGAAAGGAAGTGACTGGCTGGGTCTTGAACTTTGCCCTGCACCTCCACTTACTGGTGGGGTGACCTTGGGCAAGTGGCCTCTCTTCTCTAAGCTTCAGTTCTCTCTCTCTTTAAAATTGGGGTGATGATACCTTTCTTTATACTGCTGTTGTCAAAATTAAACAAGATTCTAGAGGTGATGCTTCCGACACACAGGGGATGCTCAATAAATTCTCCCATCCCTTGAGACCTCCGTGGCCTCCGAGGAGTCACATAGGCCCAGCAATCATTCCCTTTTGTGGCCAGATTTCCCAAGGGCCCTGGGTCACCCTTAGCCCACTGGCCAAGCTGGGTGAAAGCAAACTGTGACTTGCTCTTTCTCCAGCGAGCACCCTCAAGTATCCACCATAGAGACGAGGATGGGACCCTTAGCCCATCCTCCACGGCCACATCATCACAGGTGAGTTTATCAGAACCGCTGGGTGTGTCACATACCGAGGAAGGCAAAACAGCACAGTGGTTAAGAGCAGGGGCTCTGGAGACAAACAGATGTGGGTTTAAGTCTTAGTGCTGCCACTTCTTTGCTAGAAGACATTGAGTAAATTACTTAAGCTCCTTGAGCTTTGGCTTCTCATCTCTAAAAGAAGGATGCAAACAGCACCCAGGTCTCAGGCTTGTGGAGAGGATGGAGAGAGAGGATGCTACCCTCCTCGGCTCCCAGTAAGGCTTAATTAGATGCGACCTGCTGCTTCTAGATCTAATCTCGCTGATCATTGCTCTCCCCCAATAATCCATCTTTTGATGAGTATTCTGTAAGGAGTAAATAAAGTTCTCAGTGAGGTACCTGGGGCTCAATAGATGCTTGATAAATTGCAGCTATCATTATATTGTCAGTGTTACTATTGTTGAAAGATCACACCTCAGAGACGGCAGAGCAGGCACAGACGTGTACAGATGGGACAGAGGATTCCTGAATCCAAAATGCCACAAACACACTTATTAAGCAGAAACTAAAAGTATCTGGGCCCCACTGTCTCAGACATGATTCAAAAGAAACCCAGAAGACTCTTTAAACATCCAGAAGATATTAAGCATTGATCTACCCAGGAGCGAAAGGACAAAACTTTGGAAACAGACCAAACCCCTCTCAAGAGATCAGCGGGTGAGTCAGCAACAGAACCCAAAAAAGGATCCAGTCCCGGGAGACTGCCAAAGCAGGCCACCGCCCCCTTCATGAAGGAAATCCATAGTCAAATGAGGTAGGATAATTAAGCAACAGCAGAAAGGAACTTGGAGAGAAAAATCAGATTCTCAGCTACTCTGACTGCCAGGAAGGAGCTCTTCTTCCTCACTCTTCAGTCGTTCAGAAGTCATGTGTTCTGTCCCACTGGAGCCCCAGCAGGACCCACTCAAGGCAACAGAATCACCATAGATTCTTCTCTTGCTGGAACAACATTATGCAGACTTGGGGAGAAGTT
This sequence comes from Balaenoptera borealis, assembly GCF_965194805.1. Taxonomy (NCBI): domain Eukaryota; kingdom Metazoa; phylum Chordata; class Mammalia; order Artiodactyla; family Balaenopteridae; genus Balaenoptera; species Balaenoptera borealis. The sequence goes on from NC_138872.1 coordinate 10,756,470, forward strand.
TCCAGGGTCCTTCATGGGGTTAGGACAATGGGTGGATTCGGGTTCTGCTACTCAGAGCTTGTTGGCTGGCTTTTCTCCTCCTGGACCAGAGGAGGAGTGGGTGTCACACTCTTCACACTCTTTCTCCCTTGTTGCTGAAGTTATTTCTGTCTTTGCAATCGCTGAGCCTCTGGCACTGCATGCACGCGAACGCGCACACACACACACTCACACACACACACACACACACACACACTGGGAGGGAGAAGGCAAGAAGCAGATAGAACAATGACAAAGCCTGCCCAGCCCACAGGGGCTCTGGCCAATGATTCCCCCATTTGTCACAGTCGGGTGGGTAGATGAGAGATTATTTGGTTTTAAGCCATCATCCTCCCTCCCTGACCATCTGAAATCCCCCATTTTCTTGCTTGCCAGTCTCCTGGGCAACCCCGGGATGAGCTGAGCTCTCTTTGGACATCTCCTTCTATCCTTCCATCTTGGTCCCATGCCCATTATTCAAGCTCCATCCAAGAGCCCCCTCCTCTCAGAAGTCCTTCTGGACTGTTTCACTACTGATTTCATTTAAAAAATAATTTAAGGTGTTTAAAAAATCATTTTACAGTGCCAGAAGCTCCGTTTACAGCAACAAACAAGACACATCCCTGCCCATAAGGTGCCTTTTCTGGAATCTGGGTACCACTGGGTGCACCCCTTGCCTCACGCTGCCTTGCAATGTCTCCACTTCATGGGGTCTTTGCAGGTGAGCAGGAGAGTCAGAAAGATCACTCTGCTTCCTCTCACCTGTGCAACTGTGAGCAAGTCACCTAGCCTCTCTGACCCTCTCCTCCCTGCCTGAAAATGGGGATAACAGTACCTACCAGTTAGGATTCTTGTGGCCATGGGTTAACGCAAGTCAAGCCCTTAAAATCCTGCCTGGTACATTGTAAGTGCTCAGCAAGGGTCCTCCTGTTGTCATCACATGTGCTTGATAAGTTATTGATATTTTTATTATTAAATTTCTATTTCGTATTAAGTGATTCTCTTCATTTATTTTGTCACCTCTCATCAGTGCTGTTTCTCTGTCCCCCACACTCCCTGTGAGCAGAGAAGAGAGACATTAGGAACTCCATGTTTGTTGAGGGTGAATGAACGTACTCCTATTTAAAGATTAATAGCTGCAAACATTTTCCTAACCATAGCAGCCAGCCTTTTTTTTTTTAAATAAATAAATAAATTTATTTATTTATTTATTTTTGGCTGTGTTGGGTCTTCGTTTCTGTGCGAGGGCTTTCTCTAGTTGCGGCGAGCGGGGGCCACTCTTCACCGCGGTGCGCGGGCCTCTCACTATCGCGGCCTCTCTTGCTGCGGAGCACAGGCTCCAGACGCGCAGGCTCAGCAATTGTCGCTCACGGGCCTAGTTGCTCCGCGGCATGTGGGCTCTTCCCAGACCAGGGCTCGAACCCGTGTTCCTTGCATTAGCAGGCAGATTCTCAACCACTGCGCCACCAGGGAAGCCCCTAGCCAGCCTTTTTGATGCGGGTCAGTTTATCACGTGGCTTTTTTGGGCAGACGTCATGTCATCCAGCCCGCGAAGCCATCCTAAGTGCTTGTTCCCGGACCCCAAGTCCCAGGGACACCTCCTCCCTTCCACTCCCACAGCCTTCACTGCCTGGGCCTCTGGTGCTTCTGGAATGTTCATGTCTTGCTTCCCCAACTCCTTAAGGGGTTAAGACCACAGTCTCTAGAGTCAGGCAGACCTGGTCAGAATCCAGGTCTAGTTCTGTACTAGCTGTGAACAAGTCAGGTTATCTCTACTGGGCTATCCAAATACCTTCTCCAAAGGTTACTGAAAATTGAACGCCTTAACGCACTGGTGAGGCCTGGTTCATAGCAGATGCAGTAACTGTTAACTGCAGGTCACCATCATCGCCCTGGCTGGCAGTGTCAGCAGTATTAAGACTGAGCCTTAGAGAGAATCCGAGTCTGCGTGTTGACATGGGCCCCAGGTGATTCATGGGGATTTGAGAGGCGCAGACCTAAAGGCCAGGGTTGCAAACTCAAATGCCTGCAGTGGTTAAAGGCAGCCAGAGTGAATTAACCAACCCACCACTGGGGCTTTGAACATATTAACGGTTCCCTCTGATTGGACTAAAGGCGGGACCCTGACCTAAAGCCAGAAAACCCATTGGCTGGCCAGGAACCAATTGGGTTGGGGCTGTTGTTCACATCCGGAGGAGGAGGAGAGAGATGCTCTTGATTGGACCCAGGTGGGCACTGGGGTGAGAGGACTAGATTTGGCCCTGTGCTTCCCCACGGTCTGGGGAACTGAGCCCGAGGGAGGAGCAGCAGAGGTGGGCGACCACGTGACTCCCAGGCAGAGAGGGACCTCCAGTCCTGAGATGGGAACATCTGATCCCCAGGAGTGTCCCTCTGTCCCATTCAGCCAATCCCTCCAAAACACCCTTCAGGCATGAGGAAGCAGGAATTAAATAAATCCCTTCAATGGAAAAGTATGCAGTGTTAAAAGTAAATAAGGACAATCAACGTGAACTGACGTGGAAGGATGTCAAAGGCATATGAAAAGTGAAAAGCAAGCTATTAATCCATATGCATAGTAGGATCCCACTTTCATGTTTGAAAATGTATTTAGAGCAATGAACTATATATGGCAACACGAATAAATCTTGAAATCTAATGTCGAGTGAAAAAGAAAGAAACAGAATGAGATTTATAACAGAAAGTCATCCCTATAAATTAAAAGCACATAAACACTAGAACCACAATAATATTTTACAATATACACCCGCCTCCAAGTACATAAATCACATCCACGATACCCATGCCAGGGATGGGGGTGGCAGTGAGCAGGGAATGTGCGTGGGACCAGGAGTGAGGTAGGAAACATAAATTTGAAAAATAAAAATGAAGGGGCTTTGCATGGCAAATGATGACAGCCTGCCTGGTAGCCCCAATGAGTCCTGCCTTCACGTGATCCCCTCCCCTTGAGTGCAAGCAAGACCTGTGACTTGCTTCCATTCCAGCCAATAGAAGATGGCAAATGTGATGGGCAAGTATCATCTCTAATTAGAATACAGTATATGGCAAAGGTGCCAGATAGCCAATTCCCTGGTGATAACATGCTATATAAGATTCCCTCTCAGCAGACTGGAGTGAAATTCTCCTGCTGGCTTTGGCGACATAAGCTGCCATGGTGTGACAGCCCTGCCACTCCTCCTGAGGGGACGTGGCAAGGAACTGCAGAGGCCTCTAGGAAGTGAGAGTGACCTCTTGACGTCAAGGAAGAGGCACCTCAGTCCTACAACCACAAGGAACTGAATTCTGCCAACAGCCACATGCGTTTGGAAGAGAGCCCCAAGCTCAAGAAAGCCAGGTACCCCACTGACACTCTGAATCCAGCCTTGCGAGTCATTGAGCAGAGGATCCAGTTAAGCTGTGCCAAACTCCTGACCCTACACAGATTGCGAGCTCGTGAAATTACACTGAGTTAAGCTAAATTTGTGGTCGTTTGTTACACAGCAATACATAACTAATATGGCATGTTGTGAAATGGGGAATATGATTACCTCCACTGCCTGCCCCTGAGGTAAAAGAGTAAATAAAATTAAATGTATATTAGTATCACATTAAACATTGTTCTTTAAATTGGCTTTAGTAATTGAGTTACTCTGACTTCAAACTCCTTCTATGGAACCCATTTTCCAACCCTTTAATCATCTTGGCTACACCTCCCTGGACTCCTTCCCGCGTCTCTGTGCTCTTTTTAGAATGTGTGGCCAAAGCTGGGTTCAGAATTCCAATAAATGCAGGATACGGGAGGACTTCCTGGCCTCACAGCCTTCGTAATGCCTTCCCAGAATCGTGCTGACTCATCTGGGGGACAGTCACCACAGCCATCATCCGTCCTTCAACTTGGGGGGATGCCTGATCCACACTTCTTTATTCTGCCTCTAGGTGGCTTTTGCACAAGTTTTGTTAGGGCTCTTCTCTGGGGGCTTGGGGTCATTATTTAAACTAAGTAGCATTTATTGAGGACCTACTATGTGCCAGGAACTGAGCCAGACCCTTCACTTGTATTAACTCATTTGGTCCTTAGAGTAACAACACCATGAGAGGTAATGAATCACCATGAATCACCTGGGGCCCATGTCAACACATTATAGATGAAGAAACTGAGGCTCAGAGAGTTGTGGAATGTCTGTGGCCACACAGCCTGGGAGTGACAGAGCCAGGATTTGAACCCACATTTCTCTGACTCCAAAACCTATGTCCTTCCTACTCTATGTGGAAACAATTGTTTTTGTTCATAAAACAGTAGAACTTAATTTCACCCTTTTTTGAATACCATTTTCTCCAGTTGTTCAAAGCTCTTTGAATTCTGTCTTCGAGGATATTCATCCTCCTCATATATATTATCTACATGTTTAGTTAAGCATATTCTCAAATCCTTCACCCAGGCTGTCAACAAAGACATGAAGTAAAACAATTCCCCAGAGTTTTTGGAGAGTCATTTACTAACTGGTTGAGATTCTCAAACCACTTGTTTACTCACATATCCGTCACTTGGTAGTAGTTACTGACCACTTACTACACCTGCCCTTGGATGTGTCAGGAGTAGCCCTCAGCTGCAAGAATCTTGAAGTCAAATTGAGCACTGCAGTCCAGTTAGAACCACACTTGCCCGCAGAGTCAAGGACAGTGACAAGGAAATATGCTCACTGTATCATTGTCAACAATAGTAAAACCCTCTACCCTATGTTCATAGCAGCACTATTTACAATAGCCAAGACATGGAAACAAACTAAATGTCCATCGACAGATGAATGGATAAAGAAGATGTGGTACATATATACAGTGGAATACTACTCAGCCATAAAGAAGAATGAAATAATGCCATTTGCAGCAACATGGATGCAACTAGAGATTATCATACTAAGTGAAGTAAATCAGAAAAAGAAAGACAAATACCATATGGTTGCCGAGGGGGAGGGGTTGGGGGACGGATGGAGTAGGAGGTTGGGGTCAGCAGATGTAAGCTACCATATATAGAATGGATAAACAAGATCCTACTGTATAGCACAGAGAACTATATTCAATATCCTATGATAAACCATAATGTAAAAGAATATTAAAAAAAAGATTGTAGGGCTTCCCTGATGGCGCAGTGGTTGAGAGTCTGCCTGCCGATGCAGGGGACACGGGTTCGAGCCCTGGTCCGGGAAGATCCCACATGCCGTGGAGCAATTGGGCCTGTGAGCCACAACTACTGAGCCTGCACGTCTGGAGCCTGTGCTCCGCAACAAGAGAGGCCGCGACGGTGAGAGGCCCGTGCACAGTGATGAAGAGTGGCCCCCGCTCGCCGCAACTGGAGAAAGCCCTCGCACAGAAACTAAGACCCAACACAGCCAAAAATAAATAAATAAATAAATTAATTAAATTAAATTTTAAAAAAATTGTATATATATGCATAACTGAATCACTCTGCTGTACAGCAGTAATTAACACAACATTGTAAATCAACTATACTTCAAAAAAAAATAACAATAATAAACCCTCTAAGTATCATACCAGTAAACTATGATTTGCCTACTTAACGGGGTGTTAGACGGTCATTGTTACGTATTTTTGTAAACATGGGAAAAATTACCAAGGAATGTTAAGGCTACAGCATTATCTACATGGTGTGTTTACAGGCAACTCCCATCATAAGATGTAATTAATATTGGACAATGGTTAGAAGTGAAATTCTAAGGCAAAAATGTTAGAGGCAGACCATGAAAATATAAAATAAAACACACAACATAAATAAATGCCTTTACAAACACTGAATATATAAAAGCCAATGTGGTGTAAAAACTGTGTAGTAGATGAAACTTTGGTGAGATCAGATGTTTAGGTGGGTTGGACTGAGACTTAATATATCAACTCAATAAAATGTGGACCAAAGACATCTTCCTTTCCAGGCCAATTTTCCTGAAGTGAGTAGAAGCATTCTTCAGCCTTCCAAAGACCTTCCATTTGGATTCACTGCATTCAAAGTTAGCATCAGCTATCTCTAAAATTATAATGGCTGGTTCCACGGACCATACTTTGAATAATAAAGTTCTCTATAAGACATAGTCTTTGGCCTTAATATTGTAATAATGATAACACCACCAGTTACAATAATAATGAGGTCTTCTCTGATCATACTTTTAAAATCACAATATTCCCAGCTCTTAACCCTTTACACAAGGAATTGTGTTGTGTTTCCCCATAACACTTATTGCCATCTGTCACATCATCATTTCTGCAGGCATCTAAGATGTCGTTTGCTGTGAGACACACCATTAGTTTATGTCCCACTAAAAATGAAAATAAATGTGGCCAATTAAATGACATGATTCCTTAACAACAGTCCTGAATCCATTATAAAATCAGTGCCACCAACCTCTCAATGTTTTAAATTTTCTTTCATCTTTCCAAGGAGGTTTGGCTGTTTCTCTTGCCTTTACTGGTGCTGATGGGTTAATGGCAGGAGATCCTTCTACCATTATTTCAATAAGCAAACACAATACAGTTGCATTTTCTTTGCTGAGGGCCTATTAGGCACGTGAGTGTTGCTTTACAATAAAAAATGGAATGATGATTATCACTCTGATAACGAACATGTTCGCTTCAGTAACATCAAAACTGCCCCGCTGTTCTATTCTTATCCCCTTTTGCATACATAATAGCAATGCGGAATCAGAGTGTAGTGTTAAGACATTTGAAATGGAAATTAACACATGTAGTTCCAACAGCGCACATAATTCGGCAGAAGTGAGAGCTGCATGAATGGGTCTAATGATGTTTACACATTGACGTGCCATGACAACCACATCACGATGATGCCTCCCAACAGCAAGCACAGAATCGCAGCTCTACCGGCTGCAAAATGGACCCCATTCCCAAACTTGTTAAAATGGAGAGGGGGGCTGCATTTTAGAGTTCAAGAAATAAGGCATTTGCTCTACCTGTTTTCATCCGCTGCCCCACAACTAGAATGAAGATTCCTTGAGGGTAGGAATGTTTCTCTCTCCTGTTCTCTGCTCTATTTTCAAAGCCAGAACAGTGTGTGAAACAGACCAATCCATCAGTAGGTATTTGCTGAATGAATGGCTCCGTGCTGCCCCGGACTTGGCCCAATCAGAACTGTGTCTCCACAGGTTGTATTCTGCAGACAATCCTAAGTCCAAGTTTTGCTTCTTATTGTGCAAACCTTATTTACAATAATTTGGCACATAGATACTTCATTAATCAGGTGTCTGTCCCATGCAAAACATGCCAACGTAAAAACTTTAACCTGCATATAAAACTTGAATTATTTTTTAAAGGATTCATTTGGACCTCAAACCCAATCAGCAACTAACATCTGTTGAATGCAGCGGCCATTACATTCAGGATGCTATGCTGGGTTCTCAGGGCGAAAAAAGGCAGGTCAGAGAGTTCAGATGTGTTTGTAAAAGGACGAGGACTCACACTTTTCCTGTTAATTAAGTGCTCACCAAAGTCAGGAGCGACCATAACTATTGTCCTTGCTTTTCTATCCAGGCTCGCACCCTGGAAAAAGGACCCTGCAGCAATTGTTGAAGGTGACGGCCAATACTAACCAGACTCGGCTGTCATTTCTAGAACCATCCTCTTCTGTAAAAAACTTCAGGGCTTCCCTGGTGGCGCAGTGGTTGAGAATCTGCCTGCCAATGCAGGGGACACGGGTTCGAGCCCTGGTCTGGGAAGATCCCACATGCCGCGGAGCAACTGGGCCCGTGAGCCACAACTACTGAGCCTGCGCGTCTGGAGCCTGTGCTCCGCAACAAGAGAGGCCGCGACAGTGAGAGGCCCGCGCACCGCGATGAAGAGTGGCCCCCGCTTGCCGCAACTAGAGAAAGCCCTCGCACAGAAACGAAGACCCAACACAGCCAAAAATAAAATAAAATAAATAAATTAATTAAAAAAAAAAAAAGTGTTCACTTTAAAAAAAAAAAATTCAGATCCATTCCACTGGAATCAAGTTCCAGTCCCTTCCATTCTCCATCCTACATGTTGCCTTCTTCATCTGCATTTCAAAATTACAAAAATGACACACGCTTGGGCCTCTATAATTAATTATTTCAAAATAAAAAGTGAAACATTCATTGAATTAAAATTTTAAAATTCAACGAGCCCACAAATTTAAAGTGAAAGTTTCCCATCCATCTCTCAGAGAAAAACACTGTTTACAGTTTATTACGTGCCTTACCAGACTTTCTTCTACATTTATACCCAGATTGCATATGTATAAATTCTGCTTTTAAACAAGGTCCTATCATATAGCACAGGGAACTATATTCAATGTCCTGTCATAAACCATTATGGAAAAGAATCTGAAAAATATATAATATGTAACTATAATATTATATATATATTATATAATATAATATATATAACTGGATATATTATATATAATGTATAATTATATATTATATATTATATAATATATATATAACTGAATCACTTTGCTGTATACCAGAAACTAACACAATATTGTAAATCAACAATATTTCAATTAAAAAATATTCTGCTTTTATAAAAGTGGAATCGTTCTATAACACTACTGTGGAGTAAACTGTCTCCATTTATTGAGGACACTGCATCCATATCCATGCCTGTACCCACATCTATACTGTGTCTATCTCTATCTGCGGCCAGAGCTAGAGCTACCTCATTCTTTTTAAAACTCGTATAGTGTTCTAGTGCTTGAATGTGCTCTGAATTTATTCAAATATTTCCTATGAGTCATTTCCATATGAGGCAATAAGCACACACACACAGAAATTTTGCCTCTTGCGAGTATTTCTGTAGGATAAATTACTAGAAGTAGAATTTCTAGGCAAAAATGAGGTGTGCGTTTTTAAGTTGATGATACTGATACATTGCCCTCCAGCAAAAGTGCACCAATATCCATCCATTGCTTCATACACATTCATGTATTAGTTGAGCACCTTCTATAGGCTGGTCTCTCTTCTAGGTGTTGGGAATATAGCTGTGAACAAAACCAAGTTTCTGTTCTCATGGAGCTTACAGTCCAGAGAAGGAAGTTAGACAATCAACAGATACAAAAGCTACAATGTGTCACATGACAACAAGAGCTATGGGAACATTATAGCTGGATAAGGGAGAGAAAGGAACCTCCTTGAGAGGTAAAGGAAGTGAGGGGGCAATCCACATAGATGTGGCGGGGGGAGAATATTCCAGACAGAGGGCATAGCACTCTCACCAAAAACATGAGGCTCTCTGTTTACCCAAACTCTCACCAATATGGCCATTTCCTCTCTCTCTCTCTCTCTCTCTCATATCTCTCTCCCTCCCGCCCCCCCGCCACCCCCTCACTCCTCAACAGTCTGAAGTCAAATCGATATATATTTTTTGAAAAGAAACATCTTTTCCCATGTTTACTGATCACGTATGATTCTTTTTTTGTGAATGGCCTGTTGTATAACCTTTGTCCATTTCTCTCTAGTGCTGTTTAACTTTTCCTTACAGATTTGTAAGAGTGCTTATATTTCATTTTAAGGATATTAAGACTTTGTCAAGTAGGGGGCAAATATTTCCTCGATTTGCAATTTTTCTTCTAACTTGATTCATATCTTTTTCCATAGAGAAGTTTAAAAGTCGTATGTAATTAAATCTGTCAATCTTTTACAATTTTGGATTTCATGGCTTTTAGAATGGCCTTCCCAAACCAAATTATATGAACACTTTCCAAATTTGGGGGTACTTCTGTGTTTTAATATGTTTAAGACTGGGATTTGGGTGGGGGAAGGTAGGGGATCTATGTTATGAGGTGGGAAATCTCACTTTTTCCCCGCATTGAGATCCCAAGTATTCTAGTATCATTTACGGAACAATAATTTGGTAGTTCAAGTGTGAAGTCTGAAGCTGGACTGTCTCAGCTAGAAAACGGCTCCACTCCTCCCTGGCTTGGGGACTTCAGGGATGTCACTTAATCTCTGCGTCTCAGAATTCTCACTGCAGAATGGGGATGGGACCAGTGTCTGCTTCTTAGGGTTAAGTGAGAGAACGTGTAAAGCATCTAGTACCAGCGCACAATCGTTTCTCCACTGACTATGGATGCCATTGGTATCAGTTCCTAAATTCCCACAAACCCATTAGGACCTCTCTCTCTTTGGTCCCTTCCTCAGCCAGTACCGGGTTATTTTAATCGCTATTGCCTTGTGGGTTTGGTTAGGGGCGAAGCATTGTTTTGATATCTGAAATTACAAATGCTCCTTCTTTAATTTCCTTTTTCAAAATTTCTTAGCTATGTTGTATCTTAGCTTGTTATTTTCCATGATTTTATCAGAGTTTTGATTGGAACTGCATCCCATTTGAAGGTGAACATGGGGAAATCGTCACTTTTGCTCTATTGATTCTCCCCATCCAGGAGCAGAGTGTGTCTCTCCATTCACTCTCTCCTTCTGTGTCCCCAGGAACATCATGGAACACCTGCACAAGGGTTCTTCGAGTTACCTATCTGATTTATGCCCAGCTATTTTGGAGGTCCAGATCCTGTTGTAAGTGAGATCTTTTCCATTATATTTTGTAAGCGGGATGCTGTCAGTACACTGGAAAGCTACTGATCGTAATTTTACACCTCATCGTCACTCTAGGTTCCCATGTTGTTTCTATTCATCTGACTCCTTTTCCCTTTGCTAACGTCTTATGAGTCCATAACAATTTAGAGTTTGCAAAAGATTTCCAAATACATTCTCTCCTTAATTCTCACAATAACCCCAAGCGGTCAGCAAAGCATGATTTTCTTTTCCTTACATTGTACAAATGTGAAAGGCGAGGGCTCAGAGAAGGAACATAACTTGCCCAGGGTCCTCGTCCTGGTGGCCGATGGATGGAAGCAGAACGTGAACTCAGGACCCCCTGACTCCAAAGCCTCACTCCTTCTGCTGCCCCCCATTCATTAGCACTTTGTCATTCTGCTGTTACCCAACAGTTTCTCATGCCCACAGGCTTTCTTTCTGCCCCTCAAACATGCCATGTTCACTCCCACTTCAGGGAGTCTCCGCAACTTAGCATGTGAGCCCGTGAGGGGGAGACCCGGTCTGATTATTTCACCGCTTTGCACAACGCCTGGAGCAGCACCCAGACAGGGCCAGCTTCGGGGCGTGTGATCTTTGCAGCCACACGGGCCCCATGCTCAGAAGGGACCCTGCAGTGGGTTCAACCTGCTGTCACCCTCCTAATGTTCTTAATAATTTTATCTTTGCCTTTATGATTTGTAAGTGAAGCCCAGTGGGACAACGGAGCAGGTGCCCAGGCAGAGGAGATGCCCACAGTATGTGTGCTCCCCACGCCTCGCACAGAGGATTCAAACTGCCCCATAAGCACAGAATTGCTCCAAAATCGCTTCGTGCGGGCTATAGCTAATACTGTGTTGTATACTGAAAATTTGCTAAGAGAGTAGATCTTAAGTGTTGCCACCAGAAAAAGCAAAAAAGGTAACTATGTGAGGTGATGGATGTGTTAATGAACTTATTGTGGTGATCATTTCATAGTGTAAACCTACATCAACTCATCACACTGTACCCTTTAAATATGTACAGTTTTCTTTGTCAATTATACTTCGGTGAAGCTGGGGGATAGTGCAGGTGACTAGTTTCCAACACAGAAAGAAGACAATGATGTCCTAAGAAATATCAACACCAAGGAATCCTATCACATCCTTTCTTAATGAACGTGGTAACTCATATATTAGCCAACCGTTGACTAAAAACGATGCCATGGAAGGAAAGTGAAAAATAGGACAACCCATTGTTCTTTTTCCTTTCAGGCGTTCCTTACTCTCAGTTAGAAAAAAAAAAGAAAGGTAGAGCGTTTTGGGAGGATGTGTACGTATCCAGAAGTGAAATAAGAGCAGTTGAGTTAGTTTTGTCCACTCTCCTGGCAAGAATGAAATATCTGTTCCTGGGGCTTCCCTGGTAGCGCAGTGGTTACGAATTCGCCTGCCAACGCAGGGGACACGTGTTCGAGCCCTGGTCTGGGAAGATCCCACATGCCGCGGAGCAACTAAGCTCGTGTGCCACAACTACTGAGCCTGTGCTCTAGAGCCCGTGCTCCGCAACAAGAGAAGCCACCGCAATGAGAAGCCCGCGCACCGCAACAAAGAGTAGCCCCCGCTCACCACAACTAGAGAAAGCCCGCGCACAGCAACGAAGACCCAATGCAGCAAAAAAAAAAAAAAAATACATATATATATATATATATATTCCTGCATAAGCTATAAATGCAAATCGTGTAATTTCGGTGATTCCACATATGAGTTAAATGCTTATATTTGCATTCTAAACAGCCTTGCATGATATAAAGATGAACCATAAAACTTGTGCTCATTTAAAATTTAATTTTGCTTTACTTAGAACAACATTCAATAGCAAGTACAAAACACTATGACAAGTCGAGAGAGAGAGACCACAGAAAAAAGCTTTATATTTTAGTACCTTTAATGCCACTTTTTTCCTGCTTTTTGAACCAGGGCCTTACATTTTTTATTTCACATTGGATCCTGCAAATTACATAGAAAAGTGACAAAGCGCTGCATCAGGAGTAGCTGGCGCAGGTAGGGCGAACCTGTGCTCTTCAAGCATCTCTGAGACGCACGACCATAACCCTGCTCCACTCCTACTGCCTGTGCACCAATCCTCATGGGGCTGGATCTGCTCTAACAAGAATCTCCTCCATCATTGCCCTTCTCCTCGCAAGTTCCTGTAGGAAAATAGGAGCTCTTTCCAGTGCTCCAGGACTTAGGACACCTTCCCAAGGCTGGCTGCTACCAAGACCAGCCCCCTTCTCTAAATTCCCTGTGCCTGGAGCTCTTTACGCACCTCCTATCTCAGGCACATCCCTCTGCAAACTGCTCTGAGACAGGGATGGTTCCTGTGCATTTTCCAAAAGTCATGACTAAAAGCCGCAGGGTGATATCTGCCAAGTTCATTGAGGAGCCCGGAGAGGACCCATGGGTGTCACACTTTCGGCCATCTGCATCTCTAACTACAGTCCCTGTTATCAGTTGGCTTTCTGGTTGGGAAGCGCTCAGCAGCTGTCAGTGGCTTACCTTCACTGAAAAGACTAAAGTAAAGAAAAGAGTTCACGCCCAGCCTCTTCACTGGGTGGTTTTTCCCCTCCCGGGTGCAGAGGGGCGCCAGTTCCCACCACCCCCCTCGTTCTCTCACCCAGCCCCGCGCAACAATGTGCTTTGTATTCTTTCTGTCCTCTACGAATTGCGGCGCTATTTTGTTATGCGCCTAATTAGCCAGGCTCCTTTCCCCTTCCCCTGGCACTCCGGTTTGCCCTTGAACTCAGCATCAAGCTCTGGGGTTAGCCAGTGTGGGTGTCTTGCTACCCTCCTACCCGTCCTCCTGCACTCCCATCCTGAGGACCACAGGCCCGCACAGACGCGTGCGCGCGCACACGAACGCGCGTGGCTGCACATGCCCGAGGTTTTGTGTTGGTCACAGCTGTCGCGAGCTGCTGGCCGCTCGGCCCCTCTACACACATCATCTCGTTTAACCCTGTGAGGGGAGGGGTTATCATCCCCATGTCACACGGACCCACCTGAGGCACAGAGAAGATAGGAAGTGATGGCTCCTCATGAGTGACGGGCGCTCTAACCCCGAAGGGTGCACTCCTCCCACCCGGCACCGTTCCGCGCGTGTGGAGCTGACACGAATTGGGCATCCTCTGTGCGCCAGGCCCACGACCTCATGAACAGCATCTCCGCCATCATTACGTGTTCTCCACTCTTTACCTAGTGACGTTTACTAGGTACAGATTGAAGAATTTCTCTCTCTCTCTGGTTAGATTTTCCCTTCCAACCTACATTTGAAGTGAATCATCTCCAGCACGTTCCCAGACCCGGAAGTACATCAGGATCACTCAGGAAGATCCTCCCACCCCAAAAGTGGTCCCTGGAACCTCAGACCTACCGACTGGGGACCTCTGGTGGTGAGCCCAGGAATCTGCATTTTAAAGCACATCCGTGACACTGTCACAGCCAGAGCATTTGGGAACCCCTGAATCCTTTACCTTTATTGGTGTTACCGAAACTTCATTGTGCACAGGAATCATCTGGGATCTTACTGAAATGCAGGTTCTGTTTCAGCAGGTCTGGGGCAGAGCCTGAGATTTTCTATTTCTATACCATCTCCCAGGTGATGCTGATAAGGCAGGTCCGAGGACCACACATAGAGCACTAAGGGTTTAGGTCAGTGGTTCTCAGCCCCGGATAAACATCAGCATCATCTGGGGAGTTTTTTAAGCTAAGCTTCCTGGGCCCACCCCCAGGAATCATGTAACTGGCCTAGAATCAAATCAGAGTCCCTGAGCAAGTTGCTAAACGGAGCCACTATGAACCATTAAATTATATAAACTTAAATACATTATATTAAAAACAAAGATAATAAATACTCAAAACACATCACTTCATAATTATTTTACTACATTTCACTACTTTTGTGCTCTTGGGGTGATTTACATCTATTGTAACTGTATGATGGAAATACCGTGTAACAGTATGCTACTGCATATTTCTTCCCCATGTTCAATAATATCAGCCATGGTAGGAATATGTACACCTCTGAAATCTGCAAATGTTACAAATTGAGCTTTAGTTTCTCAGAAAACTGGCTGTGAAACATTTGCCAGTGCACCTGCAGCCCTCAAATACCTGCATGCACCGGAATCCCCTGGGGGGCCTTGATAAATGCAGACAGCTGGAGACTCCTTAAGACTTCCTGAACCAACTCTCTGGGTATGGGACTTGAAGAGCTGGGAACTTTTTTCAACTAGAGACCCAGGCAATTTCTTATCTACAATGAAGTTGCCTTAAAATATCGACTAAGTCTTCCTACTTAGCAAAACTCAAATCGGATGAAGACACTTTCTCACTGGAACCCTTATCTTGTTAAGAAATTATTTTCAACGCATGTTGAAAAGACTTTGATGTGGGATCCAGTGCGTTGCCATCTCATCCGACTTCTGGACAGAGAGCTTCTCCCCCAGACCCCAGTAGAAAGATTCATCAGGAAACACAATGGAGGCTTTGTCCCCTAAGTGTGCTGGTTCCTGACCCCACAAACAAAAGCATCAGCCTCTGATTTTTCCTTGGTAAAGATGGTGGGTTGCTCAGAATTTTCCATCCTCAAACGTCCCATCAGGCTTAGGTCCAAATTCAGACCTTTTTGAAATGGTTGAAGAGAATTAAGAGTCAAGAAACTAAATGACTAGGAGGACATAAAGGAAGTTCTGCCCAGCTGCATAATCTGAAGCTTTACTGAAATCTGCCAAGGTTTGCCCATCCCTGGAGTTATGGAACTGGGCAACTATGGTCCTTGTGGGGATTGACTGAACAGCCTATGTTCTAATTAACAGCTATTAAGCTTAATATTTCCCACGCATTAGGTAATAACTTAC
This sequence comes from Balaenoptera borealis, assembly GCF_965194805.1. NCBI lineage: Eukaryota > Metazoa > Chordata > Mammalia > Artiodactyla > Balaenopteridae > Balaenoptera > Balaenoptera borealis. The sequence continues at coordinate 10,771,950 of NC_138872.1, forward strand.
GTTTAGTTCCTTGCTTGTTCTTCCAGAAACCCTACAAATATGTATTTCTGTCACCACGTTACAAATGCTGAAATGGTTTAAGAAACTTGCCCAGGTGGGTGACATTCCTCAAGTCTTAATCTCTAACCATGTGTATTAATTTCTTAACCCTGCATAACTAATTATCACAAACTTAATGGCTTAAAACAGCCCAAATTTATTATCTCACAGTTTCCATCCATGTGTCTGGAGTCTAGGAAAGGATTAACTGGGTCCTCTGCTCAGGGTCTCCCCAGGCTGAAATCAAGGTGTGGCTGGAGCTGTAATTCTCATCTGAGTTTCTGCCAAAGCCAAGTACCAATTAAAATATTTACTTAGGGGGGCTTCCCTGGTGGCGCAGTGGTTGAGAATCTGCCTGCTAACGCAGGGGACACGGGTTCGAGCCCTGGTCTGGGAAGATCCCACATGCCGCGGAGCAATTAGGCCCATGAGCCACAACTACTGAGCCTGCGCGTCTGGAGCCTGTGCTCCGCAACAAGAGAGGCTATGATAGTGAGAGGCCCGTGCACCGCGATGAAGAGTGGCCCCCGCTTGCCGCAACTAGAGAAAGCCCTCGCACAGAAACGAAGACCCAACATAGCCAAAAAACAAACAAACAAAAAATATTTCGTTTTTCCTTAAGTAAACTCACTTTATAAAAACTCAGTCTGTCCTAAGCAATAATGTCCATAAAAGTCCCAGGTTTGATGGTCAAGTTCTCCTTTGTTCCTAATGATACGTTAAAACAAACATACAGTTATTTTTTAAAGTTTTAAGCGTTCCATCTAAAATCATCTTGTGCACCAATGTACCCACATCACACTTTAGAACTCCTCACTGTACCACATCTGGACTTCTTGACACCACAACCAGCACTAACAGGTCCTGGGCACCTTACAGCTAATTTCTCCTGCCAACCAGCCACATCGAAGCTACAAAGCCCAGGCTGCCAGACCTGGGCAAGTGCAGGTCGGGAGACAGGTACATATTTTTTCATACAAAGCCTCCACAGATTTGATACGCACGTTATCAGCACCAGAAATGAATTTCCACAGCATGTCCTAGAGTGTTTGCAGATGTTTTGAGAACCTTAAAAAGTATCTTCCAATACAATATATCATTTAACCTTCACAAACTATGAGGCAGTTCCTGTCATCCCCATTTTACAGGTGAGGATACTGAAACTCAGGGAAGTGATAGCGCAGACTGAAATGCAACTGTAGGTCCTCTGATGCATTCAGCAATGTTTTCCATAGCACCATCACTCTTTCCCAAACAACCTGCTAGTTCTCCCCCAGTGACCACTGTCCTTTCTCTCTTGGTAATAGAGCTCACAAATTTTGTAGCTGAGCACATGGCTACTAGGACTAAAGACTGCATTTCCCAGCTTCCCTTGCAGCTAGGAGTGGCCACGTGACTAAGCACTGACCAATTGGGATGTGAATGGAAGAGACGCGGGCAACTCCTGGGAAGAGTCCTTCAAGAAAGTGGGTTATCAGTTTTTGCTCTTTCTCCTTTCCGTTGGCTGGAATGCCGCCATGATGGCAGGAGCTTCAACAGCCCTCTTGGACAATGAAGTGACCTTGGGAAATGGACGTCATGCACAGTGAAGCCACAAGCTAGGCGGATCCTCAGTCCCTGGGGACTTTTTGGGGCAGAGTTTCCCTACCATCCCTGAACAGCTTCCCTCTGGGCTGTTACATGATAGAGAAATCAACCTTTACCTTGTTTAAGCCACTGTTATTTAGGTCTCAGTTATTCACAGCCGAACCTTTTCATAACTAATATAAGTCACAGCAAGGAAGGGAAACACTAAGGTTCCAATGTCCCCATTTTACATATCAGGCCCTTCTTTTCTTGGAAACGGAACAGCTGGTCCACAGTGGGGCTGTGGCAGCAGGAGAGGTAGCTGAGTCACGGCCCACAGGTGGTACTTTGTAAACACTCATCCACTTAGGTGGAGCCTGAACTGAGTCCTCGGTACCTGCCACCTACAAGCAATCTGGTGCTGCAAAGCCATTCCTTCTGACAGCTCCGCTTAATGATGTGTTCCCTGTAAGCCAGCTCCTCATCAGGAATTTAAAAAACAAAATCAAAGCAGCCCCACAAAGCATGCCAGGCACTGACAAATAGCAGATCGAAGCCAGCCAGACTGGCAAGACTCTGACGCCTTCTTTCCTGAGCTCTTCAGAGAATGTGGGAAATGGCAGATGATGGTAATAGAGGGGAATCAGAACTTCATTAGGGGGTGGAGGGAAAATGTGCCTAAGCTAAATAATGCCCACCCAGAGATGGCAGGGAAAGAAGGAGTAGGTTTTGGCAGGAACATATTGGACAAGCACAGAAGGTATTGTTGGACAGAGGAAGGAAAGAATTGTCATGTCTTGAAGCATCTCCAATGTTGACCTAACTCTATTGGGTCATTAGCACTGGTCCAGCCCCTGGAACCCCGCCGTGACATTTTCTTACTTCTTGAATTGTTATTTTGCACATCAATAACAACTGGAGGTGGAATCCTTCCCAATAGCAGCTGCCTTCAGCCCTAACTCCCTATTGGATTCTCCCCAGGTGGCTTCCAATGGTGCTGCCAATGTACAATTTCTGGCGTACTGATTTTTACTGCCCCCTTTCCATTAGCTCCAACAAGGGAGACAAGACACTGCTGGCCTAGCAGAAGGAAAAACAATTAATTGGATGTCAGTATCCAGAAATGGAGAAATAATGGTAACTATTACTACTATTTATTGCCTACAACATGTCAGGCATTGTGCTGGGTGATTTATATCTTTAGTAATAATAGCTAATATTTATGGAATATTTACTATATGCCAGGCACTCTGTTAAACATTTTCACATGTAGTAGCTCATTTAATCCTCTCAAAAACCCTAAGAGGTAGGTACTGTTCTTAGCTCCATGTTACTGATAAGAAAAATGAGGCAAAGCAGTGGGGGGATTTCTCAAAGTCACATAGGTAAGAAGTGGCAAAAGCTAGGATTGAGCCAATATAGAGCACTTTCGGTCACTGGAAGGGTGAAAAACATGAACAAGCACAGAATAAACAGGAGGCTAGGACACTAAGACATTTGCACATTTCCATCACCACCTATTCCCTTACCCAGTCTATCTTTCTCCACAACCTTATCACTATATTATGAATTGTTCATTGTCACATCCTGAATGTCAGTTCCACGAAGGCAAAGATTTCCTTCTGATTTCTTCACTGCCGTATTCCCAGCTCCTAGAACAGTGCTGAGCACGTAGGAAATGCTCAGATAATGTTGGAGAAAGGAAGGAAGGAAGGGGGAATTAGAGGGAAAGAGGGGATATACAATAGCACGGAGCATTGCTTAGAGAGAAAGCTACTGTGAGCAGAGTATCATAGAGGAAAGAAGGGATAGGCAAGTACGTTAAAGAATAAGGCACTGGGCCCAGGCTTGGGAAGGATTACAAGAAAAAACTCTGAAACAGAATTTGATTGGAAACAAAGGCCCACAAAACCATGTTGAGGAGAATACAAAGACATTGACAGTTGGCCTTAGTCTAGGGGAGACAAAAAGGAGTTGGGGGTGGGGGGCAACAGCAAACTGGAAAACCCATGCTCTCTTCAAGGGAATCATGGGGGAAGGGGTGACCATGTTTGACCCCAACCAGTTTTTGCCACATAGGAATACAGCCTTCAGACCAGATTTTTGTGAAATAGTCCAACTTCTTCTGCTGGCATCAAACCCCACGTTGTTGCCGTTGTCGTCATTGTTATTAAATGCTATAGGAATGGGAGTATAGCTTGGTTGGACTAACCCTCCCACACATGATTATAAAATCTAAACAATATACTTTAAAAACAACTACGTGAAATCTCTGAAGAGCAGCCAGAAGTCAAAAGTAGAGGAGACTCTACCCTTAAAAGGTAGGAATTGAATATGGGGGATTTGCATACTTGTGGCTTTTGGCTCACCAATCTGCAAGCAGCTCAGAGTGACAAAAAGCTGCAGCCTTACTGGCTTGAGGTGTCAAAGGACAGAGTTCAGGACTGGAAAAGCAGTGCAGTCTGAAGAACAGAAAGACAGAAGATTGAAAAAAGATGAACAGAACCTCAGAGACCTGTGGAACAATAGACTGCGCCCTAAAATACATATAATTGGAATCCTAGAAATATACTTGAAGAAATAAGCCAAAAACTTCCCATATTTGGTGAAAGACATTAACTTACAAGTCCAGGAAACTCAACATACCCCCAGACAAGATAAATACAATGAAAACTACACATAGGTACATTACAATCATATTCCTGAGATTCAAACATAAAGAGAAAATCTTGAAAGCAGCTAGAGAGAAACAACATGCTACATATAGAAAAATAATTCTATGAGTTATAGCTGATTTCTCATTAGGAACAATAACACCCAAAAGAAAATGGAATAACATCTTTATGATGTTGGAAGGAAAAAAATCTGTCAACCCACAATTCTTTGTTAAACTATTCTTCAAAAATGAAAACAAAATAGACATTTGAAATAAAGACTGAGAAAATGCATCACCAATAAACTTGTACTATAAGAACTGCTATAGAAAGTTTTTCATGCTGAAGGGAAAGGACACCAAATGGTAATCACGCAAACCTACAAGAAGGAATGAAGATCCCAAAAAGTAACATGTGTTCTAAACTGTCCTGCTGGCATTATCTCATGAAAGATGTGAAACAGCAACCAGATGAGAAAGGACTATGTGTGCAATCTTGTCCATCAAACAAACCATAGAGGTTCAACCCTCTCTAACATCTGTGAAAGCAGAGGCTTGTTGAGGCCAGGTGGGAGAACTCTACGAGGGGCTTTTCGTCTCCCTTCACCTTCTGATCCCTGCTGAAGATCTATCTGCAATGTCCACACCCCCTGAGCAGTGGGGGTGAAGCTGGCGTAGGAAGTTTCTCAGCCCCCTGCTGCCTCTGTGCCTGCAAGCAGATTGAAAGTCTTTCAAGCCCAAGGCAACCTACTGTGAACCAGGAACCAATAAGAGGTAAACTGTTTGCTCTAGAGGAAAAGTCCCAAAGGGCTCAGGAGACCTGAGTTCTGGAATCTTCTAGACTCCCTGAGATGGTTCTTCAGCCTCTCCCTAGGTTCAAAATAAATCAAAAGGGAGAGACCAATCGGGAGAAAAAGAGCCGTCTCAGCCTTGCCTACCATGCTGTGCATTGTGAGGTTCAAACCTGCAACTGCTCATGGGAAATGTTTGAAGCTTTTTAAAAAACAAAGAGTTATTGTGTGGAAAAGTCCTTCTCTTACACATACTCCACTATTTTCAGGGTGTAAAAATCCAAAGGGAGGCTGAGTTTCAAAAACTTAGGATTGGCAAGAAGGTGGAGAATTTGGAACCCTTGTGCTTTGCTGGTGGGAATGTAAAATGGCGCAGCTGCTATGGAAAACAGTATGGTGGTTCCTCAAAAATTAAAAAATAGAACTACCATACGATCCAGCAATTCCACTTCTGGGTATATACCCAAAAGAATTGACAGCAAGGACTCAAACATATATCTGTACACCTATGTTCATAACAGCACTATTCACAATAGCCAAAAGGTAGAAACAACCCAAATGTCCATCAATTGATGAATAGATAAACAAAATGTGGCATATTCATGCAATGGGATATTATTCAGCCTTAAAAAGGAAGGAAATTCTGACATAGTCTACTTACTACATGGATAAACCTTGAAGACATTATGCTAAGTCAACTAAGCCAGATACAAAAGGACTAATAGTGTATGATTCCTCTTAGATGAGATCCCTCGAGTAGTCAAATTCATGAAGACAGAAAGTAGAATACAGGTTACAGAGGCTGTGGAAGGGGTAAAGGGAATTTGTTGTTTCTTGGGTATAGAGTTTCACTTTGGGATAATGAAAAGGTTCTGGAGGTGGATGGTGGTGATGGTGGCATAACTGTGAATGTGCTTAATGCAGTGTACACTTAAAATGGTTAAAATGGTAACTTTTATGTTATGTATATTTTCCCATAATAAAAATAAACTTTAAGAAAAAACATTTAGGAGCCCCCAGGACACAGTGAATTTTTTAAGCTGAAATATATATGGCATGTGGATTCCAGTATCCCAGATCTCAAGGGACAGTGATTCTGCCAGGGTCAGGTGAGGTTGTTTCCTTGCTCTAGAGCCCCTCTCTCACCCAGGGGGTCTCTGGGGCAGGTCCCATTTTGGTGGTTTCCAAAGTGCCCCTTCCCTCCCACACTGTCTCCCCAGGACTGGGCACTTGTAATAATAATATTTATTAATACAGCCACTTATGGGGTGGATTCATTTAATCCTCATGACCCCATGAGGTTGGTACCATTGTCTTAATTTTACAGATGAGGAAACCGAGGCACAGAAATGTTCAGTTGCTTGCCGGGTTTCACCAGCGGTTGGGGACCGAGACAGGATGCAAAAACAGACCGGCTGGCTCTAGAGGCATATTCTTAATCATAACCCCTGTAGCCATCCTAAGACAAGCCGTGCCTCTTGCTCAGGAGTGAAGGGCCTTCCAAACACAGCTGAGTGTTTTGTTGTTGATTTGTTTGGAGTCTTTGTGAAGTTAGGCCTCATCAGAGAAGCCACCCGCTACAAGGACGCTGATGCCACGGCAGCTCCCTCATACTGAACGCTTTCCGTGTCTCAGGAACCACCTCTTTCAATCCTCACAATTCTGCCCGGTGAGTAGATATTACCCCATTTCACAGATGAGGACAGTGGGGACTCAGAGTCACTGGCTAACTTGCCTGAGTCTACACCTGAGCTGGGGCTGAAAGCCGGGTGTGGCTGACTTAGAATCTCTACCCCTAAAGCCAGCAATTCACAGCCGGGGCCTATTTTGCTCCTCAGGGGACGCTAGGCAATATCTAGAGACATTTTTGGTTGTCTGGACTTAGGGGGCTGCTACTGGCATCTGTGGGTAGAGGTCAGGGATGCAGCTAAACATCCTGCAATGCACAGGACAGACCCCCACGACAAAGAACTCTCTGGCTCCGCATGTCAGCAGTCCTAGGCTGAGAACCCCACCTCAACTCTAGGCAATGAATAAAAGCAGTGCAGTGGATCTCCGTTTTAGGTTTTTAAAAATTTCCCCAAAGTCTTAAAATACACACCTCGGCACGTCGACTGTGGCTATCTCTGGGTGGTGAGAACGCTGGTGAGTTTTATTTTCTTCTTTTGGCAAAACTGCATTTTCCAAATTATCCTTGATGAATATGCATTATAGTCTTGTAATCAAATGAATTTCAGCTTTTTAAAGAAGCCCAGGGGCTCCAAGTTGGAGAACCCTTCTGGGTTGCCATTTCGTTATCTGATGCTGAGTTTCAGGAAGATGAGTCAGGGTCGTCTGCTCTGCCAGTTAGCAGAGGCTCACCCTGGGACTTCGCCTCTCTGAACCTCTGTTTCCTCGTCGGTGACGTGGAGACGTAACCTCTTGGGCCGGTGCCACAGTGGTCCATCTAGATACCTGTCCAGGGGCCGGGCACTGTGGAGTTAAGCATTTCACACACATTTGCTCAGTTCAACTCCCCGCAAGCTTATGAGATCGGACATTGAACCTCAAGAAGGAGAAGTACTTGCCCGAGATCGTGCACGTATAGGTGGCAAAACTGAGGCTCAAAGCAAAAGATGAGGGACTCCCAAAGTCCTGTTCTTGACTTCCACTCTGTGCAAGCCCATTGCTCGGCCCCACGCCAGCCAGCAAGTTAAAAACTCAAGCAATGGCAGCTTCTGGCTGCCAGGAGCAGGAGGCAAGACCGCCCGGGCAAGACAGCTGAAGAACTCCGCAGGCAGCTGGTGTCCTGGAACTCCTTGAGCACAAGGGGCTGTGTTGCATCCATCTCGCTCTGTCCTTCAGGCCCAAGGGGATGCGGGACAAACCAGTTCAGTAATCAACATGGGACTGAGCCAGGAAGCTGCCTTCCTTAACCCTCCCAGGCAGGGGATAAAGGCCAAGTTGGGTCAGACCAACCCTCTGCAGAAGCAGAGTGGGGCTGGGGACGGACACCTGGGAATCAGGAAAAAAGCCAATCGTGAGGCTCCCAGGAGCCTGGGGGAAGCTCCTCTGACTTTTCTCCGCATCCATCTTGTCCTATCTTGTGAAGACGTTATCCTGCCCTCATCAGGCTAAGGGATGAGTTCGGGTGAGCCCGAAAGCACCTGGGGCTCCTCCAAATGCTGCCAGGCAACTCCAGCCTGTGACCCATGGAGGTAGGGCTGCCAGAGGGAGCAGATGTTTTACTATAAGTATGTTCCATGCGATCCTGGGGATATACCTATACTTTAAAAATTATTCGTTGTTTATTTGAAGTTCACATTTAACTGGGCATCCCACATCTTATATGGCAAACCTACACGGAGGAAAAGGGCAGAGGACTGCAGTGCTGGCCCTTATCATGACAACTCTATTCAGACAGGGCCACGGTGACCCCTTTCACATCTGTGCTGGGATCTGAATTCGCTTGGATTGAGCCTCTGCATCTTTCTTAAAAGCACATTTTTTTACTTCCTTTTCCTCCCTAATGTCCTCCCTTGGCTCCCCATTAGCTCCCCATAAATTCTTTAGCCACGTCTGTTCTATGCACTGCTGCAGCCCCAGGGCGTGGACATAGAGGGAGTTGGGGAACACCATAGGAATGAGCAGATGCACCGTCTGGGGAGGGTGGCCCCCCGCTATCTCCAGCCTCGTGCCTCTCCCTCCCTCCCTCCCTCCCCCGCACATCCTGCTGGGGCCGCACTGAGCCGCTTTCACTCCCCACCATCACCTGCCTCCGAGCCTGACCTCCACTTCCTCCCAACTCCTACTCATTCTTCAAATCTCAGCTTTCCCTTGACCTCCACCCAGGGGTTCCGTAGTAAAAAGCATGCCTAACATTCCTGAGCAGGCAGACGATGCTGGCGCTGCTCTAAGCAGTCAGGTGTTTGTCAGTCCATCGTGGAGTCAGGTGGGTCATCACCTTTTTACACCCAGTAAGGGTGAGGCCAGAATCTCAAGCCATGAGGTCTGGCTCCTGGCCCCCACTTACACCAGCTTCCCTCTTAATCATCTGTATATGGAACTTTCCACCTTGGGTGGTGACTGCCTGTTTACTTGCCTGACCCCTCCGCTGCCCATGGGCTCCATAAGGGGAGGGACAGGGTCTTGTTCCCTGCTGAGTCCCCAGCACCTGCCATAGTATCTGATAATAAGAATTAGAATACAGATCAACATTTACTGAGTGTTTGCTACATTCCAGGCACTTTCAAAATGTTTTATGTGTTTCACTCAATTCCCACGACAATCCCATGAGTTATATAGGTACTATGGTTATCCCCATTTTACAGATAAAGAAACTGAGGCACAGAGAGATTAGGTTAGTAGCTCAAGCCTCACAGCCAGTGGCAGAGTTGGGAGTTAGGCTCCAGCCATCCAGCCCAAGCTGTGCATTCATTTTTCTCCGTCTGACTTGTTTCACTCAATACCCTCAAGCTTCATCCATCTTATTACAAATGGCGAATACTGTATGATTTCACTCACGTGGAATATAGAAAACAAACTAAATAAATAAATAGACAAAATCAAACACATAGATAGAGAGAACAGAGTAGTGGTTACCACAGAGGAAGGGGCAGGGGGAGGGCAAAATGGGTAAAGGGGATAAACTGTATGGTGACAGATGCAAAATAAATTTTCGGTGGTGGGCACACTGTAGGGTATACAGAAGCAGAAATATAACGTGGACACATGAAACCTACATAATGTTATAAACCAATGTTACCTCAATAAAAAATAAACTTAAAAAAACAACAGTGAAGTGGCTCTCCCAAGGCCCCGTGGCTTCTTGGTGACAGAGCTGGGATTGGAGTGCTGGCCTGTGCTTCTGATTACCGTGCTCACCACCGTGATTTCACGGCCTCTCGAAACAAGGGCTTCCGTCTATTAACAAGAGATGGTGCAAACTTCTGCAAACAAAACTGTACAAGGCATCCCTCAGTGAGGGGAAGTTGCCCCCCTGCTTCTATTTGTGCTGCGAAGCAAACCTCCCTAGGGCGAGGCAGCCCCACAGTATCCTCTCCATCCTCAGCTGTATTTCTCCTGGAAGATTCTCTAACAGAACTGATTTACCTCTGTTCATTCTACACTTCGCAAGACAAGGACTCAAGCCAGCTGAAAGGAAAGTTTATTCATTGCTTTTTTTTTTTCCACTAACTGATGGCCAGTGAACACCTGTGCTGGGTGCTGGGCACAAATTATCAGGACCAGGTCATAGCTCACAGACTAGTGCAGGGAGAGAGTCAAGAAGGCAGGAAAATAAATGACTGGGCGGTGATGCCCAATGGTCTATACGCAGGGAGTTACAGGAGCCCACGGAAGGTACCCCGTCCCACCTGGGGGAAACAGAAGGTAAAACGTAACATGAGCCATGAAGGCTGAGAAGGAATCAGCCAGGAGAAGTGGGGTGGGGACAGAGTGACAGCACGTGCAAAGGGCAGGAGGTGAGCATGAGGGAAGCCCACCCTGAGGACCAAACACCTCAGCATCCCTGGGGCATGGAGTCTGTGGTAGAGAGTGGGGAAAAGCCAGGGCGGCCGGAGTGAGGACTCGATCCTGAGGGCAATGGGGGGCCATGGAAGGCAGGTGCAGAGACACATTTACTGTCTCCTGCTCATCCCTCCTTTCCCAGCCCCTGGCAGCTGGCGGGGGCCATGTGTCCACTGCCGGCCAATGTGCTGTGAGCAGAGGAAGTGAGATGTGTCCCTTCCAAGCTGAAGCACCTAAGACCCGATGCATGGACCTGCAGGCCTCCTACCTGCCGCAGAGACGCTGGAGCCACGTGCAGCTAAAAGATGGAAGCACCGGGACATGGAAGGGGCCGTTCCACAGGGAGCCGCCCTGGAGAGGCATGAGCCCCACAGCGGAATTTGTGTGAGTGAAAAGTAAACAGTTCAGCCACTGAGACTCTGAAGTTTGTTTACAGCAGCTGGTGTAGCGAGTCCAGCCTGATTACATCGGTAGGTGGAGAACGAGACACACACGGTGACTCACGGTGGGGGAGATGCTTTGGTCTAGCATGGCAGGTATCAAATTAAAGTTGGATCCAAAATATTGAGGTTTGAGTTCATGCCCATTGGATTTCTGCCCCAGTCTCTGTTCCACAGGCTGAAATCTCTGTCTTGTACAGAGATTTGTCTGGTAAGTGGTGGAGTCAAAAGAGGACTGGGGGCTGCGCCGTCTCCGAGGCAGCCTTGACTCAGCCCCCCGTGGAGAAGCAGACAGGGGGCGGGGGACCATCAGGGGCTTGAGTTCTCACTATGCCACCACTGGTTGACCACCCACCCCCGGTCAGCCCCTTTCTCCTCTGCCTCCTGGCACTACGGCTTTTCCGAGGCTCACCTGCAGCCCAGGGTGGGGTATACCCCGATCCTGGCCAGTGAGTTGTATGAGCAGGTGGGTCTCTCCAAGGCTGCTAGAAAGTGGATCTTCTCAGGTCAAAAGACATCGGCTGACAAAGAGCGAGCCTCTCGCCTGACCCTGCTTCCTCCCTAGAAGGAGGTAAAGACGTGTCTGGAGCTTTGGCAGCCATCTTATGACTCTGAGATGACAAATCTGAGGACAAAAGGTCAACTCAGAAAGGTGTCTAGGGAAAGGTCTGGGTCCCCGGTGACACTCTTATGGTAGGAAGCATCCTTTTATTTCTGCTCTCCAGACCGCTTGTTAAAAGAGCAAATACTCTCATCCTTTCAGCTCCTGTTATCAGGGTTTTTGCTACCCACAGCCTAACACACCCTAGCAAATATGCTTTTCTCCTTCGCAAACGCAATCTATCAAGAGTGTAAATGGTCAACTCAGCCCAGGTAGATGCGTCCCACTGATGACTCAAGAAAAAAAGCCAGCTGTCTCTGTAGACTGTCATATCCACCTCAGGTACGTCCAGAATCCAAGAGACAGAGGAGCTAGAGCTGGCATTTTTGCATCTCCTTAGCTTGGGATATTGGCCTCTGTTCCTGCAGGTCATGGGCATTCAAGGTCTGTGTTACTTCACAGCCCCAGGCCTGTATCAGAGGCCGATCTGATGCCAACCGCTCTCGTGTTTCACATCTCCTTCCCAGCAGCCCCACAGCCATCTGTGAGGGGAGTTTTACAGGCAGACTTAATCATTATTGATGCTTTACACATCTGTGGGAGACGGCCAAGCCCGTGCCCAGGCTGCCGTGGCCTCCTACAGACAAATCCCTGTTCCCCCAACCAGTCAGGTTTCTATCACTCTCCTGTCTGCCTCAGCAAACAGAACTCTGAGCCCTGCTGATGACATACCAGTGTTTACTTCGTTTTTAAAATTATTTTGTCTCATCGCACAGATACTAGTTTTAAATTCATAGAAAGTAAGAGTAGAAGTAGAAGGCATTTGAGAGGTCAGTGGGCCCAGGGAATTCATTATACAGATGGGAAGACTGAGGCCTGCAGAGGAGGTGGAGTTGGCCCATGCTCATGCTATGACTTAGAGACAAAGCCAGAACTAAAACCTAGGTCCCCGTGGATATTGAAAAATCTCTTAAACATAAACTGGACAAAAATACCTATATGTACATGCAAGTATTACAATAAAGTAGAAGGATGTTCCTTCTCGGTTTTGAAATGAGATCACAAAGAACTTGTGGTCAAGTGTACATAAGGCAGAAACCCTACTTAAAGTGGGTTGATTATTTAAAATGCTTATGGCCTCAGTAATCGAGAAGTCCAGAGACATGCCCGACTTCATCCAGTAAGTTAAGAAATCTCTCCTCTGGACTCTCCATCTCCTAGCTCTGCCGTCCTCCATGCTGGCTGGTGGACAGGGTCTCCTCAGGAGGTGGCCGGACAGCCCTCAGCATCCCCAGGCTCACATCCAATCACCTTTACAACCCCAGAGGGAAGAAAGTGCCCCCCCCCAAGACCCAGGGCTGACCCTCCTCTGAACAGCTAACTGCAGCCAGGGGACGCAGTGCTCAACCCACCCACCTGACCACCTGAACAGGAGTGGGAGGGGTCCTCCCAGAGTACCTAAGCTTTATAAGAAGTGGGGAAGGGAGTTTCTCAAAACACCAGATGCCCATGTCAGTAAGGAATGTGCACTGTAGTCCCTTTGTTGCCCCTACAGACCCTAAAAAATGACTCCCACGTATGAATGAATGAATGAATGAATGGTGTTTCATAAACATGGACTTCCTGAACCATTCATGCTGAGTACTTATACCATAAAGCCACAAGGACTTTCCAGTCTCTCTTCATACTTCCCCCAAGTCGCACCCCAAGTTCTCTGCAAGATGTTGGAGAAGCCAGTGAGTAGGAGAGGCAAGAAGGCACCTATTTCGATTGTTCCAGTGGATCAAGAAAGGCCCCCACCCAGTCAAAACCTTCTCGCCCAAGCACTTCCCCACCATGACAGGATCCCTCACCTTAGCAGCACAAAGGACTATCGCAGACTGAAGAGCACGGGCTTCTGAATCCGATAGACCAGGGTTCACACCCCAGCCCAGCCACTTATTAGCTGAGGGTCCTCCTACACATTCCTTCCCCTCTCTGAGCTCAGTATTCTCATCGGTGAGGTGGGCATAACCACCAAACCTGCCCCCCGGGAGCAGTGGCAGGGTCAGGTGACAGGATGGGCAGTCTGTAGCACAGCGCTTGTGACACTTCCTGGATGACACTGTTAGCTATGCTGGGTCCCAGAGGGCCACCTAACCCCTTCGACGTCCAACATACTTATCACATAAGCACTTGCTTTGCAGGGAACAGAGCCCGCTGGGTACTGGGATACAGCTACACCTTAATAACAAGGGAGTGGAGAAGGTGCCCGGAGCACGAGAAAAACAAGCCCATGGGGCTACCACAGTCAACAGAAAACTTCTGCAAACATTTACTCGCTTAATCCCCCCCAGTAATCCTGACGGAGATCCTGCTATTGCTCCCCTTATACAGATGAGGAAAATGGAGGCTCAGAAAGACCGTCACCTGCCCAACTTACACCGCTAGTGAGTGACTCCAAGACCAGGGCTCTTTCCACCGTCTTTCATATATGGGACCAGAATCCAAGTACCTGGTCCCACTCAGGGAGCCACACTTCACGCCCGGAGAGGAACCTTCCGAAATGTCCCAGAGGAGAGGTTCATGGAACAGGACAGAGATATTTATGTAGCCAGATGCTGAGCTGTCTCCTTACCGCCCTCTCCTTCCCCCATTAAGAGGGTCTGCCGCTTCCAGCTGTGACCTGGGACAAGTGACAAAGCCACTCTGAGCCTCCCCTCCCTCTCTCTAGGGACGTAGCATGAGTGCCTTCCTCACAGGCTGCTGTGAACTGCAGCAGGGATGGAGGTGACCCACCATCCTTCCCTCATCATTTCCGAGGGGAGCCCATTTCTGAGGCAGTGCAACTGTGATTCAACCCTCCCCTCCATCAGGGAGGTGGCATGGGATCCAAGTCTACCCAATCAGAGCACCCCGTCCGCCCTCCCACAGCGACTGGGGCATGGATGGGCACATGACCTGAAGACGACCCATCCAATCCCTGCAGGACTTTCAAGAAAAGACCTCTCTTTCTGCACGAGTGGCTAAGCTTGGGCTGCTGGAGCCCACCACCTCCCATCTGCAGCCGGGAGTGGGGTCAGATCCAAGGAAACCAAGTAGACTGGGAGTGAGGGAGGGGAAGTTTTCCCAAAAGGAAATCGAGACGCTGTTTCCGGAAGAAGCGGGAACGTGGGCTAGGCTGTCCAAAACAACAGATGGTCAACACAGACATTACCACCAGGAGGTTCCGGGAACTGAGCAGCCCTGCTGCCAAGTATCAGACCATCGGGTTCCTGGTGATCCCACGTTACCCAGAACACTTACCAATCAATTCCCAGTCCAGAAGGAGGGTCCAGGTCAGAAGGTGATTCCAGGACCCCCAAATGAGGCACGGAGGAGTTGAATTCGCTCCTCAGCTTAAATGCAAGACTCAGATTATTTCAGTTTTATCTGCAACTCACCGCTCTCTTGCTGACATTATTTTGTCAGGATGCTTCTCTAGTGTCAGGCTCTGCTTTCGCCCAGCGGCCTCCCTGGGGCTTCGTTGTAAACAGAAGATTGGACGTAGATGAGCCAGGAGTGGCAGAACTGCAGCGGTGAGATAATGGATGCAGCTGTGCAGTGAAAGCGGGATGAAGTTTGAGTCTCTTTCTCTGCTGGTGGACCCCCATCACCTGCTCCCCTCCACCAGCACTTGTTGAAAATGATCTAATACTATCTAGGTGTCATCCATCAGCCCTACCACCTGCCAAACCAACTCAGCACCTGGTCCTGCCCATTCTCCCGCCTAAATCTTCTTCAGACTCCACTCTTTCTTGCCCATCCTTTTCCCTGTATCACCTCTGACCGTAGCATCCCTCTCACGGATCTCCATACCTCCACCCTTGCCATCCAGAAGCCACTGTTATCTCTTCAAGAAGCAAATATGGCCCTAGTATCGACTCCCCTCACTCATTAACATCCTTCTATAGCTCCCTATTGCCCTCAGAATAAAATCCAGGCTCCTTGGCATGGCTTGGAGAAACCTGCATGCCCTGGCCACTATCTAACACTCCTTTCTACCTTTCTGTCACTATCTCACAATGAACTTTAGGTTCCTCAGATGCACTAAGTTCTCTCACCTCTCGGGGCCTTTGCATATGCTGTTCCCTGTGCCTGCAACACTATTCTCCCTTTCTTCACCTACTTAAATCCCAGCCATCCTTCAGTTCTCAGCAGAGAACCCATTGTCTGTAGAAATGTTAGTTTCCCCTCCTGCAGGCTCCCATAGCACCCTGCTCTTTGCCAATCGTGAGTGAATTTTAATTCTTTATTTGCCATAAAAACATATATACACACACAGAATAAGCACTTTATGGGAAGGGACCTTGGCTAACTTGTTCACTGTTTCCTCAGCACAGTGCTTGGTACGTAAAAGGCATCCAGTGAATGATTTGTTAAATGAAATGAATTTCCCAAATACATATCATCCTTAGTTGACACTTTTTAGTTTTTTATTGAGGTATAATGCACATATAGAGAAGTGTGCACGTGATCAGTGTACAGATTGGGGTGATTACAAAACAAAGCTGCTGCAAGCTTTAGTGCACAGCTTTTTCTGTGAATATGTGCTTTAATTTCACTTGGGTAAACGCCTAAAATTGAGATGGTTGGGATAAGTGCATATTCAGCTTTACAAAGAGACTGCCAAACTGTTTCCAAAAGTAGCTTTACCGTCTCACATTCTCACTACCAAAGTCTGAGAGTTGCAGTTGCTCTACCTCTTTGCCAACACGTGGTATGGTCAGTTTCTTTTATTTTAGCCATTAGCATAAGTGTTTAGTGGTATTTCATTGTGATTTCATTTGCATTTCCCTAATGCATAATGAGTTGGAACATCTTTTCATGTGCTTATTTCCATTGGTATATCTTCTTGGTAAGGTATATTTTCAAATCTTTTGAGTTTCAGAGTTCTTCATATATTGTGTATACAAGCCCTTTATCAGATAAGTAATTTACTAATTTTTTCTCCCATTCTACGATTTGTCTTTTCCTTCTCTTAATAGTATCTTTCAAAGAACAGAGTTCCTAATTTTGGTGAATTCCAATTTATCAGTTTGTTCTGCAGTGTGAAAACTTTCTCTGGGCAATAAGCCAAGACAATCATAGAACTCATATTGATTCCTTTCTCTGAGAGATAAATGTTACCACTGTTATATATGATCATATGATAGATGGGGTTTTTTTTCCCCTAATTTTTGAGTAATATAAAGAAGGGTAAATCCAGCCCTTGTTACTTCATCTTGGTTTGAGTAAAAATCTCCACAAGTTTTGATACTTAATCTTTTCATTATCATTCAGTTGAAAATATTTTCTAATCTCCACTGTAATTTCTTCTTTGACATATCAGTTATTTAAAAGTAGGTTGCTTACTTTCCAAACATATGGGAATTTTCTAGTTATCTTTGGATTAATTTCTAGCTTAATTCTACTATAGTCAGAAAGTATATTCTGTGTCATTTCAATCCTTTGAAATTTGTTGAGATTTGCCTTATGGCCTAACATGTGGTCTATTTTGTTAAATGTTCCATGAGCTCTTGGCAATAATGTGCACTCTGTAGTTCTTGGGTGCAATGTTCTATATACGGCAATTAGGCCAACTTATTAATAATGTTGATTGACTATTCTAAATCCTTAGCTGTTTTTATCTATCAGTTACTGATAGAAGCATATTAAAATCACTTAATATGATTGGGATTTATCTATTTCTCCTTTTAGTTTTGTTGATTTGGGGGCTATGTTATCAGATACAAACAAATTTAGAATTGCCATATCTTCCTTATGGAGTGTGTTTTTTGTCCTTATGGAAGGTCCTTCTTTACCTCTAGTAATATTTTTACCTTAAAGTATATTGTCAGATAACACTAATATCTGAATTTTCTGTGGTTCTATTTCTGTTGCCTGTATCTTCTCTTGGTTTTTGTTCTAATCTCGGTTTGTTTGTTTTTGTATTTCTGCTTAATTTTTTTAGTGTATGCTAGACATTGTAGGTGGAAAATGTAGAGAATTTTAACCTCTGCATATTTTCTTAGACTGGATTCTCCAGAAAGTAGAAGCTGAGACCTTGACCTGTCTACAGATAGTTCATTTTGGGTGGTAATCCAAGAGCACAGGAGGGGGGTTCTGTGTAGAATATAATGGGGAAAGAGAAAAAGCCAATTGCTGGGTACATCCTTGAGTTGGTCATTACCTTGGGCTACTGGTGATTGATCCTGCCAAGACCCCCTTAAAAATGTAAACGTATCTCAAATTTTTCTTCCTGAAGAATGGAAGGGAGAAGCACTTATTCCCCAACTCACATCTCCCGTTGATCAAGAGTTGCTCCGTGAGTGGATAATTCCCTTTTACTTCCAGGATCTATGTGCATGAATGAAAGACAGGTTCCCACAGGCAGAGGCACCAGAGAACCCCTGGCCTGGGAAGTTAGAGATATGCAGAGGCTGAGATAGTGTTGTTGAGTGACATCTGTACAAAGCTAGCTAGCTCTGGCAGCTGTGGCTGGAATGAAATACAGGGCAATAGGATGTGAGGAAGAGCAAATAAATATTCCACTCTTTTTCCAAAGATTTACCTTTGCTTCTGGCAGACAACTTGGTTAGGAAGAGATCAACTTAATCAGGGATTCAGATGACTCATTGCTGGGCTTCAATCTTTCTGAGAGAGGATCTGTTTCTAGTTCATCTTTACTCCTAGGGAGCAGCTCTCCAGGGCTCCAGCTCAAATCCCAGGCTGTTTACCAGGGCCCTTCTTCCTTGGCAGGCTCTGAATGCCAGTGTTTGTTGCCCTAGCTCTATAAATCTGCCAAGGATACTGCTCAGCCCATCAGCCTCAGCCTCTGCTTCCAAATCAGCAAATGCCTCAAAGAGAAAACTGTTTGAAATATCAGATTCAACCCTGGGAGCTTCTCTTCTTTTCTGGGATCTTGGCCCCTCAAATCCTGGCTGCCTTAGCAGCTTTCTAAAGCCTTCAAAGGGATTTTTTTCGGTTTGGGTTTTCCATTCATCCTCAGCAGGAAGACTGGTCCAAGACAAGCTAGACAGCCATTGCCAGAAGCAGGACACCCTCAGTCGCCCATGAAAATGTTACGGGAGGTGAACATGGCACCTCGATGTGTTAAAAACAGCCATAAAGAATAGAATCATCTCAAAAGTCAAGTTTGAGCTCTATAACCATTAAAGAATGGTTTCCTCCTTTGTCATCTCTGCTTTGCAAGATCCCCCCAGGGCTGGCACAATGCCTGGCATTTAGCACATACTCGATATGTGTTAACTGAATAAACAACCTGCAAACAGAGTTGCTTTCTGTATCTGTAGAGGATGCCTGTGAGGGTTGGGAAGAGCATCCCCCACCTCAAAGTCTGTCTCTTTGGGGCTGCTGAGAAGCTGAGGTGGGGTTTCACAGACTTTATCAGTCATAAGACCCTCTTGCGAAGACTATGAAATCAGCTCATTTCTGGATCCCACTCTGCAGATTCTCAGCCCTACAGCCAGTGCCCATCGAGAAAATCTACCCACTGTGACAATGGCCCCAGCACTACTATTTGCCCAGGGCCTGAAATTCCTGATTCAAGGAGGACTCAGGCTAGGGACTCCCTTGTAGAGGATCTCCTGGCTAGAAAGAGCGGGGGCTGAAGGTACAGTATCTGCTGGGATGGCGTCCTCCAAAATATATGACCCCCAGTGACTTTGGATGGTGGGGGAACCACTTTTAAGAGCATTGAATCAGAGAGTGGGTGGCTCCTTTTCTATTCTCCTTTAGGATAAAGGCTCAGGATGGTGCCAGGATGTCTTTAACAGTCCTCTAACAGCTGTCATTTTCCCTTTCAACAAAAAAGGGGCAGGTCTCAGGTTAAGAGCCTTCTTAGGCAACAGTATCTAGATGGTATATAACATTATTTCCATTGTAGTTCTGTTTCCTGGTAAATCCTATTTTTAGAACATGATCTTGACTTTCTATTTACATAAGTTTCCTTTTAAGTAAACTCATGTGACGTTATGTAAACAAAACATATTAAGTTAGTAGTAGCCTGCATCATATGTAAATATGGCAAAACTGATGAAGGTTGTGTGCAAAGAAGTGAAATTTGAGGAACAGTGCACTTAAGGAGTTCTCCTTCATTGGGAATGGACAGGTAATAGTGAGAATAAAAGATGTGACATGGGGAATCCAGAGCGCAAGAGACCCAAAGCAAAGGGCCCAGCCCTCTAGGGCTTATCACCTAACCAGGGAGGAGCCGGGTGAGTGGGACCAGACGGTCAAGCTGCTTGAAGTGTCTCCCCTGGGATGTGTTCCATTGGGTTACGATGACCCATTTACCAGTCATCCTCTTTCCAGTATAAACACTCTCTGAGGAACCGAGCATCCGCACTAGCACCCCTGCCCCCTGAGACTGAACAGGGACACGCGTGCGCATCGGAATGAGGAGGTGGGGGAGGTGAGAACTTTCATGTGGGCGCCTGGGACTTGAGAGACATGGAAAGAATTCTGGAGAAGGATTGAGGTCCCTTTTTCATAAGCATTCACAAAACATTGTCAGTGGGCCCTTGAACCTTCACAAAGGTGGACCTAATACTCACCAACAATGGGGCAAATCCTCCCACTTCCAGAAGCTTCTGAGTTCCTGAAATGAAGGCCACTGATTGGATTGGTACAAATTCACTGCAAAGAAAATGTAACGTCCACTCCATTCCTGGGTATGTATCTGGAAAAAAATGAAAACACTAATTCAAAAAGGTACATGCACCCTGATGTTCACAGCAGCACTATTTACCGTAGCCAAGACATGGAAGCAACCTAAGTGCCCACCAACAGACAACTGGATAAAGAAGATGTAGTATACGTAGACAATAGAATATTACTCAGCCATAAAAAAAAGAATGAAATTCTGCCATTTGCAGCAATGTGGATGGACCTAGACAATAGTATGCTTAGTGAAATAAGTCAGACAAATACTGTATGTCACTTATATGTGGAAACTAAAAAATAATTCAAAGGAATGTATATGCAAAACAGAAATAGACTCCAGACATAAAAAACAAACTTGTGGTTACCCAGGGGAAGGGGGAAGGACAAATTAGGGGTTTGGGATTAACAAACTACTATACAAAAAATAGATAAGCAACAAGGACCTACTATATAGCACAGGGAATTATACACATCATATTGTAATAACCAATAATGGAGAATAATCTGCAAATACTGAGTTACTATGCTGCACACCTGAAACTAATATAATATTATAAATCAACTATACTTCAATTAAAAAAAAAAAAGGTCTGCAGACACTGTAGCCGTGAGAGGGCAGAGAAAGCCGATGGTCCTGCCCATCCCACTGACCTAAGATGAACAACTTTTATTTCCCCCAAACCACCGTGACAGTGACAGAATCACCCACAGTACCCACACTCACATTTACTTTCGCAGCTTTCACAATGAGTGATTGGGAAAGATATTTATCACGGAAAACTTTTTGTGGATGTAGCCACCAAACTGATGGAACATTTTTCTTCTTTAATTTCCGTCTTGTGCTTCCTGCAGAAACAAATAAGAATGAGTTAAGGAGCCTCTCCTGGAAGGCAGAAAATAAATATGCATGTTTCAGAACCAGGAAACATCCCTCTGTAAGGGATGTAAGGAAAAGAGAGGAGGAAGATATGAAATGACATCCCAAGGGCCCCGTGTGGTTGGCAAATGTGTTTTGTTTGGAACAAGGAGTGTGGTTGGATTTTTTTTTTTTAATGTTTAAAATATGTAAAAATTCAGAGATTTAAAATAAAAGTCCAGCTGTCTGGCTTCTCTGGAAAAATCAGCTCTGACTGCACTGGTAGGAAAGATGGCAACTACCAGGCAGAGTGAGATAACCGAGGTACATGATCTCCACTCTGCCTCCGCCACTCCCAGCCCCCTTCACTCATTAGTGTTCCCTCTGGAGTGATCAGCTGCCCTCAGTTTGCCCCAGATGGTTCTGGTCTGAAAATTGAAAGTCCCGTGTCCTAGGAACCCAGCTAGTTCTGAACAAACCAAGACGGTCGTCCATCTTGCATATCTGCCTGGTCCCAAGAAACATAGCAGATAATACTCACATAATTCGTGTTACATGCTAAGCATAGTTCTAAGCATCTTAACCAGATTAACTCATTTAATCCTCAACCCTATGAGGCAGGTACTAAAACCATCACCATTTTACAGACGAGAAACTGAGGCACATTCAGCTGAGGTCATACCCAGCCCGGAGGACTCTGCTATGAGCTGGGACTTTGGTCTCGTTCCTGGTATTGGGTCTCTAATGCAGGTGAGCCAAGGCCCCTCATTTTAGGCTGATGTGAGAGGAGGGCACATGACCTGCTTCTTACCCACTTAGCCCCGTGGCTCTTTGTGGCAGATGTACTCCTTGCCTACCCAACAGCTACTCCCTGCCCTTCTTGCTCATATTACACAACCTCAATTTTGTGAAGGCTGAACATGTTCGGGGAAAGTAATGCCCTTCCCTAGCCTGAGAGGATGAACCTAGACGGTCCCCAGTATGGTAATTTCACTCCCTTTTCTTGGTTTGGTTGGCTTATGGCAAGGTATGCAGCCCAGTTCTAAAGAATGAGGCTCAAAGAGAGATATGGTGAGGGTTTTTTTCCTTGGAAGGTTTTTCTTCCCTGATGAAGTAGTTACATGAAGAAGGGCTCCTCCTACTTACTGCTTTAATGAGATTGTGTGAAGATGAAGTACTTGGAGCTGTGGCAGCTGTTTTGTGACCAAGGGACAAGCCTAAGGATGGAAAGTCAACAGATTCAGGATGGTGGAACAGAATAGTCCAGCCACCAAACCACTCATGGAGTGACCCACCTCCAGATTACTTTACGTATTGACGCTGTTTCTTGCAACTGTTACTTGCAACTGAACGTAACCTAACTAATACACCATGGAACCCTCAAGAATACCTCTACTTTTCCCATGAAGTCTAGAGCAGCTTGCTCCCTATTTTCCTTCTCTCTATTCCCCACTATGACCTTGTAGGGACTTCCAAGGTTTAGGGGCACATCCTAAACATGAGGTACCCCAGACCAGTCTCACTATGCCAGCCACATTAAAGGAGAGAGAGAGAGAGAGAGAGAAATATTGGTTGATTAGCCAAAAGGTCACCATGTAGAAGAGAACCAACTCAAGAGAAGGGACATGTTTCCCCCCAATTCACTCAATAAGTAACATGCTGAGTTTCTACCAAAGGCCAAGAACTGTCTCATTTGTGGTCCCTTTCTGTCCCTCCAAAGCACCTCCCCCAATCACAGTGTCCTCAGTTCCTGGCTTTGACATTCACTGGTTCTGTGACTTTAACAAGAGGTTTCACTTTTCTGTGCCTCAGTTTCCCCATCTTTAAAATGGGGATAATCATAATAATTCCAACCTCCTAAGGTCACTGGGATGATTTAATAAAATAATGATTGTAATGTTTTCAACAAAGCGCCTGGCACATAGAAATGTTCTATAAATGTCTGCGATTATCTCTGTTATGGGGTGGGAAATGGAGTGAGAAGAACTTGGTGTTTCCATTTTGTAAGTAAGGAACCTAAAACTTTGAGATTTTCTCAAGGCACCCAAATAACAAGTAAATAACTAAATTTTAATTTAAACCCAGATCTGTCCAAATCCATAACCTGATCTAGAGAGTAGAATATTATTTTGAAGTATAGAATAAAGACAAGGAAAAACTGAGAATTTTTATCCATATTTGGGATCCTAATGATAAAGAAAAGCAAATCTACCTTCTGTATGGAAGGCTAAATGTTTTTTTACCAAGCCCTTTGATTAAAGACAGTTATCTTTGGTGGTAGAATAGCTGATCTCAGCGTATCAAGAAAGTTATCCCCAAATGACAAACGGAAGTAAATATCCACTCAGCTACTGCCAGATGGTCTCTGAAGCCATAGAACCACAGGACTTGATTACAACGACAAGAATAGGGTCCTGGGCCCAGGCTGGAGGAGAACAAAATCCACTTTCAAATGCTTCTCCAATGACTTCAATTAACTGTGGGCTAAACCAGACAGTTAGTTGTATAAGCATAGATCTCTTTGTGGCTTTAATTAAATTTCCTCAAGTATAAATTCTGCTTGGAGACTTTCGGAAGGAAAACACAGTACTCAGGAAATGCAATTGGATCTGATGTGTGTGTGCTGTGTAATTAGAGGTCAGGTGGGCCCTACCTTCCTGGAAGCATGTTTAAAAGCTCTTCTGTTTGAT
Source organism: Balaenoptera borealis (assembly GCF_965194805.1). Classification (NCBI taxonomy): domain Eukaryota; kingdom Metazoa; phylum Chordata; class Mammalia; order Artiodactyla; family Balaenopteridae; genus Balaenoptera; species Balaenoptera borealis. The sequence continues at coordinate 10,795,779 of NC_138872.1, forward strand.
GGTAATTACTTATAATTATTATTAGCAACATTCTCATAATACCCACATTCCTACGCACCTGATTCCCATCCATCCTATAAGGGTCAGCAAACTACAGCCTCCCAAGCCCAATGCAGGCGATGCTTGTTTTCGTAAACATAGCTTTGGAACACAGCCCCGCTTGTTGGTTTACACATTACCTATGACTGCTTTCAGGCGCCAACAGCAGAGTTGAGACCTTATGTGGCCAGCAAAGCCAAAAATGCTTGGCCTTATACAGATACCATTTGCTGAGCCTCACAGAGACCGTAGGAGCAAGACCCACTGAAGGAGACTGTTGGCCATGCTCGGGAGTTTGGACATCACCCAGAAGGCGACAGGGAGCCACTGAGAGGTTTGGAGGAGGTGGCAGAGTGGCCACTGCAGCAGATGCGATCGGTGCCCCACCCCCTTCCCTGGCCACTCATGCTACCTGGATAAGGCTACTTAGTGCAAACACCTGCGAGTCTCGAGCGCTGTTTCTGGCGTGGCCGGCGAGCAGGACCAGCCCCAAGGGCCCAGGGGCAATGCCCCTGCCCCACTAGGCTGCAGCCCTCAGCCAGCGGCAGACAGAGATGGTGGCTAGATGCCCCGGCTCTCCGTCCCACACGACTCCCAGCTGGACTGAGCTCCGGGCGCCCCCGGGGTAACTGCCCTGACAACGTACCCTCTCGCGTCCTCTTTCCCTTCCCCACGGCCTTGCACTCAAACCCTTGTCACAAGGTCTGCTTCTGGGGGAAACCAGACAGCTGGATCCCCATTTAAGAAAGATCACTCGGGCGGCACCTTGGGAAGTGGACGGGATGGAGCCTGGGAAGCTGGTCACTGTAGAGACGACTGGCACCCTCTTGGGCCCAGCGCCCGGGCCCGGGCCTCCTCACTCATCTCACCACCTCCCCAACGTGAAATCAAGCACCAAAGCCAGACCAGACCAGGCTCTCTTCTGAGTAGTGCAGGAATCTGTCCGCTCCTGCCCACCTGCACAGCAGCGCCGGGGACCCTGTCACCGTTCTCTCTCCTCCAAACGATGACACCACCTCCTCCCGGGTCTCCTCACCTCTGCCCTTGTTTACTACACAGCAGGCAGACAGGTCCTGCTCCTTCCCTGCTCAGACCCTCCCATGGCTCCCACTTTGCTCAGAATAAAGTGCCACAACCTGTGCCCCCATCACTGCTCGACTCCAGCCCCCCTCACTCACTCCTTGCTGTTCCCCAAACACACCGGGCTGCCTGGCCCCTCGGGGCCTGTGCACCGTTTCCTCTCCCTGGATCCCTCTTCCTCCAGAGCTGCATCACTTGCCCCGCAACACCTTCAGTTCTGCTCGAAGACTACTTTCTCACATAGACTGTTCCCGAGCACCCTATTTTAACGGCGTGGCCCCCTCCTAACACTCTCAACCCTCCTTCTCTGCTCAGCTTGTCCCCATCGCACTGGCCAGCATCCGACATCACTACGGCTCTGACCTGCTGGCTTTGCTGAGGGTTTATCCTCTCCGGCACTAGAATATGAGCTTCAGGACGGCAAGAAATTGAGTCTGTTTTGTTCACCACTGTATCCACAGAGCCCAGCAGAGTCACTGTGTTCGGAGGATCCTCAATAAACATTTGTGCGAAAGAAAGAAGGGGGGTGGGAGGGAGGACTCTTCCGTCTATTCCTTAAGCAGCTGCATCCACTTCCCCCCCACTCTTCCAGGCCCAGACCCGCCCACCGTCTCCCAGACAGGCAGGAAGCAGAAAGGAGTCAGAGAGCAAGCAGCCCCTGCCCTGGGTCTCGGCTCTTAACAGCGTTTCAAGGTGTGACAAAGCGGAGCGAGCACGGCTAGACTTGTGTTCAGATTCCAGCTTCTCCACTGACCTGCTGAGTGACCCCAGCCAAGTTGCTAAACCTCTCTGGGGCTGAAGAGGTGGGCAGGCCAACTTTTCAGGGCCCTGGGGGCCCTGTGAGGAGAACCAAGTAACACAGAGGCCAAGTTTAATGTGTCCTGGTTTGAAAGACAATGAGGAGAAAGCTCATCAAAAAAGATTGGGTCTACTCGCCCAAAGAACATCTTAAAAAAAAAAAAAAAACAATGGTGTCCCCTTACCTCTGAAGTCTTCTTCCAGAGCCGCCAGATCTGAGCACAGAAGTCTGTGATTTCAGCTTAGCTTCCGGGTTTAAATCAGTTTAGTTCCACCTGCATCAATTTACTAGCAAATGAGGGTCGTTTTTATCATGCTTGGGGTCGAGCAAATTATCGTTTTCTTTGGGCAAGTCCACCAAAATGACCAACAGGAAGTTGTACAAATTCAGGGGAGAGAGACCCATTTTGTTCGAATGACAGCAAACCACATTTGAGCCAGAGCAAATTTAATTCTCTGCTCCAGCTCAATATTTGCAGTGAAGATTTTGAGAAACCAAATTGGATTTTCAGGAATGGGGATGCTTTTTAACGCATGCCACTGCAGCTGGGCAGATTCAACTTGTTCCATTAAAGGTGCAATTCCCTGGCCACGCTGAAGAGCTCACAGTTTATATGAACCTAAGCAAGGAAATAGACCTTCAGCCCTAAACAGAGGGGGAGGATTTTAGCCAAGGTCGTGAAGCACTTTATTTCCAGGGACTCACAGCGTTGGGAGAAATAATGGCCCAGCTCTCAGGAATACAGACTTTTTGAGCTGGAAGAGATTTTGGACATCACCTAGAGCACCTAGGGTTCTCTAAAACGCGAGCCAGGGGCGTTTTTAAGAGAGCCCAGCAATCAGTTACACTGAATCCACCTGTGAAGAAAGGTATTCCTTTCAATCAATCCTTTTCGTTGTATCTAAGAGAGTCTTAGTTCTTTAAGGATTCCTCTTGAACCCATAGACCTTAGGCTCCATGGCAATAGTTTCCCATGGCTGAATTTAAAAACAAAACATTGTATCCCTTTCTTTGTAGACCAAGAAGTCAGCAAACACTCTCTGTAAAGGGCCAGAGAGTAATCACTTAGACTTTGATGTCTCCCTTGCAACTAAACTCTGCTGTTTTAGAGCAAAGGCAGCCATAGATGGTAAATAGATGAATGAGCAGGGTAGGTCCCAATAAATCTTCATTATAGACATGGAAATTTGAAATAGTCTGCTTCTTTTGATTTTTTTTCCTCCAACCATTTCAAAATTTAAAAATGAAAAATATTCTTAGCTTGGGGACAGTACAAAATCAGGCAGCAGGCCAGATTGGCTATAGCTTGCCAACCTCTGCTATAGAATCTGCTAGTGGTCAGAGCAAAAGCACTTACTTTGGGGTCACCTGTGTGGTCCTGGAGTCAGACCCCTGCCTTGGAACCCCAGCAACTCAATGTCTGTGACTCTAGAGAGTTGCTTTGCTTCTTCAAGTCTCAGTTTTCCCCTCTTTAAAATGGGAATAATAATAGTACCTACATCATTAGGTTGATGTAAGAATTGAGTTAATCCATGTAAGGTGCTTATAATGTTATATGGCATGCAGTGTCAGACATTAGCTCTGCTGTATTTATTTTTATAGTTTCCTTCTATGTAGGGTAAGGGATATTTATTTTCCAGATATGGTAATGATACAGCTTCCCTTTTCCATAAATCGATTTAAAGTCAAGTTAAAGGAAAATATCATTTGAATGCATATAGTCTTATGCAAACATGGCAAAAATCATCAGTGGGGCACTTGAATGACTAAAGTTTGGGAAACTCTCAGCTGGTCCCTTATCTTCATTATACAAAGTTGAGAAAGAGATCGTAATATCAGATAGAGTCTTCAAATTAAAAGAGAATGGGAGTGCATTTCACTGTCTGTGAATTTTAACTATTACAGTCACATTTGTCTTACTACCCCTGCTACACTGTGAGTTCTTTGAGGGTAGGGACACATTATCCCTGAACCTCTAATCCTCACAGGTGGGCCCCAGCCCATAGACAGTGACCACCAATATTTGTGCTTTTTTTAAATCGAGGTAACTTAGATTCTTCCATCTCAACCTTTAAGTTCCTTCCAGCCTCCCAAAAAGACAGGGGTCCAACTGGATGGCTGGATCTCATTATTTATTTATTCATCCATTTAGCAAACATATAGAAGCCCCAACCAAGAACAAGTCCTGTACAGAGAACCCCAAAATAAGTAATACAAGACCACTGCTCTTGAGTGGTCCCAGTCTACAATGGTTGGTGGTGAACTTTTTGGATCATATATGCCTAAGTTAAAAAATTGCTGAACAGCCACATTTAATATATATTAATAATTAGTATGTGTTAATTATTATTATATTAAATATAATATGATTACAAAATATATACTATATTGTAAGACATTACAAATAATCATACACTTATGAAATATCATTGTTATAACTGGTAAATTATTAAGTATGTTTATTATTGTTTGTTATATAATTAAAGTTAATTATATGTTTAATTATCTATAAATTGCATATGGATGTCACTTTTCAATTACATTTTTCACATCATAACGCATGCAAAAAACTATGACATCATCAAGGTTTTAAGGTTTTCTCCCCACACCTTCCATGAGCCCCGTTTTGGAGGGAGCCTGGGTCCAGTGGAGGACAAGGTCACACGTGCAAGTGGTTATGATACAGGGATCATAACCCCAGGGATCTTCCCCCCAGGGAAGGTGTGACTGTGTTTGCTGGTGGGGGAAGGTGGCCCAGGGGAGTTGGGGATGTTCTTGAGAGAGAGGTGAGGCTGCAGCTGAGCCCAAAGTGGACGGACGAGGAGGCAGAAAGTCCAAAAGGACGAAGGAATGGTCCTTCAGAAGCAGGATGCCTGTGGGGTCTGGCTCTCTGACTCTTGGGGGGAGAGGAGGGACGAGGGGCAGGAGCAGAGAGCCAGGAAGTGTGAGATGCCCGCTCTTGGATATTCATCCTGGCACATCTTTTCTAGCACAGCCTGGACAACTCCCTCCCATCCGAAAGTCAGTCGGCGGGTTTTTCCTTGTTTCCCACCCCGTGGGCAAGGAAGCCTGCACATCACCGCAAAGCCTCCCATTATGTCTTTCTGGCAAGGAGCCTGGCTTCATGACTGAGCACTGCCCTTTGGTGCCGTGGAGATAAAGCCTGACCGTAGGGATGAGGATTAGAGATTTGGGGGCGCCGCTATAGCAGCAGGTCTGTGGAATGTTGAAGTCTTAAAGGGGCCCTGCTGCCTACAGAAGCTGGGTACACAGAAAGCACTGGATAAGTTTCTGTGCAAGGAGGGAACACAGGCATGGATGAATGAACGAATATTTGCTCAGGTCCTAGTTCCACTGTTTTCAGAACAAAAATAATCAGGAGCAGGAGCTAGATTTTACTATTTCTAGATCTTACAATAACTGCGCAGCAGAGATTATGTTAGCGACGTGAGCACTGAGGCTCAGAGAAGAGATGCGTCCCCGGCATCTCACACCGCCGGTAAGGGGTAGAGCTGGATGCAGCCGCAGGCAGCCTGACTTCAGGCCATCTTCTCATCCGCTCTGCTGGTGGCTTCCATCTGGGGAGCAGAACGGGCTCCAATGGCCTGGTCAACCCAATCATCTGGTCCTCAAATGTCATCTGCCACACCTCTGCCACCTGTTCACCCAGAACCTGCTCGAATACCTCCAGGGATGGGGTTCCCACTTTCACCTTTGGAGAGCTGGTTTTTAGAAAACAAGTCTGCTCTTTTAGATACAGGACGAATTATGTGTGTGTGTATTTTGAGAGAAGATAGAAGGAAGGAAGGAAGGAAGGGAGGAAGGGAGGAAGGGGAGAGATTATGATATTTTTCTATAGTGACAGTGTATTTATATCTAATTAGGATTTATTGAGTACTTACTATGTGCCAGGCACTTTACAGATATCACCCCACTTCATACAGCACCACTATGAAGTAGGGATCGTCAGATGCCCTTCTTCAGATGACAACACCAAGGTTCAGAGAGCTGACATCCCCTGCCCGAGCCCCACAGATAAAGCATGTCTGAGTGGGAGTCACCCCAGGCCCAAGATGACCCTGGCGCTTGGCCACCATGCGTCCCTCCACCCTCACAGGCCTTACAGCCTGTGAGGCCTTTGCCTCTAGACTTTCCATTTGCATTATTCAAGTAATTGCTTTCCCTTAAAAAAATTTTTTTAAGCACAGGATTCACCCATAATCCCACCACACACAGATAACAATTATTAATATTTTTCATATATACACTATATATATACATTCATATATATATACACATATGTACATCGATACATTCACATCTATACATTTTTCATATATATAAGCTGTATGTAGACAGATGGTTCCGGTTTTTTACAAAACTGAGATGATACTATGCATGTTATTTTGTAACCTGTATTTTCTACCCAACGGTATATCTGGAACATCTTTCCATAGCAACACATAAAGCTCTACATCAATTTTATGACTGTCTGGAATTTTGTCACACGGATATACCAAAACGTTTCTAACTACTCACCTCTTGTTGGACATTAATGTTCTCCAAATACAACCCCTCCAACACATCTTTGCACATACATCTTCGTGCAAATTTCTATTTCTTAGGTTACTGCCTATGAGGAAAGTGGCTGGGGCTCACAGGTGATGCCCCCAAAAGCCCCCTGGCACTCCTACTAGCAGTGTGGGAGAGGGCTGGCTTCCCCGCCCCCAGCTCACATGGGATGTTATCTTTTTTTAATCTTGGCCAAGCTTTCTGGCCAGGGAAAAATAATAAAACTACATCTTGTTTTAATGTGCTTATCTTTTACTACCAGTGAGATTGAATTTCTTCCAACATCAGACAGTTCCAATCTGTCTTAGGCATCCTTGCGTTACTACGGTAACCCTAAGGGCACAAAAGACCCCAAGTGGCGTTCTGACCAGCATAGATTTTGGAGGCATCTACCCAGTGGGTCTCTGCATGTGGGGTTAACTGGTCCCACCAGGGCGCTGCCCAGCTGCCAGGGCCTGAACGGATCCCAGGCTCCAGAGGTGGAACAAGGCTGTCTGGTCGATAGCTCGGGCAGTCCAGACACCCTGGGGTGGCATTTGACACCCGTCTGGTTTCAGTCAACTCTGCCTGGGCTAAATCGAGTGCCTGGCGCCTCCCCCCTTTCCTCCGATGGCCCAGAGCAGCCAAGAAGCTCCCTCCCTCCCTGGGTTAGCTGCCTGGTGCTAACTTCTACCTGGAAGCCTGGGGGCAGGGGCGGGGGATGGGGTGGGGCGAGTAATGCCCGTGTGCAAACACACATAGGATTTTGCTTCCCTTCCGGCTGGTTATTTGAAAGCCAGGAGTTAGATAAGATTCACCTTATCTATCAATTCGCTCACATGCTTAACCTGTTGCCATTTGACAGACTCACAAAATTCTTCTCATTCAAGTGCTCGGTGTTGAGAGTGTGACAGACCAACCCCCTCCAATGCCACACGAGGGAGCATGAGGTGTGGAGATACCAGCTCTTTCCACCTGTGCAGCATCCCTCCTCCTCCTCCTTCTCACGAAAGGGCACCTCTATCCTCCCTGCCCAGATCCCTCCACGCCCTACTTCCTGTGCCCCAGCTCCAGCCTAGGGAACAGGCTGAGCTCCAACCTGGGTGCACTTCCCACTCTGTCAGGTGCCAGATAAGTTACTTAGCTTCTCAGAGCCTCAGTTTTCTCATCACTAAAATGGGGCAATAGTAATACCTCCCTCCCAGTGTTGTTTTGAAGATTAAATGAGATCAGGTTGGTTAACATAATTTTATAAACTACGATATGTAGGGCCAATTTCTTTTCTTTTTTTTTTTAAAACAAGGACTGATTGAACAGCTGGTTGCATTCTAGTATAATCGCTCCTTGAATATAAGCTAGGAGTGGGAAAGCGCACAGAGAATTTAAATTATAGTTATTTGGTTTCACTGCCTGCCCCCCAGGCCTCAGATTTGGGCCCTGACACAAGGTTCATGATCACTAATATTTGTTGACTTGAATCAAGATGAGGTGGTTGAACCCAGACCAGTAGGTTTGAACTGTTGAGCTTCTATGGCTTGCAATGGCTCACTGCTCCAGGACTTGGTGGCTGCATGTTGTCTTTTATTCGTCCATTCAGCAAGCATCGGTGAGCCCCAAATGTCAAGTCCTGTACTGAGGAAATCCCCAGAAGAGCAAGAAAGGTCCTTATTGTCAAGATGCTCATTACACCAAAGAGGAAACACACACGTAACCTGGTACTACTGCTGTACGAACAGACAACAGCCAGACCGTAGATAACACTAGAACCCCGACCCACAAGTTTTGCAGCAATCAGCCCAGAATGGTCAGGACTTGGTCAGTGACTGCCAGTTTCCTGAGTCAGCCCTTGGGTTCCCGTTTCACAGTCTCCATATGATACATGTTTCAATAGAGGTGCCACCCAGCTGTACATGGAGGGGCAAAACTCGGAGACAAAACCAGAAGGAGCAGTCTTACCACTACCAGCTATACGGTCTGCCCTGGGAGAACGAGAGAGAGAGAAGAAGGAAAACGAAGGGGGAGAGGGAGAAACCTAAGCCGTAAATAAAAAACAAAACATTCCACACACAGGTTTTGAAAAAGCCACGCCTGCCCTAACAGTGAAATTAACTCCCTCCAGCCAAACTTTGGAGAATGTGATTCACCTGGAAGCTTGTTAAACACTTGACCCCTGAGCCCCACCGCCAGTGTCTTAGTCTGCTCGGGCTGCCCTAGCAAAAGACCACAGACTGGGGGGCTTAAAAACTAGACCTTTATTGTTCACAGTTCTGGGGGCTGGAAGCCTAGGTCAGGAGCTGGCATGGTTAGGTTCTGGTGAGAGCTCTCTTCCTGCCTTGCAGACGGCCTCCTTCTCACTGTGTCCTCACATGGCAGACAGAGACCAAACAAATTCTTTCTGGTGTCTCTCTTTTTTTTTTTTTATGTTAGCAAAGGTTTTAATATATAACACTCAATATTGGCAAAGGAACAGAGAAAAATGTATTTTTAGACACCACCCTTTAGAAAATAGTCTGGCTTCTCTTCTTATAATGGCACTAATCGCATCATGAAGGCCCCACCCTCAGGACCTCATCTAATGCCTAATCAACTCCCAAAGTCCCTGTCTCCAAACACCATCACCTTAGGGCTTCAGCATACGCATTTTGGGGGAACACAGTTAAGTTCATTCTTCCCCTGGCCCCCCAAAATTCATGTCCTTCTCACATGCAAAATACATTCATTCCATCCCAACAGACCCAAGAGTCTTAACCCATTCCAGTATCAACTCTAAACTCTAAAGTCCAAAGTCTCATCTAAATATCATCTAAATCAGATATGGGTGTGACTCAGGGTACAATTCATCCTGAGGCACAATTCTTCTCCAGCTGTGAACCTGTGAAACTAGACAGGTTATGTGCTTCCATAACACAGTGGTGGGACAGGCATAAGATAGACATTCTCATTCCAAAAATGAGAGGAAAGAAAGAAGGGGTAACAGGTCCCAAAAAAGTCTAAAACTTAGCAAGGCAAATTCCATGAGATCTTAGGGCTCAAGAATAATCCTGAACTTGTGGGTCTGGGCTGGGGCCTGGGAATCTGCAGTTTTCATCTAAGTTCTCAAGGTCCTTGCACGTCAGAGTGTGGTCTATGAACACCTGCTTGGCTATAGTCTGAACTTGTTGCAGATGTGGACTCTCAGGCCCCACTTACAACCTGTTGAATAAGAATCTGTATTTAGGGCTTCCCTGGTGGCGCAGTGGTTAAGAATCCGCCTGCCAATACAGGGGACACGGGTTCAAGCCCTGGTCCAGGAAGATCCCACATGCTGCGGAGCAACTAAGCCCATGCTCCACAACTACTGAGTCTGCGCTCTAGAGCCCGCGAGCAACAACTACTGAGCCCATGTGCCACAACTACTGAAGCCCATGCACATAGAGCCTGTGCTCCACAACAATAGAAGCCACCTTAATGAGATGCCTGCGCACCACAATGAAGAGTAGCCTCCGCTCGCTGCAACTAAAAAGAAAGCCCGCAGGCAGCAACAAAGACCCAACATGGCCAAATATAAATAAATAAATTTATTTTTTAAAAGTCTGTATTTAAACAAGACCTACAACGTTTCATATGCACATTAAAGTTTGAGAAGCTCTGCTCACAGTGATTCACATTGAAAGAATCCAAATACCACTTGGAGCATAATAAATAACAGCTAACAATGAACTAGGCAGGGTTCAAAGTGCTTAATGCATAGTAATTCACTTATGGGTCAAAATAATCCTGTGAGGTAGGGACTATTCTTATCCTCATTTTACAGATGAGAAAAGTGAGGCACAGAATGGTGAAGTAACTTGCCAAAGTCTCAAAGCCGACACATGCTGAGGCTGTGATTCAAGCCCAAGCGGACTGGTACCTGCTGCCCTTCCCCTCAGATGGTGATTCACCTGGGAATAGACAAGCCCTGAATCATCCCAGCTGCCCTCCTGGACCCAGATACCTCAAACAAGGCATTCAACACCTCTGCAAAATGTAAGAGTTGCGCTGCTCCAATATGTCCTATAGCTAAATAACACATACAGATCACATCAATTTTCTGGGGAAAAAAATGGCTGTGCAGATTTGGGTATAATTATTACATTTCTAAACTCAGCTGATTTAGGAAAAAAAATCAGTGCAAGCAAGAAACCGTGCTGGGGACTCACATGAGCCCCATGATTAAATCAATTCTCTATCTCAAATCTGCTCTGAGAATTACACTCCAGAAGGTTCTGGGGCAAGAATGGAGGGCAAAACAGGTAAAGAGCCATTCGTACTGGCCTCCAGCCATAAGGACTTCTTTGGACAATTTTATGTGGTCTGTCCTCTGGACTGAAACTAGTTAATAAAACCAAGCTATCTTCTTTGAACTTAAAATGCCAAAACATTAAAAAAAACACATAAAACAGGGCTGAATTGCTTCAGTTTGCCCCACTGCTGCCTGAGAGCAGCTCTTCTCTTTGTATCTTTGTTTGTATTTAGAGATTCCTTTCTCCCACCATTGCTGCAGCTGAGTTACTGGGTAGTCCTGTTCCCAAGTGAGATCAGCCCTAGGATTTAGTCCCATTTCCCCAAAGACAAACAGCCATGGGGTTATCAAAAGTCGTTAATGCCCTTCTACCAAGGAGAGGCCAAAAGCAGATTAATACAAGCATCATATGAAGAGGTGGTCCCCCCAAGACTTCCCTGGGCACAGTCCGGAGAATGGATGTAGCCATTAGCTGGTTACTCATAAATCGGAAGACTTTATCAATGCAGATAATCAATGCAGGCAAAACAAGGCTGGTAGGCAGACTCAGCAGTGGGAAATTAAGGTTTTCTTTTGTCCTAGCAAAAGATCAGGAGTGATGTCCCAACAGAGATGGTTTATTAAGGATCTGAAGACTTCAGGACCTTAGGAGATTGTTTTTTCCCCAGTTCCATGAAACAGGAAAGGTAAGGGCAATAAATGAAAATGTCACTCACGCAACTAGGAACAGAGCAGACCGTGTCGGAGGCCAAAGAAAGGATTCCCCTTTGATCAAAAAGGATTATGTGTTCGTACATTTCAGAAGCTAGCAGGCCCCACTTCCAAGAGGCAGAGGCTGAGCGCTGGGCCCACCCATCAAGGGTGAAATCCATTTCCATCTGCTGTTGACACAAGTACTCTGGCAAAAGCTGGCGCCAGCCAACCAGAAATGCAGCCAGGAGCCCACCCTTTGGGACAAGCCTCTGAAAGTCTGACCAAGTGCTAACACAGTTTTTAATAAAAGATAAAGAGCTCATTGCAATACCATTTATAGCAGCAACAAAACCTTGCATGATCAACAGGAGGAGACTGGCTAAATAAACGTGTATATATCCAAACTGTGAAAATTAGATTTTCAAAGAATATCTAAGGAACAGGGGAAACAATTATGATTCAATGTTAAGTAGGGGGAAAAAAAAGCAGGACCCACAGCATAAAACTGGTTTTTCTGCACCTATATAGGTACATTTTTAAGGAAAAAAAAAATAAGCTAGAATAATCGTCAAAAGTACTTATCTTTGAATGGTGGAAACGTGGATAGGTTTTTTTCTTACATCTGTCTGCATTTTCTAATTTTCCATAATGAGCATGTATTACCCTTAGATGAGATCATATAAATAGACACCATTTACATGGGTTTCTCCCTCCTTCCCCCTTCCCCTCTCCTTCCCTTTCTTGTAGAGGTATTTGTCAAGCACTTACTGATTTGGATATTGGGGGAGCACAGACACAAATCCCGGCCACTGGGAGTCTGTGTTTCCCTAGGGGATTATTTCACTTCGTCCTGATGACCAGTCTGGAGGTGGTGTTCTTACGGTCATCCCAGAGGCTCAGAGAGGAGAATGACCAGCTGTGGCCACGCCGCTGGTGAGAGGCAGGTCTGGAATTAGAACCCCATCTCCCTGACTCCCCAATCCAAGTTCTTGGTCTGGCCAGAGACCATCACCACACACCTCCCCATGGGAAATCTGCTTTAAAAGGGAGATGCCCCATAATTTTAAATCGTGGTCAGTCTAAACTGCTTGGAAGGGAAGAAAGAGTGTGAGCATTGGAATTGGACCAACCTGAATGTGAGTCCCATCTCCCTGCTTACCAGCTGTGTGATCTCAGGCAGAGTGTTTAACCTCTCTGAGTCTTAATGCCTATATAAAGAACAAGGATAGGGTAGGAGAGGGATGGACTGGGAGTTTGGGGTTAGTAGATGCAAACTATTACATACAGAATGGATAAACAACAAGGTCCTACTGTATAGCACACGGAACTATATTCAATATCCCGGGATAAACCATAATGGAAAATAATATAAAAAAGAATGTATATATGTATATAACTGAGTCACTTTGCGGTATAGCAGAAATTAACATAACATTGTAAATCAACTATACTTCAGTTAAAAAAAGAAAGAAAAAAAATGAACAAGGATAGTCTGGCTTTGAAATACGGAAATAAAGGCTTACAGCCTGGAGGTTTCAGAAAAACAGAGAAGGCTTTGGTCAGCGCTGAAATCCAGGCTGGTTCGGCTGCCTAGTAGCTGTGGGGACCAGGGCAAAGTGTCTGCGCATTCTGTGCCTCTGTTTCCTCATCTGTAACACACAGACAATCGCAGCCCTTGCCGTGAGAATCAAATGTGATCATCCACGTCAAGTCCTGCCACCAAGCTGGTCTGGGTGTCAGTTCTCAAGAGTAAGACGTGCTCTGGGCATCTGCAAAGGCCACCAAGCATTTGGCCAGCAGGGGCAACTCACATTGCCAGGGCCATCAGAATGCCAGGCGGGGATAGCACTGGTCCCTGACCTCACATGGTGGTAAACGTACGGGCCTGGAGCCAGATGCCCAAGTTTGAACCCTGGCTGTGCAGCCTTCTGGCCCATGACCCTGGCCGAATTATTAGTCTTCCTGTGCCTAAGATATTAGTATCAACCTCACAGGGTTGTGGTCAGAATTAAATGGGTGAATACATATAAATGCTTTGGAACGCTGCTGGGCATATACAAACACTCTAGAGGTATTTCCCCATATTATTATTTGTTCTCACTTCATGTCTGGTGATCTCCAAAAGAAGTTGCTCTTTGCCGGGAAGTTGCTCTGTGGATGATGGTTTATCCTCACTCACCTGGAAATGCTGCCACCTTACCCGTTTCACCTCGTGCCTTGGAGCCACTGTGAGTTAGAAGTAATTCAAGTCGAACTGTAACTTTCCAGGTTCCACAGAGGGGACACCTTTCCTCCAAACAGAGTCCCCGGCTACATGTCACTTGTTCTAAGAGGTTTCTTCCGAGGGCTACATTTCTTCCCGTAACTACTCCACTGTGGGCTTTCCAGGCCGGCCTGTTATGTATAAATAAATACACTTAACTTTTATGGGGTGTGTAAGTGCTCTCGGCATAAACCATCTCTTCCATCCCATAGGATTAGGGGAAGGGCTGGGACGTGGCAGGGAACGATATTTCTCTGAAGGCTTTAAATCCGCTCCATTGCATTTGTGGGAAGTAAGATAGGATGCAGGGGTCTACCTGACGTGGGTATAAACCAGCATCCCCCACCTCTCTTCATCTCTCCATCATCTGGACCACTGCAGGGGTCTTCTTGCTCCAATTCCTCCCAAGTTTACACTGTGTTGCCCGTGGCCACCTGGGTGAAATTTCACAGCGTGACCCCAACTCATCACAGCCCCACAGCAAAGCCTCAGAGGCTCTTAGAATTGCTCTGAAAATAAACCTCCCGCCCTTGCCAGGCCTCCTGGCCCGACCCTGCCTTTAAATCTTAATGGACAAGTTGATCTCAGTAATAAATGGTTAGAAGTATCTTATTTCTGTTTCGCAGATGAAGTAGCAGCTAAAGCCATCAGCTCTGGAGTCATACCGCTCATTCATTCATCAATTCAGTCAGTCGACAAATACTTAGTAACGGCCTGCCATGTGCCAGGCTTGTTTCAGGCCCTGGGGGACAGCGGTGAATGAGACACAGTTCCTGGCCAGAGCTGCTTTCCAGGGCGTGCAGACCGTATAGCAGCAGAGGGGCCAGGGCCTACAAGGGCCCACCGTCCCTGCCTGTTGAGTGAAGTTTCTTGCTGAGCACTGAGCTGGGCCCAGCTCTAGGGCTTGGCCAGCCCAGGCAGGTCACTCTTGGCCCCATACCACGGATGGGATGCTGGGGAAAGTGGAGGCACCAGCTACATCTTCCCCTTCAAGAGTTGAGGGGCCCCCAGCTCACCAGTGCAGGGACTGGGAAATGAACAGCCCTACCCACAGCTGTCAGGTTTTGGGGAGCTTGGCTGTGCTTTCTGAGAATCCCTCCACTAACTTCTGTGGACCCCTTCTGGGTCTAATTTGAGTCTCAGCCACATTGTTTCCCCCAATTCTCTCATTCGAGAACCATGTTCACAATAGACTATTGTACTATTATTTATTTTATTTTTCATGAATTGGATTGTGATTTTTTTTCTTCAATGCTTTGGTTTTAAGAGGAAACGTTATATTGATACCATATAGTACTTGCCATAAATAGAAGGTAACCACTTTGTAATATCCACGTTATTAAATTCTAGCTAGATGCTGATCCTGGCCTCCAGTCTGCTGTCTTCGTTTAAAAGGGAGATCTTGGGCTTCCCTGGTGGCGCAATGGTTAAGAATCCGCCTGCTAATGCAGGGGACATGGGTTCAAGCCCTGGTGGGGGAAGATCCCACATGTTGCGGAGCAACTAAGCCCATGCGCCACAACTACTGAAGCCCGCGCACCTAGAGCCCATGCTCGGCAGCAAGAGAAGCCACTGCAATGAGACGCCTACGCACTGCAACGAAGAGTAGCCCTGCTCACTGCAACTCGAGAAAAGCCCGCGTGCAGCAACGAAGACCCAACGCAGCCAAAAAAAAAAAAAAAAAAAAGGGAGATCTTGGGAATTCCCTCTCGGTCCAGTGGTTAGAACTCTGCGCTTCCACTGCAGGGGGCATGGGTTCGATCCCTGGTCAGGGAACTAAGATCCCACATGCCATGCAGCACAGCCTAAATAAATAAATAGAAATAAAAGGGAGATCGCATTGGGGGGGAGGGAATCCTTTCACGATGTATATGTAATATCAAATCGCCCCAATATACACTTTAAATATCTTATAATTTTATATGTCAATCGTACCTCAATCAAGCTGAAAAAAATAAATGAAAGATAGATTCACAACTATTAGAAAGAGGTTAAAGAGACTAAGGACGCTAAGAGCAGAGACTTTCTCCTAAATAACCAGAAAGGCTGAAAAAGAGTAGAAAAGGGAACATTTCACTCTGTGGTGCAATCTTGTTTAGCATCATCTTAAAGTGACCTTCCTTACTAAAAAACAAAATCCAACCCTGTCCAACTTAAGGAAAGACAAGAGTCTGCTATGGGGTTACTAGGGAACCCACCAATACTCCAGGAGGACTAGAGACTCAGGCTGGGGCCATGGTGCCCAAAGCCTCCTGCAAAACTGGCCCAGGGGAGATTCCAGGAGGCCCACACTGGCCCAGGCCGCCATCACGATCCTCGGCTAACACACGGGAACTTAGATGTGGGTAGGGTTCCCACCCCCATGAACTGACAACGGTGGCTTGCTACACCTAATTTATCTGTACACACGACGTAGTTTGTGCTGGACCCCTGCTCTCCTTCTGCGGGTCTGAAAATCTGGTGCCAGGCAGAGGCTGCCTATGTGACCAGCTTCCGGTACAAACCCTGCACACTGAGTCTCTAAGGAGCTTCCCGGGTGGGCAACACTCCATAGGCATTGTCACAACTCGCAGCTGAGGAACTAATCGCATCCTGGGGGTCTTCGCGGGAAAAGACCCTTGGAAGCTTTTGCCTGGTTTCCTCCGTACTTTGCCCCACACGCCTTTTCCCTTTGCTGGTTTTGCTTTGCATCCTTTCACTATAATGAATCAGAGCCACAAGGATGACCATATGCTGAGTCCTCTGAGTCCTCCTAGGGAACCGTCAGCCCAGGCAGTGGTCTCGGGGACCCTACGCACCACCAGTGTCACAGCCTCTGAGAAACGCCAACTCAGGCTAACACGGCAGCCCTCAGAGAGCAGGAAAGTCCAGACACGCTCGGGATTTGTTACTTCCCAATAATCTCAATGACTCTTCAAGGCTGGGGTGTGAGGTGCATAAGGCAGTCCAGCTGGTCCCGTTCACAGAGGGGGAAAACTGAGACTCACAGAGGGCAACGACCTGCTGAGATCTCAGGGCCAGCAAATGGAGAGCCAAGCTGACTCCAGGGCTCTTGCCCTGCGTGACTCCTCACAAAGCTCTCTCCAACCTTAGAAGCCTGTGTTGGATTCGTTCTACCAGCTGAGCCCTCTGCACGAGAAAAGCATTCCAGGAAGCCTGAGCCTTCTTGCAAATGCATATGTTACTTCAATGTTGTCTACACCAAATAGAGCGCGAAACTGGAAATTTTTTCCAAAACTGCCCCCAATAATTAAACATGAGTCCCCTCCACCCCGCCCTTTACATCAGCATCTCTCCAGGTGGGGATCTCAGAGTGCCTGCATCTGGATCAGAATCCAGCTGGCGTGTTTGTTTAAAATGCAGATTCCCGGGCCTCAACTAGCCTCACTAAAGGACCATTCCTATGAGAGGAGCGGAACTTGTCTTTAATAAGCTCCCCAAGGAGTGTGTTTGGTTAGCACAGAGCCTGCCACATCATAAGCCCTCTATAAATAAAAACAGGACCAGAGAAAGCACAGACTGCAAGGACTTCAATGTAAATGTCCATATTTCAGCCTGCATTGCTGGGTCCAAGCAGCATATTTTGAGCTAATTCTGAATACTGAGAAGCTGAAGCTGTCAGAAATATCTAACACAACTGGAAACTTTTCTTTTGACTCAACTCAAAACAGGTCAAATTTTGCCACTTTATTGTTGAATTTAATGTCTGGAAACTGACACATCTTCCTCAATGGTTATAGTCGGCTGAATGGTGGCCCCCAAAAGATATGTCCATGTCCTCTCCTCTGGAACCTGTGAATACTGCCTTGTTTGGTAAAAGAGTGAATATTATCTTATATGGCAAAAGATGCGATTAATTTAAGGATTTCGAGAGGAGAAGCTTATCCTGGATTATCTGCTTGGGCTCTAAATCTAATGACAAAATCACTCTTATAAATCCACTTACAAGACTGAGGCCAAGCCAGGCTTGACAGATGGGAGGAGAGACGGTGATGTGAGGATGGAGACAGAGATTAGGGTGATACAGCTGCAAGTCAAGGAATGTTGGCAGCAACCAGGGCTGGAAAAGGCAAAGAACAGATCCTCCCCTGGAGCCTCCAGAGGGAGTATAGCCCTCCTGACACCTTGATTTCAGATTTCTTGGCTTCCAGAACTATGAAAGAACACAATTCTGTTTTATTAAGCTACCTAGTTTGTAATAAATTCTTACAGCAGTCACAGAAAAGTAATACAGCCATGAAAATTATTCTGGATTTTAAAAAGGAAAATTAAGTCATTGAATTTGACCCACCCCAGGGCCTTTGCACGTGCTGACCCTTCTGCTACCATGCTCTGTCCCAGCTCACTGATGCCCAGCTCCTTCTCACAATTCCTGTCCCTGCTCAAAAGCCTTCTCTGACCCCAGGCCCCCAGTAGAAGGAGCTGCCAGTCACTCTCTAGCTCCTTACCCCATTTTAGGGTTTCCTTTTTACTTACCACAATATAAAATGGTCTGTCAACTGGTTTACTTATGGACTGGAACCTAGTCTGCCTTGTTTATGGCTGTAGTCCCCATGCCAGGTACCTAATGGTGGCTAAATAAATACGTGTTTGGTAAAAGAAATTAATGTTATTTTATACTAAAACAGAGAAATGCGAAGTCTATATGAGAAAACTTAATACTCCAAAGAATTCTTTAGCTAAAAAAAGGTCTCCTCACTACATGCCAGCCCACCAGGCAATACTGTCCCTCCCTTCTGTCATAAGTTCACTACTATGGGAAACCGAGGACTTGGAAGGATTTGACTTCTGTCCCCGTCACGCTAGCTATAGCTGTGTGACCTTGGGCTTATCATCTCCCTCTCTGAGCCTTAGTGACCTCCTTAGTAAAAGGAGGGGTTTGATTTACTATTGGCATTGGGTCCTATTTATGGAGCTGTTTCTAACTGCCCGACCCGAGGCTAAACCTTTTTTTTTTTTTTCTGAAGTATAGTCGACTTACAATATTATATTAATTCCAGGTGTACACCATAGTAATTTGATATTTCTATAGATTACACTCCAAAGTTATTATAAAATATTGACTATTTTCCCTGTGCTGTACATTATATCCATGTAACTTATTTATTTTATACCTAGTAGTTTGTACCTCTTAATCCCCTTCACGATCTTGTCCTTACCCCTCCCCCTCTGGTAACCACTAGTTTGTTCTCTGTATCTATGAGTCTGTTTCTCTTTTGTTATATTTGTTTTATTTTTTAGATTCCACATATATGTGAAAACATACAGTTTTTGTCTTTCTCTGTCTGACTGATTTCACTAGGCATAATACCCTCCAGGCCCATTCATGATCTGTGCTAAACTATTCACATGCATACTCCCATTTGGTCTTCCTGATAATCCCAGGGGGGTACTATTATGGACCCCTTTAATGGAAGAAGAAACTGAGGCACAGGAAGGCTTCATCACTCGCTCAGGGTTGCATAGCTAGTAAGGCAGAACCCAGACTCCTTGGTTATATACCAGGATGTTGCTCTGCTCAAGACACCCACAGCTCTCAAGCCTCTAACTCACTCTGAACAGTTGGCTGAGGGAGACTTAAATTGCTAACAAAGGCATGGGTACACAATAGCACACCTGCTAGTCTTTAATCAGAGTAAATGCCTGGGGAAATTGTTGTCTTGTTTCCCCTGCTCTTTAAAATATGTCACAAAAGCCATCGTGCTGAAAGCCCAAACTACTCTGCCCCTAAATCAAAGGGCAAGTGCAAATCGTCTTGCCCACCGCACTATGTAAACATACATGGGGGAGAATGTTCTAGTCATCATGGTCCTTGCATTCTTTATTCTCCAACTCCTGCTTCTCTCTCCACAGCAGGCAGGTAGACTGAGCTACGGGTGGGGGAAATGTAAAGAGTACTTGAATTATTTACTATTAAAAGGCACTGAGCTGCCAACTTCCTCTCTGAATTATTTAGCACCGTCATGTACAGTTATGTATGTGCAATAATGGTATGTTATATTCACATTAACTCTGTTGAAAGTGGCTACATTCTAGGTAGTGTGACAAGCTCTCCTGCCCCTTTGGCACCTCTTCCATCCTGAAGTCAGGAACAGCTAATGGTGTTCGCTAGGGGCCCAGAAGGTTCAGAATCAGGTCCATCCGGAAACACAGAGGGGTTTTTGCTTCCCAGAAAAGGTGAGATGACTGGGTCCCCCTTGCAGGGAGAAAAGGCAGAGCAACACATGCAATGAGGTTTTAGCTGTCTATTCCTGAGAGCCCACTGGGGGCCTCACCACGTCTTTCCCTCAAAATATAAGACACCAACTTCTGCTTTTCCAGAAACTGCTCTAATAGCTGGTAGATAAGATGCATGTGTAAGACAATTGGAGAAAAAGAGGGTTCATCCAAGCTCCACCACTTAAATCTGGTGATCTCTGTCTCTTTTATTTCTCAGAATCTTAAGATTCCACGTCTGTAAAATGGGAGCAGTGTGCCTTCCTCACAGTGCTGTGGTGAAGACTGAATGCATTCATGTAGAATATCAGGTACATGTGCGTCCATTTGCACCTGACACAGCATAGGCATCAAACCCCCAATGTCTGGGGGATACATGAAATGAATGAATGAAAAGAAAGGCAGCTGGTGTCTGAGCGGATGGAGAAGAGCCCACGATGGACATGCCTCAGAGAACATGGTTCTGGGGACACTGGAAACAACTTTCCTTCTTACAGGTCCTGCATCCATCTGCTGTACTAAGCCATCCGTAAGGCATGAGGGATGCAGAAATGCATTTAGTATTCATTGAGCACATACTAGGTACCAGGTAGTGTTCTAAGCTGAGGGGAGATAGCCAATGAATAAAATCCAGACCAAAATACTTATACACTCTAGTATGAAGGAGATAGAATCACTGTCCTCAAGGAGCTTGGAAAGGGAGACAGATAGATAAACGAGCCGGAGCACAGAGTGTCACAGGTGCTGAGAGAGGGCTCAGGGCAGGGAACAACAAAACAAAACTGAAGACATGCTTGGGGCTGTGTCCAGGCGGTGGGGGCATTCAAGAGAAGTATCATAATGGAGTTTGTGTCTGAGCTGAAGTTCAGGGCTGTACAAACAGATAGATCTAGAGATGCTGAAGGAAGAGATGCTAGGATGTGGCTAATGATAGTTTTCTCGACTGGGGTATAAAAGGAGAGTTTCAAAGATGGGTCTTTATGCTGCCATAATACATGAATTTCTATGTTAACTTTAGGAGGTAATAAAAATTCTAATTAAACATCTGCCAGGTTGCAAAAGGGCAGCCATCATGAAAAAATAATCTAGGTCATTTCCTCTTGAAAATGGCCAGTTTCAAAGATGGTCTTGGAAAATAAATGGGGAAAAGAAGCCTAATAAAATGTAAGACAGTGTCTCAGCCAGGCTGGAGAGATTCAGCATTGAAAATTAGGAGACTTTTTTTTTTTCGTTCCCCTCTCTCTGCATCCCCCTCTTGAAGGCATCTATTTTTTTAGCTGCCTGTGAAAAGAACTTGAAGTCAGCCCATTAATGGAATTCAGGCAAATTGCAGCACTTCTGTGGACTGGAGGGGAGGGCTTGAGAGAAGCTTAAATGCTAGGGGCAGCTGTGGGACCCTGAATTAGTCAGGACTCATTTGGTTGCAAATGATTGAAACTCAACTCACACTTGCAACCTTCAAGCATGGATGGATCCAGGTGTTCATGATATAATCAGGAATTTGTCTCTGGCCATGTCTGGTCTCTGTCATCCTCTGTGTTGGCTTCATTCTCAGAAGGCATGCCCCATGTCCTTGGCACAATGGCCTCTACGGTCCCAGATGTACACACTATCGGCTGAACAAACACAGCAGAAAGATCAGCCCTTCTCAAGTAACTCCCTAAAAAGTCCTGGGATTGGCTCTGATTGGCCTGATGGGTCACATGCCAAACTGTGGCCAGGAAAACAAGCATTCTCACTGATCATGTGTCCACTCTTGGAACCAAGGGTCTGGAGTTAACCCTTATTTTTTTTTCACGGTCAACCTAAGTTATTTATCTAAGCCATCCCTTGCCATAAGCAAAGGGATAAAAGCTCAGTCTACTGGTCATAATTTGATGCAAGTAAAGAAGGTAAGCTTAAGGTCCCACGTACTTTTCTGGTCCATGTGCAGAGTGATGGTCCAAACCATTGGTGCTGTGGTCCAGGCTCTCCTTACTCATCTTCATTGCCAGTTGGAAGCAGACTCACATGAGAGCTATGGAATAGGGTATGGTGACAGTCTCCAGGGAAAGGGCTTGGACCTGATACAGAGATGGGGGTAGACTATGAACTTGGTCTCTTATGCCCTCCATGCTGCAAACTCAGAAAGAAGATCAGCAGGGTCACTCCCACCCCAGGAAGCATGATGAAGTAGGCGAGGGCCTTCCACACGCGAGCTGAGCCCTCCTCGCCGTGGGCGCCCCTCAACATAGGCCACCCGAGCTGTGGCCGGGACCGACCTCACAACCCAAAATCCCAGGACCCAGTTGCTGCTGCCATTCTCAACCTGGACCACCCTGAAGTTGACCCTTCTTGAACCACAGAGACTGACAGTGAAAAACACGTAGTTCCCCTGTAAACCACCGGTTTACAATAAAAGCGAGGTTTGTTTACCGAAATAAGAGGAAGGGATTCTGGGCAGACAAGAACCACTGGCACCCGGGGTAGGCTCCTGGAGAGTTCATCTCAAGGAAGGGATCTAGCTCGGCAGCGGAGCCTGGTTTTCGAAAGGAAGGCGTTATTCTTGGACAGCGCGAGGTCTAGAACTCAAACCCACCTTAGTTAGGTGGCCTTGACCATGTGGGCTTAGCACGTAAAACATTGACCAGCTTAAACTGGTTTTGCCTCCTTAAATAGGTTCTTGATTTGCCAAACCTTGAGTTATTTCACAAAGACACCACAGCACATGTGCAAGACAGGAACCCATGTCTCCAGGCTGTCTCCATGTCGCCACGACCCTGGAACTGAGAATCTTCAGTCTACGGCAAGAATAGAAATGTTGCCACCAAGAGCCCTTGATGAAGCGAGAAGCCCGTCAATAAGGAAAATCTGGCTTCCAGCAGCATGAGTCACTTATGTGGACTGATTAGAGGCTAGCCGATCAGCTTCCGGGTTTGAAATTCCCCTAAACCCTTACATTTTGTCCCAAACCCCGGATCGCGGAGACAGATTTGAGCCCTGCCTCATGTCTCCTTGCCGTCACCTGGCAAAAAAGCTTTCTTTTTGCAAAAGCCAGCTTCTATGCGCATCTGGCAGTGAGCCCATGCTCGGTGACAGGCTTCCCCTACGAAGGCACAGGCTGTGGGAATAACTTGGAGAGACGTGCCCCCCACCAGAGCACGGTGCACACTGGGGGCCCCGCAGCCCACTGTGGCCATCCCCCCACTAGAGCATTTCCCAAGGGCAGGGCCCATCCCCTTCTTAGCTGCTGGGCTGACCAGTTACCATGAAGATGGGAAGCTCTGGTGGCCAGAGAGACCAAAGGGACTTGCTCCCAGCACGGGCAGCACCGGCAGGGCTTAGAGGCAAGCAGCAGCCCAGAGGACACGTCAGAAACCATGGCCACGGAAGCCACCCACGTTTGGGACCGCTGTGTGCACACGTGAAGCCCAGATACAATCAGAAACGTTTGACGAGCCCACAAATTCAGGCCAGAGTAACAACGATAGCTGTGATCCACCTCCTCCCAGGAGCCACGCTGAGCATCTATGGGTACCATTTCCTTGAATCCTGACAGCAGCCCCATGACATAAGGATCATGGTACTTCTTTTACAGATGAAGACACTGGGGTTCAGAGAGATTCATCTACTTGCCCAAAGTCAAACAACCAAAAGTGACAGAGCTGGGATTTGAACTTGGGTCTTCTTGACTGCACAGGTGGTGCCCCAACCCTTCATTATCTTACCCCCTTCCCCCTTCGTTACCTTACCCCCTTCCCAGTGGATGTTTTGCACACATCCACTGGGGATGGGGGCTGCACCGGACCATCCACGTTGCAGAGAAAATGAAGAATCACCCACAGTCCAGAAGTCGACGTTTCAGGGGTGGGCCCACGTTCAGATCCTGGCTGCACCTGTTTGCAGCTGCTGGCCTTTGACAAGTCACTTCGGTCCCTCAGAGCTGTTTTATCACCAGTCAAAAGGGGATAATAATCTCCTGGCCATCCCATATGAGGCCACGTGATAGTGCACATGGACGTGTTTGAAAACTATAAAGTGCTGCACAGATGTAAATAATCATAATAATATCCTGCGAAGAGGAGGCCAATTAACGTATTAAATACTTCTGAGGGAGGAGATGGCATGTGTTGATACACCACACTGTCTCAGCCCGAACAATGCCATCTGCCTGCAAATATTGTGATGTGGGAGGGAAGAAACAATCTTTATCCAATTATCTTCCTTATAAAGATGTACTGGAGTACAATTAATTCTCTAACTATTCCATAATATTCTCTTAATTAGGGGTAAAAATAGGCTTTTCTTCCCGATGCCTCTGCTATGATATACGAAATGCTGCTTCCCCATTTGTAACATGCTAATATGCTGGTAATTAAAAGCTTCAAGATTCTGTTTAATGACTGCATTTGGTTTGTTGAGGATAATTGCATCTTCTACCCACTCTTCTGGGGTTCCCAGGCAGCATCTAGGGGGAAAAACGGTACATGAGAGACAAGAGGAGCCCTTCCCCCTGGGGCTGGTCCAGACATGTCTCCTCTAGACTCTGAGGGGGTATACGCTCGGGAGCTTTCCCTTCCTCCTTCCGAAAAGGGAAGCATTCTCGTGGCACGAGCATTTGCTCCAGTTCTCTGACTTTGGACTTGACACTTCACTCTCTCCTGACTCCCCAAGCCCAACCTACACGCTGGAGAGATCACCCAGCACAGAACTTCTCAGCCTCGGCACGACTGACACTGTGGGCTGGACCATTCTCTGTGGCGGGGCCGTCCTGTGTTTCATAAGATGTTTACCAGCATCCCTGGGCCTCCACCCACTACAAGCCAGTAGCACCGCCCCCTCCAACAACAACAAAAAATCTCTCCCAATATTGCCAAATCTCTCCCGACACTGCCAAATCACCCCGAGCTGAGAACCACTGACCAAGTGTAAAAAGATTAAAAAACAATGTAAAATTGTATTCAGAGGGGATCAATTAAATAAATCATGGCACATCCATCCAGTGGAATTTATTCAGCAGATAAAAAAAGAATAAGTCAGCCCTTATATGAACAGACACAGGACGATCTTCTAGCGAAAAAGTCAAGGTGCAGAACAGTATGTGTAGTGAGCTAATTTTCTGTTCACCTAATTTGCATATTTGCTTATTTGTGTATCGGATGTCATTAGGGGGCACAAGAAGACATGATGGTTGTCACCTCCTGGGAGGGTAATGGGCGAGCTGGACATAGACGTGGAAGGGAGACGCTCCGTGTTTACATTTTTGTATGAATTTTGTGTCCTGGGCATGTATTACTTATTTAAAGAGTAAATATAATCTTTAAATAAACACCTATCTCACTCTCTGGTTTGGAACAGTCTCAGTAAATTCTATTTCCGCTCCCTCCTCCCCACTGTCAAAGTTATTCTCAGAGAGCCTCAGACAGGATATTTCTTTATCTGTCACATTCTGTCTCCTTGAACATTATCAACAATTCACATCTTGAGAGCAGTTGCCAAGCCCTGCAGACTGACACCCCCTATGCAATGAAGGCCATGTGACTCGGGGTTTCAGAGAGAGAAACTGGGCTCCAAGGCTTGGCGAGGTCAGGTCCCTGATTCTACGATGGCTTCTCAGGTCCTCTGAGACACCCACAGTCCAGGCTGATGCAAAAGCTGAAACATGAGATCCATATACACAAGTGATAAACTGGATTCTTTGCTTTGTAAAAAAGAATTTAAATGGGATGCCTTCAAACAGTGAGCCCTTGACGGAACAAAAACGTGGCTTTCCTGAAAAGGAGCTTGACTGACTTCACCCTGTGTAGAAAAGTCTCTCAGATGATAGATATTTATGTCCTGCCTCATATAGGGGTCAGATTATGGGTATGGGGTGAAATGATCTACCCAGTATCAGTTTCTTCATTTGTCAACCAATACAGTGATTGGGTCAAACCAGTATTTTCCAGTGTATTTGACACAACTCTGAAGAAAATTATGAAACAGTATGAAAGAGGCAGGGCCTTGTGATAAAATAAGTGGGGAAAAACTGGGTTAAAGGAAGTTAGACAAGTTTCTTTATTGCAGGACTTCTCAGAGCCTTTATCGAGAATGACAACAATTTTTCTTGAAAAATTAATTTGTGGCTTTTTTCCTTCCTACCTTTTTCGGCGGGTCCTGTTCCTGGAAGGCACAGAGACACGTCTGTGCTTCCTGCCCTGGGGTGGGGGGGAGGGGTTGCAGGGTGGGAAGAGAAGCAGCCTCAAAGCAAAGTCTCTTTCTGCCTTTAGTAAGTCAGGTAA
Source organism: Balaenoptera borealis (assembly GCF_965194805.1). Taxonomy (NCBI): domain Eukaryota; kingdom Metazoa; phylum Chordata; class Mammalia; order Artiodactyla; family Balaenopteridae; genus Balaenoptera; species Balaenoptera borealis. Next base: position 10,821,941 of record NC_138872.1, read on the forward strand.
AACAGCAGAGGAGTGCAGGATGTGCTCTAGCCGCAGCGAAAGGGCGATGGGTTTCAGAGGTGTTATGGACTGAATGTTTGTGTCCCCCTTCCCCTTAATTCATATGTTGAAATCCTAACTCCCCAATGTGATGGCATTAGGGGGTTGGGCCTTGGGATGATTAGGTTATGAGGGTGGAGCCCTCATGAACGGGATTAGTGCTCTTATAAAAGGGACCCAAAGAGCCCTCTTGCCCCTTCTGCACGGAGAACACGGCCATCTGTGAGCCAGAAAGTGGGGTCTCACCAGACGCTGAATTTGCTGGTGCCTTGATCTTGGACTCTGCAGGCTTCCGAACTGTGAGAAATAACTGTTATTTAAGCCACCCAGTTATGGCATTCTGTTACAGCAGCCCAAACGGACTAAACACAAGACAAGGAGAGAGATGAAAGAATCTGCAAAGCTAGAGACAGAAGACATCCCGGGGCTTCAGAGCCCTGCAAAGTGGCAGTCCCTGCCCCGCTCCACGTGTCTGGCGGAACTCCAACGAAGTAGGGTTCCTCGCAGAGAATTCCATTCTCTGGAGGCAGCAGAGCTTCCAGACAAAAGGAGGGATTTCTCAGATGATACCTGGTAATTAGGAGCGCCCCCTCCACACACAATGCCTGTTGCTCTCTGAGATGTCCCCCAAGACATTTTACAGAACCAGGTGAGAAAAAGCCCAAGGATGACCAAGACCGGATTTCCCGCCAGCCCAATGCTCAGAGAAGGGTGGGTTAAAAATACATCAATAACAACAAAATGCAGTATTTGGTGCACACCGGAAGGCTGTGGGCTGGGATTCATGTTTCCGACAAAGGCTAATGGCAGAATGAGTCTCCAAGATGGGGTGAGTGATACACGGCTTCCCAAGCGCCTTCCCTTTCTGTCTATAGATCAGACGTCGTAATGAGTCCATGAGGATGACAAAGAACAAGATGAAGCTGCCAGAGCTAGTGGGACGCCTGGTGTGTGCCCAGACCCCCAGAGCGCAGTGGAAGAGGCAAAAAGAGAAGAGGTGGCCCCACCCACTCTTAGAGAGCGAAATTAAGGGGCTTAGATGGTGCCCAGAAACTGGAGGTGATTTAGCATTTGTACCAAGAGCCTCAACAACTTTTGTGCCTTTTGGCCTAGTAATTCCCCTTCTGGGAATCTATCATAAGGATTTCATATAAAATGCTAGGGGATCTTTAGGTAAAAAATTAAATTATTGATAATTGGGGAAAAGAGGGAAGGAAATAAATTGAAGGCCAAGAATTGGAGAATGGACAAGTAAATTACAGTACCTCCATCAGATGAATTATTAGGCAGCCATTAAAAGTGAGGTTTATGCAAAGGCTTCAGTGATGTGAGAATATTTCATGTGAGGGAGCAAAGCAGGATACAAACTTGCACATCTCGAATGTGTGAATAAAATGCATGAGAAAAATAACTGAAAGGAAATACATTAAAATATTGCCTGGAGGAGGGGAGTGGGGAAGGATGACAAAGCCAGGAAAAATGATTTTATAACAATCCAAGGTAGCATGTGAGGTGCAGGTGGGACTTTCCTGTGCTTTATGACTTCATTCCTTAAGAGCCCACCTGGACAGGTGAGACTGGAGGGTCAGAATGAGATGACGTCATGGCAAAGGTCCTCTCCTGAATTCTGAAATGGGACTCGGTTGGTTTTCTATGTCTGCCATAGTGTTGTTAAAACAACACAAATTTACTATCTCATGGTTTTCGTAGGTAAGAAGTCCAGGGGAGCTGGACTGGGTCCCCTGCTTGGGGTCTCACAAGGCCAAAATCAAGGTGTGAGCAGGGCTGCGTCCCTCACTGAAGGCTCTGGGTAAGAATGCACTTCCAAATTCGTTCAGGTTGCTGGCTGAATTCAGCTCCTTGCGGTTGTAGGACTGAGGTCTCCATTCCTTGTTGGCTGTCACCCAGGGCTGGTCTTTGCTCCTAATAGCTGCCTGCATTCCTCCTCCTGTTTTTCATGTGGCCCCTCCAGCAACGACAGCTCAAGTCCCTCTCAGGCCTCAAATCTGACCTCACCTTCTGTGGCATCTCTCTGACTCCAGCTGGAGACATTGATTTGCTTTCAAGGGCTTAGGTGATTAGACTGGGCCCACCCGGGTACTCTAGGCTAATCTCTCTTTTAAGGTCTATAACCTTAACAACATAGGCAGTCCCTTTTGCCAGATAATGTAATACACCGACAGGCTCCAGGGATTAGGGCATGGTTTCCTTTGCAGGGCCGTTCTGCCTCACACAGACCCCAAGACTCTTTCCTCCTAATTTTGAAACTTCTTGACCTCACTTCTTGATCGCCTGACACCACACATCAGAATGGGCCTCCTATTCTGCATCCAACCCAGATGAGTCCCAGCTGACCCCATCTCCAAACGTTTGCCTAGGGCTGGAACCCACCCACCAACTTCAGCTGCCTGAATTGGGGGCGGTACAGAGGTGTTTGTTTTCTCCCCAGGAAAACTGCATTCACAGAGAATTTCCATGGATTTTTATGCAGCCAACACCAAGCGGGCTGCAACTACCCAAAGAACGCATTAATCAAGCGGCTGTAGAAAATGTGAGAGAGAAGGAGGAAGGACATTTCATCTGCCACCCTCATCTCTCTGCCAAACTTTCCCAGCTCAGAGGAGCGCTCTTCCAGGTGTGACCCTCAGAGGCACCTGCGGAGCCGTCACCGAGAAAGGCTGATTCCTCGGGCCTCACCTCAGGCCTACGGGCTCAGACCCTCTGAACATTATGGCCCCAGAATCTGGATTTTAAATGTGTCTGTCCCTTCCCCCAGGTGATTCTTATGCACTTCCTTAAAGCAGTGGTCTCCGACTTTAAAACCTGAAGGTGATAAATGAGAAAGGCTTATATGCCTTGGGTGAGGGGGATCACAGGGTACTGGACTCTCCCCTGAACTCTGAAATTAATGACACATCAAGAGGACGCCCTTGGGGAGCAATAGCCAAATGGAAGGATTATGAGGGAAGAGAAAGGCCAGCGATACAAAGCAAGACAAACAGGGTACAGCTGAGTACAGACCTGAGCTCAGGGCAAGTGGAAGGATGGATAGGCCTGTCTGAGTGGCAGTGATGGCTCTGTGCAGCTGGCTTAGAGGCTATGCTTCCATCAGAGCTCCAGTGGAAAATGTGGCACAGCATCCCACTTCAGTGCCCGGGTACAGGAGCCAGGCTGACCTGCGTTCACCAAGGTCATCAGCTGTCTTATGCTGGGAAATAATATGAGGATAATAATAGTCCTTTCTTCATTCATAGGGCTCTTGGGTAAATCAGGGCGGTTTTTCACATAAGCCTGTTTAACTTTTAAGTGTTTATATCAGCTAAGAATGTTTTTGGCTGCAAGTAACAGAAAACCCATGACCAAAAACGCAGAGGTTGGTTCTTATTGGCTATGGTTCAAGCAGCTCAACAACATCAAGACAGAGGTGTTTGTGGTTCTCCAAGCAGGGCTTCTCAAACTCTAACGTACACACAGATCACTGGGAGAGCCTGTTAAAATGCAAATTTTGATTCAGTAGATCTGGGGTAGAGTCTAAGATTCTGCATTTCTAACAATCTGGCCCTCAGACCACACTTTGAATAACAAGACACTTGGCCTTTCTCTCACGGCTACAAAATGGCTGCTCCAGCTCCAACCATCACATTTGCAGGCAAGGCACAAAAAAGGCATGACAGAGGTGTATGCCACCCATATCTACTTCTTTTATCTAAGAAAATGAAGCTTTCTCATGAGCCAGCAGAACAGACATCCACATAGGTTTCGTTGGTCTAAAATGGGCCTCACAGCCATCCACAGTTTCACAGGAAGATGGAAAAATGAGAAACAGAAAAGGTATAAGCCTTAAACCAAGCATGATTCACCCGGAGCTGGGCATGTTGCCACACAGCATAAAATCCATTTTGTTTAGCAAGGAAGGAAAGGATGGATGTTGAGAAGCAAAGAGCATCCCAGCAGCACTCCACACTGTTTGTTATATGAATAAAGCACTTACACAAAGTGAACTCCCTCCAAATGTTAACAGTTTTCTCACCCACATCTCATCGATGTGTATTGAGCAGACAAGTGGCAGGTTCCCTTCCACACTCCTGTCACCCAGACCCCAAACAACCCCACGCAGAGTGGGGGTGGGGCAGCTTTCTAGGGGCACAGCATCCTTGGTTCCCTGGAGCCAGTCTCCTGAGCTGTGCAGAGTATCCAGGTCCCCGGGGAACTGACTCACAGGGTCCAAGGAAAGCATTTACACTCGTCAATATGTAAGCCTCCTGGGACCAGGCAGGTACAGAGGTAAATCCCAGAGTAAATGGCCAGGCTGCCTTCCCTTCTTTGTAGCTCACAGCCATCCAAGGGGGCGGAATTCCGACTTCACCAGTTGCCTTCATCCTCGACCCCAGCCTGGGACTCATCAAAAGGCAATGTGAGGCCCTCATGACTCTGTTTCAAAGGAGAGGTTTCGGCCATCTTTCGAGTTCTGCAGAGCAGAACAGGTAGACGCCCAGCAGATGCGCTTTGTGAATTTAGCTGAGGAAGCCCCTCCTGGAAAAGTCTGAGCTGCCTTCCTTCTCCAGGATCAAAAAGGAGGACGCCCCGGAGAACCTGGAAGTTCTGAAAACTGAACTTCACCTGCCAGTTTCTTATGGGAAGATACAGGGGGGAGGTCACCTCCTGTCCCAAACCTTCTGACCTTCCAGGGTCAGTGGACAGTGGCCTGGTTCATTCTGGCCTCCCCGCCGCTCGCTATTTGGTTTTGTTTGTAACTGAGCCATACTGGGTCAAGGTCCTCATCACAAAGTCTATTTTGCAGAGAAAAGCAGAGGTTCCGGAAGTTGGGTTCTACAAGTTCAACCCGCAGTCATCTAACCATGTGTGTAACCCTGGGTTTAGACCTGGTTACCAAGCTATCACCAGTGCTGGGTTTTTTGTTTGTTTGTTTATTTGATTTAAAAACTCTCTCAGAAGGCAGCTGCAGGGCATAAAGAAAATTCAACAAGATCTCAAATCCCAAGCCCTGAGTTTAAATGCTGTTTTTTTCCACTTTGCAGTTCGGTGATGAAGCTGAGCCAGTTTCACTGCCTTCATCTGTTTGAATATTGGTGATGGGAAGAGATGTAATAACACCAACCAACATTTAAGAGAGTACTTGGGAGGCACTCTTCTAATTGCTGCACAAGCATTAACTCATTTTGCAACAACTATGACATAGGTTTATATCATTAACATCCTCGTTTTTCAGATGGGAAATGGGGGCACAGAGAGATTAAGTAACTTGCCCAAGGTCACACAGCTGATAATAGGCAGAGTTAAGATTCCAACCCAGGCACTTTGGCCCTTCTGCCCAAGCTTATTTCCACTCCGCACTAAAGCACTTGGAAACGTATAAAATGATTCTGATTGTCAGGTATTATTATTCCCTTACACAGGTTAGGTGACTTGTCCAAAGACACAGAGACTGCCCACCTTCTGAGCCAAGGGAAACCCAAGAAGGCAGCTCCTCTGTGAACTGCATCCTCCCTTCCCTTCCGCAGCCCAAGTCCTCACAAAGGCCCCGACAATGGAGTCATCCATCCCCCGTCCTCAGAGACCCCCTCATGCTGAACACGGTCTCCATGGCTGATGACCTCAAATCAAGCATCCATTCATCCCACTGGCAGGAAAACCATTTCAGCATCTTGCTATTTTCATTTCTGCCAAGCCACAGGGGTGTTGCACAGAACCACTTTTTTTCTTTTTCTTTCTTTTTTGCATTTAATAATACATAATTACCTTTCTTCAATCATCCCGGTGGAATGTGTGCTTTTCGATCTAACACTGAGGCTTTTTAAAAAATGGGATGGAGGAATGGGTGAGATGTATTTTCAATGCCCAGAAAGAACCTTCTGTGGTCCCTGGAGGGGAGAGTGAGCAGAGATGGATATCATGTTTGTGCTCCTGACTGCTGTTCCTCGTGAAAGACTGTAATGAATAAAAAATATGGGGCGGGGGTGGGGTGGGGAGCAGGCAGACAGACAGAGCCGGGTAACTGCGTGCTCTTCACATGCTCTGAAGCCACTGACCTAAGAAGCAACCTTGGGTACCTTAATTAGTCCATCCCAGTGGGTACAAGGCATTTGATGCCAAACTCAACTGCTCCAGCTGCTCTGGACCGGCACGTTCATTGCTATTCAGGTCTTCGTTCTAAAATGATGAAAGTATACATAATCCACAGGAAGAGGGAGAAAACACACAAAACAAATATTCCCCAGTGGCCTTAGCGTGCAGATCTGATGGGGGCTGGCCCATGCAGCTGAATTTCAAATGAAGGAGGTTTTTTTTCAAAAGGGCCCCCCTGGGAGACTTATAAAATATGAAGGAAGAGAAACCTGCCTACACAGTGTAAGTTATAAAACAATGAGATTAATGATACGTAAACCTATGTAGGAACTCTATTCTAGAAGCACTGTATAATGATGATTAGGGTTAAGTGAGAAAATATACAAACAACACTCTGCATATGCCCGGCTGCATGTTAACTATTTCTGCCGTAACTATGCCACCAACTAGCAGAGATGAACAGTTACTGTTACAGTGTAATCGAGTAATTAGAACATACCTAACATTTATTGGAGGAATACACTGTTAGAAGCACTTTATGAGTCTTTATTTCCTGTTCCAACAACCTGAGAGGTAGGTACTGTTATTGACTCTATGTGGCCAATGAGGAGACCGAGGCACGGACAGACACATTCCTTGCCCAGGTGGCTCCACTAGAAAATGGCAGGTTCTAACCCAAGGACTGCCTGCAGAACCCATGGTTTCAGTAATGATCAGGACAGCAGGAGTTTAGGACCGTGGCTGAAAGTACAGGCTTCAAAGTCAGAGCGGCCTGGGTGCGAATGCCGGATCTGTGACTCATTTTTCCCCTATAGAATCATGGTATTTTAAACTTTGAAAAACTACTGGAGACCATCTATTTAAACTCCCTGATTTCATAGGTATGGAAACTTGGGAACATAAGGGAAGGCCAGCCTGGGCTCACACATCTAGACCTCTGATGCCCCGCTGTGGGCTGAACTGGGTCATCACCATCATCTCTGGCTCACCTGTCTGCGGGATGACCGAGAGGACCATCCCCACCCCCAAGGCAGCCCACTCCTCAGCACTGTGCTTCTCCAGCCTGACTGACCCCCAGACCTGGGAGAGGGCCTGGGTGCAGGAGGCTGAGCACGGCCGAGGACTTCCTGAAATCCCAGCCGTTTGGGGTCCAAGAAATCTGTGAGTCTCCCAAATAGCAGACCCGGAACAAATCCAAACCCTCGGAACATTAGGTAACTCCCAAAGCCTCCACTTTGATTCTTGGTTTGATCAATACCATGCGGCCAAGGAGAGAGCATAAAACAAAGTTACACACAGCTCAAAGGAGGTTACTCATAAATTCCTTAAAAGTTTGATCTTTTAATTAAAAAAAAAAAGTAATCTCTCCCTCTTCAGTAGCCCATCATATGCAAAGTATGGCTTACTAGGAGGCTCTGTAATTATGGCTGATCCTGTAGAGTGCCTATACCATGCTGGGTCTTCTTCTAAGGACCTAATAAATACACCTTAACCCTCACAGCACACCTATAGCAAAGATTAACTCCTTCCCACCTCCCCATTTACCGCTGTGGGAACTAAAGCACAGACAGGTTAAGTCACTTGCCTGAGGTCAAACAGTCAGCAAGCTAGAGATGAGACTTGAACCCAGACAGTCTGGCTGCAGAGCTCAGGTATATAACCACTACACCGCACTACCTCTCAGAGCCACAAACAAATTCACATTTCAGGAAACAGTCGCTAGTGACATCACTTTAGTGATGCCTACATTTCAGCCATACCCTCCACACTCAGTGCCCGCTTCCTACCAAACTGATTCCTTCTTCCTCCTTGTTATATTTGTTTTCCTTATTTTTTAGCGGAAAAAAAAATTAATCCTGAATGAAGCCAAGTTTAGCTGCAAATAAAACTGAACTGTCCACAACTGAAAGCATGTAATTAGAGAATGTTAATCTCTGGGTGGTTTTCCATCCCTCTCCCCCAACCCAAAAATACACTAACATTTGCAAAAGAGAATTCATCTTTACCTAAAACTATAATTAAGCGGCTGCTGGCGGTTACCTTGGTGACATTAAAAAAAAAAATTCTCCACTACAGCTCCCCACACTGGATAATACAAACTCGGCAACCAAATAAGTCAACAGGTTGTCCAGGAAACTGTTTCCTTGACAACCAGGAAGATCGAGGGGGCCGGAGAGCTGGGGAAATGTCAGAGCAGCAATGCTATATTAAAGAAGCAAAAGCCCCTCTGGCATGGCTGAGCCGTTTCCCCAACTTGTACCAAGCAGCACAGCAGGGAACAAAAAAGGCTCTTTGTTACATGAGGAAGGTAGCTGCGGGGAATGTCAAATCCCACATCTTACCCATTGGGTGAATTTCCACTTGAGGGCATGGAACACAGGAGGCTGGGGCCGCAGACCCTTCTAACTTAGAAAAAAAGCCCCATTCATTCTCTCACTTACCAAACGTGCATTGAGCATCTGCTAGGCGTCAGCATGTCCACACCTCCTGGCTCTAGCCTTGGATGGTTTTCCACGCTTTGGAACCTTGCCCAGGTGGGCCAAGAATTCAGGAGATGACATATAACTTGCAGGACCATTTTTTGGAATTTTAATGTCTGGGTTTCTCCTTGTGTATTCACTTTCCTGTCCCCCATTCTAGCAAGGCCAGTTCTGTGCTTCCTTGTCTGGGCTGGGGGGAGAAGGGAGGAGGGGGAGTTTGCAGGAGAGTGAAAGCTGGAAGGGTCTGCAAGACGATCTTGCCACTGGCTTTCTTTTAAAGGACACATAGCTTGTGGATGGGATTCAGTCATATGACCTGGAAAATCAGGAGAGGACATGAGTGCCCCTGAGGAACGCAGGAGAGGAGTGGGAGAAATGACCTAAAAAGATTTCTTGAGACTGTGGTCCTTCAACAGAGCAGGGGTCTGGGACCTTAGCCATGTTGCAGGTGGGTGGGAGTGTGTCGTGCCCTTGGAAAGGAACGGTCACAGGGTCTTAGTCTGACCAAGAGTAGCTGGAAGGAAGCAGCAGACCTGGGATTGGCAGGGCTAAGACGTGTGGACAGATGACCAGAGGCCTGGCCAGGCCTTCCGGGCTACATAAGGCCCCCAAAGCTTTCTCTACCCTAGGGATGGGGGTGGGAGTGGTGCAGGGAGCCCCAAGAACCAGTGAGGCGGGCTTGAAACAGATTTCTTTTTAATAAAGAAATGTTCTATTTCTTGCTTCTTAAGTCCATGGACAGCAAGCCATACTTGCCAAGTGTAATTTTCAATGCTGCATTTTCCAAACTACTTGAAAGTTCCTGCAGCTGAACTCTGCAGAGAAAAGAAGAAAGGAATAAGGGGCAATCCAGAGGCACCTAGACCTGGAAATCCCAAATCAATTTTCCCTTCCACAAAAACTCTTTCACCTCTGGCTGGCCCCACCAAGTGTTTTGCCGTGTTCCTTATCTAAACCTGCTTTTAATCAAATTATTCTCTGATCATAAATGAGAAGGCAATGCTGTACTACTAATCGTCACAGGGTGGACACTCAATTCAGGAGTCTCCTCTTTCCACAGCCCAGCTGACGCTGACAGAGGCAAACTGATCTGAGTGTACAGACGTGTCATTAGCACATGTAACAGTGAAAAGAATGACTTGGATCTGCATTGCACTTTCACAACAGGGAATTTATTTGCTCTTTACAACTAATCCTGTGCTGCAGATGCCCATTTTACAGATGAGAAAACCAAGGCACAGGAAAGGTAAAGACTTGCCCAGGGTGCCCACAGCCAATTCAGCGCCAAGAACCAAGGCCAGGGCTTCTGATCCCAACTCCCAATATCTTTCTCCCTCTGGGCTCATACCTCGCCTTTCCTCTGTATTGGTTTCACTCCTATGTCCCTAATTCTCCTTCCCCTACTGTTTTCCTTCTACTTTTTTTTTTTGCCCCCTCAAACACTCCAGTGGTTCTCAACTGCAGGTAACCCCTCTCCCCCAGGCCACATTTGATGATGTCTGAAGAATACTTGGTTGTCATTCTGGACGGAGGTGCTAATGGGTAGAGTAGAAGTCAGTAGATGCTGTCAACATCTTACAATACCCAGGGCAGCCCCGCACAACACAGAATTATCCAACCCCAAATGTCAACGGTGCTGAGGGTGAGAAACCTATGATCACAGGAAGATAAAAGAATTGTACACGTAAAGCACATGCAACAGCACCTGCCACGTAGTCAGCTCTTATTATTTGGGTTAATGATATTGTTCACAACACTATTGCAATGGGGAAGTCTGGGTTACTTATAATAAGGAAAGAAGAAAAAGCACTCTGAGTACTCAGGCACTTTGGTTCCAAAGTTTATTCATTTACTAAGTAGTCATTGACTTCCTTCCCTAGGAAAGGGCCTGCAGCCCACAAAGGAGAGAAAAGTCTTGTTTTGTGAACAAGGTCAAGCACTGGCCTTTAAGTCTAAATATGCAACCCAGGAAATAATACTGAAGGGCACTGGGATGAGGGTCCCAGAAGACCTTTCATGAGTCTTGAGATGGGTCTACCACTGGCTCTTCAAATCAAAGAATCTCAAGCCTCAAAACAACCAAAGATAAAATATTTTGCCCAACCACCTTTTTTTTTCCTGTACACCCACCTCCACCATGGAACAAAGAAAAGGTCTGGAAGGTGAGGGAGATGAACGCAGTTTGCATATTTAACAGCCCAAAGGAAGGTGAAACTAACAGAACCAGAGATTATCAGTTTAGAAGTGTAACACAGAGTTGGGGGGAACTGTTCAGCTTCTAAATAACAGGAGCTAAAAATACCTGTGTCACATGTCATTTACAAATTCAAAGGGCTGTTTAGAGGATACTATGATCAGACTGCAATTGATACATTATTTTCCCCCCAGTGGTTAAACACAGCCTGATTTTTAAGTACCAAACAGCTGCCTCCAGGTTTGTCTGGAAAAACCACTCATTAATTTCTATTTTTGATTGACACACTAGGGGGTCCCAATCACTGCTCTTTCATCCTGGCGCCTAAAATCAGATGATAGTGGAAGACGGGAAGGAGCCCCTGAAAGGAGCCCCTGAAAGGAGGCAGAGGGAATAAGGGAAGAGGGCAGAAGCTTTAACAAAGGCAAGGAGGGACTAGCGCCCTCCACGTGCCTGCTTTCTCCCCAAACCAAGAAAGTTTGGGGGGATTGGAGGGATGACAAGGCAATAAAATGAGAATGGCCTGTAGCCCTGGAAATAATTTAAAATGCCCTCTTCACATTGGGAGGGAGGGGAGACTAAATAGCTCAACATAATCAGGTGAAGCTTTCTGGGACCTGGGATGTGAGCAAAACGCTTCTGCTTGACTCCTTCCCCCATTCACCCCCCCCACACACACATACCCATGGGCCCAGCTGGCTGAATGAAGGGTGGTTTCTGTGGAAGCCCAGAGATATGTCCAGTGTCTCTATGTTTCTCTGGGGAGAAGAGGGGGCGTCTGGGTTTTCTTTTTAGGGGTATGGAAACGCTCTAAAATTAGATCATCGTGATGATTGCACAACCCTGTGAATATGTTAAAAATCCAGTTGCATACTTTAAAAGGTGACTCTTATGCATGGAAATTAAATTAAGAATAGAGACAATCAGGAAATTATTCTAAATAAAAAGTTTTTCCTTTTGAAAAAGTAGGAGTGGGGTGTAGACCCAAGGACTCTAGATTGAAATCTCGCCTCTCCTTACTCTTAGCTGTAAGACTTATTCAGCCTCCCTGAGCCTCAACTGTCCCATCTATAAAATGGGAATATTGAGAGTATCCTTCCTTCATAGGGCTGCTGTGGGGACTAAGTGGGATGCTGTTTGTAAAAAGCCTGACCCAAGGGGAGTGCTTTGAGCTCTGTGAGAGAAAATGAATGAATGATTGGTAAGAGGCTGGATGCTTAAAATGGGCCTGGGCAGTAAAAGAGATGAGCCCACAACTTTCAGATGACAGGACTGGTAACCTTTCAGTGAGAGTGTGTCCACTCAGACCCTGGCACCATCAGTTGACCAAGATACATAGCACAGATAATAGTAACTGCCATTTATTGAGCACTTACTATATGGCAAATGCCTCATATGCATTATCTCATTTAATCTTTATTTCAACCTTACGAGGCAGGTACTATTATATCCCCATTTTACATATGAGGAAATAGACATAATTTAGTCATTTACGCAAAATCACAGGGAGAGTAAGAGGCAGATCTGGTTCCAATCCAGGCTGTCTGTTACCTGAGACGGCCCAGGTGAGCTGGAGCTAGCTCTTACCAGCTTGAGAAGGCAAGTTGTTAAATATCCAGGAATTCTGATTATTACCTATTCAAGAATTTTACAAACAGGTTATTAAATCATTGGTGGCAACCACAGTAGAAATCAGCCATGATATGAGTATTTACACCAAGGAAATCTGCACTTACTCTCTCCCCCCTCCCCTCGCCCACCTCACCTCACCCCCGTCCACAGCCAGCGTGCCAGCACATCTTTAACTACCAAACTAGGATGGTACATTGGGTACTCCTTCCTACACAAAATGATAAGAAATCTTTACGTTTTCCTGGCACTTTAGGGTTTACAGTGCTTTTAAATCCATCAAAAAAAGAAAAAAAAAAAAAAACACCCCACAATTGTGAAAAAAGAACTATTTGCATTGATAATAATGAAAACAGGATCCATAGGTGATGAACCCAAGGGCCTCAGTGGACCACAGACCTCCTGAATTCTAACCAGGCCCTTCTAGCTTGACAGGTAGCAGCCCCAGGAGTAGATGGCAGGTAGGCTCTGTTCACAGCTGCCAGGCATCTCATGGCATTGGGCAGTTGCTGCCCTCACGGACTTTGGGAAGGGGACCTTCTCCCTCACTCCACGGACTATGATTCCACAGGCCCCACAGCTCCCCAGAGGAGTGAGCAAAAGTTTTTCACGGTTTCCACGTGGAGACAATTGGGAGGTGGAATTTAGGTGGGTGTGGATCTTGGAGCAAGTGAAACTTCCAAGCTAAGTTTGACGAGCCTGTGCTTTGCATAAGAGAAAGACAGTAAATGTTTCATGAGTGAATGAATGGAATCGTCCCTCCTGTCCTTAGAGATTTATAGGCTCAAGCTCAAGCTTTAAATCAGGGCTGTGCAATTGATTAATTTTACCAGTGGCCCCAATTAAAGGCCTCCCTGCATCCATACTCTTTGCCCCGACCTTGTTGTCCCTCCCTCTCTGATGCTGGGTTTGGATATATGACTTGCTTTGGCCAGTGGGATATATTAATTAGTGTGATGCAAGCAGAGCCTGAAAAGCATGTGGTTATTGCTGCTCGTCCTCTTGCATGATTGGGACAGTAGCTCTCTCTTGGACCACTGCCACCACCATGAGAACATGCCTGAACTGTGGGGAACGTGGAGGTACATGGAAGAAACTGAGTCTGAGTTATCCTCGCCCAGGCCATGCTAGACCACAAGCCCCCAGCCGCTGACCCACCTGCTGACCACAAACACATCAGCAGGACCAGCCGAGATCAGCACAACTGCCCAGCTTACCCTTAAACTCATGAGAAATAATAAAAGGGCTGCTGCTTCAAGCCACTAAGCTTGGGGGTGGCTTGTTATGCAGCAGTAGCTACCTGATACAGGCTGCCTGCCTTGAGAGTCACCCAGAATCTCAGAGGTGCCCGCTGCCTTCTCCCCTCCAAATCTGCCACCTCATCAAGAATTCTGATGAAATGCTTCACTGTGGCTTCCTCTTATCTAAAGAGTCAGGTACAAGATCATCCCCAGTAAGGAGAACAGAGAAATCTGCCTTCAGCTAAATGAACAAAGACATTACCGAACATCTCCACCCCCTCGGGGAATACAGTTCCCTTAGCTGAGAAAGATTCTTAAAGAAATTCTGAAGGAACAACAGGCTTCATTTCCATTCCTGCTTTGAAAGATGAGTTTTGTCTGAATCACTGCTGAGCTGTCCCCTCTCTCCCTCTCTCTCCATTTGCAGCCCGATTCTTTCGCCAGGATTAAGACATCATCTCGCAGTTCTGATTTAGACGGTGTTTGGGCCTTACCCTTCAAATGGGATTTCTTTTTCTGGTGTGACATAAAGTCCCAAGATACACCAAAGCCAGCACTGCTATGTTCTGGTAGAATCCAAAATATGATTTTCAGACCCTTTCCCAATCGAGGCAAAAAGAAGAAGCAATCTACAGTCTCCCTACTCAAAGTGAGGTCCATGGGCCAGCAGCACAGGGGTCACCGGGAGTCTGTTACAAATCCAGAATCCCAGGACCCACCCCAGACCTACTGTTTCAGAGCATGGATTTGAACAAGATGCCCAGGCGATGTGGCTGTGCATCCAGGTTTGTGATGCACTGGTCCCTGCTTTACAGCGCTGGTCCCTGCTTCTCCGGGTGACTCTGTGTATCTTCCCTGATGTCAAGGACTCTGGAGTGAGTTTCAAGCTGAACATCAGCCTTCATTCTCAGTATAACAAAGGACAGCTTCACCTAGCAGAACACAAGTTCTTCTCTCCTCCAATGCATGCATGCATTTGCACATGTGCAAACACACACATACACGAGCACACTTCCTACAACCAGGCTTGCCAAAGTCCCTCACTTGTGAGCCTTACTTGAAAGGTTTTCTCTTCTGAAGCACAAGCCTTTCTATCCTGAAGGGCCTTTCAAATGTCCCGCTGAGACCCAGGGATTCATTCATAAGAAACACTTAGTCTTATCTTGAGATTAAAGGTTTCAAATGATTCCCATCTGATCCCAACAGGAGAGCTCCTTGCTACAATACAAGAGCTTTGTTGGAAGTAATCTCCATGGAAATCATTAACCCAATTTATTAACAAGGGGAAAAAATCCTAAGGATATTTTAAACTTTTAAATATCTTTGCAAACTAATGACAATGAAAACATAGCATTTTGAAAATGAAAGAACCCCCATAGCAGAAATTAAATTCAAACTAAAACGCTCTCTGAATTTTAACAATCCTATTTTAAGCTCTTAATAAGCCCTGGAAATCCAGTTAATTTAAATTACTGGCCCACAGTAATTACACTAACACCCTCCCTGAAATAATTCACACCTTCAGTCATCTCAGGGAATATTTCCGCCCCCACCAAAAGACTACATGAGATTGTTTATGTGCTGCTTCTGCTGAGACATGATTTTCTAGAAATCTCTGAACTTTGGGATAAAAAGACAATTGAAAAACAGACCTAGGCTGTGTTTCCGAATGATTTTTGGTCCCCTGTCCAAAATAACCTTTTCAAGAAGGAATCGGTGGGGCTGAAGGTGACTGTAATTTTACAGCTACCAACACTGAAAAGAAAAGGCTGTGCAGTGACAAAGATAAGACACGGGTTTAGAATGTTTTAGGTAACATGCAAATGTATTCTGATTTTTTTCAACTCCCTTCAGAAGGAGAAAAAAAAAATCTTGAAAGATGTTCTCGAGGTGGAGCTGGCAGCAGGTTAATTAGAAAAACGAGATGATTGGGAAAGGGAAAATCTAACTGGCTCTCTCTCTCTCTTTCTCTCTGCCCAAGCTGGGAAGAAGTGGGTTTTTAAGGTCCAGCCATCTAATTTCAGCATGTGGTGAAATGGGTCTACTCCAGCAATTTGGAATCACCCACTGGAGTGACTGACTGGGGCCTGGATCACACCCAACCCCCCTTTTATCTAGCTCTGCCTCCTGATTTTTCTCTACAGAATATTTCTTCCCTCTCTCTGAGTCCGTGGGGGCTGGGAGGTGCTGACCTCACCTCTGACCCCACAGGTAAGCACCTGACCCAGGCCTGGCCAATCAGCTCATTTCATTCCCCAGGTCCCCAGTGATTGGTTCAGGGGTGGGCATGTCAGTCCAGTTAGAGTCATTCCCAGGACCTTTCCAGGAACTATTGGAAAAACAGTGCTCCTTTTCCACTGGAGACACTTAGCTGGAAGCTGCAGAGGATATGGCTGGAGTTGCTGGAGCCTCATGAGAAGAGCCTGCCTGATAATGAAGTCAACACAGTGGAAGGTAGAGCTGAGTGAGGGAAAGCAACTAGGCATTAGTGAGCCCTGGATCCAGCCTTACCTGAAACCTCCAGAGTCTAAAATATGAAAACTAATAGAAACCTCCCCTTTTTTTTTCTTAACCAATTTTGAGTTAGATTTCTGTCACTTGCAACAAAACCACCTATCTGATTCTAGTAAAAACCTCTCAGGGTTTTCACAAGAAAGTCAAGAGAAACAGCAAATTGCTACACCAAAAAAAAAAAAAAGAAGTCTCAAGAGATCATTTAGTCTTTCCCCTTGTATATAAGCATGCAAGTGCTCTAATTTCTTAAATTTTATTTTATATTCTTAGTAAAGATCCCTAGGGACTAAGATTCAGCAACCTCCATCCAGAATCCATATGAGAACACACTATGAGATGAAAATGTGAGCCTGAAGATGCAACATACGTCTGTAGGTGGCTCGGGAAATATTCTCCAGGCTGACAAAAAAAAAAAAAAAATCCACCAACAAAACCGAAATCCTAATGTTAGATTTCATGCGCTACCAAGTAAACTTTTTCTCTTATAAAACAAATTGTTTCTATAGAAACCAATGTTTTTCTAGCAACCCACTCCCTATTAGGGTTGCTATAGGAACAGATTGAGAAAATTAGGAAATTGTAGAAAAAGGTAAATGACTGCCCAGTGTCTTTTTTTCCTGGAAACCCACAGAGGGCAAATGCCTTTTCATTTCTGAATGCCTTGGTACTTGGGGCAGGCTCCAGGAACACTTGAGAATATAATTCCAACTCTGTTGCATTCCCATTCCCCAGCAAGGGTTTCATCAAGTCACTGAAATTTAATTCTGAATATGACAAGTTTTACTAAGAACCACCTTCTAAGGATTGTTTTCAAGGACCAGGGCTAGGCAGGAGCATGGAGTAAGAAGGTACAGGGCTTTGGGTGTAAAAATGTAACAATAAGTGCTGACAACCACACATGTGCTACCGATAGTCTTTTGGAGAGAAGCCCTTCATTGGGGGAAACTTAAGTGCACATGTTCTGTGAAAGCTTTGCTGTAAGCAGTAGGACCATGCCGCGTGCTGCCCGGGTCTTAAGGTGCAAATGATGAGGACACAGGTGAATGTTTTCCTTTCTTTACTGGAGAGCTGGAAGAGAATACAAACACAGGCCCTTGTCTACTCGGTTTCTAGGATCATCTACTGACAAGCAGGGTATGACATCTGTCTGGCATAGGGAGAATTCTCTCTCAACTCTCAGCAACTACAAACCCAGTAGACGGGAGTGGAGAGAGCTTTGAAGCCAAGAGTTGTAATCAGCAAGTAAGAACCACATGGCCTTGGGTGAGTCATTTCATTGCTCTGAATCAGTTTTATTTACCCCCGTCTGTAAAATGGGGTTAACAAGATCCCTATTTGTATAATAGGGATCCCAGCTGGTACGGAGTAGAGTTAGCGACACTACTTCACATGAACCTTCTGTGTCTTCTTCAGAAACCGGATAATGGAAATTAGTGAAACTGACAGGGTGTGAAAGGCAGCAGAGAACACTGGGGGCAAACAGACAGCCCAAGCTCCCGTAAAGAAAGTTCAGATATTTTTGCCCGAGCTCCTGTAAAGAAAGTTCAGATATTTTTGCCCGAGCTCCTGTAAAGAAAGTTCAGATATTTTTAACACATTGTCTGCAGGCTAAACTCACCTTGGAGCCTGCCCACTGAAACTCCTACATCTGCACCCACTGAGAATTGCGGGGATTGAGCCTTGCCCACGTGTGGCATGAACAAAGATATACCTCTAATGGAACAGAGCCTCTCCCGTGGGAACTTGATTGTCAGGGGAGGTGGGGCCGGGGTGGGGGTGGGGAATCCGTGGCACGACTAAGAAAGCGTTCAGCAAGAGAAGGGAAAATTCCGTCCTGTCAAACTAAACTGCAGTTTCTCATGTCCCCCTCTGCCTCTACCCTGGTCCAAACCCTGGTCATTTTTCCCCTGGAAGAGGCATGCATTAGTCAGGGTTCTCCAGAGAAGCAGAGGAGATATATATATATATATATGTATACACATATATATGTAGATATATAAAGAAAGAGGTCTATTATGAGAGATTGGCTCACATGATTATGGAAGCTGAGCCCTGCCATCAGGAGAGCTGGTGGTGTAGTTCCAATTCGAACCTGAAGCCCGAGAAGTAGGGAGTAAGTCCTGGTCCAAGTCCAAAGGGCCAAAATCCAGTAGCATCGTTGTCCAAGGGCAGGAGAAGATGGATGTCCCCGCTCAAGCAGACAGGGCAAATTTGCCCTTCTTCTACCTTTTTGTTCTATTCAGGCCCTCAAAGGCTTGGATGATGCCCACCTACGTTGATATGGGTGATCTTTCTGTCTACAATTCAAATGCTGATCTCATCCAGAGACACCCTCACAGACACACTCGGAAATAATGTTTTACCAGCTCTCTGGGCATCCCTTTGCCCAGTCACGTTGACACATGAAATTAACCTTCATAAGGCAGTAGCCTCTTCATTCGTCTCCCTGCCTCCAGGCCCACTCTGTACAGTCAATCCTCAACACATGGCCAGAGGAATCCTTTTAAAACAGAAGTCAAATCATGCCACTCCTCTGCCCCAAACTCTCCAATGGCTTCTCAAAGCCTTCAGAAAACAAGCCAAAGTTCCAACAGTGACCTACAGGCCCTAAGTGATCTTCCCTGACCCTGGCACCCTCCACCTGGCTCCCACTCTCTCTACCAGCCACACTGGCCCATCTCTGCTCATCAGACACACCAGGCACACTCCTGCCCCAGGGCCTTTGCACTTACTGTTCCCTCTGCCTAGAACACTTTTCTGATAGATGTCCACATGGCTGGCTCCCCAGCTCCTTCGGATTTTTGCTCCACTGTTACCACTTTTTAGTGAAGACTTCCTTCGGCCACTCCCTATAAAATGACCACACCCCACTCCCAGAAGCTAGCCCCCTCTCTTCTTCGGTTTTCTCCACACCACGTATCATCTGCTGACATAGTTATTTGTCCCCGACTCCCATTAGAAGATAAACTTGGGAATTCCCTGGCAGTCCAGTGGTTAGGACTCTACGCTTTTACTGCTGAGGGCCTGGGTTCAATCCCTGGTCGGGGAACTAAGATCCCACAAGCCGTGCGGTATGGCCAAAAAAAAAAAAACAAAACAAAACTCCACAAGAGTAAGGATTTTTTTCTACTTTGTTTCTTGCAGGGTTCCCATGCCCAGAACAGCACTTAGCACAGAGCAGGCTCTCAGCAAGCCTTTGTTGGATGACAATGAATGAAACAAGAGAGCTGAAGAGCGTAGAAGAGAGTGTGAGAGCCTGGGTACCAGAACCCAAAGCTAGTCCGGTCCCCCCTGCGGTGTTCAATACTCATACATCAGGCCAGTCATTCCATATGCATGAGCGCCCATCACATGCCAGGCACGACATGCTGGAGATGCCAGAAGCAGGATGCCGTGATGAGCAGGACGGGTAAGATCCATGCCTCCTAGACAGCTTACATTCTAGCGGAGCAGGTAAACAATAAAGAAGTAAACCTACAGGTGATGACATACGCCATAAAGAAAAAATAGCCCGAGGTAGTAAGGAGTGGAGGAGAGGGAAAGGAGGCCTGATACTGAGAGCCAGTGGTCAGGGATGGCTTCTCTGGGGAGGGGTCACATGAGCAGAGACCTATGGAGTGAGGGAACCCGCTGTATGGGGTACGGAGCTCATGTACCTGATTGATTCCCTCCATCCTTTCCTTCCTGACCCTCTCACGTGATTGGAGCCCCACCTCTGCAGGGATGCCCTTCCTCTTTCAGACCTGGTTCAAGCACCACACCACAGGTGGGGTACCTGGCAGCAGGAATCTGTCTGCCCAGTTCTCTCCTGTCTCCCTCTTGGTCAAGGTGTTTCCCGTAGAGAGAGCTACTGCCTCCTCACTTCTGAGTTGTGTACCCTGGCCCTATTCTTCCCTTCTTCGGTATAAACTTTTTGTTTGGAAAAGCAATGCATCCAACCAAAACTTGACATTTCCCAGCCTCCCCCCACTGCCTTGTAGCTAAGCTGTCGCCTTGTGATCACAAGTTCAGTGTTGTGCAAAAATTCTTAGAATGTTCCTTAAAGGGAGCTGCCCCAGCTGAGAAGTAGGCCCCTTTTGTCTTTTGCCCCATCTTTGTTCATGATCCCTGGAATGCAGACATGATGGCTAAAGCTCCAGCAGCCATTTTGCACCATGAGGCAACCCTGAAGGAGGTGCTACAGAAAAACAGAAGTCCAGGGCCTTGAAGACCAAGGAGTTGTCAAACCAGCCTCAGACTGCTGACTTCTGGGCTTCTTTTACACGAAAGAAAAATATACTTCCATTTTTTGAAGATACTGTCACTGGGTAATCTAATTCCAATGGATACACATCAGGGCTGCATTATGACTCACGGATCCTCAGCACCCATGCCTTCATGGGCTCCTTCCTCCATAAAAATGTTTAAAATTATATTGTATGACTATGCAGGTATAAAGATAAGTATAATCTGGACTGGATTCATTATTATGTATCTATTATTATTATATTCATGTTTTTCTTATGATTTAAAAAAAGTAAAATGGAAACATTTTGTGGGTCCCTAAAAGAATCATGGGTCCTGTGCCTTCTGCACCTAATGGAGACATCCATCCATCATGATACTCATGCGTTATCTTGCTTTACCCCTAATAGAACCTGACGGTGTAGGTACTATTAGTCTTCCTGTTTTTTAGATCAGGAAGCTGAAGCCAGGTTAAGTAACTTGCACAGATTTGAATCCAGGTCCATCCAACTCCAACCCCAAGAAAGGGGCTATTTTTAGCACCCAAAGGCAATTATTGCTGGAGCTATTATTATTATTCATGCAAACAGCTCTGACTACTTAAGAAAATAGACCTGATAGATGGTAACAAAGCATAACGGACACGTTGACCTTCTGGTAGCTTCTTTTTATTTTAATCCACAAGATAAACGCAGCGATGAGCCCCATCTCTGCAGGAAATGTTTTAAATCCCCATCTTTTAGGACTGGATTTACTCATCCAACTTCACAAAGAAAATAACTCCACTTAGCTTGACAGAGTCCACAGTGAAAAGGAAATTATTTTTCTGGAAATGACCCTAAAAATAGCATGGAATGGGCCTGCTTACAGATACCAGAGGCAGTAAGACTGAATATGTTAGTTTTAAGGGCACAAATGTGTTTTGAAACACAGAGATTCTTCTGTGGTCTTGAGAAGAAAAAATTGATTTTCCAGAGAGCACAATAAATCATGCGGGAAAACAACTTTGGAGTAAAAACAGCGTGAACTTTGAGAGGATGGCAGAGCACTCGTCCATCTTGTATGCCTACCCCACCATGGGAGCCAAGAAGAAGTCCGTCGTTCCCTCCCCCCCCCCGCCCCCCCCACCCCGCCTCATTGCTCTGTTTATTTCTTTTCATGCCCTTTTAGCACAAATTAATAGACAAGGAAATGTTGATGAAACCAGACCAAAGGATTGCTCAGCTTCGAAATCCACTGCCTCCCAGGGAGAGGTGTGCAAATGGCTGGTTTCTAGAAAAGAGCTACAAACTATCCCCTTTTAAATAGCATTTTCTCTCCAAGGCAGGATCTGAGTAGACAACTTATGCCTCAAACAACCGCATTTTGTTTAGTCATTCATCCATCCAGCACTTATTAAATGCCTTCTGGATACATTGCACCATATCAGACACCAAAGACCACTACGAGACCCCACCTTTGGAAAGTGAAGTCAGCGTTCAGTGAGGACTTGGAGCATACACAGAGGAATCAAGTGTGTGACGATACTTTCCCAGTCTAGAGGTTAAGAATCGGAATGCTAGAGCCAGGCAGCCCCAGGTTCAAGTCCTGTGTCTACACTTACCTGTAGAAAAAACTGGGGCAAATTAACCTAAGCCTCAATTTCCTCATCTGTAAAATGGGGATAACAAAAGCACCTTTCTCTTAGGGAATTCCCTGGCGGTCCAGTGGTTAGGACTCTGCGCTTCCACTGCCAGGGGACCGAGTTCAATCCCTCATCCGGGAGCTAAGCTCCCATATGCTGCACGGCGGGCCAAAAAACAAAAACAAAACCCAAAAAAACCAGAAAAACAAATGCACCTTTCTCTTCGAGTCAACCCCGAATTTTGCAATTCATGTAAAAATGCCTGGTGGGAGTGGGGTTATTCTGTGGGAAGTGGGCAGAAAGACTGACTGTTCCTTCTGAGTCAACCCTGAATCGGCACCATGTGTAATAAGGGGCAGCTGAGAGAGTTGGCCAGAAAGGCCAGAACCCAACCCAACACAACAGAAATGAATGCCTCTAGAAACTTCTCAGAAACCTGGGGCCAAGCACCAAACTGCCACTGGCATAAAATAGGGTTTGAGACAAACTCTAACTATGTGGTAAGAGGTATGGACACCACAGACAAGAACTGAGTTATTTGAAACACACGTTGGGTTGACTCGGGGGCAGTGGGTGGCATGATCTGACGCACAGACTCAGATACCAGGTAGACCCTGGTTGCAATTGACCAAATACATGACCTTGGGCAAGTCCCCATGACCTTCAAGCCTCAGTTTCCCCGCCTGTAAAATGGGAGATAACAACACCTACCGTGCAGGTGAGAGTTACAGAAAGTGCCTGGCGCACAGGATATATGCCAGCAAAGGTAGCTATTACGGAACTGAATTGAATCTGGCAGAAGACAGCTCCCCGGGAGCACAGAAAGGCCGGAGCCTGTTGAAACAACTTTGCTCTTTTCCTATATTTCTGGCAGCCATGTCCACAAGCAAAGACATGACATTTAAGTTGATAGTTCAAGCAGAGCAGCTGTTCCCACATGTGCAGTGTGGCCGTCCTCCCTGAGAAGCTGGCTGCGGCCAAGGGGATTTAATAAACCTGGGGCCGCGGATGCCTGAGGCTGGAGCGCGCCGGGGTGTGTAATGGAAACACGGATATAATTAAGAGGCGGTTCATTTGCAATGTTACGCACTGGTTGGTTAATTCTTTCAAGATGCTAAACAGCCCTTCCCTGGGGCTTCGGTAATTGACTCTGTCGACGGCATCTCACACTGCTGTCTAGAGACTTCCGCTTCAACAACCTGCTGACTCATTGTAACACACGCACACGCTCACTTTCTATGCTCCTTAACAGACAGGTCTGAGCAGAAGTGCCAGGGTGGAGATTCTGCTTGGGAGGAATGGGGAGGAAGAGAGGGCTGGGGAAGGACTTAGATGGGGAGAAGTACTGTCTGCAGAGAGAGCAGGAGAGGGAGAAAGAGGAAGTGAGACAGGCTCCCACGCCGAGGTCATGAGGTAGGAGATAGATGGGCCCCAGGCTGAACAGCTGCAACCAGTCTCCTGCTGACACCTTGAGATAAGAGACCAGCAGGAGCAGAGCCCTGATTGGGTGGAAGACAAAGCGACCACATTTTTCTCACTCTTGTGGTCAAGGGGATTTTCCAGCCAACACATGTGCAGAGAAGGTCCTCAGTCTAGGGAGGGGCCAAAGGAAGGAGGAATTGCCAGCCCACAACGTGTCCTGCCAACCTCCCAGAATCCATCTTGACTGAGGAATACGCATGCACTCACCAGGAACGATCCTGAGTCGGGCCAAATATGGGCACAAGCAAGATGATTGGCCAGAGACAACCCGGAAGACTGCCCACCTATAAACGATCTCAGCCACCCTCACTGGGCGTAACTCACTCCCCAAGTTCGCCCGTGTGTTCTTCCACACGTACTTTGTTTCTAATAAACACTTTATCTGCTTCACAAGCTCTGTCTCTTTGCTGAATTCTTTCTTCAACGAAGATGAGGACTGGGGTCCTGCTTCAAGCTGCCACACCCTTCTCACTCCCTCTCCCCCACCCTGAGATCAGTCAGGCCACCTGGGTTCAAACCTGCTTTCACTGCTTACCAGCTGTGTGACCTTGACCAAGCTCTTGGAGCCTCAGCTCTTTGTGAAATGGGGATAAATACCTTCACCTCAAATGAATTGTTGCAAGGATTCAAAATAACATAATGCAGAGTGCCTGGCACTGTGAGGGTGTTTAATAAGCACTGGCTGTTTCACTTGCAGAGGGACTAGGCTGAGCGATGATAACACATCGGGACAAAATCAGAAAAGTTTGCAGCTGGTCCAGGAGAACCAGTACAGGCTCTGCCTGTTGCACTAGGAACCTGCTGTGTGACCTCAGGCAAGGTCCTTAACCTCTCTGTGCCTCGGTTCTTCTTTGGAAAATTGGGAGTTGTAATACTTCCCAGGGAGGGTTGCATGAGGATGAAATGGAACAACACCTGGCACATAACAGATCCTCAAGAAACGGTGGGTCCAAGACTTTGTCCACCTTCAAGTTTGGCTCTACTTGAAAGCCTGATCTCCAGTCACGAGTGGCCAGGCAGCTGCTTCCTATGGATTTCACAGGTACTGAAACTAGCAGTTGATTCCCCGAGGAGGCCCAACCTATTCTGAATGCTTAATCAGCTCCACTGATTGCCCTTCCTGGATCCATACAGACTTCTCCTGACCTGGCTCAAGCTGTCTTGGAAGCCAGACAGGGGAGCGGAGCCTTGGTCAGCCCCCGCATCTGCTGGGAGTAGGGGAGATTTCCCCAAATAAGTCCCCTTCCAGCCACTTAGATGGCAGCCAGGGGAGATGGGGAAGCCCTTTCACTGATCCACGACGACCCTGGCTCCCCTTCCTCATGACGCCCCTCATGACGGAGAGAGGGCTGGTATAATGGTGGGTGCCCATCATCCAGCGTCCTGTCCCAGGAGTTGGGGGAGAGGACAGGAATTAGCTTCCAGGTGTATCACAGTGAGCATTAATACCCTTCCAGCCCAGCCACCCCAAGTCCACCACCCCCAGTCATCTTTCTACAACACAAATTTCACCGTCTCATCCACGGGCTCACAAACATCCAATAGCCCCCAGTGACCCTCAGGGTAAAGCCCACAACCAAACACAGCTCACAAGGTCCTTTGTACGCTGATCTCTGCCAACCACTTTGGATTCACTGACCTCACTCCCTGCCCCGTCCCCTGACGTCCTTCCCCAGACTTGCTCCACAAATTACTCTGCAAGCATATTGTGCAGTTCCACACCTTCGTGCATTCGCACCTGCTCTTCTCTCTCCCTGAAATGCCCGCCCTCGTTCTCCATCTGGAAAATGCCTACTCATCCTTCAGTACGTAACTGACATCACCTCCCCGCGTGACGCTCTCCTCCACCACCCCAGGGTCAGCCACCTTCTCTGCGTTTCTGTTATGCTTTGTGAATATTCATTCTTTCCTTCTCTCGAGATGTACTGAGGCCCTGCCACGTTCCAGGCACCGAGCAAGACCCTGAGGTCAGAGAACAAGACCAGCCCCTGTGCCATGAGGCCACGGTCCAGCTGCTGGAATCAAGCAGAAAACACGGGAGTGCCAAAAAGTTGCCGAGGGACATGGTGATGACAGAAAAGTGCAGGGTGCTGAGCAAGCCTCGGAGGAGGGTCTCAAGCTAGTCTGGGGAACAGCAAACCCCCACCCCACCCCGAGATGTGCTGTTTAAACTGGGATGTAAAGAATGAATAAGCATTAGCCAGAGAAAGAGGAGGAGAAAGAGAGAGAGCAGGTAAAGACCCCGCAGCACAGATGTCAGGGTGGGCTTGACGCTCCTAAGCCACTGCCTCTTTCTCCCCAGGCCTGTCCTGCCCCGCCAGGAAGTCTTTAGGTGCAGAGAGTCCCACGGTCACTGTGACATACACGTTCCACCCCCCTCTGGCCAGGTTTTAATCTGCCATCCTGACCTGCAGACAGTGGCCCGGCCTCCAGCCAGCATCCATCAGTCGGGCTCTGGGTAAGTCCACAGAGCCAGCACAACGTGGTACCGTCTCTGCCCTCCTCCAGCGACGTGCCTGCCATTCTCCCAGGCTATACGTTGCTCCTTGGCATTTATCACACTCTAGGATACAATATATTTGTTTATCAATTACTATTTTTGTCTATCCTTCCCACGCCTAAACCTAGAAGGTAAGTTCAGGGCTTTTTATCACTTTGTTCTCTGCTGTATCTCAGCATTTGGAACAGGGTGTGGGGCATTGCAGGGGCTCAGTATGTATTTTGGCATGAAAGGTAAATACAGGCACATGTGCATTTTTCTGGGAAGAGGATTTTCATCAAGTTCTCAAAGGGACCTGTGCCCCAAAAGAGATCACGAACCACCAACTTAGCAGACCATCTAGATCCCTTCCGGTTCCAGCTTCTGGGATCCTAGTGCCAAGGAAAGTGCCTCGCTGGAGAGTGAGGGATGTTCAGTCCAAGTCCTAGGAGACAATTGGTCCATTCAAAATGGTGGACCAACATCACTTGACCCGTGGACCACTGCTGGGGGCCAGGGACAGTAGCCATCCTAGGGCTGGGTAATATATATCGATTGAATTGAGTCCTGATTTGAACGAATGGACAGAATGTCCATAAAAATCATCCATAAACATTTGGATATTATCAGCCTCTCAGGCACCTTGAGTAAACGTAGATTCACCAGCCCTACAATGTGCCCCGTATTGTGCTTGTGGTTAGGGGAGAGAGTTCCTGTTCACAACAGAGTGGAACAAATGTACGTGATATGGGGGAGGGGGGATTAAAGCTTTGTAATCCACGTCTCCATTCTGCGGATGAGTGTTTAGCCAGCCCAGGCACAAAGCTTTAATGAAATAAACAAAGTCACCAGTATTTTTAAAACGGACTTGGTGAAGTGATGCATGGCACGTTGTAGAGAGAGCGCACCACAGCCTGGGTGGCATCTGAACAAGACAGGGTTTGTCAGCTGAAAATTTCAAACCAATTAGATTTATGTCATGGAATCAGATAAACAGACCAAGGTTTGCAAAAATCGGATAGACTTGGAATCACTGCAAACCATGACACCCACATACTCGCCTTGTTGGCGCTGAGCTTTCTGACCTCTGAATTATTTAGCAAGGAAAGAGATGTACAGTGTGTTATGGTGTCACTGGAAAATAGTCAACTGGAGGTTTCCTGAAGCCACTTGCAAGGTCCAACTCAGTTCCAAAGGAACAGCCGAAATGCCCCCTTCTCCACCCCTCCCTCCCACTCCGCAGAAATGCCCTTCAAAACAAATACCTGCTCACAGCCCCACTGGCTCCTTCTGGGTAGCCTCATAGCACTTCCAAAAACAAATGAAGAGGCTCCCACGTTGCAGTTCCCACTGTTTCAATTTATGCTTCCAGTTGAGATGCATTCAAAGGAGAAAATTAACATTAAATGTGAATCTGGGTAGTTGCTTTCTGACTCTAGATTCCTTACTACGTTTTCCTCTGTCAGTCTCACCTCCCCTGACCCCACTGTAGTGAGCTCACTCTGGGCTGTCAAAGACCCCAGTGGAGCCACGTGTCATCAAACGTGTGACACCCCAACTCTAGCAATGGCGCCAGACTCCTTTTCTGTTGCCAGGTAACTTCTAGCAGAGAAAGAGTCTCTTGCAGGGAAGGAGGGAGAGGAGAAGACCAAAACAGGGTCAGTGTCTCTGAGGAGACAGCCATGTTAGCACACATGCTTGTTTAATAATCTCAATAACCCCACAAGGTAGACAAAAATCAATCCTCGCTTTACAGACAGGGAAACTGAGCCTCAGAGGAGTGAACTCTTTAACTGGGATATAAACGTGAGGTGGCATTCTCTCTAACACCTGAATCCATTCTTTCTCATTCACCAGACGGCCTCTTATGACAGTGATCTTAGCACTTTGTCCTCTGCCAGCCTGCCTTCCTGGGATTGAGTGCAGATAAATATATTCTATTAGGAATTTAACAGCAGATATAACACTACTAGTGGCCAGATAAATGAGTACAGGTACCAACAGAAAATGACTATACCTGCATTTTGTATTTAATACAGCTATTTTATCAAAAAGTGTATGGAATTAATAAAATTATTTTAAACCACCGAAACAAATCATCCACTATAATTTGAAGACATAAATGTATAAACATTACAAAATGTTTAGCACTACAATGAGCATAGAAAATATAAGCAATACATATTATACTTTAATACAAATTATTAGCAGATACAATTTAATAAAATATAACAAAAATAACATATTCAACATTGAAAAAAATTAAAAGGAATTTTTAGTAACCAGGAAATTTTAAAATAAAATATTATGATTCTTTAAATGCAATCATTAAAAAATAAAAGTGTGTATCAATGATGTCACAGTTGAGTCCCGAGCATTTTCTTGTGCAAAATTTTCAAGGTGTTAAAAAAATCTACTCAGAGGAATGGAGAGGAGAGAGTTAGCTAATCCAAATATTTCCCTCTGACACTTTCATATTCAAATATCTTTGAGATCATTTGGAATAACTGATTTCTTCACAGAGAGTATAATTTTTTATTGATAGGAGCCTGGAATTTTATTTTAAGGAAATTGTTACCAGCTCACCTTCAAGTTCTTTCATTCCTTCATATACAGTTACAGAATCATTTGATACAGCTGTTGCTGCAGAGTGCCCTGTATCAGTTTTGAAGCTATCATGTTCACATCCCACTTACATGGAGAATTTTTATTAGTAGTATCTTTGTAACACATGCTTTGCTTTGTCAAATACATATATTTTTTTCCTTCTCTTGAGGATAAGGGAGATGAGAAAGATGTTTTCTAAACAAGTGATCTTCTGTTCAATTAGAACATTCAATGCAGCATAAAACTCTCTTAAAATCTCAAGATGTAAATGATTCAGCTTTCAGATTTCTTAAAATACCAAAATAATGGTATTACATTTTTTAAAGGCAGTATTTTGGTATTTAAAAATAGCATAGTATACTGGAATACAAAAAAAAAAATTTACTGCATTCATTAGCCCAGTTGCTAGGGAACCTGTGAGCAAGCCTAAAGCTAGGTTATAGGTAGGTAAAAGGGTACTTCTTCAAGTAAAATAAGAAAAACCAGAATTAATTTTAGCAATCATGGGTAATAAAGAATGCAAGATGATAAGATGATACTAAATTGTACTGAGGAGTTTGTATTCCTTTAGAACATGCTCTTAATTACATCCTCCACTGAGTAAGTATAAATACTAATCATTAGAAATAATTAGACATGCTTGTTATTCTTCTAAATATTATCTTTATTTTCAAATAGCACATTGATATTTTCATTCTCCATAGTTAAATAAAGACTCTGTGGTTGCGTTCATCCCCACAGTAAAGGCATCATGGATAGAGGAACAGACAACTTGAACTGCAAGTATTTTGAAGTGCTAGCCATGTGCATCTTGACCTATAACATATGACAAGTAAAAGAGGAGCCAGTTCTTGACAAAGAGGGAAAAGATGAAAATGTTTTCGAAAAATTAATCAGAGTTCTGCTTCTTGCTGAGTAAGCTCCTATTGGACTGACTCTCCCACAAATAACAACAACAATTCAGGGGGCAGAGGACACAACTACATGAAGGCACTGGAAAGTCAGCCAACGCAGGCAGATTTTAGAGAGGAGGTGACATTGGAAGAAAGAAATGGCAGGAAGTAGGTTTCCTGACTTTTTATGTTTTTTAGCCAAAGGTCAGGCCACAGTCAGTGCTACACGGGAAGGTAAAGCTCTGATAGAAAAACCACAGTCTTTCTGGCCTGAATAACTGGAAGGCAGAGTTCAAAGCAACTACAGCCACTGGAAAGTGAGGAGTGTGGGGAATCCTAAAAGGGAGAGATACAGAGAGGAAAGGTCCCAAAATTCTGTATATAAACTTTGCCCAAATCTCTGTCTAATCCCTGAATAGCATGGGGAAGACTCCAAGAAGCCTAGGTAAGGGTTAAAAAAAAAACCAAACTGAACTGAGGTATTAGCCACCAATCAAGAGACAGATTTTACAATTTTAGTTCAAACAAGTTAATTGCCTACAAAAAACTCCAAAAACCAAACACTCTTTGGAAAAGTAAAACAATCTTATGTCTCTGTGGTATAATACTCACAATGTCTAAGATATAAAACAAAATTACTCATCATGCAAAGCAATAGGAAAATGTAGCCCATTCACAAGAGCTACTATAACTGCCCAAAGATTTAAAGGAAAATATGATCATAATAAATAAAAAGATAGGAAACTTCAGCAGGAAAAGAAAATGCAAAAAGAAACCAAATAGAAATTCTAGAACTGAAAAATACAGTATATGAAATAAAAAACTCAATGGACAAGTATAATGGCAGAATGGAAATGACAGAGGAAGAGTTGCTCACCTTGAATATAGGTCAACAGAAATTATCCAATCTGAAAAACATATGGAAAAAAAACATTTTTTTCAAAAATGAATAGAACATCTGAAACTTTCAGAGCAATATTAAGAGGTCTAAGAAGATCATTCAGGCAGCCTAGGAGCAAAAAACCTGGATCCAGGAGAACAGATCTCACAGCCATGTGGGCACATTGACTAGGATGTTAGTCATGGGTCTGTGGAAAGGAAATACCAGATTCAAGAAATATTGGGAAAAAAAAAAAAAAGAAATATTGGGAAGAAGGAAACATCAAGTCTTCGTAATTAGTTGAATAAAGACATGCAAAGGAAAGAGAAATCTCAAAATTGACCCTAGAGTTATGAGACTATAAAACCAGAAATTAAAATGAAGTATTATGACTATACATTTTTTTAAATAAGCAAACTCAAAAGACAAGTGAGAAACCAAGAGAAAATATTTGCACCTAATTTTTCAGCTAATAATATATTCCTTTATATATATATAAAGGACTAATCTCTCAACTATATGAAGAACTCTTAAAAATAGAGGGAGGGGAAAGGACCTAAAGCCTGTTGGAAAAATAGGCAAAGGACATGAACAGTTCACAGAAAATAAATATAAATGAGACTTAAACATAAAGAAAGATGCTCAACTTTATTCAAAATAAGAGAAATGCAAATTAAAACTACACTGAGATATTTCTCCCCTAACAAATTGGTAAATTCAAAAGCTTAACATCAAATTCTGCTGGTGAGACTGGGGGGAAATAGGCACTTCATACACTGCTGGTAGGAGTACATAAAGGTACAATCACTAGGAAGGGAAATTTGACAATATCTAACAAATTTACATATGCATTTACTCTTTGACCCACCAAAGCCCCCTGTTGGGAATTTATCCTGCAGATATAACTCCATAAATATGAAAAAATATGCACAAGACTATTCATTGCAGCATTATTAGTAATAGTGAAATATGAGAAATAATCTAAATTTAAATGCCCATCCATGGGAGAGTGATTGAATGAAAAAAAAGAATCAGTCTATGAGCTGATATGGAGTTATTTCCAGGATATACTGTCAAGGGAAAAAAGCAAGGTGCAAAACAGTAGTGTGTATGTGTGTGTGTGTGATGGTTTTGGCAAAACAAATCATGGGAAGAAAAATCCAGAAATTAATGAAAATTATTTGCTATAGTGTGTAGACGAGAATGGGGTCAAAGGTAGAGATGGGAGGGATATCGCTTTGAGTATAACTTTTTATATAGCTTTGCTTTGGAACCATGTAAATTAAATTAAAAGGGGTAGAAAGAAGTAAACCCTAAAACTGAATATAAGCAGAAACAAATAACTCTAACTTACATCAAATAAATAATGTAATCCACAGAGAAAATAATTGATTCAAGTAACTTTTAGACACACATTCCAACTGGATACCCTTAGCGGATGGGACGAAAAGAACTGCAAAGAAATTCTGAACTTGATTTAGTAGATTTGTGGTAACAGGACAATAATTCTGAAAGTATTCTGTGTGTGTTGTTTAATAGATTAAATGAGTAACTCTATTAAATTTTTTGGAAATTAGGGTTTCCACTGTGGGAGAATGAAGATATAAATGAAATGAGGAGAGATGAGGAAAAATTGGTGGTATCACTATGAACTCATGATATAAATATATACATATCCTAGCTCTCCACTCAAAAGATCTAGATGTAATAACACTCCAGTATCAAAAAAAGCACACCTAGCACCCAGATCCTGGTTTCTAAATACCATGCCCCTTCTAAAAGAAGAAATGACTGATTCAATTTCTGGGGCAACATCTTATTGTGTCAGAGAGTAAGGAAGTGCTCAGAACTGACGGAGGCATGTCACAAGGTCAAAGAAGCCAACCTTGAAGGGACTCCTACTGGCCAAATCTTGTGGGGAGTGGAGAGACTCTGTAATACCACAATGATACTGAAAATAAGAAACTTAAAGGTGAGTGGGATGGACAGGTGGATGGAGCGCTTCTTGACACAAGAACACCAGATAATAAATGTACAAAGAACAACAAAACTAGAAGACTGTAACTGCCAATATGGTTATTGATTTAGGCGAGGATAATCAGTAGATGCTAAAACCATAGAGGAAAGGCTGTTTGGAACAGAATTGTCACACGGCCTCAACTGTTCATTCTAAAAGGAAAGAAGAACCTTCACTAGTAGATACAACCTTGAACAGTGCTCAGATGTAGCATTACCAATAATGGATAGTAACTGACATGATGTGCCTCCCAGTGGGAACCAGTGGGAAGTGAAAAACATTCCCTGTGTATGACATTTGCCAAAAAGGTTTATCCTAAATCGAAGCATAAGGAAATAATCAGACAAATCCAAGTTATTGGACATTCTAGGAGACAGCTGGCTGATTCTTTTAAAATGCCAATGT
This sequence comes from Balaenoptera borealis, assembly GCF_965194805.1. Taxonomy (NCBI): domain Eukaryota; kingdom Metazoa; phylum Chordata; class Mammalia; order Artiodactyla; family Balaenopteridae; genus Balaenoptera; species Balaenoptera borealis. The sequence continues at coordinate 10,854,736 of NC_138872.1, forward strand.
CATGGGGGCGGAAAGAACAAAGGCTAGGGGAGGGGGATGTGGCGAACATTCTAGATTAAAGAACCCTAACAGACCTGAAAACTGAATGCAATGTGTGATCCTTGACTGGGTCAAGGAAGAAAAAAAAATTGCTTCAGAGAACAATAAAAAGGTAATTGGGAAAATATGAATAGGGATTTTACATTAGATAAAATTATTATACCAATTATTAAATGTTTGAGCATGATGACGGTATTGCGGTTTTGTAGGAGAATGTCCTAGTTCTTAGGAGATGCAGGCTCCTAAAAGATGAAGGATCATAATGTCTGCAATCTAATTTCAAATAGTTTGGGGAAAAAATGAAAAATGTGGCAAAAATGTCAAATGCCAACAGCTGGTGAGTCTAAATGAAGGGCATAAGGCTGGTTATTGTACAATTCTTTTACTTTTTCTATAGACTTGAAAAGTTTTGAAATAAAAGTTGGGGAAAATGAAGAATTGGGCATGAAAACCCAATTACGTGCGTGGATAAAGGGGGCCCTCTTTTAGCAATAGGTGTGAACGTTGTTAGAATAACAATAGGTAAGTTATTAACGGCTTTGTTGTGAAAAACTGGTTACTCAGAAACATCAATGGAAAATGCCCCAGTTAATTTATTTGGGGGATTGGAGAAGCAGGAAAGAAAACAATTTAAAACCAAGTATTGCAGATGAATGAAACTCCAGCTGTCCCTACTCAGACAGAAAGTGAAAAATTAGATCTTACTGATGTTTGATTTCTGTGAAGCCACTCGGCAGAACTTTTCAAAGCGTGTGTCTGCGATTAAACTGCACTCACCCTGGTTCTTGAAACATTCGTGGCACACCCCAAACTTGCCCAGGCTGGCACAGTTGCCATCTGTGTCTTTAAGATATGCTAAAAGGCCAAGGCGCACAATAAAGAGTATAGTTTTCTGCATTTGTATATACAGATACATTTGTGTGCGTGCAAAATATTTCTGGAAGGAACTAAAAGAAACTGGTAACTGTTACTCTCTAGGGAGGAAAACCAAGTTGCTACCGTCTTGGGCTTACCTTTTATTCTTTTGTTTTATTTGAATTTTTCCACGTGAATGTATTAACTATACAAAAAAAATTTTATTAATGGTGAAGAATGGATGGAAGGATGGATGGGTGGATGGATACATGGATGGATAATGGGTGGATTAGTGGGTAGGTGGGTGGAGAGTGAGTGAATGGGTGGATCGATGGAAGATGGATGGGTGAACAGGTGGATGAATGGATGGATGGATAGATGGATGATGAGTGAATGGATGGATGGATGATGGGTGGATGAGTGGGTGGGTGGGTGGATGGATGAATGGATGGGTGGGTGGATGGATGGATGAATGGATGGGTGAGTGGATGGGTGGATGGATGATGGGTGGATGAGTGGGTGGGTGGGCAGATGGATGGATGAATGGATGGGTGGATGGATGGATGAATGGATGGGTGTACAAAAAAATGAGTCTATGCACAACTCCCATTCCAGACATTTGCTCCACAATACCTCCCCTAGGGCTCCACGCCCCAATTACAAGGATGGGCTGCTCCCAGGCTAATTAATCTCTGATTTGAGGGTGGCTGCTCTGTGCTCTATTTTAGGTCTTTCGTTTATGAGACACAGCTTCTCTCAGTTCTGCATCTCCCCTGATTCCAAGAGCTTTCCCCCACCCCCTACAGCCCAAGACACTTTCTTCTAGCCCATTGCGGTTATGTCCCTAGCCAAGGGGACTTCATCTGTCAAATTCTAACACCCATCCACTTTACCTGCAAGGACAGAACCAAATTGCAACAAATCTCGTGGACTGGAATTGCTCAACCTCTAGCACAGAGAATAATTCTAGTCACACCCCTGGGGAGGCTTCTGATGACTTGCCAAGGTCCCACACTTCCCTGGGGACTGCAATCCTTTTCTCTGTCTCTGTGGTAATGTGCTTTTTCCCCAGGCTCTCATCTCTCTGGCCTCTGTGTGAGCAATGTTTCTGCCTGCTTTCATTTGCAGCGAAGGACGAGAAGGACAGTGCAAAAGGCTGAGACACCTTTTCATCTCCACCACCTGATACCATCAGGGCAGTGGAAATGAAGAAACATCGACTTCAGGTAGATGACGCCCCTGGGAGGGCTGAGTCGATCAATATGCCAGCCACTGCCCCCGTCACAGGCCATAATCCCACAGGAGTTTTCATAGAAAGAGCAAGGACCACCAAGCCTCAATCTTTTAGGAATGAAGAAGTGCCGAGGGTCCTGATGGTGCCCACCCTGATCCCCTTTACCAGGCGTGCACCCACTCCTCCCTACTGTGGATGAGTAAGGATTGGCTTCTAACAGCTCCCAGTTGCCTCCTAATCCAGCAAATTACCTTCTTGCACGAGGAAGCCCCCATCTCCACCCCGGGAGGCAGCCCAGGAGCAACCACTGGCTGACAAAGGGTCACACAGTCTAGCCTCTTGCCTCAAGGTGGGACCAGTTCTGTGCAGTTCACATGCCAGAACCCCACTCACCCACCCCCCAGTGGGAACGGGCTGAAGCTCAGCTGAAGCTGAGACCACCACCTTACTCAGTTCTTCCCTTGCTCCACCCTGCTTCCCTCACCCCCTTTATTGCGGGGGAACGCCCTCAATAAATCACAGGCGCTGCAATGCCCTCTCAGGCTCTATCTTCGGGGAGCTCCACTAAGAGGCGGCCTTCTCCTCCACCGCCAGCATCCTTGCTCTCAGTCAAGTTCCCACCGCGTACGTGACACCCCACTAAAGGGAGGAGCATTATCTGATGTAACCCTCACAACAGTCCCATGAGGTGGGGCGGTTATTAGCCCCATTTTACAGGTGATGTCACAAAGGCTGAAAGAGGTGAACCCGCTTGCCCAAAAGCATACAGACGTAGGTGGTGGAACCAACACAACTGTTAGAGATGCCAGCTGTTCCTGTCACACTTAGGGAAACTGAGACAAGAGGACGATGGAACATGTGTCAGCCTCAGACCAGACATCCAGACCCCACTGCAGTGCTCCTTCCATCACATCAGACCTTTTAGCCTCTAGTCAGGATTACATCTTTAAGCGCAAAACCAAAAAATCTCATGTACACACACACACACACACACACACACACACACACCAAATTGGATCTTTCATTCCAAACAACCCAAGATAAATACAAACCAGCCTGTGGCGGTTTCCTTAATCCCAAACATGGATTCCATGAGCCATGGCACCCATTTTAATCATCTGATTACCATCAATTACCATTGCCCCTCATGGAGAACGGGCAGGGCAACAAAGCTCCGATTTTTAGGGAGGTCCAAGAGCTGGTGTTCCTGGGAGGACATCAAGCCTTTCTTTTAAACATTTATTCTTTTTTTTTTGGCCACGCTGCACAGCATGTGGGATCTTGGTTCCCTGACCAGGGATCGAACCCACACCCCCTGCATTGGAAGCATGGAGTCTTAACCAGTGGACCGCCAGGGAAGTCCCAGGACATCGAGCCTTTCAACTAAGCAGAGTGAGGTCCATGCGTGTGCTCTTAGGGGGTTACGGGCTTGCCCTATCCCACCTCCCAACTCCCCCCACCCCAACCCCACTAGCATCAATATCTTGCTAAGATTTTTGGATCACTTGGTGTACGCCAGGCACCAGGCCAGGTGCTCTACCTGCATTTTCCCTTTTGATCCTCATGATCTCCTGTGTGGTAGGTACAACCATGTGACAGGTCAGAAAACTGAGGCTCAGAAAATTCAAGTAATTCACTGGAAAATGCCGGAACCAATGCTGGCACCCGGGGCAATCCAAATGCAAAGCCCACACTCTCACACCCGAATTCTGATGGCTGGGCCTTGCCTAGGTCTGCCTAGTCCCTCTACAGCTGACCCCAAGGCATTTTCTAACGACATGGCCCCAGAAGACAAAGAGAGAACAGATGGGACCGTTGGGTTCATGCAGAAACGTGAAACTGAACTAAAACTCTCGGCCTGTGAAGTATGTCCCTTTCCATCCCTGGCAGAAACGTAGAGGAGATTAAACAGAGCTGGGGGTGTTCGCAAACCTGTCAGCTATTTCCATATGAACACAAAGACACTGAAGAGAACAAGGCTATTTTTATTTTTTTTTTCCTTTTTCTGAAAGGCCATTGGTGGACGCTTCTGCTCTTGCTGGCGATAAAGCGTTCCTTTAATTATCAGTTTGGGGCCAAGTCTAGAAAGCTATTTTCCTGCACTATTGTCACAAGGAAATGAAAGGCACCAGCCTCCCAAGTGGCTCTCGTTTGCCCCCCCGCCAAAACCTTCCATAGCTTCCCATCGCCTTCATGAAAAGGACCTCACTCCTGTACCAGCATTTAAGGCCACTGTGATCTAGACTCTAGAGACACAGAAGGGATGATCAAGAGAGTTGAGCTGAGAATTAGTACACCAGGTTTGGGATCATAGCTGTGTGACCTTGGACAAGTGTCTTCATCTCTCTGAGCCTGTTTCTGTATTATATATTGCTGCATTTTAAAATTACCACAACAGTTAGAAGCTTAAAACAACACACATTTGTTACCTCACAGTTTCTAGGGATCAGGAATCCAGGCATGATTTCACTGGGTCCTCTGCTCAGAGTCTCTCATGGGCTGCAGTCTAAGGCCTTATCTGAAAGATCAACTGGGGAAGGATTCACTTCCAAGCTCACCCCTCTGGTGTTTGAAGCATTCAGTTCCTCAGGAGCTTTTGGAGTAAGAGCCTCAGCTCCTTGCTGACAGCTGGCAGGAGCTGCCCTGGGTTCTTTGCCACCTGGGTCCCTCCTGCTTGCTTCATCAGAGGAACCACATGAGAAGAGCCAGAAGAGTCGCTTACATGATTAGGTTATAAAAGAAATCCATCTTTGTAACCTAATCACAGACATGACATCTTATACCTTCTAACAAATATTCTATTTGTTAGAAGCCAGTCACTAGGTCCAGACCACTTTAAATGGGAGAGGAATACACAGAGGCATGAACACCAGAGGGTGGGGATCACTGGGGGCCACATCATCAGAAGCTGCCCACCCCAGTTTCCTTCTCCCTAAAGTGCAAATTATACAGAGTTGTTACTAGATTGAAGTATATAACATATAGAAAATGATTAACACGATGTCTGATAGATTATAAGTATTCAATAAATGGTTCTCTGACTTTTTTTAGATCAGAGTTTCTCGACTTTTTTTTATTATCACTCCCACTGGTTTCTGATGATGTGACAAAGTGAAGAGTTCAGACAGCAAGGTGGCAAAAGCAGGAGGCATGAAATTCACCGTATGAATTTCAAGGCTCCGAAGCCTGACTGCTTGAGCTTGAAACCGGCTCTGCCATTGGTCAGTGCGTTAACTTGGAGCAAGTTACTTCACCTTTCTGTGCCTGTTTCGTCCTCTTAAAATGTAAATAACCATATTGTTTTCCCCCAAAGAGCTTGTGTAAGGATTTTTAAAGGTTATATATTTACCACACCTGAAACTATTATTTATTATTATTATTATTAAGTTCAGAAAAGAAAGAGATAAGAATTAGTGGAAGTAAGCAGGGAAGACTTCCTGGAAGAGGCAGAACCAAGGTAGGAATAACTAAATGGATGGGATGAATTAAGCAGAAACTACTGAAGGTAATAACTCTGGTAGAAGAAATTGCACAAACTGAATGGAAGGACGACCACTGGGTTGCTGGTATTCACGGAAAGGAGGGGACTTTTCAAGAGATGCAGATGGTGGAGCTGGAGTGTTACTATTGTGACACAGCCTTGGGACAGACAAAGAAAGCCGAAGGCTAGCTCACCAGGGCTGTGTTTCTGCCTTTCAGTAGGTGGGAGCAGCAGGTGGCTCTGCCATGTTCTATGGGGCGTCACTGGCACAGCTAGAGCTACGGAAGACGAGTGAGATCGTAGGCGATCATGGACTTGGGAGAGTTAGTGTCTAATGGATATAGTGTCTGTTCGGGATAATGAAGAAGTTCTGGAGGTGGATGGTGGTGACGGTTGTGCAACAACGTGAGTTCAATGCCACTGAGCTGTCCACTTAAAAATGGTTAAAATGGCAAACTTTATCTATATATATGTTACCACCAGCACCACCACAAAAAAGAATGAAATCGACCTGCATGTAATTAACATGTAAATTTACTTCAAAGAGACGATTAGAGAGAAATAAGTAGGGAGATACTACTGTAAATACAGATAAAGGGCCAGGGCAAAATACCCTTATCTGACAGCAGTCATTACCTTGGGGGAAGAGACTGCAACTGATGGGGGGGCGGGGAGGGGAGCCAGTGAGCCAAGGGGACACTCTCCACAGCCGGGAAGTAAGAGCCCAGGCTTTCAAGCCACACTGTCTAGATTCAAATCCCACTGAGCAACCTTCACCTCTCTGTGCCTCTTGATACTTCATCTGTAAAAAAGGAAAAAATAGACCTACCTCATAAGTGGCTAGGATTATTAAATGAATTAAAACATAGAAAGCCCTTAAAATAGTGCCAGGCACATAATCCCTTAATGAATGCTAGCTATTATTATTATTATTATTATTATTATTATTAGCCTGAGTCCAAATAGTTGGAAGATTAAAGAAAATTGTTCCAGGAGAAGGGGTTTGTTTGGAACAGGGGCAGATAACGTAGGTCCCCCAATGCCAGGCTTGCAGAGGGAGTTTTTCCTCCAGGACATGAAGCCGAGGCAGGTGCTGAATTGCGATTCATCTCACAGACCGGTTGCCTCGGGACAGCAGCAATCTCACAGTCTGTGGTCTTCCTCTCCAACCTAATTATTTATTCTCACTTCACTGTCACTCCCCTCGCCCTTCAAGACCCTCTAATGGTGCTTAATTGTGTTTACCTTGCCTTTCCCCAGCCTCTTATCTGCAAGGCCCTGGCTTCCCTGAATGTTGAAACAAACCTGATGAATCCAGATGGCCTAAGTCACTCTCAGAAGCACAGGACCCAGAAAGAAGGGTCAAAATGGGGCTAAATCAACACAATTACAGACACTGGAATGAAGACGGCTTTGTGCTCTGTTCCCGACCAGCAGGGTCCTCTGGGGTTTGACTTGATGCCTCGTGGCTCGGTCCTGACTCCAACGTGATGCCCCAGGTTCAAATCTCGCCTGGGCCCCACGCAAGCCCTGTCTGCCATCTTGCAGGTCACCGCATCCCTCCAGGCATAATAATAGTGTCTGCTTCACGGCTGTCAAGATGATGAAATGAGCACGCTCCCCTACGGACCTAGAACCGGGCCCGCCCAGAGTAAGCACCCCATAAACTACACCTACATTACTGCCAAATTCAGTCATTTGGGTGAAAAAACACACCAGCAAACCAGTGGTGTCACATGACAGATAAAGTAGCTAGTGGGGTGAGCTGGTTTCCATTTCTAAATTATTCAATATATAGTTATTCACTTGTTGACTGAAAAAAATGCACCACCTAAAAGTTGAGAATTGTTTTATCTGGCAGCCTTACTGAGGGCTATAGCCCGGTATCGCAGCCTTTCAAATAGCTCTGAGGGACTGTTCTAAAGAGGTAAAGGAGAAACAAGGATATATAGGAGTTTTTGCTGGGAAAAAAAAAAAAAACCCATGTAGTCAAAGACCAAAAAATGACTCCTAATCATAAGAAACAGACAACTCAAGTTAATGATTGTAGTGTTTTTCCATGTATGAGAAGATGCAAGAGTCTGGGCTCATTGAAATTATTCCTTGGATACGCACCTTCACTATCTGGGGCCAGTATCCTATTTTTCTCCATCCTGAGTCCCCTCAGGGCGCAACGTCAGGGGCAGCTGCAGTGGCCAACTGCTTGATGCCCACAACATCCTTTGTTTACTGAAATGGCAGGCAACATTCTTTGTCCACACCCTCCATAACGTACACTGAAGGCAGGTAGCAGGCTGGGATATCAACAGTGTCAAACCAGAGACCCCGTGCTGAATGGCCCATTGGACGAGGTTTCACATTAAACTCCAGATTTCAGCCTCCCCCTCTGGGAAAAACAGAGGCTCCACAGCGCTGGGCTGTGTTCTCTCGTGGCAACAATTGGCCGAATCCCTTCTCCCCACCAGGGGCAGCTAGACATACCCCCGCTGTATCTCAGTCAGACCCTTACCCACTCACATTACTGTCTGTTCCCTGTCGTCACCCCAACTTGCCACACCTGTAATCATGCCCAGATATACAGAAATGAATCACAAGCGCTTCCTTACCCAGGAAGCTTAGAAACAGGCTGGAGAAACCCTCAGAGGTACACAAATAACAACGTACAGTATAGCCGGTGACAAGATTGACCAAAAGCAGTAAACAGACAAGGAATCCGGGAGTCTTCCTGTAGGAAGTGACTATTAACTCACTCTGGGGCTTCCCTGGTGGTACAGTGGTTAAGAATCCACCTGCCAGGGCTTCCCTGGTGGCGCAGTGGTTAAGAATCCGCCTGCCAATGCAAGGGACACGGGTTCAATCCCTGGTCCGGGAAGATCCCACATGCCGCGGAGCAACTAAGCCCATGTGCCACAACTACTGAGCCTGTGCTCTACAGCCCACGAGCCACAACTACTGAGCCCACGTGCCACAACTACTGAAGCCTACGCACGTAGAGCCTGTGCTCCGCAACAAGAGAATCCACTGCAATGAGAAGCCCGCGCACTGCAACGAAAAGTAGCCCCCACTCGCCGCAACCAGAGAAAAGCCCGCGAGCAGCAACAAAGACCCAAACAGCCAAAAGTAAAAATAAATAAATAAATTTATTAAAAAAAAAAAACTCACTCTGGAAGGATGGAGAAGATTGAGCGAGGGAGTGTCCGGGAGGAAGGAGTGACAAGGACAAAAAGGTCAGACACGAGAGAGTGGGGCTGTGTGCAGAGAACAGTGTACTTATTCAGTCTGCGGCCAGGTGCCGAAGATGAGTAGGTCAAGGTTAGGGAGGCAGGTCAGAATCATATTGTGGAGAACCTTGAATGCTAAACTGAGTTCAGGCTGTTTTCAAAGGGAAATAGAGAGCGACAGAGTCCGGGAGAAGAATCGGAACGTATTGTGAGAAATGCATTTGGTTCAGGGCGGGAGGCAGCATCAGAAAAGGAACTGCAATGATTCAGCAACAAGTTCAGGGGGCCTGAACGTTTGGGGACCTACAGTATCAGAGACATACACCCCCAAATCCCAGGGCAGAGGGATGGTGGGGGTGTGGGGTGACCTTTCTGTCAACAATTTGAAAGGTGCCAGAATCTTACACTGAATTTCACAGGAAGCTGCAGCATTAAGAGTTTTCCAGAACAAGAAAGAAAAAACAGTTTATAACTTCGAACATAAACAGGCTGGCTCAGTAACACTGATTTTTCAGAAAGTCCATAACCTGCAAAAATTAAGTAAATGTGAATGCTGAATGCAGAGTAAATTACTGTTGAAAGGAATTATTGGATTCCTACGTTCACCGTGAAATATCTTGGGGATTATGATAGAGAAATGTTTCATAAAGTTAATAAGGAGGGGGAAAATATTGCTAACCAGAAAGCCACACTATATTTCATAGTGATTTTCCTCTAAGTATGGTGATCTGCTGAGGAATAATTAGGTATAATAGTCATATTATTTATGTCTAACTTCTATATCACGACACACTGGCAGCATTTATGAATCTTAGGTGGTTTTTAAATGTTTTCACTAAGTATGATTATTCTCTTCAGTGTTTTCTAGGTGCAGTATAGGTATGATTGTGGTGCACAAGGTGATTTTAGGTAGCACACAAATAAATATTTTGTTTTAATTTAGTAACATTAGGGAATCTTTTATTGCATTTATATCTGGCTGTTTTTTACTTATGCCAAGTGATGTTGGTTTTCCATTTACCATACTGATGATATAAAGCTTCTTTTTATTTATTTTTTTAACATCTTTATAATTGCTTTACAATGGTGTGTTAGTTTCTGCTTTATAACAAAGTGAATCAGCTATACATATACATATATCCCCATATCTCCTCCCTCTTGCGTCTCCCTCCCACCCTCCCTATCCCACCCCTCTAGGTGGTCACAAAGCACCGAGCTGATCTCCCTGTGCTATGCGGCTGCTTCCCACTAGCTATCTATTTGACATTTGGTAATGTATATATGTCCATGCCACTCTCTAACTTCATCCCAGCTTACCCTTCCCACTCCGTGTCCTCAAGTCCATTCTCTACGTCTGCGTCTTTATTCCTGTCCTGCTCCTGGGTTCTTCAGAACCTTTTTTTTTTTTAGATTCCATATATATGTGTTAGCATACGGTATTTGTTTTTCTCTTTCTGACTTACTTCACTCTGTATGACAGACTCTAGGTCCATCCACCTCACTATGTATAACTCGATTTTGTTTCTTTTTATGGCTGAGTAATATTCCATTGTATACATGTGCCACATCTTCTTTATCCATTCATCTGTCGATGGGCATTTAGGTTGCTTCCATGTGCTGGCTATTGTAAATAGAGCTGCAATGAACATTGTGGTACATGACTCTTTGAATTATGGTTTTCTCAGGGTATACCCAGTAGTGGGATTGCTGGGTAGTATGGTAGTTCTATTTTTAGTTTTTTAAGGAACCTCCATACTGTTCTTCATAGTGGCTGTATCAATTTACATTCCCACCAACAGTGCAAGGGGGTTCCCTTTTCTCCACGCCCTCTCCAGCATTTATTGTTTGTAGATTTTTTGACGATGGCCCTTCTGACTGGTGTGAGGTGATACCTCATTGTAGTTTTGATTTGCATTTCTCTAATAATTAGTGATGTTGGGCATCCTTTCGTATGTTTGTTGGCAATCTGTATATCTTCTTTGGAGAAATCTCTATTTAGATCTTCTGCCCATTTTTGGATTGGGTTGTTTGTTTTTTTGATATTGAGCTGCATGAACTGCTTGTAAATTTTGGAGATTAATCCTTTGTCAGTTGCTTCATTTGCAAATATTTTCTCCCATTCTAAGGGTTATCTTTTTGTCTTGATTATGGTTTCCTTTGCTGTGCAAAAGCTTTGAAGTTTCATTAGGTCCCATCTGTTTATTTTTGTTTTTATTTCCATTTCTCTAGGAGGTGGGTCGAAAAGGATCTTGCTGTGGTTTATGTCATAGAGTATTCTGCCTATGTTTTCCTCTAAGAGTTTTACAGTGTCTGGCCTTACATTTAGGTCTTTAATCCATTTTGAGTTTATTTTTGTGTATGGTGTTAAGGAGTGTTCTAATTTCATTCTTTTACATGTAGCTGTCCAGTTTTCCCAGCACCACTTATTGAAGAGGCTGTCTTTTCTCCACTGTATATGCTTGCCTCCTTTATCAAAAATAAGGTGACCATATGTGTGTGGGTTTATCTCTGGGCTTTCTATCCTGTTCCATTGATCTATATTTCTGTTTTTGTGCCAGTACCATACTGTCTTGATTACTGTAGCTTTGTAGTATAGTCTGAAGTCCGGGAGCCTGATACCTCCAGCTCCGTTTTTCTTTCTCAAGATTGCTTTGGCTATTTGGGGTCTTCTGTGTTTCCATACAAATTGCGAAATTTTTTGTTCTAGTTCTGTGAAAAATGCCATTGGTAGTTTGATAGGGATTGCACTGAATCTGCAGATTGCTTTGGGTAGTATAGTCATTTTCACAATGTTGATTCTTCCAATCCAAGAACATGGTATATCTCTCCATCTGTTTGTATCATCTTTCATTTCTTTCATCAGTGTCTTATAGTTTTCTGCATACAGGTCTTTTGTCTCCTTAGGTAGGTTTATTCCTAGGTATTTTATTCTTTTTGTTGCAATGGTAAATGGGAGTGTTTCCTTAATTTCTCTTGCAGATTTTTCATCGTTAGTGTATAGGAATACAAGAGATTTCTGTGCATTAATTTTGTATCCTGCTATTTTACCAAATTCATTGATTAGCTCTAGTAGTTTTCTGGTAGCATCTTTAGGATTCTCTATGTGTAGTATCATGTCATTTGCAAACAGTGACAGCTTTACTTCTTCTTTTCCGATTTGGATTCCTTTTATTTCTTTTTCTTCTCTGATTGCTGTGGCTAAAACTTCCAAAACTATGTTGAATAATAGTGGTGAGAGTGGACATCCTTGTCTTGTTCCTGATCTTAGAGGAAATGTTTTCAGTTTTTCACCATTGAGAACGATGTTGGCTGTGGGTTTGTCATATATGGCCTTTATTATGCTGAGGTAAGTTCCTTCTATGCCTACTTTCTGGAGGGTTTTTATCATAAATGGGTGTTCAATTTTGTCAAAAGCTTTTTCTGCATCTATTGAGATGATCATATGGTTTTTCTCCTTCAATTTGTTAATATGGTTTATCACATTGATTGATTTGCGTATATTGAAGAATCCCTGCATTCCCGGGATAAACCCCACTTGATCATGGTGTATGCTCCTCTTAATGTGCTGTTGGATTCTGTTAAAGCTTCTTTTTAAAATAAATCCATTTAGTCAAAAAGAATTAGTTAAAAAAAAAAACTTTGTCAGTAATAGTACAGGTATTCTACTATGGCATGGACATGGTAAATGGATATGACAAATATAAGGAATGCAGAAAACTAAAGTTTGCAAAATATTGTTCTTAAATAAAAGGGAATTTTGATGGAATCTAATATACAACTTCTTGGGTATTGTTTCCCTCTAATTTTATTCCTTTTAAATATTTTCCTACTATTTCCAGTATATTAGCATGGCAGGCTCTCATACATATTTGCTGGATAATCAAGTGAGGATCAATCAATAGAAGAAACTTCCCATAAGACCTGCAATATCATCCCTGATTAATTCAGTTAATAGTGACAGTAACAACGGCATTTACAATACACTGAATATTTATTATATTTTAGAAACTTAGTCATATGTTTTACATACATCATCTCATTAAACCTCTACACCAACTTTATGCAGTAAGTATTTATTCTTCCCTTCTTACACAAGAGTAAGACAGAGACAGGTTAAGTTGCTTGCCCAAGTATATCAAGTATGGTCTAAACTCTAAGGATATTTGTGCCTTATTTAACAAGAGGCCTAGAGGTAGATGCTTCCAGGCTTTATTCAGTGGTTCACCAAGGTCAGACATCTCTGTGAGTCTCCTGACTTACCTCATGGTCTCAAGATGGCTGCCACAGCCCTATTTATCACATCCTCACACAGGTACTCCAGGCAGGGAAGCTGTAGGGGCTGACACCAGACAGCTTCCTCTCCAGAACATCTCAGGAAAGAAGCAGTCTCTTTCCCAAAAGCCCCCAGCACATCTCCCCTTACATCTCAGTGGCCAGAACTGTGTCACATGGCAACCTTGAGCTGCAAGAGAAGCAAGAATTATCTAGCACTGGGGTGTGCACACAACTGGCTTAGACCTGTCACAGTTTATCTCTGTGGCTGGTAAAAGACTACGCTCTTTGAAGGGTGAGGTACCTTAGAAGATAACAAGAATGGAAAGGGAAGTTACATTCAGAACAACAGGAAGAGAAAGAAAAAGAGGTTCCCAGACTGTGAAGTTGTTAGAAGTCAGAAAGCTGGGAAAATAGAGGTTTGTGAGTCTCTAAGGCAGGGTTTCTCAATGTCAGCACTTCTGGGGGCAGGATACTTCTTTGCTTTGTCGGGGGGCTGTCCTATGCACTGCAGAGCATTCAGCAGTGTGTGTGGCCTCTACCCACCAGGTGCCAGTTGTGACAACCAAAAATGTCTCCAGAAAAACATCCCCAGGGGGTGGGAGGAGGGGAGGGAAATTGCCCTGAGTTGAGGATGACTGTCCTAGGATGATAAGGTGGGATCCCAGCCACAGTGAAGATACCTATAGCCCAAACACAGGTCGAAAGCCAGGGCTTTCCCACTGCTCTGGATCTGCCAGGTCCTCGGCACACTCCTGGCAGTTGTGAGGGGACATAGGGAACCCCATTAATGACCGAGATTGAATTTGCCACCAGTTGAAGTGAAAGAAAGTAGAGAAATGTGCTACTTCTTTTTCTGGCCTGCCCAATATTTTACGGACTAAGATTTATAGCTGCTACAATGTCCCCTGCAAAGTCCATGTGAGATAAATGCCGAGGTCACCGGGCCAGCTAGGGCCCCACAACATCCCACTAGAATGACTCAGGGTCCCCCAGCCAGGCTGCTTACATCCCTCTGACCACCTCTCACAGCCCTCCTGTCTGCAAGGCGGGTCACAGCGGTGCCTTGTTATTCCACCTGCCTGTGACCTTGGCCAAAGCAGCTCTTCCTCAGATGACATGGGCCAGTGCGTGAGACCCAAGTTGTGAATCCAGGTGCGAGCAGCTTGGCCGGACAGAGGCCTGTGGAAGGACACGTCTGCGCTGGGAACCTTACACTACAGCATTATATTTATAATAATGTAGTTAATTAATGTATGTGTGTATTGGGTGGGGGATGAGAAGGGTGCTCTTCCTGTTTGTCAACGATTTGATAAGTGTTAGAATCTTCACTGAATTTTGCAGGAAACTGCAGCATTTACAGTTTTTCAGAACAAGAAAGAGAACACTGGTTATAACTTTGAACATAAAAAGGTTGGTTTCTGATTTTTCAGAAAGTCTGTAGCCTGCAGAAGTTAAGTAAATGTGAATACTGAATGCAGAGTAAATTACTAATCACTGTTAAAAGTCATTATGTTATTACCATTATTACTATTACTATAATAATTGATGTACTTACTATTATAATATGTTACGCTGTAATCCTGGAGAGGAAACGTGAGGATCCTGCCCATGGAGTGTTTCCTGATCTCACCTGAGCACATCAGGGTTCCGGGCCAGCCTGAATCACGTGTAAAGATTTCATGCACACATGGTGATGCCCTTTGTGGAGCCAAGGGCAGCCAGGAATATTTTCAGGGTTCGTATTGGGGGCCAATCAGCAGATCTCAGGGTTTCCTTTGGGTCTTTGGAGAAGTTAGGAGGCTGGCAATGCATTCAGAGGGATCCCCAGAGCAGGCAGGCTGCACCCCGCCAGCCCTGAGTCTGCTGGGAGGCACAGCCCTGCCAAGACCAGCGGGTGGGCTGCAAAGGGCATGTGACCAGTGGGTCCCCTGTTCAGAAGAGCCCTGTGCTTGGGTGAATGCTCTGCGGTTGCCATCTTAAAATGCTTAATATTTTAAAAATAAGGGTCCACATTTTCATTTTGCACTGGACCCTGCAAACTCCATAGCCTGTCCAAAAACCAACCACCACAAGGTGGCCAGTTCTGGTTCACTGGCCTTCAGGTGAGGCGGGGGTGTAAGCACCTCGGCTTGGGAGGCGAATTACCTGGATTCACTTTCTGCCTCTGACAGTCGGTAGCTTTGAGACCGTGGGCCATTACCTGAGCTCTGCCGCTCAGTTTCCTCATTTGAGTAAGCAGAATGATAATGCGATGACCTCACAGGGTTACCATGAGGAATACATGAGATGATTCATAAGAACACAAAGCACCAGGCCTCACGTCTACTAGGTATGCAATAGCTGACCACGCTTATTGGCAAAACCATCGCTGCCAGATATCATGTGCTCCACAAATACAATTTCACACTTTTGTTTTTTTAAAAATGACGCTGAAGGTACCATTATCCTCATTTCCCATGAAGCATCTGAGACAGGGCAGGTTAAACAACCCACCCAAGTAATCAGAGCTAAGGAAGTGTCAGAGCCAGGATTTGAACCCAGGGCTACTAGGCTCAAAGCCAGTCCCCTTTCCGCCACGGTACCCTGCCTTGCGCCCTCCGTATCCATCCAAAGACTCCCACTCCTTGAACACGAAGAGCTGGATCGGGCTGGTGGGTATAGAACAGCTGCGGGGTGGGGGGGGGGGGTGCAAAACAGAGGGCGCAGGGATTGCCAGCCAGTTCGCAGCCAGAGCTGAGTCCTGGCCGGGGCAGCAGCTGCTGCAGGTGTGACATGAGATCCAGCCCAAGCTTCAGCCGCTGCTCAGCTTCCCAACTCTAACAACCCACGGCAGAACCTGGCGGATCGGCTTCTCAACTGCTCATATTCACAAGCCAGCTCTTGCTGTTCCCTTTATGGAAGGGACATTGAAGAGAAGCCAGCAGATTCTCCTTTCCAGCCTGCTAAAATCAATGTTTACCAAGTACCAGTGAGGTGCCTGGCGCGGTGTTAGGCGTCTGACAGAGTGGTAGTGGCTGGGAAACAAAGAAATGGGAGATATTTAGCTCTGCTTCAAAGAGCTCATCTTCTTCCTAGAAATTCTGATATATTCACTCATTTACTCATTCGTTCAAATGTAACTGGAACAACCCATAAAAAAAGAAATGCAAATGTCTATTAACCATAAAAAAGATGTTCAGTCTCGCTCATAATAAGAAAAATGCAAATTAAAACTACACTGGCACACCTGAAACTAACACAACATTGTAAATCAACTGTACTCCAATATAAAATAAAAATTAAAAGAAAAAACTACTCTGGTAAACCATCTTTCCTCTATCAGATGGGCTAAAATCCAAAGATTTATACACAGGTTTGGGGGAAAGAAACCAGCCCTCCTGCACATTGTAGGTGGTGATGCAAAATGCTATACCCCCTGTCAAGGGCATTGACAATATCTGCAAAATTGCATATGCATTTACTCTTTGATCTGGCAATTCTACTTCTAGGAATCTATCCCAAAGACACACTGGCAAAAATATAAAAGGATATATGTACTGCAGCACTATTTGTTTCAGCAAAAGACTAGAAACAATCCAATGTTATCAAAAGGAGACCAATAAATAAAATACGGTACTTCCACATAATGGGATTGTCTACGCTATAAAAAGGAATGAGGAATGACTCTACATACTGCTGTGGAGTGAGCGCTAGACTATACGGTTAAGTGAAAGAAGCAAGGAAAAGAAGAACATGTATAGAACCTACGGATCTAAGAAGGGGGTACAAAGATATATGTATTTGGTTATGTATATATATAGTTGATTACATATATATGTATATACACATATATATATGATTATATTTCTTAAAGATGGAAGGATATGCCATAAATATACTTTAAAGATTATAAGGGAAGGATGGAATAGGGTGGAGGTGGCAGGAATAAATGCCAGACGCAGTTTTTGGAACTGTATGAGTTTCCTACGGCTGCTGTAGCAAATTACCATGAGTGGCTTAAAACAACAAAAACTTATGCTCTTACAGGTCTGGGGTGGGGGGCACTGGGCTAAAATCAAGGTGCTGGCAGGGCTGTGCTCTTTTGGGAGGCTCTGGGGGAGATCCGGTCCCAGACTTTGCCAGCTTCTGGAGGCTGCCTGCATCCCTGGGCTTGCAGTTCCTGTGTCTCCATCTCCAAAGCCAGCAGCGTAGCGTCTGCCCTGCTCTCTGACCTCCGCTTCCATTACCAGATTTTCTGACTCCCCCACTCCTGTGTCCCTCTATAAGGACCCTTATAATTCCATCGGGCCCACCTGGATTATCAAGGATAATCTTCCCATCTCAAGACCTTTGGGGCCTTCCCTGGTGGTCCAGTGGGTAAGACTCCACGCTCTCAATGCAGGGGTCCCGGGTTCAATCCCTGGTCAGGGAACTAGATCCCACATGCGTGCCACAACGAAGGTCTCGCGTGCGGCAATGGAGATCCCACATGCCGGAACTAAGACCCCACGCAGCCAAAATACATAAATAAATAAATATTTTTTTTAAAAAAAAAGATCCTTAATCCCATCTGCAAAATCCCGTTGCCATGTAAAGTAACATATTCACAGGTTCCAGTGCAGGGATTAGATTGTGGACATCTGGGGCCAGTGGCAGGGGAAGGGTGGGGATTAATCTATCATGAGAACCATACAAATATTTTACATATCTATAAACAAAGTTGAATTTTTCACAAAGCAATACTTGAAAAATGAAAATAAATTAAAACAAAAGATACTATGTATCCAGCTGGTGGCATCACCTCACAGAGAGGAAGTATGCCAAGTGACTTTAAGTGACAGTATTTTGACTTATATTATTCTAAGGGCAAAAAGGACTGCAAGTAAATCTTAAACTGTTTTTGGTAATCATATTGTTGATAGTAATGTTGACGTTTTGCTATTCTGAGACTGTTGTGTGTGTGTAATGGGATAAAGAAGATGAGCAATTATGTTTTTGTCGAAAGAATGAGGGTTTGGGCATGAGGGAAAGAAGACACAATGTAAAATCAATGAAGTTAAGTAAAAACCCTGTAGTTCCTGAATTTGAAGTATGAAATCATGATTTACTGTATACACATATATATTTTTAAATAATATTTCCTAACTCTATCTTCTGAAAAGACTTAGAAACAATGACCAACCCAGTAGCAATGAGCACCCTAGTGCCTAGATTGTGGTCTCTAGGTGTCATTTCCCAATAAAAGAACCAGAGCCCCCCAGAGAAATGACTGAGTCTAGGTCTGGGGCAGGAAGTATACAAGATGAGTCTGGGACATCATGTCGTAACAGAAATTGAAGAAGCTACCAAAGACTACTAGTGGTCACCTACCAGGAAAGGTCTCTGAGGAGAGGTGGCTTTTGAGCTGAAACATGAAAAACAGAAGACGCAGCCATGAAAAGATCTAGAAGGAACACCAAGGGCAAAAGCTCTAAGCCTGTTCAAGATGAAGAAAGAAGCCTGGAGTAGTATCCTAGACAACGCAGAGGTGAGAAGACAGGCTGGAGAGGGAGGCAGGAGCCCCACCAGACACACAGGAAGGAACTGGGATTTTTTTTTCTCCTAAGTGCAATGAGAAGCCACTGATGAATTTTAAGCAGGTGATGCCATTAAGTTTTCAAAAGATCCCTCCAGCTGCAGGGAGGAGGATGACTTGTAAGAGGGCAAGAATGGCAGCAGGGACCCCAGCTGAAAGGCTGCTACATTCCTCCAGGGAGGACATGATGGTGGCCTGGATCAGAAGAGGGACCATGGAGGGATGAAAACTTGGATTCAGAATTCGTTTTGAAGGGAGTAACAATATGACTGGCTGATAGATTGGATATGGGATGGGGGGAGAGGAGAAATAAAGGAAGACTCCTAGGGCTTTAGGCTGATAAGTTAGGGTTAGAAAGAGGTGAGGAAGATGGGGCAAGAGTGATCTGGGTTGGAGGGGAATCCGTGGTACCCTGTGTAAGTGGAGTTGTTGAATAGATAGATACATGAGTCTGGAAATCAAAAGAGAATCAATGCTGTAGATATAAATTTAGGATTCATACCAATATAGATGGTATTCTAAGACTTAGGACTGAATATGATCACGTAGGTTCTGTATGTAGAAAGGGGAGGGGAGAGAGACAAAAGCTAAGCTGTGATTTACTCCAATATTCAGAAGTCAGGAGGAAGAGGAGGAGCCAGCAAAGGAGGCTGGGGAAGAGCCATCAGGGAGGTAGGTGGGAAGCCAGGAGTGCGTGAGGTGTAGCTCAAGAAGAGTGTAGCTCAACGACAAGGTCAACTGTATCAAATGCTGCTGAGAGTTTGCGATTCTCTTGAGCAGTTGGAGTGGTTCAAAAGACAATGGGCTGGCATAGCACAGGGAGATCAGCTCGGTGCTTTGTGACCAACTAGAGGGGTGGGATAGGGAGGGTGGGAGGGAGACGCAAGAGGGAGGAGATATGGGGATATATGTATACGTATAGCTGATTCACTTTGTTATAAAGCAGAAACTAACACACCATTGTAAAGCAATTATACTCCAATAAAGATGTTAAAAAAAAAAAAAAAAAAAGACAATGGGCTGGGAAGGAACTGGAGACCCAGGTATGTACAACTCAAGGGCATCACTCTCAAGAGAAGTGGGAAACTGGGAGGGTGGTTAGAGGAGGCAAGGGCTGTAGGCAAAGGTTTTCCTACAATACTGAAGGAGGGGCGGGGAGAGAATGCAGGAGGTGGAGAGGAGATCAATGCAGGAATAAAATCCGCAAGAAAAGGGGGAGGGTTCCAGTGTGCAAGTGAAGTTGGGTGAGGATGGAGGAGGGAGAAAAGGTGGGGTGTATGGCTGCAGACGCAGGCGTGCCGAGGGCAAGAAGAGAGCTCTCTTCTGCTTGCTTCTATTCTCTCAGGAAAGTAAGAAGCCACATCATCACCTGAGCGAAAGGAGCGAGAGGAATTGAGGATGGAGTAGAAAATGCAAAATAGTAAATCCTGAGTAGGAGGAGGATGAACAGAGAGACTGAGGAAGTGCGGTGGGATTGTCGGCATTTCTGAGGGTCCACTGAGGGCTTTCTGTACACGAAGATTTAAAAAGAGACCCTTGGCACAGCTGTCTTTTTCTGTCCAGGTAGTGTCCAGCGTGGGTGCAGCTGGGGACAGCTGGATTTAATCAGGGTCAGGGTTTTGCTGGAAGGACTCGACAGAGGGAGAGGGACCGGAGAGCTGAAGCTGTGTGCACAGACCAGCTGTAACCGTGGAACTGGAATTTAAGATGGGCCTGCTCTTCCCAGGGTTGTTACATCTGGGCTTGATTCTCACTGGCTTATTTCAAAGACTCACAGAGAAGAGGGACTTGATTTCACTCCTCCTTGGCCATGACTGACTAATCAGCCTTGGCCTTTGCACTGAGTTGAATCTGCCCCCCAAAAAGGTATGTTCAAGAGCTAATTCCTGTTGCTTGAGGATGTGACCTTAGCTGGAAATAGGCTCATGGCAGATGGAACCAAGTTAAGATGAGGTCACACTCGATTAGAGTGGGCCCTAAATCTAGTGTTTTTGTAAGAGAAAAGAGAGAGAGATTTGGACCCAGAGACACAAGAGGGAAGGAGGCCACATGAGGACGGAGGCAGAGAGTGGAGGGATGTTGTCACAAGCCAAGGAGCGCCAGAAGCCTCTGGGAGCTGGAAAATGAAGGAAAAATTCTCCCCTGGAGGCTCTGGACTATGGCACCGCTGATACATCGATTTCAGATTTCTGGCCTCCAGAACTATGAGAGAATATATTTCTGTTATTCTACGCTACTTGCTTTGTGGTACTTTGTTACTGCAGCCACAAGAAAATAATCCAGACTTCTAATAAGATTACTTACTCCTCAATAAATTTCACAAAGCTTAGGAATTCAAAGGATTTTTCCCTGCCTAGGAAAAAATATATATATATTTTCTAGTCCTATCTCTGGATATGTTACCTAATGCTTAATATGCTCTGGTTACAGTACTTAATTACTTAATACTTAATGTGGTAAATTTCAAAATTGTTAAATATGAAGATAAATTAGGCACCATGAAGCACTCCATCACATCACCTTTTTAAAGGTGAGATTTGAAATGGCCTTATCACTTATGTGGTTACATGAATATTGTCTCCTTCTCCCCAAACCCTCTCTAGAATATGGGCTTCATGTGTGGGTAGGACCAGAAGCAGGACACACCAGAACCAGGTCTGTCTGGTTCAATTTTATATTCCCAATGTCTGGCACACAGTACATGGTCTTCTACATATACTGAGAGAGGGAGAAATAATAACAACAATGACAATAATTTATCCTCCAGAGTAATATCCAGGGGAAATATTTCCCATAACCTGCAAGGCTTTTAGCCTACACCCTAAATCAATAGTTCTTAACTTAACCAGGCACAATTTTGCTCTCCAGGGATGTTTGTTACCATTTTTTATTGGAGTCATTTCTGTTTGTCATGACTTTCAGGGCAGGTGCTCCTTGCATCTAGCAGGTAGAGACCAGGGATGCTGGAGACACCCGACAAAATACAGGACGGCCCCCACAGCTAAGAATGCTCCTGCCCCAAATGTCAATACAGGCAGATCTCAGAGATATTTTGACCCCTTGTTCTTTTTTTTTTTTTTTAATTTTTATTTATTTATTTTTAACATCTTTATTGGAGTATAATTGCTTTACATTGTGTTAGTTGCTGCTGTATAACAAAGTGAATCAGCTATATGCATACATATATCCCCATAACCCCTCCCTCTTGTGTCTCCCTCCCTCCCACCCTCCCTATCCCGCCCCTCTAGGTGGACACAAAGCACAGAGCTAATCTCCCTGTGCTATGTGGCTGATTCCCACTAGCTTTCTATCTGACATTTAGTAGTGTAGATATGTCCATGCCACTCTCTTACTTCGTCCCAGCTTACCCTTCCCCCTCCCCATGTCCTCAAGTCCATCCTCTACGTCTGTGTCTTTATTCCTGTCCTGCCCTTAGGTTCTTCAGAACCATTTTTTTTTTTTTTTAGATTCCATATATATGTGTTAGCATACGGTATTTGTTTTTCTCTTTCTGACTTACTTCACTCTGTATGACAGACTCTATTGACCCCTTGTTCTTCATGGCATCTAGAATGGTAAATCCTTTCCAGAAGGTTTTCAATTGACTTTGTCCAGATCCATCAGAGGAATCACTTATCTGTGGCAGCTATAGCCTTATGAAGTATATTTCTTGAAGAATTAGACATCGAAGTCAAAATTACTCCTTGACCCATCGGCTGCAGAATGGATGTTGTGTTAGCAGGCATGAAAACAACACAAATCTCATGGTCCATCTCCATCAGAGCTCTGGGGTGACCAGGTGCATTGTCAATGAGCAGCAATATTGTGAAAGGAATCTTTTTTCTTGAGCAGCGGGTCTCAACAGTGGGCTTAAAATACTCACTCAACCATGCTGTAAACAGATGTGCTGGCATCCAGGCTTTGTTGTTCCATTTCTAGAGCACAGGCAGAGTAGATTTAGCATAATTCTTAAAAGCCCCGGGATTTTCAGAATGGTAAATGAGCACTGGCTTCACCTTAAAGTCACAAGCTGCATTAGTCCCTAACAAGAGAGTCAGCCTGTCTTTTGAAGATTTGAAACCAGGCACTGACTTCTCCTCTCTAGCTATGAAATTCCTAGATGGCATCTTCTTCCAGTAGAAGGCTGTTTTCTTTATATTGAAAATCTGTTGTTTAGCGTAGCCACCTTCATGAATTACCTTAGCCAGATCTTCTGGATAACCTGCTGCAGCTTCTACATCAGCACTTGGCTGCTTCACCTTGTACTTTTCTGTTATGGAAATGTTTTCTTTCCCTAAACCTCATGAACCAACCTCTCCTGGCTTCAAAATTTTCTTCTGCAGCTTCCTCATCTCTCTCAGCCTTCACAGAATTGAAGAGAGTTAGGGCCTTGGCTCTGGATTAGATTTTGGCTTAAGGGAATATTGTGGCTGGTTTCATCTTCCATCCAGACCACTAAAACTTTCTCCATATCAGCAGTAAGTCTGTTTCATTGTATTATCATTCATGTGTTCACTGAAGTCGCACTTTTAATTTCCTTCGAGAACTTTTCCTTTGAATTCACAACTTGGCCAACTGTTAGTCACAAGAGGCCTAGCTTTTGGCCTCTCTCAGCTTTTGACATGCCTTCCTCACTAAGCATCATATCTAGCTTTTGATTTA
Source organism: Balaenoptera borealis (assembly GCF_965194805.1). Taxonomy (NCBI): domain Eukaryota; kingdom Metazoa; phylum Chordata; class Mammalia; order Artiodactyla; family Balaenopteridae; genus Balaenoptera; species Balaenoptera borealis. Next base: position 10,878,057 of record NC_138872.1, read on the forward strand.
AAGTGAGAATCATGCAACTATTCCTTTCACTTGGACAGTTGGAAGTCATCGTAGGATTATTAATTGGCCTAATTTCAATGTTGTTGTGTCTCGGGGAATAGAGAGGCTGGAGAGAGGGAGATAGCCAGTCGGTGGAGCAGTCAGAACACACACAACAAAGTTCCTCATCTTATGTGGGCAGGGTTTATGGTGCCCCAAAACAATTAACAGTAGTAACATCAAAGATCACTGATCACAAATCACCATAACAAATACAATAGCAACGAAAAAGCTTGAAAGGTGGCTAGAATAACCAAAAGGTGACCCAGAGACATGAAGTGAGACGGTGCTATTGGAAAAATGGAGCCGACAGACTTGCTCGGTACAGGGTTACCTCAAACCTTCAATTTGCAAAAAACGCAATACCTGTGAAGTGCAATAAAGCAAAGCACAATAACACGAAGTATCCTGTAGTGCCTGGGCTGAGAAACCGTGCCTAGAAACACAAGGTATTCAAATTGGAAGAAACCTTACATATCACAGTACAACACCCTCATTTTATTAAGAGATAGACTGAGGGCCAGAAAAGGAAGTAACTTGTCCAAAGATGGAATAAGGGAGTAACAGAGCTGAGACGAACACTCAAATTTCCCTTGCCCAGGGTAGAGTTCGGGCCTCTGAGCCATGAGACCCCATCGCTGGAAACGAGGATGGATTCAGTAAGCTGACAAAGGGAGAAAAAGAGGGCCGCTTTCCCCACCCTCAACAACAAACACGATTATCATTATCAAAGCTGGTGACTGACAGCAGGCAGCGGTGGCTGGCTGAGAACCGCCTCTAACCCTGGCGCCTGGTACAATGCCTGTACCCAGCACTGAATGCCAAATCACAGCAATTAGCCGTGTAGTGCCCACCAGCCAACTTCACGCTGGGCTAGTGGTCCAGATTGCTGAAGAGCCACGCCCTCTGCATCTAAATGCCTTGGCAACCACAGCAATGTTCTCTGCTCTCCTTGGAGCAGGGATCATAGGGCTCCGGCTGTGGGGCGTCTCCTAGCTGCTATAGCCTGGCATGCGAGTCCTGGAACAAAGAAAGAGGGAGGGCAGTTTACCCTACACTCTTCCTGCAGCTTGGCACACCACCCTGCCATCTTCCCTCACCCCCGAAGAGGTGCTCCCTTTGGCTGGAGGGAGGGAGGGAGGAGGGAAATAAACTGCTCACTGCCTGAAGCATTTATTAAAAGCTGGAGTCAAGATCTTGTCTACAGGTCCCCAGCAAAAACTGGGTATCCTGCATACTGATGGGTAACAGAACTGCTACCCACACCTGGGAGTTTAAGAATTTTGTGGATTTTTCCATCAGAAACCCATTTAAGTGAATCGGTTGTGCTAAAAACATCTGTCATTCCCAGGTCCTCACGGTGACCAGTAACCCGTTTTGCATCTAGACTTGGAATTCCCGAGTCAACGAAGGCAACGTGCTGGTGGCTGAAATGAAAGCAACCAATTTGTCCAAGACTCTGCCATTTGCAAAGCATTTCCACATCTTGAACCTCACTGAAACTTCACAACCATCCAGAGAGGGATGCAGAGCAGGGATTTTTAGCTGCATTTAACAGATGAGGCACAGGGCACAGTGATTTGTCCAAAATCACATACCTGGTCAGTGGGAGAGCTGAAGTTCAAATTCAGGCCTTGTAATTCTCCACACTCGTACTGGTGGAAATGTTGCTGGCCTGACCAAGGTCCAGTCCACTGGGTCAACCTTTGCCCACTGTGATGGCCCCCAAACTCTTTAATAAAAGCCTAGGGCTCCAAACAAGAGTTTGAAGGCCACTTGCCTCCAGATCACTTTCTCCACCCTTCTCTGTGCCCTTAGAGGCTGACAGGTACCTGCCTCCATCTTCTGATTGGGCCTGGCCAACGGGGAGCCTCAGCAAGACCAGAGGGAGTGAGGAGAGGACGAGTTCATCAGGCTGCCTGGTCCCTCAACTGCGGATCATTGGTTCTCTCCAGACAGCTCTCTGTCTCCATTCTCCCTCAGATTCCGGTAATGCTCCCTCCCTCATCCCAGATGATCAAAATCTACAGTATGTCAAATCAAAAGCTAAGGAGGAGAAGGAAACAGCATAGAGAATGGAGAGGTCTAGGAGTAAGGATGGGGTGACTGTACTTTTAAATAGAGTGACCAGGAAAGACTTCACCATGAAGGTCACTGACCTTTGAGCAAAGACCTAAAAACAAGTAAATGATCAAGCTGTGCGGATAGCTTGGGGAAGGAGAATTTTCCAGACGCCTGGTGTGTTGGAGCAACGGCAAGGGCAGCTGGAGCAGATGAGCAAGGGGTGGTCCAGGGTACTAGTGGATGGACTGGATTTAGGAGAATGCAGGTGGGCCAGGAGCCAAAGAGAACGGGGTGAGGGTGACAATGGTTCAGCATGGCAAATTCCTGACTCGCAGAGAAAGAACACAAGGGACAAACGCTGTGGACAAAGGATCTGCGGCTCAGCCCTATGCTTTTCAAGGAGTGATTACTGAGTGACCGGAGTGTACTCAGCCCCGGACATGACTTTCAGAGCTGCCCCCATTGCTCTTGAACTCTCACCATTTTACTTTTCCGCCCTTCGTTTACCATTACCTATCATTCCATATGCATTTGTTTATTATTTACTGCCTCTCTCTCACACTAATATTTACAATGCATGGAGACAGAGATCTTACCTGTCATGGTCAAAGCCATATCCCCAAGAGCCAGTAGAAGGCTTGGCTCATAGCAGGTGCTCAATAAATGTTTGTTTCAAGATGAATAAATGAGTGGACCAATGAATGCACAAACTACTACTACTGCTGACAGCTAATTTTTTTTTCTTTTCCCCAAAAGATTTTTCATTTCAGTTCCTATGAAATTAAAGACAAGAGCTACTGCTTTACCCCTGAGAAGAAAGCATAGCTTTTAAGCATTCAGGGTCCATGAGTCAACATAGCATTTGGCATACGGTAGATGCTTAATAAATATTCAGTAACTTGACCAGGCATGTAAGCTGAAGTGATGAGAAAGTATTAACCTGGGAGCCCCATTCTACCCCAAACCCATCCTACAATTTCTAAATGCCACAACAGACTCTCGTGAAATATGAGTCTTTATGTTTTTGTTGCCTTCTCTGCCCATCCTTCCCATCCAAGACTCTGCCCCAATAAGTCAGAAGGATCCACATTGTGTGAAAGAGAATTAAAATTGTTTCAGAGGAAATAAAAGGAGAAATTAGTATGGTTCCTTTTTTTCTTACTTCAAAAGGAAGCTCTTGAAAATAAATGGGAGCCCCCAAGGGGGATGAACATTAAGCGTGCGCCATAATAAGGGTCTGATAAAAGAACAGAGAAATTGCCAGAGCCCTCCATTCCAGGGGTGGCTGGAGGGGACTCGACTAGACTGGGAGACTGAGGGACCAGACTTGGGAGGACCAGGAATAGGATCTGAGTCAGTATCAAGAGAGCCATGAAAGCCAAGCCCACCCCTGCAGACCACCAGCCACCAGTTAAATAACCCCCTGGGCTGTTCAGAGTCAGACAAGGGCCTTCCATTGGCAGCTGCCCAGAAGGCCCCAGGGATCACCCAGCAGGATGATGCCCACCTAAAACCAGGACTCTGTTGAGCGCTAACAGGTGGGTCGACCCTCTTGTCAACAGCCCAAGATACTTCTAAGTTCCACCCCCATCCCAACCCCCTGATGTCCAGAGGGCTGCTAGTAGTACAAGGAGACAAAAGCCCCAGCACCTGGACCCATCTGAGACTGGCCAGCCAGTGGCCAAGCCCAGGGCAGTTACATGAGACCTTTACTTTGGTGAGCCTCTGTTTCCTCTTCTGTAACATAGAGAGGGCGATATTTGACCATCACAAGCAAACATCTAGCAGAGCGAGAGAGGTGAGGCTTTGTCCCCCTTGAAGTGCTCTCAGCAGCATTTGTGTGGGAGAAGCTCAGGGGAGGTGGTGGGGAGGAAGATGAGAGCCAGCCTGGCGCAAAGCAGAGGTGGCTCCCCAGGAGCCGGCCTGCAAACAGCTCCGACAATCAGCCAGGCCGTCTACTCCCGAAGCTCCCTTCTCAGGAAGAGATGGCGGGATCGAGGCAACACGCATGCATTCACTCAGCCATCCAGTCATTCATTCTATAGATATTTATTAAGCATTTTCTGTGTATCACTGTGCACTGTGCAAGCCCCTGGGAGTAAAGCTATGAACAAGAGGGTGTAGACAAGGACTTCAAGATCTCTAAAGATAAGTTTTGAACTATACTTACTGTTGTCAAAAGTGCCCCAAGGAAAAAAATACAGAGATCACTTTTGTCAAGAACTGTGAAGGTTCTGAGATTGGCCCTACTTGCAAGCTAGCAGGTTAGCCTGCCACGATTTGCTGGATGCTGGCAGAAGACATGAGCCTCCTGGGTCAGAGACAAAGGACAGTTCATTACTCACAGCAAGAGGAGAAGCTAGAGGAGCAACATTTTCTCATAGGAGTTCCCCAAGCCCCAGCTCCCACAGGGCAGTGCAAAGATACACAGTGAGTTGCATTACAGGAGAGGAATCCTGAGCTTAGGAAACCCAAATCTTTTGTGCGTGTGTGTCTGTGTGTGTTAAAAACATGCAACATATGGATATCCCTGGTGGCGCAGTGGTTAGGAATCCTCCTGCCAATGCAGGGGACACGGGGTCGAGCCCTGGTCCGGGAAGATCCCACATGCCGCGGAGCAACTAAGCCCATGTGCCACAACTACTGAGCCTGCAAGCCACAACTACTGAAGCCCACGTGCCGTAACTACTGAAGCCTGTGTGTCTAGAGCCCGTGCTCCTTAAGGAGAAGCCACCGCAATGAGAAGCCCGTGCACCGCAACGAAGAGTAGCCTCCGCTCGCCGCAACTAGAGAAAAGCCTGCACGCAACAATGAAGACCCAACGCAGCCAAAAATAAATAAATTTAAAAAAAAAAAAACCACGCAACATAAAATTTACCATCTTAACCATTTCCAAGTGTACAGTTCAGTGGTGTTAATATTCTCATTGCTGTGCAACCGATATCCAGAACTTCTCCATCTTCCAAAACTCTACACCCTTTAAACATCTCCCCACTCACTCCCCACCCAACCCCCCTGGCAACCACCATTTTTCTTTCTGTCTCTATGGATCTGACTGCTCCAGGTACCTCATATAAGTGGAATCATATAGTATTTGGTTTTTTGTGTGTGTGACTGGCATATTTCACTTAGCATAATGTCCTCAAGCTTCATCTATGTCATAGCCCTTGTCAGAATTTCCTTTCTTTTTAAGTTGGAATAAGATTTGGAAACCTAAATCTTTTATAATGGACAGTAAACATGCTTGTCCTTTGCTCCGGAAAGAAACACTATCTCTATCTTCCAAAACTTTTCCCAACACAAACAACCTCTAAAATGTGGTCTGAAGGAAAGCAGTTTGTGCCTCTGCTTACAAGACATGCAGAAACACAAGACACCCAGGAGGATTATCTCCAAACAACTAGCAATCCAAGAAAGACTCACCCCTCAACCTACTCATCAGTGCTGGCTGTGGACAAGCTACTAAGCAGAGTGCCTCGAATAATAATGCACTGGGCCTTCACACAGTTCACACCCGGGTCACGCCTCCAGACAGAAGACCCTAGCACAGGGAGGTAGTCTATCATTGTAAATGAGGATGTGGGATTTTTCACCCAGCAAGTTCACTGCTAGGAATCTACTAAAAATGGGTGCACATGTCCACAGAAAGACTTGTACGAGAACATTCAGAGCAGCTTTATCCACAGAAGTCCCTAACTGGGAACACCTGAATGTCCATCAACAGGGGAAGAGAGCAACAAAATGTGGTGCATCTGTGCAACAGAACACTACTCAGGAATGAAAAAGAACGAACTAGTGATATTTGCAGCAACATGCCAAGTTCAAAGCTGAGCACTGAGCTTTATGCTGAGCCAAAGAAGGCAGACACAAAAGAGTACACTCCGTATGGTTCCACTCACACGCAATTCCAGAAGACACAAAGCTAATCTACGGTGAAAGAAAGAGGAACAGTTGTGGCCCCTGGGATGGCAGGTTTGGGGGAGGGGGACCTGATAGGAAAGGGGAGGGAACTACCTGGGGTAATGGAAACTCTCTGTTCCTTGACAGGTGTGTGAGTTATGCAGGTGCATGCGTTTGTCAAGACTGATCAAACCACACACTTATGATCTGCAGCATTTCACCCTATGTAAATTACACCATCATTGTTTAAGTAGCTTTTAAAGAACATGGGCTTTGGAGTCAGGCAGACCAAGCCCTCGACTTTTCAACCACGTGAACTAGTGGCTTCTCCTTCGTGGGGAGGCCAGTTTGAGAAGAATCCTGGTGAACCCCAGCTTCTCCTTGTCTCTGCACCCCCAGCACCTTGCACAGGGCGTGGCACAGACCCGGAGCTGAGCAAAGAGTGTCAAATGAACCAATAAAAGTGAGGCTAGATATATGCCCTTGAAGCATTTTTAGGAGTGGACTTTGTTTCCACAAATAAAACTTAACCTAAAGCAAATGAAAGTGATTCCGCAGATGTTTAAATCTTCATCACTTACTGAAAACGGTTTCCTTTGTTTAAGGATCAGCTGAAGTCCCTGAAATCCACCTGCATAGGTTTATTCCTTCGTTCTAAATATAGTTATGGAGCACCTCTGGTGTGCCAGGTGCTTGAGAGAGAGTGGTAAATAAAACAGACAACAGCCATGGTCCCTGCCCCCAGGGAGCTTGCACTCTGGTGGGAGAGACAATAAAAATGTAAATGAAACTCTGATAGGAGATCAATTGGGATAGGATCAGAGCTCTTGAGGACAAGAAAATAGAGGCTGTGAAAGAATGTGATGTGGGACAGGGGTTGCTCTAGATGAAGACGTCAGAGGCAGTCTCTCTGAGGAAGAAACATCTGAGCTAAAACCGAAGGAAGAGGAGGAGCAGTCCCATGAAGGGCTGGCGGCAGAGCTTTCCAGACGGTTGGAGCATAGGGAAGGGACCTCTTGAGGTTTGGCCTGAGATTCTCAAGAGGCCGGCTCGAATAATGTAAAAGAGCTGGAGCCTGTCAGTCTTACTCTGCCACTCAACTTGCTGTGCAATCTCCGCAAATCTTGCCCTCTCTGGGCTTTGTTTCATTATCAGAACACTGAGAGAAGGTCTGAAAACAGTCCCTCGGAGCCATTGCAACTATGACAATCCAGGAGTATCTGACTGGACACTTGCAAAGCCCATGCTGTGCTCTCCCAAGCTTTTCAGTCTGAAAGGATAAAACACCGAGGGGCAGAGTCCACCAAGGCAGTGTCCTCTGGGGCAAAGGGGATAAGCACTGAGGCTCTAAGGCTCTGACAGCTTTGCTGCTGCAAAATGAAGACGTTCTCCTGTCTCCCATCCCTGTCTACAGGAACAAAACAAGGTGGCAAAAACCCAGAGTACTCCGCTTAGCTGTCGGCCGCCCTCTGACTGGCTGCAGCCTTGGAAATAAATGGTCCCATCAGCTCCGAGGAGGGTGAGCTCAGGATTTCAGATGAAAATGAAATAAGAGGGAACGCAGCCCAGAAGCAATGCAAAGTAACAATAAGGGCACTAAAATCTTCCACTGCAGAAAGATGGATGCTGAGAGCGGTGCAACGGGACACTGACCTCGGATGTTGGGACACTGGAGGAATGAGCTCACGCCCCAGGGCCGGCTGGCGGGGCCTGCGTTTCTGGGATCCAGGGGCTGTCTGAGGGGACCTGGGCCGGGCTGACAGGGCCCCTGCCCGACCCCACCCCGTCCTCCTCTCGGGAAAGCCTTATCCTCCTGCATTTCTCCAGATCAAAGAGCCTCCAGGAACTGACCTGCAGGGCTGGCTAACTCCAACCCTGTGCCAGGGAAAGGAGCCTCAAAGCTGACAGCCTCCCAGCAGGAGGTCTGCAGGTTGCAATCCCAGGAAATGAGGCAACATAGAGAAGACAATGATTTTTAAAAACCATCATCTACCGGCACCTCCAGTCCTGCTAAGCTCGAGGTTCCAGGGTCATCTGTGGACACTGCAATCACAGCTTCCAGTTTTCTGGCCGTGTCATCCTGAGCAAGTTACTTACCCGTTCCCTTGCCTCTAAAACGGGGGAAACAATAGTACTGACCACGCAGGGTTATTATGAGAATTCAATATAAAAATCTGAGTACAGTTTCTGGCCCATAGTAAGTGCCCTCAATAAGTTAGTTTACTTTAATTTTTACATTGTTTTATAGTCACGTTAAATATGTCTCTATATGTACAGGTAAAGCAACATAGTACCAGCCAAGTTTAACACTCATCTAGGTTCATTGATACTAAGAATCTACAGCCTGGATTCATAGCAAACAATCTCCTGACTCTCCCCTCCCCCATCAACCCAACACTCTTTAGCAATGACACCCAGCCTCCCTCTGAGCCTTGCTAAGCCTCTGCCAGGGCACAGCGCTCTGATGAACTGTCCCTCCTCTTAGAGAAAAAGACATTTGAAAGCAAGGGTTAAAATCTCAAATGCCTACAGGGGCCAGGAAGGTAAAACAGATGAGTAAAGGGAGCCCAGTGTTAGACATCAAGGAGTAGGGAGGACTGTGGCAAACTAGAGAACCCATGTCCCATCTGAAGGAAGAAGCTGCTACCAGCTCTAGCCAATTTTTGCCAGGGAGGAAGGTAGGTCCAGGGTTGGCACATCTTTTAGTTTTCCAGGGGAGCCAGAAATCCAGATTTTTATGTGAGATCTCCTGATGTTCAAATATTGGCACATAATTCATTATTTTAAAAATATGGAAGTCCTAGCAAGATTCATCTGTTTGTACCCACTGACTTGAGGGGCAGAGCCCTCCCAGCTGTTACTGGCTGTTGGGCAACTGCCCTCTCCCTGCAAGAATCAGAATCCTGGCTGGGCTGAAGTCACAAGGAACTCGAGACAGATCTTAATTAAGCTCCAGGCAGAGCGCCTATTAGTTGATAAAGGCTTTGGAAAAGAGTGAAGAGTCCCCTGAGGACTGGAGCTGTGGAGGAAAGCTAAAAGAAGGAGGTGGGCTTTGAAATGGGTTTTGGGGGCTGTCGGACCAGGAAAAACTGAAGAACAAAGCACAGTCCAGAGGAGGGACGGAGGGAGATGGGGAATTAGGGAGGAACTGAAAGCTCTAACTCAGAGCATTGCCTGTTCAAGTGTGGATGCAAAATGTCACACAGCATCACTCTCCAGAGGATTCTGCTAGGAAGGTGATTGTACACTGCTCTGGGCTGGGGGCACCTGGAGATAGCACCAAGGATGCAGGCTCCTCCCAGGAGAAAGGACAGTGCCCAGCTCCCTGGATGTGGCCTTAGCCGGAAGTCCTCTGCCCGGTGCAGACCTCGCTCAACACATGATCTGCTTACACGTGCATCCTCCTTCACTAGAACTAAGCTCTTCTAAAGCTGGAAATGTGACTTCTATGTGCTGGGCTTATAGAAGGTCCCTAATGAATGTGTGTCACATGATCCACTGAATGAAACCAAAGAACAAGAAGCAAGACATCAGGGCTTCCCTGGTGGCGCAGTGGTTGAGAATCTGCCTGCTAATGCAGGGGACACGGGTTCGAGCCCTGGTCTGGGAAGATCCCACATGCCGCGGAGCAACTAGGCCCGTGAGCCACAACTACTGAGCCTGCGTGTCTGGAGCCTGTGCTCCGCAACAAGAGAGGCCGCGATAGTGAGAGGCCCGCGCACCGTGATGAAGAGTGGCCCCCACTTGCCACAACTAGAGAAAGCCCTCACACAGAAACGAAGACCCAACACAGCCAAAAATAAATAATAGATAATAAATAAATTTAAAAAAAAAAAAAAAAAAAAAAAGAAGCAAGACATCAAAGAATAGGGCGCATGCCCACACTTCCAGAACTGAACATTTCCCTCAGGGAAAATGAGCAAAGGCATCAGTGGTCACTGCACGCAGCAGCCATGAAAGACCTGGTGTTCGTACAGAGAAATACCCCGCGTGGGGTGTCGGGAAAAGGACGGTGTCATCCCATAAAGACCAGAGTCAGTGAGGCTTACAACACCCCAAAGCCCCCAGGAGATAGACACGATGCACAACCTATCAAAGCTCCAGTGGGTGTCTTGGATCATTCTAGAATTAATGTATTATAAAAAATTAAAATAAACTAACTTATTATTTTAAGCCCTTCCCTGGATAGATGGTGCAGCTGAGAGGCTCAGGGCACCTAGGGGACTTGGGTCCAGTCACACAGCGAGTCTAGGAGCACAGGCTGGACCACAGCTCAGCTCTCCTGACTCCCATTCCAGAACACTCTAGACCAGGAGCAGAGCTGGGACTAGGGTGAGGCAGGTGAGGCACACTCGCCCGGGGAGCAAAATGTAAGGAGGCTAAAAAGCTCTGTAATCAAGGTAAGTAGCATTTTGATGCAATATTTTTTTTTGATGCAATATTTTTAAAAAATCAAAATCAGTGCAAAACAAATCCATGATAAGCAACACAGCAACTTTTAAAACAAAGACTTAAAGTTGTACCCTCGTGTGCCTCAACCTCCTCCACTGCACCCTGATCCCAGCCTAGACTAGGAGCCCCGAGGTGACAACTGACTAAGACGTGGAGGAAATGGTTGCGTGGAAACCTATAGGAAGATCACGCCAGGATCTTAGTTCCCCAACAAGGGATTGAACCTGGGCCCTCGGCAGTGAGAGCGAGGACCACTGAACCGCCAGGGAATTCCCTCAACCTCTGCACTTTAGAATCACTCAGGAAACTTCAAAAATTCCCTGCCAGGGAATTCCCAGGACGTGGCTTGCTTGGGGTGTCTGAGGCACCGAAAAGAGGCAGAGTGCCGGGAGAGGTAGCAGGTGAATGCCACCCCGACCCCCATCCCCACCCCAACTTGCAGGGCAGCATTTTTCCTGCAACAAGCTGTGTGCCAGGGACACCCAGCTTGACCCCCTGCCAGGAGAGCTCAGGGAGAAAATTCCACCCGCCACCCCCCTTCCTAGACACCCCCCTCCTAACTCTAACCAATTGTCTTGCAAATCTTAGCCTTTTCACCTCAAGGGGCAGGATGGATTAAAAAGTTTGGACAGCTCTGGGTAACCCTTCCCGCCATGGAAAAACAACCCAGAACTTTATGACTTACTGACAGTGGGTTATGAATGGGAAGGAAAGCATATCCTTAAACCACAGACCGTAACTCCCTTTTAAGGTATTTCCTTGGGGCCAGAGACGCCACATCTTCCTCCTGCCCCCTGTTCTAATAGCAGCTTGTTTTTTAGTGACAAGCTTGGGCTTTTCGGTCAGCCAGGCCTGGATTCAGATCCAGTTTTGCCATTTACTGGGTGGCCCTAGACAATTTACTGAGACGAGACGATAGCAACTCATGCTTCCAGGGGTCCGGGGGTAACTTAAAGGACATGATGGGGGCTGAGGGGCAAACCATAGGCGAAGGGGGCAGGGCACAACCCAACACCAGCACACTGCTCTCATGGGGGATGTCAGCCAGATCTCCCAGTGTTTCAAAAGAAAAAAAATTATGTGAAGTCTCCTGATTTTTACAGGCTGGCCAACTAATTCAAAATTAAAAAAAAAAAAAGTCAACCCAGAAGGGCCAAATAAAACAGGTCTGTGAGACAGAGCCCACCGACTGGCCCAGTTTGTGCCTCTGACATCCACAAATCACCCAGAAACCTGCCTGGCACCTAGTAGGTGCTCAGCAAACACAGGCCATTTCCATCTTTTCAGGAAACTCTCCAGGCATCATCAACATCTATTTCCACACAACAGCTTGGGAAGGAATGCTTCTCAGGAGGAAAATGAAGATACGAAAAGAAGAGCTGAAAATCTGGAAGGCTCCAAAGGGAGGGAGGAACTGCCAAGGGAATTCCTTAAAAGGATTTAAAAGAATTTTATTGGCCATAGTTTAGCACAAGTCAGGGATAAGATCAGGCAGTAATTTAACTCCTGGGCCCAGCAAGCGAGTCTGTGCCTGTGGGGTGGATGGGGGGTGGGAGGGAGGAATTGTTCTTACTGTGGTCTCCCCCAGTGTCTCGGGTCCTCTATCCACAGGTCACCCCAACATCTGACTCCGGCTCACAGTGTTCGGATGGGGACAGCCACTCCACGGAGGTGCTCATAAGGCCCAGCTGATCCTACACAACAGAAAACAAGGCTTGAGTCTCCCCACCCTCCCACCCCAGTGGATCTGGTAGCTCACATGAACTTTGAAGTCAAACCCAGCTGGGTTGAGTTTCAAGTCTTCAACATCAGAGGTTCTCAAAGTGTGATCCCCAGACCAGCAGCGACCCCATCAGCAGCGGTAGCAGCAGGGAACTTGTTTGAAGTAGCAGCAGGGAACTTGTTTGAAAGGCCCCACCCCAAACCCACTGAAACAAAACCTCGGGGTGGGGTGGGGGGGCGGCGCCAACCACCTGGGCTTTAACAAGCCCTCCAGTGGATTCCGATGCACAGTAAGTTTGAGAACTCCCGCTTTCCATCTTTATCCTGTGGTCTTCAGCAAGACCTATGTCTCACTGAGATGATCAACTCTATCCTATGGGACTGTCCTGAGCATCCCTCCAACAACTATTTCAGAAGCCTGGTCTGTCTGTGCCAGACAGTGTGGAAGATGCTAGGGGGACAGCACATAATCCTGGCCCTGATGGCGCTTGATGCCTAGTGGGGAGACAGATAATAAGCACGGAAAAAAGATATAAACGCCCATTTTCAGAAGGGAGAGGAAGGCAGGGGCCTGATCCACCACATAGAGCTGTGTTTCTCAAAGTGCACCCCAGGGACCACCTGAGCACCAAAGCCCACACAGCCAGGGAGACCTCCTTTCCTACACGCCCCCCAATTCTCCTCTCTAGTGTCCCTGCAGCTCCTCAAACACACCTCTCTCTCCCGGGCTTCGGGGCCATTGTCTTTGCGGTTCCGTCTACCGGGAAAGCTCTCTTCCCAGATCTTCCAAAGATGGGCTGCTTCTCCTTGTTCAGGGCTCAGTGTAAATGTCGCCTCCCCCTAGCTGTAGCTAAGGCGGTCTCTCCCCTCACTCTGTAGCCCCACCACCTGCTCGGGCTTCCTCCCTGCCCTTCTCACAGCCTCCAATCTTGCGCCTCAGCGGCTTTGCTGGTTCTGCCTCTCTCCCAACAGAAAGTGAGTTCTTGGGGGGAGTTCCTTGTGGCGGCGGCCTCTGCGGCACCGGTGAGCCATGATACCCTAACCCTATTCCTCCTCGCGCACTCCCAGCTCCGGAGCTGCTCCCACCCCTGAGGAGGAGGCCACAGGCCGGGCTCAGGGCAGGGTTTCTTCACGGCCTTGCTGGGTTCTCTGATGGTGAGAAAGGGCGGTAGAGACTGGAAGGAAAAGAGGAAAGCGCGGTGCGAGGCCAGCGACCCTAAAAGGCCGGCTCCGCGGTGGCGCCCTCTCTCGGGCAGAGCCCTCCAACCCAACCCCCAGCCAAAGCGCCACTCCTACCAATTCCGAGGCGAGGCGTCGCTCTCAGCCGGCTCGGCACCCCAGGACCCGGTCCGCGTGCCCCGCGTCGGCTGGGGTTGCTGGCAGCTGGGCCGCGCGGACTCCGGGGCGGTGGCGTACAGGGACTTGGAGGGAAAGGCACCTGGCGCGGCACGTGCTGTCCCTAAGAAGTTGACGCCGCAAGGCGCGTGCAGTCCCTGGCCCGCAGTGGCACGAGGGGCCCAAGGGCAACGGCGCACTTGGACCTCCAGGGAGCACAAGACCGGGAGCGTGGTGCGTGCGGCCCCGGGGCGGCGGAGCGTGGAGACTTTCCGTGGCGCGTTGGCGCCTGGGGCAGTGACGCGAGGGGTCCAGGGCCAGCGGGCACTCGAACCTCCGGGGGAAGCACCTGACCCCGGGAGGCTGGCGCGCGGCGGGGCGAGTGCATCCCGAGGGCAGCGGAGCGCGGGGACCACGAGGGCAGGCGGGCGGAGGGGCGTGGGCGGGAGGGCGGGGAAAGGGGAGAGGGCGGCGGCGGGGCGCTCGGCGCGTGCGGTCCGGGCCGGGGCTCGGGAAGGCGCCCAGCGGATCGCTGCACATCCGAGGGCCCGGGCCCGGCGCTGGGCCGCCCGGACGCCCGGGGTCGGCGCCGCGTGGCCCCCGCGTTCCCCGCCACCGCCCGCGCTCCCCGCCCCGAGCGCCGCCCCTCCCTCCGGCCCGCCTCCCGCCCCGCTCCCTCCCTCCCTCGGCGGCTGCCTCGCGGCGCTCCCGGCGCACTCGGAGCCCGGCGGGGACCGGGAGGCAGAGGCGGGCGGCCCTGGGTCCGAGTGCCGGAGCCGAGCGGGGCCCGGGGGCCGAAGTTTGCCGGCGGCTCCGGGAGGTGGCGCGGGTGGCTTCCAGCCCCTGGTCGTGTCCTCGCCGGGACCCGCCGGCGAGCCGCGGCCCGGTCAACTCCGCGGTGGGGACGCTGTGCCGCGAACTTGAGGTGGGAACTTGGCGCGCTGCAGCCTCTCCGAGCACCGCCGGACTGGCGGACTCGGGCTCCGGTGGGGGGAGATGCACGTGGCCGTGGCCCCGGCGCCCCAGAGGGGACCCCGAAAGCCACTGAGGGGGGCGGCCGGGACGACAGAGGACCCGGGAGCAGCTGCGGGCGGCGGCGTGGAGCGCGCTCGCCACGGTCATGGTGCGGGTCCAGCTTCTTTTCTTCCCGGGGGTCCCCGGGGTGCGAAGTGACAGGGCAAGAGGTGGGGGGGCACATCCCGGCTGTGGCAGAGGTTTCTCGCCGTCTCTCGGGAGGATCCAGGGAGGAGGGAGTGTTGGGGGGAGGTGGTAAGGGGGCGTCTGTCACTCGCTCGTTCACTCCATCCTTAGGCACCGAAGGGAGCATCCCGTCAGTGGGCTTTATTGAGCCACTCATTAACGCCACAAGCTTTTATTGAGCGCCCACTGTGTGCTGGGCTCTGGGGACTCCTCAGCCTCCGGGGCTCCCTACCCAGAAGGGGCTCAGCCTGGATGGATTGGAGTCTTCGGATGAGGAAGGAAAAGAGAGAAGTTCATTCATTCATTCATGGATAGGACAAAGATTGGTTGAGCACCTACTGTGCACAGCTCACCATGCCAAGTGCCCAACATTCATTATTTCATTCATTTAACAGTTATTGAGGCACTGTGCTGAGGAGAGAACCGTGAAGGAGAGGGATGGGATGGGGGCAGGAGAGGATGGAAGCCAGCTTGCAGCTTGGAGAGCATACCCCTCCCCATGTGTGTAGGCAGAACGTCACTGGAAGGTTGCAGAACGGCCTTTCCTTGGTTCGCCTACTGCATTCATTCTCAAGGGGAGGGGTGGAGGCTGCAATAGGTTGTTGGATAAGAAGAAAAGGTCTTTAAAAAGCTCTTTAGGGGAGGGTGGTAGTGGGGAGGGGGGCTGTGAAACACTGATCTAACCATACCGATGAAGGGAGGCTCCCACCGATGGGGTGTATTAGTTAAGTTGTCCATTCAGCAGGCATTTTCTTAAGCACTTGCTATTCTTAAGTACATACAGGGTGCCAGGCACCAAAGTCACCAAGGAGAATGAGACGGACACAGAGACCCCGTTTGCTGACCCCTCAGACAAATGCAGGGGAGGTGGGAGGAGGGAGCAGGAGCTGCCCTGATTCATTGTATGTGTGTTAAAGGGGGAGGGGCTGCTTCTGACTCTGAATCTAAGCAGAGGTTTATTCACTAGGGTGTGTTTGATACCCACACACATGACTGCAGTCAGAGTCACTTCAGGGAGCCCCCCAGGAGCACGTTTCCAAGGCAGATTTGGCACTGCTGGAGCCCCAGCCCCAATGCTGGAGCCAGGGGAGGGGCAGATAGCCAGACCTGAGCTTGACCTTGTGTCCTCTGTCTTGGAGCTCTGCAGAGGCACCTGCCAAGTGGGGAGGGAGGGAGGGTGTGTCTGAAAGACAGGTGAGGATGGCCCCTGGGGATTGCCCTCACCAGTCATTCCCTAAGCCAGCCCATTCCAGTGGAAAGATGTCTGTCATGGGACCCACTCCAAACCCACAGGGGACTGTGAATGTGCTAGAAACAAGACAGCCTTGATTCTTGTGCCAAGCCCTGAGAACCCAGGCTGGGAGAGTCCTGGAGTCTGATTGGGGCAGATCTGGGGGCTAAGCTCCTGTCCCACTGCCGTTCTGAATTCTCTGCACCAGCCATACAGCTGGGCTCTGGCAAGAGATGAGCGAGATGCCCCAGGGAACAGAAGAGCAGAGAGATGTGTCCTGGATGTAGGGCTGAGAGACTCAAACCGAGACTAAGGAATTAACCCCCTGGACCCCTAAAAGGTGTCTTGACTGGGCCGTCTTTTCTCCACATCCCCCTTCCAAATATGTGAGGAAGAGTCAACATTTCCGGTTGCCAAAGATATAGGGTCTGGGAATCCACTCTTGGTTGGCTCATTAAACCCAGATATGGAGCCCCTGGGTGGAAAATGGCGGCTGGAGAAGCCACTCTAAAGAGAATTAATATAAAGGGGGAGGCAAGAAAGGCTAGCTGCGAGCACTCGATCCCTGCTGGCCATTTTTGTTCCATAGCAGCCAGTATTTGACTGACGAAGTCAGAACACGGAGTGAATGTGCTCCAGATAGGATCCGAACGGTGCCTCAGCTCTCCCCCTGCCCTGTGGTCACAGCCTTACACCTGCGTCTCCCCAGGCGGGCGGGCACGCCATGCTCTCCCTTGTTCCTTCCTCCCTTCCCCGCCGCAGCTGACCACAGACACGCGGCCTCAACACTTGCTAAGGAACAAGAAACGAGGGATTGTTTAAGCCGGTGTCCCCTTCCTGCTGCTCCAAGGTCCTCACTGCTCTCCAAGCCTGTGCCTCTACTTAACGCCTGTGTTCCCAAATTGGGGGGCTGCAAGGAGGCAGAGAGAAACGGACCGTCCGGCTCCCACCTGCAAAGCCCCTCCTGGTAGAAGGCAAACTGCTATTTTGCCAGAAGCAGAGTAGGGAGGCTCCAGAGGCCGCCTCTGTCTGGGGGGAAGGGCGTCTCCGGCATGTTCTCTCTTTGGGGGTGGCGGGGTGGAGGAGAGAGCCCAGCTGCCAGCAAATATCCCCCCCACCCCAGTGACTTGGGCCCCAGCTCGCAGGAAGCAGGGCTGAGGTCCAGCATGGTTGGCTTGTAACGAGGGAGGACGGGAGGGAGCCAAGGAAGATGGATTCCCCACGCGGGCACAGCATCTCATAGAGATCCAGCATGCCAGGACCTGGGCCAGCCTAATGGCTGGATCTGTTTGGATTAACGTTTTAATTGAGGATTAATGCGGCGTGACCCACCTCTGAGTCAGCCCAGCCAGGAGCCCTAACCCTGACAGATGAAGCTGCACCGGCAGGGGCAGGGCTGCATGGAGAGATCAGTGGGGTGCCCTCGACACCCGCTCGGGGTCAGGGGATCACACAAGTTGGCAAGTGTGGAGCGGGGTGGGCAGAAAGAAACCAAAGACCGAGGAGCTCAGGAAAAACTGCTTTTTTTTTTTTTTTAAAGAGAGTTGCATTGTACTTGGTTCATTTCTTACTGCCACCTATTACCACCAATTTAGTGGCCGAAAGCAACAAATTTATTATCTTACAGTTTGGGGGGATCAGGAGTCCAAATGGGTCTCACTGGGCTAACATCAGGGGGGCAGCAGAGCTGCGTTCCTTCTGGGGGGAGAATCCGTTTCTGCCTTTCCCAGCTGCTGGAGGCTGCCTGCCTCCTTGGCTCCTGGCTTCGCATCATTCCAACCTCTGCTTCTGTCATCACATCTCTTTCTCTGACTCTGATCCTCCTGCCTCCCTCTTCTAAGGACGCCTGTGTGATATTGGGCCCACCAGTCGATCCAGGGTCATCTCCCCATCTCAAGGCCCTCGGTTTAATCACAGCAGCATAATCTCTTTTGCCATGTTAGGTAACATATTCACAGGTTCCATCCAGGGCTTGGGACATGGGCATCTTTGCGAGGCCACTATTCTGCCAAGCACAGGAACGTGCCTCATCAGTTTACATTGCTGACAGGGAAACTGAGGCCCAGCCAAGCGAGTGACTTGACTTCAGTGCCAGGTGAGATGGAGAGCCGGCACTGAGGTCCAGCCCTCTGGAAGGAGTTGTCTGCTTCACATTTCCTCCTCTGAGAAAGGAAATGCAAGGGGAGGAGCGGGCAGGGGAGGCGCCAAGCGTGCTGTGCAGAAGCCATTCTAGCAAACACAGAGCCCTTCTAACGTGCCAGGCACGGCTCCAAGCACTTAGGAGGAGAGTGCGATGATTACCCCCAGTTTACAGCTGAGGCCACTCAAGCACAGAGAGGTGAAGTTATTTGCGGAAGGCTGCACAGGTGGTAACTGGCGAGCCAGGCAGCGTGGTCCAGAGGCCACACCCTCACCCCTGGCTGGTGCCTGTCTACACCATAGGAGAGTTCTGCCGAGAGACCAAAATGGCAACTGGGAACTTGACGCAAGCAGGAGTTTTGTTGATTTCTTACTCTGCTCTTGTGCAAATACCCAGTAGGAATAAAGATGTTTCCCCAGCTATGGGCAGTTGCCTGCTTCTCCCCATCCGCAAAGACTTTTCGAAAGCTTGTGCATAGAAAATAGAGTCGAGAGACCCCGTCCCTGGCTTGCTCCGGGTGCTGGACACCCTCCCCGCTCCACCAGGAATGAGCAATGCAGGGGCCCAGTAAAATGCAGAGTCAAAGAGGTTTGCTCAGAATCCCACAGACCTAGTTGGAGTCTGGTTTCATCTCCAGAGTCATGAGTTTTCACTTCTCAAAGCCTCAATTTCCTCATCTGTAAAATGGGGGTGTTAATAGTAACACCTGCCTCTTAGGGAAGGACATGGGCTCGCACAGTTAAGGCTCTTCCACAGTGCCTGGCACCTAGTGTGTGATGATGGGAGGCTGTGACGGGTGTTGCTCCAGCACTGTGAGTGTTTGGTGCTCTCTCTGCATCCCCCCCGCTCCTGCTCAGAAGAGGGACAGGCCTAGGACTGGAAGAGTGGAGTCGAGAGAGGACAGCAGTTTGTCAAAACCCTGGAGAGACCCAAGAGGTGTCTTAGCAGTTGGGATCAGTACATAACAGTTTGTGGAATCCTTCCTGTCCTTGATGGGATGTGGCCGTGGGGATGAGAGATCAAGTGACAGTGATCATACCTGCAGCAAACCTCCGTTCACCAGATCCTCATAACAGCCCGGTAAGGTCGGCACACTTATCCCCACTTTATAGGGGGAAACAGGCCCAGAAGAGGGCCGGCGCCTCAGTGGGTGCAGATGGCTGTATCGGGCTGAATGGGTATTAACAAAAGCAGCAGTGACAGCCAGGCAAGCCTGACTTAGACCTTCCTCCCATCCTGCTCCCCACGCCTGAGTCCTACCCCCCAGGCCCTGCACCCCACCCTCAGTCAGATGCTGACCACAGAGCAGCCTCATGGTGGGGGGTGGGGGGCTGCCCCTCAGAACTCCTCCTGGCTTCAATGCTCATTTCTCTCTGGAAATGTATCCTCAGCCCTCCATCATAGCTCGTGAAAATCATCTTTCTCCCAGGAAGAAGGAAAAGAAATTGCATGGGGAGTGTCATCGGATCTGTGGGCTCACAAAGGGGCATTTGATCAAGGCAGCCCCAGTGCAGAAGGTTTTTCTCTCTAAACAGAGGGTCTCCACTTCTCCAGTGAAGCTCCCCTAGCGTGGGATCCACAGAGCCTTCCAGAACCCCAAGGAGATTGAGCAGTTGGGCAGGGGGCTTCCTGCCATAGCCCAGAGCAGCTAGAGGGTCTGCAGGCTTTCCTGGCCCCTCCCTTTCCTCTCTCTCAAACGTCAGCAGGCTCTCAGGGAGCCTTCGAAAATGCCAATTCCTGGGCCTCCCCCTTGGGGATTCTGATGGAGAGGCTCTGGGGAGGGGCCTGGGAATCTGTATCTCCACTGAGTCCAGGGAGATTCCGAACCCAGTGGCTTGATTTTTTTCGTATTCTTCTTCTTCTTTTTTCTAAAACCTGGATTAAAACCCAGGGTTGTGCTAACCACAATCTACTTCATACCACTCTTCATCACTGGCCTGTGCCAGGCCACCTTAGTCACTGTTCCCTTCATTCCAATCCCCACGCTTGTTCCCCTCCCCCTGCCCTCCCAGGCACCCTCCCTGTGGTTGATAGAGGTCCTTACATGTGCTCAAGTCTTTGTAAAACATGTAATGTTGTGTGTGTGTTCATTTACATAAATAGCATAGTGCTATAAACTTCTTTTCCTTTTTCCACTCGGCACCATGTTTTTAAGATCTAAATGTGTTGCTAAACCTACATCTAGTCCGTTGCTTCTAATTCCTGTGCAACCTCCAGGCATCCGCCATCTGCATCGCTTGTTCATTTCCCCCCTGGGAGGGACACTGGGAGACCTCCTAGCACCAAAGCAACACAAGCTGCACGCTCTTGTGCCTTGTTCCTCGCTTAGATATGAGTCCCCAGAAGCAGATGCTGAGTCAACTATTTGAGTGTAAATAATATATTACAGACAATGTCTATCACAACCCCTATGGACCCAGGTCTGGGGACTATACCAAAAAGTGGGTTTCCTGGGTCATAAGGCACATTCCCCTCAGTACCCCTGGTGGCTTTCCCAGAGGCTATACCAGACTGCGCTCCCTCCAGCAACGGGCTCTGGGGTCAGACAATACTGGGTTCCAGTCCTGCTTGATGAGGTCAAGAAAGGAGTCACCAGTGGCTGGTGGAGGGGGAGGACGACAAACCCCCCTCATAGCTAATAATAATACAGCAGGCCCACTGAGCGTCCACAGGGTGTCAGGCATTGGGCCAAGCACATCACCTGTGACATCTGCTTTAGTCCTCAGCATAACTCAGGGAGGTTGGAGCAACTGATACCCCCATTTTACAGAGAAGGAAACTGCATCTCAGAGGCAGGACATGACTCTTCCAAAGTCACAGAATGACTGGGCTTGAACCCGGATGTTCTGACTTCAGAGCTAGTGGGCTCTTCTGCTTCCCCGTCTTGGGGTAGTCAGCAAGTTGCCGCCCAAGCTGAAGTCTAACCAGCTTTTTCTCAACATCCCCTGTATTTGTCTCCTATTGCTACTGTAAGAGATCACCACAAACAGTGGTTTAAAACAACACGAACGTCACAACATTGTAAATCAACTATACTCCAAAAAAAAATATTAATTAATAATTTTAAAAACCACGAAATTACTACCTCACACTTCTGGAGAAGAGAGGTCTCAAATGGGCATTACAGGACTAAAATAAAGGTGTGGGCAGGCTGCGTTCCTTTCTGGAGGGGAGAGTCCATTCTTTGCCTGTGTTAGCTTCCAGAGGCTGCCTGCTTTCCTTGGCTCATGGCCCCTTCCATCTTCAAAGCCAGCATTGGCCAGTCGGGTCTTTCTCGCAGCGTTGCATCACTCTGATGCACCCTCCTACCTCTCTCTGCCATCTTTTAAGGACTCTTGTGGTTGCATGGAGGCCGCAGAGAATCCAGGAAAATCTTCCCACCTCAAAGAAAACTGATTAGCAACCTTATTTCCATCTGTGAGCTTGATTCCTGCTTGCCACATAATCTAACATATTCACAGGTTCTAGGGGTTCGGATAAGGACACGGACATCTTTTGGGCGGGGCAGGGTGGGGATTGGGGGGATTATTCTGCCTACCATAGCCCCCCTAGTGGTGTCTACCCGCACTGACCACTCGGGCCTGGGGTGGAGTGCAGCTTCAGCAGGGAAGTGGGTGCTGGGCGGCGGGCACTGAGCACAGGGAATACCGGCCTCTGGGCTTCGCCATATCTCTGCTAGCCTGGCCCTCCTGCCCACCCCAGCCCAGCCAGGTCAAAGCTATCAGCTAATACCATCCCCTCCCTGACCACACATGATCATCAGGTCAGCTTTGGTGGTCTGACGCCACCCATCCATCCATGTGCGAGGCCCCCATCCCTGCTCTCTCTCCCTGATTCGCCCACACCCTCTCCTGTCCGTCATCCCACAGCCAGGAAAGGCTGCCTCTAACTCAGGCCTCATCACAGCACCACCTATCGGTCACCTGGGTGAATGGCACCACTGGAATCATCCTGCAGCCTAGTCTTTCCCCCTCACCACAATCCAGTCCTGCAGCAGGTCCTGTCAGCTCTTCCACCAAAGTCCACCCCAAATCCATCCAATTCTCCAGACCCCTCCGCTGATCCAAACCTCGATGGTCTCTTTCAAGAATGACTACAGGGGCTTCCAGCCTGCTCTCCTCAACCCAGCCTGAATCTTCTCCTGAGGATGCCTCACCCACGAGGAATAAACCCCAGCTCCGTCTGATGCCTGCCGATGCCCCCACACTCATCTTCTCCTACCTTCCCCTCACTCACTCTGCCCAGCCACTCGGGCTTCACTTTGGTCTTTGACCATCCAAGCCCATCCCCAGGTCAGGGAGCAGGCTCTTCCCATTCCCACCACCTGAGGCACCCTCCCCCCGGTCCTCCCAGGGCTGGCTCTGCCCCCAGGGTCCCCTCCTCCGAGAAGCCCTCCTGGGTTAGCCCTCCAGCTAACATTGACCCCCAGTCATTTCCCATCTGTCACCTTGTTCTGTTTTCATCACAATACTCACTACAGCCTGTGTACTTATTTAGAGACTGTCTCCCCCACTAGAACGTCACCTCCATGAGGACAGGGCTGGGTCTGTCTTGTCCTCTGCTGTGCCTCCAGACCTAGCCCAGTCCGACACATGATAAGTGTTGACTGAATGAATGACAGCTCCCTCAGGACTCCTCCTCCTCATCCCCACCATCGGAGCCCCTTTCTCAAATGGCTTCCTCTTCCCAAGTAGACATATAGACCCTAAAAGGCAAAATCATTAAATTCCACCATGCTCGAGAACTGACAGACCTAACACTGTAGGGAAATTTTAAAAGATCAGCCTTTTTGTGAGGGTATCAGACTGGGTGAAAAGAAGCATTATATTCCAGAAGCAGGACTTCAGAGCCTGTTTGATCTATGATCCTCACCCGAGACTCTAGCATGCAGAACCGTCACCCCACACCCATCAGACTGGGTAACCCCAAGACCAAAGGCTCAGGAGAAGTGTGTCCATCCCTCGCTTAGCAAACTCCAGCATCTGGGCCTCCCCAGGGCCCTCTGGCCCTCTGCATACAAGCAGCCTGAACGAAGCATGCTTTTTCTCTCCTCTCCATACTAACAAGTCTCTGAGACAGGACAACTTTCCACACAGGAGACTGAGGCTTTAACTCACAATTGACATGGGTCATGAGAGAAAAAAAATGAGGAATCGTTAATTGGGGGAGCTTTCTGCTGGAGGGAAATCGAGGAGGGTTGAAAGAAGAAATTCTGCAAGAAGAGAAGTGATTACAGATGCGGGGTTTCACAAAAGCTCTCCAGGGCTTGCAGGATGAGAGGAATATTCCTTTGCCTTCATCACTATTCTTGCCAAACAGAATGTCGTTTTCCCTCTTGTCTTTGGTGGCAAAGATAAAGCAGCAGAGCTGAAAAGCGGTCGCACTTAAAAGCGATCTTTCTCCTCCAAGGGATTCTGGCAGGCTTTGCCTGAGGAGATGAGTTCCAATTTTAGGTGAAGTTAAAAACACTCAATTCTTTAAAATCAAATCATTTTTTTCAAACACGGGTGTACCCTAGTTTTCCAAAACCTGAGTGAAACTATAGCTTGCCCCAAAGATAAATGAGTGGAGTGATGATTTGCTTTTGTGAAAGAATTTCTGTTAGGAAGGTGCCCCTTTCAGATGTGGAAACCGCCGTGGCTCCTGTTAAACACTGCTTCTTATCCATGCAGGGTTGCGTGTATGTGTGTGCACCCACGTGTGTTTCCCCTGAACACGTCCATAGCACAGATGGACACTCAGGTATCGGAAATAGGTTTCCATTTGTAATTGATAGGCTTTGCTGGTACCACTTGCATCCATGGGGGATTGAGCTGGGGGGAGGAGTGGTGATTTTTAAAAGCAAAGTATTAGACTCTTACTACTTTTCCCTGGATCAGCTGAATTCTGGAGAGCTCTGTTGCTGTCATCTAGGGGTCTCAAACTCAAATGCCTACAGGGGCCAGGAAGGAAACATACATGAGAGAAGTAAAGTGGGTGTTAGGAAGACAACAGGGAGGGGTAGGGACTGTGGTGGATTGTAGCATTCATGCCCTGCCTAAAGGGGGCAGTCATTTCTCAGCTGGAATTTGGGTCAAATATTACCAGATAGTCTGATTTTTCAAAAGAAACCAAGATATACGAATTTTTACATGAAATGTCTCCATTTTCAAAATCTTCTCCAAGCCAGGCAAAATATTTGTGAACCAAATGCAGCCCATGAGCTATGAATGAATAAGCGATCTCATTCTAGTGGCACAAACCCTTAGCTTTGAGGGTGGGGAAGCAAGAAGTCTACGGAAGCTGAGATTTTGACCTCAGTTTCTCAGAAGTGCCCTCATCATGTTGGCCTCACCAACAGGAAACGTACTCATTTGTTGAGCATTTCTTGGAGCTTTTACACTGCTGGGCACAGGGATTCAGAGATGAGTAAAGCACACTCTTCCCCCAGGGAGCAAGCAGTCTACTAAAGGAGCCAGGCTTGCACACAGATCATTTGAAAACAGGTGGCAAGTGCAGTGAAGATAAATGGGGGTGGGGGGTGGGCCTGACATTTGATTTAGCTGGAAGAGCCAAGGAGGGCTTTCTGGAGGAGTGAGCATGCCTGTCCGATTCATTCCTGTATCCTCAAGATGATGTTTACTGATATATGAGCAAACATGGCACTGTTGTGATAACTGTGCATTTTTTGGACATTGACCCTGATTTATGGCAAGTGATATCAGTTTTCCATGTATGGAAGGAATACAAGGTGTCCCTTTGAGTTAAATACTAATAATAATAGTAGACAGGGGAGTTCTCTGGTGGCCTAGTGGTTAGGATTCCAGGCTTTCACTGCCATGGCCCGGGTTCAATCCCTGGTTAGGGAACTGAGATCCTGCAAGCCACATGGCATGGCCAAAAAATAAATAAAATAAAATAATTTAAAAAATAATAGTAGACAGCAAGTATTGAGTACCTACTATGTCCCAGGCACTGTATTAAGTGGTCTTAGACGGTACATAATTCATTGAATCCTCTCAGTAATCCTGTGAAGTAGATCATATGGTCATACCCATTTTACACATGAGGAATTGAAACACATTGAGGTCGAGTAACTTGCCCAGGCCATGTGGCTCCAAAATCTATGCTCGTAACCACAACAGCAGACAGACATTTATTACTCACAGTTCTGGAGGCTAGGAGTCTGAGATCAGGGTGCCAGCATGGTCGAGTTCTGATGGGGGCTCTCTTCCTGACTTGCAGGTGGCTACCTTCTCACTGTGCCCTCACATGGGACCTCTAGTGTCTCTTCCTCTACTTATAAGGGCACTAATCCCACCATGGGGGCTCCACCCTCATGACTTCACCTAAACCTAATCACCCCCCAAAGGCCCCACCTCCTAATACCAACCCATTGGAGGTTAGGGCTTCCCCCTGTGAATTTGGGGGAACACAATTCAGTCCATATCAGCAAATATCTGCAGAATCAGCATCATCCGCGGAGACTCAGGAGTCACTGTGGGTCTTTCCTCCCCTCTCCCCACAGGCCCGAGAGGGATGTGAAGGCCCAAAATGACCCTCTTACCGGGAGACAATTCTGATTACGACTACAGCGCGCTGAGCTGCGCCTCCGACGCCTCCTTCCACCCGGCCTTCTTCCCCCAAAGCCAATCACTCAAGGGCGTCTTCTACCGCCGAGCCCAGCGGCTGCGGCCGCAAGACGAGCTCCGCCAGGGCGGCCAGCCAG
The DNA here is from genome assembly GCF_965194805.1 of Balaenoptera borealis. Taxonomy (NCBI): domain Eukaryota; kingdom Metazoa; phylum Chordata; class Mammalia; order Artiodactyla; family Balaenopteridae; genus Balaenoptera; species Balaenoptera borealis. The sequence continues at coordinate 10,903,848 of NC_138872.1, forward strand.
AGGACCGCAGGCGCCAGATCATCATCAACGTGGGCGGCATCAAGTACTCGCTGCCCTGGACCACGCTGGAGGAGTTCCCGCTAACGCGGCTGGGCCAGCTCAAGGCCTGCACCAACTTCGACGACATCCTCAACGTGTGCGATGACTACGACGTCACCTGCAACGAGTTCTTCTTTGACCGCAACCCGGGGGCCTTCGGCACCATCCTGACCTTCCTGCGGGCCGGTAAGCTGCGGCTGCTGCGGGAGATGTGCGCCCTGTCCTTCCAGGAGGAGCTGCTCTACTGGGGCATCGCCGAGGACCACCTGGACGGCTGCTGCAAGCGCCGCTACCTGCAGAAGATCGAGGAGTTCGCCGAGATGGTGGAGCGGGAGGATGAGGACGACCCGCTGGACAGCGAGGACCACGACAGCGAGGGCCCCACGGAGGGCGAGGGCCGCCTGGGCCGCTGCATGCGGAGACTGCGCGACATGGTAGAGAGGCCGCACTCAGGGCTGCCCGGCAAGGTGTTCGCCTGCCTGTCGGTGCTCTTTGTCACTGTCACCGCCGTCAACCTCTCCATCAGCACCTTACCCAGCCTGAGGGAGGAGGAGGAGAAGGTAAGAGCCCAGGACCACTCTCCTCCCAGAAGTGCACAGCCTTCTCACCTGCACTGTCACCTCCTCCAGGAGGTCTTCCCTGAGTGCACTGGCTGAGCAGCACCCCAGTCCATCATTGTGCTTACACATGTTTGTAAGTGTGTTTACATGTATGTTGCCCGTCTCCACGTTCAAACACAAGCTCCATGCCTGTGCAGGTCTGCGCTGTGCCCCCCCCCCCCCGCAACATTGTCCAGCAGGGAGGAGGCACTCAGCCACTCTCTGTTGGATGGATGGATGGATGGATGGATGATGTCATGGATGATGTGATTTATGATGTACCTGGCCCCCAGCTAAGCACATGACATATACCATCAAAATTTATTTCACTAACTTGCATCCTTTCTCAGTCTTCCTAATTCCCTTGCATGAAAATATCCCAGAAAGCTTTTCTGGGTCCTGAATATGATTTTTATTGATAGAGGTGTGTGTGTGCACATGACCTCAAATAGTGAGCATTTCTTTCTGTTAAATAAGAGAATTCCCATAAAGTGTTTACTCCAGGGCCTGACGGGGTGTGTGTCCAATTCTCAGGGATACCACTCACTTAGCCAGCAGTTACTAGGAGCCAAGGGCTGGGCTGCCACTCTGCCTGCAACTTATCTTCTCAGCGAATCTTCCAGCATCCTGGTATGGGAGGTGTTCTCACACCCACTTGACAGCTGAGAACACTGAGGCAAAGCAGCTTGCCCAGACCCAGGTCTGACTGAGTCCCTAGTCTGGTTCTTAAACATGGAAGTATGGGTGCCACATGGCAGCCTGGGACCTCATCTAGCCCCACAGTTCAGCCTCCTTATGTATGAAACCCTCAGCCTTTTAGTTGGGACCCTTTCCCCATACATAGGGGTTCTGGAAGCAAGTCTCAAGACAGACCAAAAGGTTCAAACGGTGCAAATTGTGTAGGCATTAGAGAAATAGGTAGTATGGCGGTAGGAACTCAACATAAATATCATGCCAGCCAGCATTTATTGAGCACTGGCTGTGTACCCTGCATGTGCTAGGGGCTTCACATGAACTCTCTGATCAAACATTAGAACCACTCACCACGTGAGGGTTTTTCCACACACATATATTATGGAAAAAGTAGCAATAGTGTTGCATTTATAACTCACAGGGAGTTTCTGGCACTTCTTTTTTAATACATTGAATTTTAAAAACCAGTGTTAAGAAAACAGCATTCAACCAGTAAAATGAACTTTTGAGAAGCATAAGGGGTAGTGATGAAGAGGGCAGGGCTAGAGCCAGACGGCCTGAATTTGAATCCCACTTCATCCACTCTGGCTGTGTATCTGTAGGCAAGTTACTTAACCTCTCTGTGCCTCAGTTTCCCGACATGTCCAAGAGGCTGTGAACAGGCTCACCTCACAGCACTTGAGGGTTCAGTGAATGGGTCTACGGGAAGTGATTGGAACATTGCCTGGCGATTGCGTGCAGAAAGTGCTCACTATGAGGATTATACGTGCCTACCAAAAACAGAGGAAATGCCCATCATTTGAGACCTGTCTGGAAACACCTGTGTTTAGTGTAGATTTCTTCTTGGCTCCAACGTACACAATACTGATTTTATCAGGAAAATACTAACAAAGCCACAGTTTTATTCAACTTCTGATATTTGCTTTAAAAAAAAAAACCCGGCCTTTTTCATGACTCAGTAAAAATGCTGTTCTTCTACTTCATTTGGGGGACCAGTGGGGTTCACTGTTTCACCTGAGCACACGTTTGAGTGCCTACTGTATTCAGGCTCCACAGGGCAGACAGGGTGACCAGAGTGAGTCTCCAGCTTCAGGGAGCTCAAGTCTAGGTGACAGCCCCGTGACCATAAGTATGACACACAAGCCAAGGGGGCTCTTGTGAGAGGACCACCAACTGTGCTGGGGATACTTGGAGGGGAAGCACTCCAGGAAGGCTTCCCAGAGGAAGGGGCTTCCTGTCCCAGAGGTCTGAGACCTCAAAGCCTCACCAAGTACTAGTTCATCTCTCCAGCCTCTCACGTATTCCTAGAGAAAGAGCTAGCAGAGCAGGTGTGGTAGAACCCAGCTGTGCCCGGGAACCGACAAGATGCCGCAGGTAGAACCATTTGTGCCTTCCCTCTCTGCCAAAGGCCCCTTTGAGGTTGAGGTCCAAACCCACTGGGGACGGTCCACCATCCAGTTGTACTGCAGACCAGAGCAACAAGCTGGCAGCCCACATGACAGATGCAGCGCACAGATGTGTTTGAGTGGACCACGGAGTGCTTTCTTTGTATTAAATTGTCACAACATTTAAAACCCAGGAGATTTCATGTAAAACTCCAAATTTCCAGCTTCTCTTGAAAAATTCGGTGAGGCAGCCTCAAGACTGAATTCTCCTGGGACAGCCATCAGGGGGCGATGAGTAAGATGGCTGCGCTCCGCAGCAGGCCTCCGCCCAACCTGGGCCACCTCCACCGTTTTCCCTTTGCCTGACTGGCCTTCACTTGACACCCCGTCTAAACACCAGGCCAGGGCTCTTCCGTCCATCCTGGTAACAAATATGAATTGATCACTGGGCGCGTGCTGGGCCTTTCCAGACACTGGGGTCCTGAGAGTGAACAATAACAAACTGTCCTGCCCTGTGGGGCTACAGTCTCCTGGGGCAGTGGGGCAGGCAGGCAGGGCTGAGACAGACAATAAACATGATAAATAAGTAACTTACTGAGCATATTAAAAGATGATGAGCATTACGATGAAATAGAGCAAGATAAGGGGAATCGGGGTACCGGACAAAGGGGGGGGGTGGCATTTAAACAGGGCAGGTCCCAAAAGCCCTCCCTGGGAAGGTGATATGGAAGCAAAGAGCTGGAGGAAGGGAGGGCAGAGCGATACGGGCGTCTGGGGGAAGAGGAATCCTGCAGGGAAAGTCAAGAAAAGTCAATGCTGAGCTGGGGGTGAGCCTGGGGTGTTGGAGGAGCAGTGAGGAGGCCCGTGGGGCTGGAGCAGGTGAGCAAGGCAGGCAGGGGGCAAGGAAGTGGGAGAGGTGGTGGCTTGGCCACCTGTGCCCCTGGGGGACTTGAGCCATCTCTCTGAGCCACGGAGGATGCTCAGCAAGGAGGGACAGGATCCGATTCGTGTTCTGAGTCCCTCTGGCCGTGTGTGCGAAATGGACTGCAGGGACCAGGGAGCCCAGGGAAGAGGTGCCTGCAACTGTGCAAGTCAGAGAGGGTGGTGACTGGACCCGGGTGGGGCAGTGGACAGAGTGAGAAGTGCTTTGACTCTGGAATCATTTTCAATGAAGCACCAGTGGGATTTCATGAGGATTACAGGGGAGGCGTCAGGATGAGGCCAAGTCTGTCCTGAGCACCCGGAAAAATGGGATTGCTGATCGCTAAGAAGGGAATCCACAGGTGGGCAGGTGTGCAGGCAATCAGGAGCCCAAAGAGACTAGATCTTAAATGTTCTCAACACAATAAACGGAACGATAATTATTCACATTGCAATATATTAATGTATCAAATCAACTCATTGTACACCTTAAATTTGTACACCATGTTATATGTCAATTACATTTCAATAAAAATAAATTTTAAGAAGAAAGAAATCAGGAGCCCGTTTCAGGACATGATGAGTTTGAGACACCTATCAGACATCCCAGGAGGCAGCCCGTCTGGGGTCTGGAGTTCAGGGGCGAGGTCTGGGCTAGAGAGAGATTAGGAATGGTCAGTGTTGAGATGGTACTTCAAGCCCTAGGTCTGCACGGGATCAACCAGGGAGTGAGCATAACCAGAGAAAGAGAGGACTCGGGGCCACAGGACGGGGACAGGCATCGTGCCCAGACCACCTCTCACCCGGGCAGCCCAGCCAGGACAGAGCCCCGTGCTCCTTGCTGGTGGGACCGCTGACCTCTCCCCTCTCTCCCAGGGCCAGTGCTCCCAGATGTGCCACAACATCTTCATCGTGGAGTCTGTGTGTGTGGGCTGGTTCTCCCTCGAGTTCCTCCTGCGTCTCATCCAGGCGCCCAGCAAGTTTGCCTTCCTGCGGAGCCCGCTGACGCTGATTGACATGGTGGCCATCCTGCCCTACTACATCACCCTGCTGGTGGACGGCGCCGCCGCGGACCGCCGCAAGCCCGGCACAGGCAACAGCTACCTGGACAAGGTGGGGCTGGTGCTGCGGGTCCTGCGGGCGCTGCGTATCCTGTACGTCATGCGCCTGGCCCGCCACTCGCTGGGGCTGCAGACGCTGGGGCTCACGGCCCGCCGCTGCACCCGCGAGTTCGGGCTCCTGCTGCTTTTCCTCTGCGTGGCCATCGCCCTCTTTGCCCCCCTCCTCTACGTCATCGAGAACGAGATGGCCGATAGCCCCGAGTTCACCAGCATCCCCGCCTGCTACTGGTGGGCCGTCATCACCATGACAACTGTGGGCTATGGCGACATGGTACCCAGGAGCACGCCCGGCCAGGTGGTGGCGCTCAGCAGCATCCTCAGCGGCATTCTCCTCATGGCCTTCCCCGTGACCTCCATCTTCCACACCTTCTCCCGCTCCTACCTGGAGCTCAAGCAGGAGCAAGAGAGGGTGATGTTCCGGAGGACCCAGTTCCTCATCAAAACCAAGTCGCAGCTGAGCAGCATGTCCCACGACAGTGACATCTTGTTTGGAAGTGCCTCCTCAGACACCAGAGACAACAACTGAGCCCAGAGGACACACCCCGCCACCGCCACCGCCAGGACGCCCCCAGCCCTACCCGCCCTCTGAGGCTTGAAGCTATCGCCATCACTACAGAAGCCTTCAAAGGCACGTGCTGCTTCTGAGCGCAGCCCTGGCCTAGGAGAGACCGAGCCACGCCCCAGGGAGGATGTCCCAGCATCCATCCGCAGGGGGTCCCTGGTCCTCAGAGTCCAGAAGGGAAGCCCAGCACACAGCCCTGTCGGTCCCCCCGCCCGCCCCAGCCCCCACGCCTGTTTCCCTAATAAGGAAATGGCTTGTTTTTTCCACCATGTAAATAACATGCCCAGCAAAGACTTGCTTTCTGGGGCTGCCTAGAGAAAAAATACAAACAGCAGCAGCTACACGTCTGTCTTTAGTGTGGATCATGTGCAATTAAAGAAAACCGGTGAAAAAGAGAGAAAAAGCCTTCCATGGAGCTCTCTTAAGAGAGGAAACGGCGCTTCCCAGCAAGGCCAGCCAGTGTGGGAACCAGAAGTAAAAGGGCCTGTTTCCTTGGGTCCTTCATGCCTGGTGGGGTCCCCGTGGGGTTGGAGGAAAACAGGGCAGGTACCTTTGGGAAACTGCTGGTAAAGACTGCAGTCCCTCGCTCCTCTTTCTCTTTGATTCCTCCCACCTCCAGGCCTCTCTTTCCCTCCTTTTTCCTTCTCTCCCATCTGCTGTTCTCTTTTGCACCTTAAAGCCTGTTTCTCAAATTTTCCCCCAAGGCACCCCTAACAGCCAAGTAGATACCAAGTCAGCATTGCTGACTACAAAGGTGAAATCACTTCATTTTCTCTTTAAAAAAAATAGTGTGGATTTTTTTAATTCTATGCCACATTTATTTTAATTTTTGAAAAAAAAAATGCTTCAGACCGTTTATCTGAATCAAAATGTAAACCTAGATGACATTAAGTTGATGCTTTGGGAAGGTGGACCACAGTTTCCTGGGCCATCTGAGGGCATAGTCTGAAGCCCCCAAAGGCCTCCCTGGGCCCCTCAAAGACCTACAGAGCACCCACCCGACCAGGAACACCTCCCGATCTCATGCAGTGTGGATGGTGCCAGGTAGAGAGGGAGACCCAGGGCAGCCCACCAGATTTACTCTGCTTGCAGAGTTCAGAGCCCCTCGGTGCCAGTCTGGAGAGGGGGCTTGGCGCCCAGGTGGCGGTCACACGCCTGCCTTCCGCCTCACGGATACCGCAGCATCGCTGGCTTCTCCACCCCAAACGCCTGCGGCCTTGGCCCCGGCCCCTCCCCTCGGCCAGCTGCGGAAAGCAAGCTCTAAAACAAATCTGGTCCCATCACTCTCCTGCCTAAACCCACAGCGGCATCCATCACGCTGAGAATAAAGCGCAAATGCCCGGCATTGCCTGGGCCTGCCGCCCTCTCCAGCCCCATTTCTCACGTGTCTCTCTTTCGCTCACGCCATCCAACTACGCTGGCCTCCAAACTGCTCTTTAGAAGCACCCAGCGCATTTCCCGCCCCGGGCCTTCACACATTCAGATCCCTCCGCCGGGAACGCCCTTCCTGCCGAACTCTGCAGAGCTGGCTCCTCCCATCACCTTCCGGACCACTTGCCTATAGAATCCCCTCCAGCGCGCCGGCTACCCGCGCTGTCTCTCTCACCCAGCTTATCTTCTCCATCCACTTATCGGCCTCTGGAATTGCCTTGTTTATTTCTCTGCTCCTCACTTATGGTCTGTCTCCCGCCCAAGGAGGTCAGTGCTATCGTGGCAGGGATTCAGCGCTATAGCTCACGGCTGACTCCCAACAGCTAGCACAGGGCCCGGCAGCCAGCAGGTACTCAACAGACGTTTGTGGAATGAATGAAAGACTGAGGGGAAGCAAGAAAAAGGGCCATAAAGTAGAACGGCTTTTGCTTTTAACATTGGATAGCGGCACGTCCGAGCACCTCTCTCTCTCTCTGTCTCTCTGTCTCTCTGTCTCTGTCTCTCTCTCCCTCCCTCTCTCCCCCTACCCAGTGGGGAGGCAGGGGGCAGGGCTACCTCTGCACGGTGTACACGCAGTGATGCCGACTGGAAATATCGTGCAAGTCACGAGGGCCTCGTGAAAGCCTCCCCCTGACACCTGCTTCCAGTGACTCACGCCTGAAAAGTAAGTGTTCCGACTAATTAGCTCTACCTTCCCGAGCCCGGTGTGTGTCATAGAGATCAGGCAGTGCCGTCACCGTAATAATACCTTAGATTTATGGAATGAGCTTTTCCCCCCTCCGAAGTGGCTAAGAGAGAACGGAAGACAATTGAAAACGCAACACAGACAGAAGCGTGACACGCAAACAGCCTTTAAAACTCCAGGGAGGGGAAAGCCAATACCATTTGAGTTGAGGGAACCCAGAACGGGCCACGCTGGGAGGGGAGTCGCGCGCCCACCACACCGAGGGCAGAGGAGGAGCTGGGGTCACTGAGGGTCCAGGTTTATGGCATCTTCTTGCCCAGATGCTCATCTGTGCTGGTGGCTGAGGTGGAGGCCCAGACGCAGGCACCTCTCAAGACCTCCCTTGAGGGACAAAGGGGCTCGAGATACTGACCTTCATACCCAGAGTGGTGCTTAAGGATCCTTTGCCCTAATTAAGAATCCGGAGGCCTCAGGACACCTAACTAGCCACTTCTAGGACCATCATCGACTTGACCATCGTGGCTTTTCCACTTTTTTTTAAGCAATATGAAATCTGATGAAGAAGCCCAGCTGTAAATTGGACTGAATAAGGGCTGTTCTGATGGAAGTTGGGGGCACAATTCTTCCCCCAGCCCTAATGGGGGCTCCCTTTTGACCCTGGTACAGGCAACTAACTCCATGCAGTGAAAATCACAGTGAGTGAAAATCACTGCTCTAGGGGAAACGGCAAAGCAGACCTTTCCCAAATGTGTCTTATTTTTTAGGTCACATGGACATCCCCCATCTACAGTTGAGCTCAGTGCTTCCCTAAGACTCACAGTGGGGATTGGGAAAGGCTGATTTCACAGTACAGATTCTCAGCCCACCTCTGAGGAGGGCTGGGACCTCTCACCTCGGGCACAGAATTTAATTAAGGGGGAGTCAAAAAAAAAAAACTTAGTAATCAAGATAAATCATATTTCAGTGCAATATTTTAAAAAAATCAAGACTAATGCTAAAAACCCATGAGGAGCAAAATAAAGACAGGATCTGCCTTTGCCATTGCATAACTCTGACCCACATACCTCTCTTCAGTTCCGGTCCTGACTGGACACCCCTGCCATATCCTGCAGGACAGTTCCAGCCAGCCAAGCCAGTCCCCCAGGAAGCACGGGTGGGAGCCTTTAGCACCTGGCACCGCAGCTGCTGGGCATGGGCACCCTTCCCACTGGAGGGGATCAGAATGGCCACCAACCCCACCTCCTGCCCCAGTGAACATTTGAGAACCAGGCCCCTGCCCTCATGGGGCCCGCACAGTGATGGGGAGAGAGAGAGAGACAGTGACATGCAAATTGAAGAAAATAATTTCTGATGTTGGTGAGCACAAGGTGACCTGGCAGACAGCGACTGGGGCCAGAGGAGAGGTGGAGGGCAGCCCCTGAAGGGAGTCAAGGAAGGACTTTCTGAGTAGGTGACATTGAAGTGGGGACCGGGAGGAGGGGAAGGGGACAGCCAGTGCAAAGCCCAGCGGTGGGGAAGCCCTGGACATTCCACCAGCTGTCGAGGGAGCCTGTGGGCCCATGGCCCCACGGCCCCACTGCGAGAGTCCTTCCTCCTAGGGAGAACACTCAGATCTGCAAAGTTGACACTCTTTGAACAAACATTTCCAGAGACCTTACAGTGAGCCAGGTCCTCTCAGAGCAGCTGGGGACAAAACAATAAAACAACAGAACTGGACTCAGTCCCTGCCCCAGAGGTGCTTATTATTTAATGGAGAAAAGGTGAATAAAAGATTTCTGCACACGTGGGATGATGGGGGTGCAGGCGCAGGGAGCTGTAGGAGCATGGAGAACGACATCAGCTGGGAATTCCCTGGTGTTCCAGTGGTTAGGACTCGGCACTTTCACTTCCAGGACCTGAGCTGGATCCCTGGCTGGGGAACTAAGATCCTACAAGCTGCACAGCACAGCCAAAAAAAAAAAAAAAAAAGAAAAAAAGACATCAGCTAAAGGAAGCATGATTTTCACTCAGATTTACATTTGCTAAAACGGCCTCACATACATTTTCCTCCAGAAAAAAAAAAAAAAATAGTATTCCTCCTAACACTGGTTCTCCTATCTCTCCATCCAGTCCTGTTAACTTATATCAGGAATCTGGCCACTTAACCTCCTCCAGTGGTCCAGCCCCCATCCTCTCCCACGTGGATTGTTGCTGAAGCCTCCTCCTTGGTTTCCCTGCTCTCCTGCTTCCCCTCCCATCTGTTCTCTGCACAGCACCAGACGGACCCTGTTGAAACGCAACTCCAATCATACTCATCCTCTGCACAGTGTCTCCCCCAACCTGGTGACATTCCATCCCACTCAGTCAAAGCCAGTGTCTCTCATGGCCCCAGCTCCCTGACCTGGTCTCCTTGTCTCCTCCTCATCTCTCCTTTCAGCTACACCAAACTCTTTATTCAATGAACGGACCAAATACAGTCCCTCCTCAGGGCCTTTGCACGCAAGTGTTTCCTTTGCCTGGAAGACTCTTCCCTAAGGTATATCCATGTGCTCCCTCTCTTCATTAGGGTCTCTGCTCAAATGTCACTTAAACAGAGAGCCCTTATCTGACCTCCTCCCCACAGCCTGTATAAAAGACCACACTCCTAGCATGCCCCCAGTGTGTTAACCATGGCTTTTCTTTTCTGTATTCTGATGCTTTGACATCCGGGACCTTGCAGACCCTGCAAGGACTGCTCCTTCCAGGGATAGCCAATTCCTAGAGATGGTAAACCACTCACCCACAAGCGTGCTTTTCAAATACAAACCAACCAATCCGGATTCCATACCCTTAGCCACCTCCTTCCACCTCCCTTTTTGGGCTCTCACACACCAGGCCACTATCCACATGCCCTAATCATCCCAGGGCCAGATCAGACAACCAAGGACAGCCCTATGGCCCAGGGCTCGCTGAAATTTTTCCAACTAGCCAATCCTAAGCCAGCTTACCCTGCCTCGCCCACTCCTTCCCTCAAAAACCTCAATAAAGCTCTTGCCCACAGTTACCCCCTCCCTCTGCCTCTGACCAGCCCTGTGCTTCCTCATGTGTCCCCCCACGATGTGGCATGCCCCCTTCACTTGGGAACTATGAGTATAACAAACTCTCTTTTCAATGGCAATTGTCTCCTGATCTGTTGGCCTCGCCGTACCTGAATAATAATAAAATCTATATTTAAAACACCCAGCCCCTTAACCTGCTTCATCCTTCTCTGAGAGCCTTATTATCACCCAGTACCTTATATATTTATTGCTCATGGGCTTTCTTTCTCCACTAGATGGTCAGCTCCATGAGGGCAGGGACCTGCACAGCAGTATCCCCAGTCTACGACAGCACCTGGCACGTAGTAGGTGCTCAATAAATATTTGCTGAATAAATGAATCTGTGGATCCCTTACTTCTATACAGAGTCCTACAAAATACATACACATATCAACCATATTTGTTCACACATATGGTGGCATGACTCTCATTACAATCTATTCCTGTATAAGGGCACCACAATTAAGCAGTCAAAATAACCCACCACCACCCCCAGGTCACCCGATGATGTCTGCTTGGAAACCACCTCCACCATGTGAATTTATTTATTTTATTTTATTCTTTTGGCCACTCTGCATGGCATGCAGGACCTTAGTTCCCCCGACCAGGGATCAAACCCACGCCCCCTGCATTAGCAGCACGGAGTCTTAACCACTGGACCGCCAGGGAAGTCCCTCCACCGTGTGAATTTAGTCCTCCATCAACATCCATGTATTTTTAATTAAATGTATAAAAAGATACTGTGGGAGTTTGTTTGAAAACATAAAACAGAGCCCGAAATATTTTTTTCATTTTCTTTTCTGAAAAGAACATGCCATTTACCCAAATGACCTGGAAATGTCCAAATAAATAAATTTGTTGTAATAAATTTAAAGCCACCAACTAGCCTTGCCTTTAAAAATAGGGGGCAAAAAGAACCTAATAAGACTACGTCCCAGGTCTGGATTACTTGGTAGCTATTGGCATTCCACCATATTTATTATTATGTATACATGGGACACAAAACAGAAGTCCTTAGAATCATTCTCTAAATGACAAGTCCATTTAATAAGGACAAGCCCAAGGAGGTGGGTATGTGACCCCATTTAACAGAATAGCTGCTAAATAGATAAAAGCTGTTTCTCCATAAAGAAGATTAGATGGAAAACGCCTCATTTTAGAAGCTCAGAGGCTTTTGAAACAGGCATAAAAATTACTCAGCAGTGAGAGTCAACCAAGGTTTCTAGGGGCCATTCTGGGGAAGGGAAGGGAACTGGCAAAAGTGAAGCAATACCTTTATTCTGTTGCCCTCAGCTATTCAGTCTTACCCATCCCGGGCTGCTGGGCTGTGCTTTGCTTTTGAAGGAGAATAAATTGGAAGGCGCAGCTGAAAGCACATCCCCAAACACTAAGATTTATGGTTTCTGGCAGAGACTTGGGGTGAGCCCTCCAGCCTCCTCCACGTGCCCAAGGCAAGAGCCCAAGTTTGCCCAGAACTTCAGCAAAGGATCTGGGAGAGTTATGAGGGTAGCCTCATCTCTGTTAAGGAGGCCTAACCTGTTTGCCTGCAGGGACCAAGGAAAGAGGTAGAGGGAAAATAAGTAACAACCACTCGTGTCTACAGAGTTGCGATCGGTGCTTGGACCTCACCACAGCCCCAGAGTTGGGGCAGTGTTGGGGGCAGACATTGCTAATTGCCCATGTGAAAGCCGTTGCCCATCTTCCCCACCAGCAGGTCCCCTGTTTGCCCAGTCCCAGGGTTTACACCAACCATGGTAATCCCATCACCCTTTGCAATGAGTCGTCAGAGGTGGGCACGTGACCCAGTTTTGGCAAACGAGACCCCAGAGGAAGTCTGTCTGAGGTTGCTGGGGAGATTTTCCCTCTGATATGAGAAAGCCCTTTTCTCCTCTTTCCTCCTTTCTGCCCTGGATGCTGTTGAGTGAGGACATGGGTAGAAGAAGCTGTAGTTGTCCAGCCCCCAGATGCTGTGTTGTCATAACTCAGGGCAGCCCCCTCTCCAGGGAATCACAGCATCCAGAGATGCCTTCGAGGTTACAGCCCTACCCCACCAAGCCAGCTCACAGCCACTGGCTGGCTGACACAGGGGTGCAAGTCCTCAGCCCCTTGCCTCAAGGTGGAACTTGTTCTGTGATGCTGTTCATGCTTCAGAGCTCCCTGTGGGATCAGGCAGAAACTAAACTCCAGGCAAAACCACATCTTTGCTTACCTTTTCCCCTGCGCAATCCTGCTTCCCTTCTCCATTGCAGCTTCCTCCTGAGAGCACATCTCAGTAAAGCACATGCGCCTCATTCCCCATCTCAGCCCCCTGCTTCTAGGGAGGCCAACCTCAGACAACAGGTGCTGAAGCTGGGCAGCCATACTCATGACCGGGGGATGGCAAGTTGGAGGAAGGAAACCCAACCTGCCAAGGAGGGTGGATCTGAAAGATGCAAAGGGCCTGCTTGGGTCCATAAAGACATCGTAAAGCTGCTGAACTCACCCAGGGACACCTACCTCCAAATGATAAATGCCTTTCTGATTTAAGTTACTGCTACTTAGAATGACCAATCATCCCAGTTTGCCTAGAACTCAGGGTGTTCCCAGGATGCTGCATTTAGCATTTAGCATTCAGTGCTAAACTCAGAAAAGTCCCAGGAAAACCAGGATGAGTTGGTCACCCTACTGCTAGTCAGTCAGGCATTCTCAGAGGCAGAGGCATATCCGACTTGTAGTCAGAGGCATATCCGACCGATGTGACTATAGTCCCCATTTTACAGTTGGAGAAACTAAGACACAAGAGGCAAAATGAGGTGTATGTGGCCGCACGACCAGTTAATAGCAGAGCTGGAATCAGCAATCAGAACTTTTTGACCTCTAATCCAGAACTCTTTCAGAAATATCTATTTCACTGAAGAGGAGCTATTAGACCCCAGCAGAACACTAACTGCCAAGTTTAGTGGGCACCTGTAGTTTGTCTCCCCAGCATCTGGCAGTGGCCACTGGGACAGAAACCCTAGTGGCTCATCTACCACCCATTCTCCCCTTCCTCCTTACTAACAAGCCCCAATTCTATCCAGGTGCACTGCCACTGAGAAAAAGGCTCTATTTTCCAGCCTCCCTTGCAGCTAGATGGGGCCAAATGAAAATGTTCTGGCCAGTAAGATGTAAGTGAAGTCTTGTAGGGGCTTTGAAAAGGCTCCTGAAGAGGGGGAAAATGGTCCTTCTTCTGTTCTCCCTGTTCCTGGAACATAGATGTGATTGCTGGGTCTCTAACAGCTGTCTTGGACAGTGAAGTGACTCTGAAGATATAAGCCAAGTACCAAGGATGATAGAACAGGAACGTGAGTACCTGGGTCCTTGAGGGCATCTTAGGGCTGCCACATCCTGGACTCCATCCTCCAAATGGATGTTGGGATTTATATAGGCCCTATCAGCAAAGAACCTCTCTCTTCCTCAGTGGATATAAATCTGAATGGTGTACATATGGGAGCCAAAGAACGGAGCCAATACAGAGGAAACAGAACCAAAGGATGGAGAGAGAGAAACTAGGTTCTAATGTCAACAATGAATCCCTGGAACCAGCAGTGCCTGAAGCCATCCCTTCCCCTGGACTTTTCATTCATGTGATCCAATAAATTGGGTTTCTGTCATTTTAACTGACTGATACATACCTGAATCTGAATTAGAAGTCCAGGAAGGGTCCTGTGAAGTTTAGCGTCTATCAAGACACCTTTAACAATAAGAGCATCTTCAAGCTGAACTTAGCACTCCAGCCAGCTGGTAACACTGGTCTTCAGAGGAGTCAATCCATATGGTTTTCTTAATTTATGTGAGTGGGACACCCTGAAGGAGCAGGAAGTGCTGCAAGTCCCAGGACAAACAGAAGGAACTTGGGCTCTGGAGCCAGAGAATCTCAAGTTCAACTCCCTGACAAGCCACTGCTTTGTTGTGTGTCCCTGGGCAAGTAAATGAACGTCTAGTTCATCCTCTGTGAAAAAAAAAAAAAAAAAAAAAAAAAAAAAAAAGGAGCAGTAACACCCACCATACTGGGATGACATGAGGATTAAATGAAATAAAGAATACAAAGCACCAAGAACAGAATCTGGCCCATAGTCAGTGCTCAACAAACAGTAGCTATTGCTATTATTGTTAATTATTCTCCCCAAACTCAGCCAGCAACAATGAAAAGGGTCTGATAAATTAATAGCATACACAAGGTAATAGGGGTATGCTTTGGCCTGACTTTTTATAACATTTCAAGGGACATTCGCACTTTTCTCATTTGCCTGCACAGCGGCTGCTAATTACAAATGCACGTTCACACTTCGTTCCAAAAGACTTGGCAGAACCACAATTTGGAGATCTTTTCGTTAGCAGAGAATGAATGTGGCGGAGCTGCATTTTTGTACGATTACTCAGGGATCTGGATTTCACCCCTGCCCTCCTCCTTGGCCAGTGTGGACCCCCCTCTGCTGTGATGCACGGCTCTGGCCACTTGAGAAGATGGACAACTGGCTTCCACTCTGCACGGTCCGTCATCTGCTTCCATCACTGACTAGCTGGGTGGCCTTGACTAGTTACCTTGCCTGAGCATTGTTTCCTCATCTGGAAAATGGGGATAATGATAACACACCTTCCTTCCACCCTACAAGGTCTGTGAGGGGATGGTGAGAGGATTAAATGAGATAATGCATTAAAGTTCCCGGCAAAGAGCAGATATTTAGAAATAGTTCTTTTCCTAAAGCCATTCTGTAAAAATCTAAACAGATATTCTATCAGGCATGATTGCTATGTTTCTAAATAGCAGAAAATCCAACTCAAACTGGCTTAAGGGGGGTGGGAGGGAACGTGGTGGTGGAGGAAGGAATGTGGAGAGAGGACATGTATAGGCTCGCATCACTGAAAAGTCAAGGTCACAGCTCAGTGTCATGAGGAGTCTTTCTCCCCATCTTACAATCCCCACCTTGTCGGCTTCACTCTCGTGACCCCTGTGGTGAGCGCTCCTGTTCCACCTGGCAGCTCAGGACTCTCCCTCCCTGGTGACAACATGGCTGCAGCAGCCCAGCCTCGCATCTTCTCAAGTTCAAGTCTAACAGGAAAGAGCAAGGCATCTTTGGGAGAGCTCCTGCCATAAGCCCTGAAATTCACTCTGATTGGGAGCCTAGACCACCTGCACATCCCTGAGTCAATCAGTGAGGCCAAGAGGAGGCGGTGCTCTGATTGGCCAGGTCCTGGAGACGTGTTCCACCTCAGGGACTAAAAGTGAATGACGGATAAAAACAGAAGCAGAGCCAGCAGTGTCCCTCTAGCGCCCTCTACTGAGAAAGCTTAACATGGCACTCACTGCAAACGGGAGATGCTGGAAAGGAGCTCTCCATCGTGGCAGAGCAGGTATTGAAGGGTGAATTTGGAGCTGAGAAGCAATAATTAGTAATTGGCAAACAACCCAGGGCTGGAGCTATAGCGGCATCTGCTTGGCAGGAGCTGTGGCCACAGAAATGCACAGCTGCAACCTATAGTAAGGAGGGAACAGGTAATAAATAACAACACCTGTCTTCTACAGGTACGTCCCATTGTAAACCCAACCCAAAGCCAGAGACAGGATGCCCAAGGGATGTAGTCCCTAACAGTCAGCTTCTCAGGGCAGAGAATAGGTCTGGGAGCCAACAGGGAATGCCCAGCTCAGCAGGCACAGTCACTATCCCCATTTACAGCTAGGACAAGAAACTTGCCAAATTCACATACCACCCAGCTTCACCGTGCTGAACTGCCCAGCCCTGGAGCCATTCTATGTAAGCAGCAGCGAGAGGGAGCAGGGGTGATGGCAGTGCTATAACGGAGACTCTTCAAAACAGCATTCCTAGAAGCTCAAAGGTCAATGTTGTTCCTTCCAGCAATTGCAACAAACCTACGTCTACTTGCACAGGAGGACAGAGAAAAAAAAATACTGCTTTCAATCTCTTTCCAACAGGCTGCCCAACAAGGGTTGTCGTTTTCCAGGGGACTGTCTTTCATTTGCACACTGACCCAGGCTGCTGTGGAGTGAAAAGTACGAGAGATAAAAGTAAAAGAGAGGGGGAGAGAAAGATGCAAAATGCAGCCCCACTGCACCCAAGCAGGAGGGACCCAATAATTGGAAATCAAACCAAGTAGACAGTGCCTGTGGTGGGTGCTGCCTGCGAGAGGTGTGCATTGGATTTTAAACAAAAATATATTCAGCAGCTAATTTTTCTGCTGTCTGGGTGGGGCCTGAGCAACCCATTAGAGAGAGGACTGGTTTGCATTTGCCTTGGGAGATAGATGCGTTTTTTGGGTGATCGTAGCCTCTCTCTCCTAGTTGTGATCCAAAGTAGCTGGTTTACAGTGAGCCTGAGTGTGCTCTCAACCCTTGCTACTCAAACATGGACCTGTGCCCCCTGGATGCCTGTTAGAAATGCAGATTCTCAGGCCCCATCCCAGACCTGTGGCATCAGAATCTGCATTTCAACAAGAATCCAGGTGATTTGTATACATGGTGAAGTTTGAGAAACACTGGTCTAAACCTACACTGGTGGGACCAGAATCCTGCGGAGACAAAGGTGAGGGGACGCTTAGCTTCTAGTAGGGCAACCAACCATCCCAGTTTGCCCAGGACTTTCCTGGCTTTAGAATTCAAAGTCCTGAGTAAACCAGGACACCTGATTACCTTAGCTGCTGCTCCAAACCACCTCTACCAGCTTGTGGAAGCCCAGATGCTTTTTAAAAGTCCCAAATAAAACACCCAGCTCCCCAGGGCCCTCAGGCTAACATCTAAGAGGTGTAGGGTGGTCTCAAGTCCTCCGCAGCCTGGCCCCAGCTCCGCTCCCCAGCCTCCTCTTCTTTCACTTCTCCATCCTCTCGTGGAAGCTCCAGGCACGTAGGGTCTGCAACCAGGAACACGGGCATGCAGGCAGAGGGAGAGGGGGCCGGGCACGGGCAAGTGGCAGCTGATGGCGTAAGAGTTCATGTCCAAACCCTCCAAGTTCTCTTGACCCCAGACTTTCATGGGTGCAGAGTCCCCTCTGTCTGGGATGCTCTTCCCACCTGCCTTCTCACTCCCTATCCCCACCCCCCAGCAACCCCACTGTGAGCGGCTGTGCCTCTCTTCACCTCCACCGCTGCATCCCGGTGCCTACCTTGACCCCTGCTCCGTACACATTTGCAAAGAGACACAGCCTATCCAGTGAGGGGACAGTGTGTAATCGGGATTCATCACACAAGCCGGCCTAAGATTCTTAAGCAATCCAGAGGTTCTCAGCCCTGCTCACACTAGAATCTTCTGGGGCTTTGAAAAATTATAGACACCTGGACTCAATGCCAGAGATTCTGGTCAAGAACCACTCAGATGAACCTGCAAGACATTCTCCCCCTCATCTCTACCCCAAAAATCTCAGAGAACTGGGCAGGGGTGGGAAACTCAAATGTAAAACTAAAGAGCCCAGACTGGCAGCCTGCATGTATGAATTAGGAACAGTATCAGGCAATAGAGGGTGGCAGAGCTTGGAGAGTACACAAGCCACTCAAAGGATAGGTACATTCAATGGATGACACTACAGGTGGTTAAGAGGGAACAACTCCCCCTTTCTGAGCCTCAGTTTCCATGCCTGTAAAATGGGTATGCTAATGATAATACTTCTCTCATAGGGTTGTGAAGATAGAATAAGTTACTGCATGTAAAGTGCTTAGAATATTGCTTGGCCCATAGTAAGTGTTCAGTTAGCATTGCTGTAATTACTATTATCTGCCAACCACAGCCCATAGCCTGTGCGCTGCCAGAAGTTTGCATCCCCTGGGCTGCCAGGTTTATAGCTAGGGTTTGTAATGAACTAGTTTTTGGTTTGGTTTGGTTTGGTTTTTGTCTTCTGAACTTCCTTCCAGCTTTGAGGAATCCCCAACTTTATGGTGCAGAGCCAGCCTCCCACTATTAGACTCGCTTTCCCAGCCTCCCTTGCAGCCAGGGCACAGGCACGTGACATGGGATCCACCAATCAGATGCAGCTGCCAGCGAAGGTCAGGAAGAGGCAGGGACTGCTCAGACTTCCTCGTGGTGCCTGCTCTGTGCCTGGGCTCTGTCTTTGGAGGATCCTTCTAAACAGGTTCAGCCGTTAACACCAACACTTCCCTTTGTAGGAACAGCCTCATTCAAATCCAGGCTCCAACTCTCCAGGTAGGTGACCTTGACCAAGTTACCTGTCTGAGCCTCAGTATCCTCCTCCACAAAAAAAGGGTGCAAATAACAGCCCAAACCTCAATAAGCTGTTTTGAAAGTTAAATAAGACAGGACATGGAAAGCACAGCACTAAAACAGAGACCATGGGCACCTGCTCAGAACAATAGTTTTCAATGCATAAAATAAAATGTATAGGATTGCAACAGAAGCCTATCATACTGAAACACGGTTATTAAATATTTTTTAAATGAACAGGTAGTTCAGTAATAAATGAACTTCTTTGTTATCCATGAATTAATAAGATATAGCAGTGGTTCTAATAATTACCATAATTTGGAGACATTGAGGAACATAAACAATATTTCAAGATACCTGCAGCAAGTGTAATGTAATATGAAAATATCTGGAATTTTCTCTGTGATAGATGTAGGGGATAGACGTAGGGAAAAAGCTTTTTCCTTCTACCCTTCTAGGTTCTCAACTGGGCTCTGCAACAAAAGATAAACAGGAGAAAAGCATAGAAATTGATTTAATAAAAGTTTTATGTGACATTTCCTCATAAGGACATGAAGACCCAAAGAAGTGACGAGGCCTTAGTGCTTATATACTAGGTTGAAGAAAGAGTAGCAGTTATGGAAAAATAACTAAAATTATGGGGAGACTAAAGGAAGATGAGGACTTCCCTGGTGGCCCAGTGGTTAAGAATCCGCCTGCCAGTGCAGGGGACACGGGTTTGATCCCTGGCCCGGGAAGATCCCACATGCCGCGGAGCAACTAAGCCCGTACACCACAACTACTGAAGCCCACGCACCTAGAGCCCATGCTCCGCAACAAGAGAAGTTAACGCAATGAGAAGCCCACGCACCACAACGAAGAGTAGCCCCCGCTCGACGCAACTAGAGGAAGCCCACGCACAGCAACGAAGACCCAACGCAGCCAAAAATATAAATAAATAAATAAATTTAAAAAATAAAAACATAAAGGAAGGTGAAATATTTTAACAAGGTCTGTTTGTACAGATTTTTCTCAGCCTCATCATTGGTGATAGGACTGTTTCTTTCCTCCTGGTACAGGGAGGGCCTCTTTCACCTGGGAGTTTATCCCCTGCTTTCAGGAAGAAAAGGAGAGGCCAGAGAGCCCTTTTTGCACCTGCTGGTTTTCAAGCTCAACATTATCAATATGCCAAAGCAGCACAGTTGGAGGTGGCACGTCTTGAATTCCTCTACAGGTCCTGAACTCCATCCTAGATCACGGACATGGCTAATACTAGGGAGGTTTGATGCTACATTCGTGGTGGGAGGAAATGCTAAACTTCAGTTAGAGGTTAGTGAAATAAAGATGGATATTTTTTCTCCCATCTGAATGCTAACTCTGCACCCTTAGTAAAAAACAACCCTTGACCCAACACAAAGTAACACTTAACAATTAGCTAACCCCTCAGCATCAATTAGTGGCCTCTCCACCTCCCCTGATGTGTAGTTGACCTGAGTGAGTTAAAAAATGTCAGCTCGGCCATATATGAGGTGGAGGACTTGGCCAAGTTCCTTAAGACCTCTGTGCCTATTTTACTCAAACTTAATGAACCCTCAGTGTTGAAAGCAAGGTCCAAGGCCCTACAGCACCAGCCTCATCTGGGAGCCTGTTGAAAGGCAGACTCTTAGGCCCCACCCAGACCAACTGCATCAGAAGCTGCATTTTAATGAGCTCTCCAGGGGACTGGTGTGCACGGTAAACTCTGAAACGCACCGTCTAAACTTCATGGCTGTGCGATCAGGATGAAAGAAGCTCAGGCCTGGAGAGAACTTAGAACCAAGCCTGATTAGCAGTAGAAAGGAGGAGAGAGGAGGGAGGAGGGAGGAAAAGGTTTGCAAGCAAATAAGCTTGAGGTTCCTTGGCCCATAACAAGTGCTACATAAACCCTTATTAATTTCCTCCTTTGGAGCTCCCATGTCCTCAGACGTATTAATGTACCAGAAGCTGGCATTCATGTACTCTTGAGCTACACTCAGGAAGTAATTAGTTCAACCTGAACTGCAGCCATCTATTGTAGACGCTACGAAGTGCTGTCTGTTTCTTGTCCTTCACCGCCACCTATTGGTATTTCTGAGAACTACAACCTGGAGTCAAGACAGCTCTACCCACTGACCCTGCTTGTAAAGGTTCAGGTCTGTAAAGTTCCATAAAGGAGGTAAGAACCCTAAAATACCTGTGCATCCGGAAGAAGTTCTCTCCTAGGCTCTCCTTTATTCTCCATGTTCTCCCAGACCCTTCCATACCGGCAGGGGGAAATCATTCAAGTGGTCTCTAACATCTGTTCCATGTCATGTAGACATTTGATGGGCTCTCTTCACAATAGTTTCATGGTTTCAACCTTAGATTAGAAATCAATCCCAAAACTTGGATAATGTAAGCATGAGAAAAATACAATCTCTTCCCATATCTTTACATGTCTGGCTATTTCTCATTCTTTAGTCCTCAAACTCAAATGCCACCCCCTCTATAGTTTTGCCTTGGCCGTCCTTTTTTAAGAAGCTATCACCCACCTGCCCACCTAGAGCCTCCTTATCACATCACAAGGATTGAATTCCCTCGTAGATAAATTTATCACCTATGTATGTTCTACCTGATCACCTGTTGATCCAAGTATAAGGTAAGCGTCCTTCTATTTTGGTCTAATTTGACCCACTATCGTTTTTGGGGACTAGTGTTGTTACCGAGCCCAAGCCCATACTGCTCACCACATGACAGGCCAATAAATCAGGAGATGAGTTGCTGGGACAAGGAATAGCAACTTTATTTGGAAAGCCAGCAGACCAAGAAGATGGTGGACTAGTGTCCCAAAGAACCATCTTCCCCGAGTTAGAATTCATTTAGGCTTCTTTCATACTAAAAGGGGAGGGGGTAAAGTCCTGGTTCCAGCCAGACTCTGGATGGGATGTGTTCATTTCTTCCTTCCTGAAGCCATTCACAGGTGGGCCTGGTCAGGATGTTTCCTGTGAGCTAAACAAAGGTATTTTAGTTTAACACTTGTTACCTGGGAGGCAGGGTTCCCAGAGATGGGCCATTATGGATAATTTAAGTTTATAGGCAACATCCCTTTAGTGATTAACTTGTAACAGAATACAAAGTGTCTTCCCAATGACAGTGTTACTTTTATAAATACACTTTTTTATGTAGAGGCAGTACTTTTTCATGGAAAACGGAGATCTTTGTCCCAGCAATTCAACTTCTAGAAATTTATTTTACAGAAATAAATAGGTATATGTACCTAGATGTTCACTGAAGCAGTTTATAGTAGAAGAAAAGACTGGGAACCAGTTAGGGGTCCTTATCCCAGGGTCCACAGACTCCCAGAGTGTCCATGGATAGATATGTTTTTCCATGTAATTGGTTTCCCTTGTGTCACTATGTATCTTACTTTATGCTCTTAAAAACATTTTTTCTGAGATGTCCTTTAGTTTCACCAGCCTGTCAAAGGGAGCTATGGTGGAACCAAGCAGGACCCTGTGGGGCTCTCCTGGGCACATTTCAGGTCCCCCATTTCTTATTTGTAGGATAAAGGCTTCAGCCTCCTAGACCTTCCCTGAGTACCAAAGGGCAGATTCAAACATTTACAAATCAGGGAAGTAGGAGAATGCAGAAACAAAGGCAGAGCAATCAAAAAATGATAGTGCAACGATTAAAGTAGGATCCTGGTTCCTCCTCAATGGCTACACATAACGATATCTTTGAGTTCTGCTGGAACCAAGGCCCCCACCCAAGTGGAGGATGGTAACTTCAGGCTGAGCACAAGATTCCTGGAACACTGCCCTGTTACCTCACCACCAACCAGTCAGGAGAAAGTCACACATCCTGCAGCCTTCATCCCAAATTTTGCCTATAAAAACTTCTCCCCAAAAACCATTGGGGAGTTCAGGGTTTTTAAGCATGAGCTACCTGTTCTCTTTGCTTGGCCCTGCAATAAAACTTTCTCTGCTCCGAGCTCCAATATTTTGATTTGTTTGGCCTCACTATGTGTCAGGCACACGAAGTTGTGTTCAGTAACAATGGCACAAAAAAAGTTGAAGAGCCCCTTCATCCAAAGAGACTGGTTGATTTGACTGGGGCACATGCATAGCATGGATAGTCATTGAGCTATTTAAGAGAAGTAGGTTATCTACATGTACTGAGCTAGAACAATCTCAAAAGGACATTGTTAACAGTGTGGAATGGTGTGTATTATGGTCACATTTATATTTAAGAGAAGGGTATCTTTACATCTATGGTTGTGCACACACATACCATCTCGGGAGGGAGACACAGGATGCTGATAACCATGGCTGCTCTGGGCAAGGGAACTGGGGGTCTGAGAGCTGGGGGTGGGAATAAAAGTTCCTTTTTACTCTCTTTTTGAATTGTTTGGATTTTTTTAAACATTCCAAACATCTCTTTTTTAAAAGTTCAATTTGCAAAGTTTAAATAAATCTCAGGCTTAATCCTTGAAGCCAAAACACTTAAGAGAGTCTCATGACATTTGTTGGGAAGAGATTAAATACGTGATAGAATGACTACATACTTAAACTTAAAAAAAAAAAAAACCTTACTAGGTCAAGTGCATGGTCCACCCTGCTCAGAATCCTCTCCCAGAAAAGGGCCCTTGGGGTGACACCAGTGGAGCGTGGCTGTCACGAAGTGGATGGAGAGATCCCCCATCTCTGTGTTCTCCCACGGATACCGTGCTGTGGGGTCTCCCACACACACCTTTCTTCCTTTGAACCTTTGTATTCTGTTGGGGAATATCTAAGCGGCTGGACCTTGAATAAGAAAAAAATTTATTCTACTTTTTTTTTTTTAAATAAATGTATTTATTTTTGGCTGCGTTGGGTCTTCGTTGCTGCACGTGGGCTTTCTCTAGTTGCGGCGAGCGGGGGCTACTCTTCGTTGCGGTGCACGGGCTTCTCGTTGCAGTGGCTTCTCTTGTTGCAGAGCACAAGCTCTAGGCACACGGGCTTCAGTAGCTGTGGCATGCGAGCTCAGTAGCTGTGGCACACAGGCTTAGTTGCTCCAAAGCATGTGGGATCTTGCCGGACCAGGGCTCGAACCCGTGTCCCCTGCATTGGCAGGTGGATTCTTAACCACTGCACCACCAGGGAAGTCCCTTAATTTTCTTTTTTTTTTTTTTTTTAAGAAAACAGAAATGGTTGTGCACAACATTTATTGTTTTTGCATTTGCTGCCAGGAATGTTTGCCATGTCTTTGGGGCCAAGTTGTAGATAGTGATCTGTGAATCTCGAAGCATGACGGTGTCCACTCTTCCTGAGTCCATACCTGGATTCAGTCTCCACTTGGTTTGTTTGGGTTGGTTTAAGCTGTAAGCTGATTCAAACCTTTCTACACAAGCTGTGTATACATTTCAAACACAGACCATCTATCACCCTGGTGGTGAAATCTGACAAGAACAACATAAAGTGGTTTATAGCACTTACTGATTTTAACTTGGCTAATGTCCCAAACTAGTTAGGAGATACGGCAGTACTCAGCAAACTTCTGTTATTTGCCTACATTGTCACAGTTTTTGTTGCATGTATTACTATTGTTTATAATCAATATTTTTCTTTAAATCTATTTCTCTTTTTTGTAATTTTTGAATTTTATTTTATTTATTTTTTATACAGCAGGTTCTCATTAGTTATCTATTTTATACATTTTATATTTTATACATATTAGTGTATACATGTCAATCCCAATCTCCCAATTCATCCCACCACCACCACCCCCACCACTTTCCCCCTTGGTGTCCCTACGTTTGTTCTCTACATCTGTGTCTCTATTTCTGCCCTGCAAACTGGTTCATCTGTACCATTTTTCTAGGTTCCACATATATGCTCAGTAGTGGGATTCCTGGATCATATGGTAATTCTATTTTTGGTTTTTTAAGGACCCTCCATAATGTTCTCTGTAGTGGCTATATCAATTTACATTCCCACCAACAGTGCAAGAGGGTTCCCTTTTCTCCACACCCTCTCCAGCATTTGTTGTTTGTAGATTTTCTGATGATGCCCATTCTAACTGGTGTGAGGTGATACCTCGTTGTAGTTTTGATTTGCATTTCTCTAATAATTAGTGATGTTGAGCAGCTTTTCATGTGCTTCTTGGCCATCTATATGTCTTCTTTGGAGAAATGTCTATTTAGGTCTTCAGCCCATTTTTGGATTGAGTTGTTTGTTTTTTTAATATTGAGCTGCATGAGCTGTTTATATATTTTGGAGATTAATCCTTTCTCCGTTGATTCGTTTGCAAATATTTTCTCCTGTTCTGAGGGTTGTCTTTTTGTCTTGTTTGTAGTTTCCTTTGCTTTGCAAAAGCTTTGAAGTTTCATTAGGTCCCATTCGTTTATTTTTGTTTTTATTTCCATTACTCTAGGAGGTGGATCAAAAAAGATTGCTGTGATTTATGTCAAAGAGTGTTCTTCCTATGTTTTCCTCTAAGAGTTTTATAGTGTCCAGTCTTACATTTAGGTCTCTATTTTGAGTTTATTTTTGTGTATGGTGTTATGGAGTGTTCTAATTTCATTCTCTTACATGTAGCTGTCCAGTTTTCCCAGCACCACTTATTGAAGAGACTGTCTTTTCTCCATTGTATATCCTTGCCTCCCTTGTCATTGATTAGTTGACCGTAGGTGCGTGGGTTTATCTCTGGGCTTTCTATCCTATTCCATTGATCTATATTTCTGTTTTTGAGCCAATACCATATTGTCTTGATTACTGTAGCTTTGTAGTGTAGTCTGAAGTCAGGGAGTCTGATTCCTCCAGCTCCGCTTTTTTCCCTCAAGACTGCTTTGGCTATTTGGGGTCTTTTGTGTCTCCATACAAATTTTAAGATTTTTTTTTCTAGTTCTGTAAAAAATGCCACTGGTAATTTGATAGGGATTGCATTGAATCTGTAGATTGCTTTGGGTAGTATAGTCATTTTCACAATGTGGATTCTTCCAATCCAAGAACATGGTATATCTCTCCATCTGTTTGTGTCACCTTTGATTTCTTTCATCAGTGTCTTATAGTTTTCTGAGTACAGGTCTTTTACCTCCTTAGGTAGGTTTATTCCTAGGTATTTTATTCTTTTTGTTGCAATGGTGAATGGGATTGTTTCCTTAATTTCTCTTTCTGATCTTTCATTGCTAGTGTATAGGAATGCAAGAGATTTTGGTGCATTAGTTTTGTATCATGCAACTTTACCAAATTCATTGATTAGCTCTAGTAGTTTTCTGGTAGCATCTTTAGGATTCTCTATGTGTAGTATCATGTCATCTGCAAACAGTGACAGTTTTACTTCTTCTTTTCCAATTTGTATTCCTTTTATTTCTTTTTCTTCTCTGATTGCTGTGGCTAGGACTTCCAAAACTATGTTGAATAATAGTGGTGAGAGTGGACATCCTTGTCTTGTTCCTGATCTTAGAGGAAGTGCTTTCAATTTTTCACCATTGAGAATGATGTTTGCTGTGGGTTTGTCATATATAACCTTTATTATGTTGAGTTATGTTCCCTCTATGCCCACTTTCTGGAGAGTTTTTATCATAAATTGGTGTTCAATTTTGTCAAAAGCTTTTTCTGCATCTATTGAGATGATCATATGGTTTTTATTCTTCAATTTGTTAATGTGGTGTATCACATTGATTGATTTGCGTATATTGAAGAATCCTTGCATCCCTGGGATAAATCCCACTTGATCATGGTGTATGATCCTTTTAATGTGCTATTGGATTCTGTTTGCTAGTATTTTGTTGAGGATTTCTGCATCTATATTCATCAGTGATATTGGTCTGTAATTTTCTTTTTTTGTAGTGTCTTTGTCTGGTTTTGGTATCAGGGTGATGGTGGCCTCATAGAATGAGTTTGGGAGTGTTCCTTACTCTGCAGTTTTTTGGAAGAGTTTGAGAAGGATGGGTGTTAGCTCTTCTCTAAATGTTTGATAGAATTCACCTGTGAAGCCATCTGGTCCTGGACTTTTGTTTGTTGGAAGATTTTTAATCACAGTTTCAATTTCATTATTTGTGATTAGTCTGTTCATATTTTCTATTCCTGGTTCAGTCTTGGAAGGTTATACCTTTCTAAGAATTTGCCCAGGTTTCTTCCAGGTTGTCCATTTTATTGGCATAGAGTTGCTTATAGTAGTCTCTTAGGACGCTTTGTATTTCTGCCATGTCTGTTGTAACTTCTCCTTTTTCATTTCTAATTTCATTGATTTGAGTCCTCTCCCTCTTTTTCGTGATGAGTCTGGCTAATGGTTTATCAATTTTGTTTATCTTCTCAAAGAACCAGCTTTTAGTTTTATTGATCTTTTCTATTGTTTTCTTTGTTTCTATTTCATTTATTTCTGCTATGATCTTTATGATTTCTTTCCTTCTACTAACTTTGGGTTTTGTTTGTTCTTCTTTCTCTAGTTCCTTTAGGTGTAAGGTTAGATTGTTTACTTGAGATTTTTCTTGTTTCTTGAGGTAGGCTTATATTGCTATAAACTTCCCTCTTAGAACTGCTTTTGCTGCATCCTATAGGTTTTGGATAGTTGTGTTTTCGTTGTAATTTGTCTCGAGGTACTTTTTGATTTCCTCTTTGATTTCTTCAGTGATCTCTTGGTTATTTAGTAATGTATTGTTTAGCTTTCATGTGCTTGTGTTTTTTACATTTTTTTCCCTGTAATTGATTTCTAATCTCATAGCGTTGTGGTCAGAAAAGATGCTTGATATGATTTCAATTTTCTTAAATTTACCGAGGCTTGATTTGTGACCCAAGATGTGTTCTATCCTGGAGAATGTTCCGTGTGCACTTGAGAAGAAAGTGTAATCTGCTGTTTTTGGATGGAATGTCCTATAAATATCAATTAAATCTATCTGGTCTATTGTATCATTTAAAGCTTCTGTTTCCTTATTTATTTTCATTTTGGATGATCTGTCCATTGGTGCAAATGAGGTGTTAAAGTCCCCCACTATTATTGTGTTACTGTCGATTTCCTCTTTTAGAGCTGTTAGCAGTTGCCTTATGTATTGAGGTTCTCCTATGTTGGGTGCATATATATTTATAAGTGTTATATCTTCTTCTTGGATTGATCCCTTGATCATTATACAGTGTCCTTCCTTGTCTCTTGTAACATTCTTTATTTTAAAGTCTATTTTATCTGATATGAGTATTGCTACTCCAGCTTTCTTTTGATTTCCATTTGCATGGAATATCTTTTTCCATCCCCTCACTTTCAGTCTGTATGTGTCCCTAGGTCTGAAGTGGGTCTCTTGTAGACAGCATATATATAGGTCTTGTTTTTATCTCCATTCAGCGAGCCTGTGTCTTTTGGTTGGAGCATTTAATCCATTCACATTTAAGGTAATTATCGATGTGTGTATTCCTATTACCATTTTCTTAATTGTTATGTGTTTGTTTTTGTAGGTCCTTTTCTTCTTTTGTGTTTCCCACTTAGAGAAGTTCCTTTAGCATTTGTTGTAGAGCTGGTTTGGTGGTGCTGAATTCTCTTAGCTTTTGCTTGTCTGTAAATCTTTTGATTTCTCCATCAAATCTGAATGAGATCCTTGCCTGGTAGAGTAATCTTGGTTGTAGGTTCTTCCCTTTCATCACTTTGAATATATCATGCCACTCCCTTCTGGCTTGTAGAGTTTCTGCTGAGAAATCAGCTGTTAACCTTATGGGAGTTCCCTTGTATGTTATTTGTCATTTTTCCCTTGCTGCTTTCAATAATTTTTCTTTGTCTTTAATTTTTGTCAACTTGATTACTATGTGTCTTGGCGTGTTTCTCCTTGGGTTTATCCTGCCTGGGATTCTCTGTGCTTCCTGGACTTGGGTGGCTATTTCCTTTCCCATGTTAGGGAAGTTTTTTACTATAATCTCGTCAAATATTTTCTCGGTTCCTTTCTCTCTCTCTTCTCCTTCTGGGTCCCCTATAATGCGAATGTTGTTGCGTTTAATGTTGTCCCAGAGGTCTCTTAGGCTGTCCTCATTTCTTTTCATTCTTTTTTCTTTATTCTGTTCCGTGGCAGTGAATTCCACCATTCTGTCTTCCAGGTCACTTATCCGTTCTTCTGCCTCAGTTATTCTGCTATTGATTCCTTCTAGTGTATTTTTCATTTCAGTTATTGTATTGGTCATCTCTGTTTGTTTGTTCTTTAATTCTTCTAGGTGTTTGTTCTTTAATTCTTCTAGGTCTTTGTTAAACATTTATTGCATCTTCTTGATCTTTACCTCCATTCTTTTTCCGAGATCCTGGATCATCTTCACTATCATTATTCTGAATTCTTTTTCTGGAAGGTTGCCTATCTCCGCTTCATTTTGTTGCTTTTCTGGGGTTTTATCTTGTTCCTTCGTCTGGTACAAAGTCCTCTGCCTTTTCATTTTGTCTGTTTTTCTGTGAATGTGATTTTCCTTCCACAGGCTGCAGAATTGTAGTTCTTCTTGCTTCTGCTGTCTGCCCTCTGGTGGATGAGGCTATCTAAGAGGCTTGTGCAAGCTTCCTGATGGGAGGGACTGGTGGTGAGTAGAGCTGGGTGTTGCTCTGGTGGGCAGAGCTCAGTAAAACTTTAATCCACTTGTCTGCTGATGGGTGGGGCTGGGTTCCCTCCCTGTTGATTGTTTGGCCTGAGGCGACCCAGCACTGGAGCCTACCCGGCTCTTTGGTGGGGCTAATGGCGGACTCTGGGAGGGCTCACGCCAAGGAGTACTTCCCAGAACTTCTGCTGACAGTGTCCTTGTCCCCACGGTGAGCCACAGCCACCCCCTGCCTCTGCAGGAGAGCCTCCTACACTAGCAAGTAGGTCTGGTTCAGTCTCCTATGGGGTCAATGCTCCTTCCTCTGGGTTCCAATGCACACACTACTTTGTAGTGTGGAGTGGAGTCTCTGTTTCCCCCAGTCCTGTCAAAGTCCTGCAATCAAATCCTGCTAGGCTTCAAAGTCAGATTCTCTAGGAATTCCTCCCCCTGTTGCCGGACCCCCAGGTTGGGAAGCCTGACGTGTGGCTCAGAACCTTCACTCCAGTGGGTGGACTTCTGTGGTATAAGTGTTCTCCAGTCTGTGAGTCACCCACCCAGCAGTTATGGGATTTGATTTTGTTGTGATTGCACCCCTCCTGATGTCTCATTGTGGCTTCTCCTTTGTCTTTGGATGTGGGGTATCTTTTTTGGTGAGTTTCAGTGTCTTCCTGTCGATGATTGTTCAGCAGTTAGTTGTGATTCCGGTGGTCTCGCAAGAGGGAGTGAGAGCATGTCCTTCTACTCCACCACCTTGAACCAATCTCCGAAGTTCCTTAATTTTTAATTGTTGTTTTAAAAAGCCACATACCATAAAATTTACCACTTGAACTGTTTTTATATGCACGGTTCATTAGTATTAAGTATATTAAGTATATTTTTGTGCAACAGACCTTCAGAACTTGCAAAACTGAAACTCTATACCCATCAAACAACAACTCCCCATTTGCCCTCCCCCTAGCCCCTGGTAACCCCATTCAACCTTCTGTTCCTGTGATTTTATCTACTCAAGGTACCTCACATAAGCCTTGAAGCCACTGGCCACAGTGAGATCCAGAGCAAGTCAGGTAACCTCTGCCTCTTTTTCTTCATCTGTAAAGCAGGGATGACAATAGGACTCACCTCACAAAGTTGTGTGAATTAAATGAAGCCCTATTTATAAAGCTGTTTGAGCAATGCCTGGCTCACAGGAAGTACTATATAAAGTACTTTATATAGTATAAAGTATGGCTATAGTTATGATGGTTGGGATGTATTTATTTTCATGTATATTAGGGAAAAGATTAAACCAGTACAGCAAACCTATGACTTCATGAATAGAATTGCTTAAAATGAGACTAAAATATGTTTTGAATTTTTAAAAGTTGATTTAAAGAATGTTCCATTTTTTTTTGAAGTACAAGTGTACAAAATGACAAGCTTTTTCAAAGCCAACTAGTGCCCCCTCCTGGTACTGGGGCAGCAGCGTCGGGCTGATCCTCTAATTGAGAAGCAGAAAATGAGAGAGACGGACCATGTCAGCTCCGTAGCTCACTTTCTTCAGAGACTGTTGTTCTCTGGTAATCAAGGGCTTGATGTGGCCCAGGTGAAGGTAACCCAGGCTCAGCCAGCCACCCTGCACCCACTCCAGGATCTGTCTCTGGTTCCCCATATGGCACAGCTCTGGACAGCCTGGTTTTCTCCCGGCAATGTCTGCAGGCTTGAGGAAGCCCAGGGAACACTCACCAGAGGTCTTTCTGCTCCAGCAGGGGTCTAGGCCCCGCCAGACACGTCAGAAGGAAGGACTCACCTTTCTTGCCCTTGTGCTCTTTATACATCATGGCAGTTAGCACTTGGTAGGTCCACAGAACACAACCCAAATTTCTCACTGTACCTTCCCAGTGCCTACGTCCTCTGACCCTGACCTTACACTGTCTCCTCCCCTCACCCCCTTCCACCTCCAGCAACACCAGCCTCTGTCCTCAAATGCACAGAGCTTTCTCCCACCTTAGAGCCTTTACCCCTGCTGGTTCCCCCACCCAGATTTTCACAAGGCTCGTTCCCCACCTGCAGGTCTCTGCCTGCTGCCATCTCCTCCTGACTGTCCTGCTGACGCTGGCCCCCAACTCTCTCTGCCACTATCCTGTTTTATTCCCTCCATGACATTCTCAATAGAGCAAGTATTGTCCTTCTTTCCTCACCTGTTTGTCATCTACATCTCTCACCAACTGTGAGCTCCTTGAAAACAGGTACCTGTCTGTCTGGCTCACTAAACATCTCCAGCCTCTACTCAGTGTTCAATGAATATTGGTTGAATGAATAAATGGTATCCTCACTTTACACACAAGGAAATTCCAAGAAGAGGAGTGACTTGCCAGACAGAAGTGTCCCCGAAGGTCACGCCTTCGACCTATGCCACTCTACCCAGGTCCAGCCTGGCTGCACCCGAGTCGGCTCAGGCATCCTCATTGAAAATGCTTTTCCCTTTTGGCGAGGGTCGGGGGGTCATTCTGACTCCGGTGACATCACATGGGGGAGACTTAGTCATTGAGTCGGCTCAGGGGCCAGCTCCATGGATCAACCCCTCAGCCCATGACTCACCCCCAGTGACATTTGCAAAGAATGTGTAGATACAGTATCAGTGGAACTTTTCACTCACAGGGAAGAGTAATCGGTTTACTCCTTCCCTCAGCCACCAAATTGGCAAGTGAATTGCCTCTGAGAGCAGTGGACAAAAGGGGGCCCTCATGCATCCTCAAAACAGACACATCATGCAGATTTTTTTTTAATGGGTCATCACCAATTCTAAACCCTTATTCAGACCATAACATGGTTGCCAGAGTGATTCAACCAATCATTTGACAAATATTTATTGAGCACCTACTGTGTTCTAGGCACTGACATACAGCAGGAAACAAAACAGACACAAGTCTCGCCCTTACAGAGCTGCCGTTCTAGTGACGGAGACAAATGTAAACAAATAAACAAGGAAAAACATAATTATGTCATAGGGTGACATGCCATGGAGAAAAACAAAGCATGGAAGTCCGAGAGAAGGTGTAACTTAAAACTGCATTTTAAATTTTTGATTTTTTAATTTAATTAAGTAAATGAAGGCCTCTCTGAGAAAGTGACATTTGGGCAAAACAGAAGGTAAAGCCGATACAAAGGCCCTGAGGCACAAGTCTGGCATGTTGGCGGCACAGCTGTGAGGCAGTGTGGCTGGGGCAGAGTGAGCAGGAGAGAGCAAAGGAGACAAAGCCGTAGAAGTGAGAGGGCAGCTGGCAGTCCTCTGGACAACTTGGCTTTTACTCTGAGTGAGATGGGAGCCAGGGGAGGGGTTTGAGCACCAGTGTGGCAGGACCCACCAAGGTGTTACCAGATTCCCTTTGGCTGCTTTGGGAGAACAGATGGAGGCAGGCAAGGTAGGAGCAGAGACCAGGGATGCACCAGTTCCGGCTGGAAGTGATGGTGCTTGGACCAGTAGAGGTCCAGATTCTGGGTGTATTTTGCAGGTAGAGCTGACAGGGTTTGATGGCAGATGGGATGTGGGAATAAGGGAGAGAGAGCATGATTACAAGCTTCGTGGCCTCAGCACCTGGAAGCGTGGTACCACTTTCAGAGCTGGGGATTCTGCTGTAGGAAGGGTGGGTTTGGGGGAAGATCAGCATAGTAAACCAGACTCGTCTGGACTCATATAGATCCAGGTGATCCCAAAACAACCGCTGACAAAAACCCAAACACCAGTCCAGCGCCAGGGAAACTGCTCAGTTCACGCAATTTACAAGCAGCAGAGAAAACTGTTGAATTCAGTTTTCAGAAGCTCCTGCTGGAAGAAGCTGAGAGATAAAATGGGCTGCTAGAGAAAAGAGAAGGATGATTGCTGAGCACAAAAGCCTCCTGCAGGAGGAAGGGGGTGCACCTGAGCCCCCTCCCCACGCAGAATCCAGGACCCCCGCTCCTTGCCACCTTGGTTCATCAGCTCCCACTTCTGACATGATTCAACCTCAAAACCACAAAGGAGGCACTTTCTAATCCGCAGCTTCTAATGAATGCCCAGCTCCCTTGGGAAAGAGCTCAACACATACGGAGGTGGGAACAAAAAGGGCCCAGTCCCTTGAACAGCCCAAAGCGTCTCAAAACGAATGGCAGGTGCCCTGATGGTGCGTCTCTCACTTTGTCCAACGTTCGTGCCTCTGAGGTGACTGACAATCCCGTTACCGCCTGAAGACAAACATCTCACATGGCTCCGATCACCCCCTGCTCCTGGCGACAGCAGGCACAATTTCTGGTCACAATTAAACAAAACAAGAGGGCCTGGTGCCAGGGGAAGTGAGAACCACGGCCACTGTCAACTGTCAGCTTTTCCCCACAGTGATCCAGAATGAATGGCAGGAGCAGGTGCGGCCCCGAGGACCCGGTGACCTGAGGCTGAGAAACCTGGAGAAGACCTACACATTCTGTTAGGGATCCCAGGACAGGACTAACCCGGAGGCCTGAGGGTGCACTAAATCCCAGTGACAAAGAAAGAGCATCCCTCTGGGAGAGCAAGGATAAAAAATTGACAAGGTAAGCAGAGTCCTAATTTGGGGTGAGAACGGCTGGAATTGTATTTCTGTAGTGGATCTTTTGTTTCTGCCTGCCCAGCATCTGTCTCCGTTTCTGGCCACAGAAATTGGATATTTATCTGGAGAACTGTATTAATTACATCTTTTTATTCTGTATTTTTGATGCGTTGATGTTTGGGGCCTTGCAGACCCTGGAGGGACTGCCCCTCCCAGAGTTAGTCAGTTCCTAAAGATGGTAAATTTCTTGCCCTGGAGCTTGCTTTTCATATGCAAACCGGCCAATTCAGAGCCACACCCCCACTACCTCCCCTGCTGGCGCTCACACTCCAGGCCACTATCCACCTGCTCTGATCACTTGGCCCAGGGACCAAGCCACTAGGGACAGCCCCTCTGCCCCAGAGCCCACTGAAGTTACTCAAACTAGCCAGTCCTGAGGCCGCTTACCCTGTTCCTTCTCATGGAAACCACAAGAAAGGCCCTTGTCAATGTTTCTCCCACCCCCTCACTCTGACCAATCCCCATTCTCCCCATGACACATTTTTGTTTGTTTGTTTGTTTGTTTTTTGGAATCTGTGGGTACAAAACCATCTTTTCAATGGCAGCCATCTCCTGATCTGTTAGCCTCATCATTCCTGAATAATAATAAAACCTACGTTTCAAAATAAAAATGACCTCTCCGCCACTTGCAGTCCATGGGTCTGGATGGAGCTTACCCTACCCCCAGCCCCATTTCAGGGGTGGGTATGTGACCCAGACCTGGCCAATCAGAGTATCCCGTCCCTGCTTGCTACCGTTAAATGTCCAATGAGAGTCAGTCCTGAGATTTTAGTTAGAAGGATTGGGAAAGAGTCGTTGAAAGGATGATGTCTCATCTCTGCTTTGCTCTTCTGGCTCAGCTCACCAGCAGGGTGGTGTTTTCTCCTGCTACGTTGAGCTGCACAGGTGCAGGAGTAGACCAGAAGGCTGGATTTAATTAGGGCTGGGATTTTGCCAATGGAGTATATAAACATAGCAAAAGGGGCAAGGGTGTGGAGTGTGTTAGAAAGTGATTATAGCAATGGAAAATAGAATCTAAAATGGGTTAGAGGAAAGTGAAAATATGGGGAGAGGGGAGCTGGGGAGTACAGTGAGTAGGTTGTAGGGCCATGGATTTGTACAGTCTGGTGGGCAAAGGCATTGTTGGAATTGAGGCAATAGAGGGAGTGAGTTGAAAGGCTAGGAAAGGGGTGGAGCCAGGCTTGGGGGCCCTGATGCTTATATAATTTAGGGACTTTCATTAAGAAAAGGATTACAGGGAGTTCCCTGGTGGCCTAGTGTTTAGGATTCCAGACTTTTCCATGGCCCGGGTTTAATCGTAGGGGAACTGAGATACTGCAAGCCATGCAGTGTGGCCAAAAAAAAAAAAAAAAAATTACAAAATTAGTAGGATCTCATTCAGGGCTTTGAAGAGGGCCCAGGCAGGTGAGAGGGCCAAAGCTTAAACTTCATTATCTTCATGGTGAATCCACCATTGGCTAGGACCTTGAAATTTGTTATGGAGGAGACATGATTGATTATTGGTAACGAGGTCAGGTCTGGGTCTAGGTTGTGATTTGATTATAAGTGACCATCTTTTGGTTCCAGTAATGCTTCACCTCTAAGAGGCAGATTTTTGATAACAATGACTGTGGATTTTACTGTGGCTTTCAGCCGGTCTGCAGGCTGGGATTCTCAACTGCATTACAGAGAGTCTGGCTTTAAATAATTGCTGCCCAGCCCAGGTAGGTTCTGCCCAATTGGCTGCCCCAAACTCTATTACTATTTTGAGGGAATTTTTGTTCTTAATGGCTTTGGATACTGAGAGAAGAAGCTTCTGGAATTCACATGGCTGGTTCACAGGCTCTTGAGGACACCATCCTCCGTGTGTCTTCTGGATTTATCAATTACATAAACTATGACCATGACTTTTCATAGTGTGGCATCACCCACTGACAGGTGATAGAGTTTACTAATAACCAAATAAGGAACAAGAGCCTTAATATAGAGATAATATGCCAACTTCTTAGATGGAAGCAAAGAAATCGTTTGATGAAATTAAGGCAAATCCAAAGTCTGAGAAGACCATCAAAATGGGTTCTGCCTGGAACTCTGTTTCCCCAAATCCAATTTGATCAGGGAATTAAGGAGGAATGAAGGTGGTTTGAAACATATGAGCTTCATTCCTACTGTCAGAGCAGGAATAGTGGAAGAATGAAAATCAATACAGGTCACAATTTTGCAAACCCTAGTGAATAAATCAGTATAGGCAAGGGCTATGTCCACCATCAAGGGCTGCTAACATCATAAACAAAGAGACACCCAGACTTTATCTGCCTCCTGCTGCAGGAACACACCGCCCCCTGTAAAGATGTCTTGCCAAAAATATCAGTCCTGAATCTGAACCAGCCACTAAACCTAAACACCAATGTATAGGAAATACGGAGGACAGAGGAACATGTTAAATTACACCACAGGGCTGCAATCAGCAAAATCCAGACTGTGGGAAAATCTACAGGACACACAACCCAGTTTCTTCAACAAACATACTGCCAGGGAAAAGGAAAAGTTGGAGGGTGACATCTGTAGATTAAAAGGTAGATGACATAGAGAGTTAATGAGCATCTCAAGCTTTTTCTTTTCCTTTTTAATGATGCCTGCACTATCAGAGTGTATCTAGTGTTTTCTCTTTTGTTTGGCATATAATCATGCACAATCTTTTTATTTCTTTGAGGTGGGAGTATATTTTTATTTCCTAAATGCCATACTATAAAGATCAAATTCTTAAGTGTGTTTGTGCAATTCAAAAATAAAGATATATTAAGGGGGGGGGGGGTGGGAAATACTGGTTTAGATACGAGGCAAACTTAAAGCAAGTTTTACTTTTGGTTGTATTTTCCTTGTATATTATAAACATTTATTTAACTTGTTGCAGTCTGAAGTAAAAAAAGTTCCAAAATGTATGCTCAACAATAATCATTAAAATGTTTGCAGCATAAAAAAATTTTTAAAAAACGATAGATGACATATATCAACCAACTGGAATTTGTAGACTTTATTTAAATCCTCATTCAAACATTTTTAGAATTCTAATATTTATGAGACAACTGGATATTTGAATACTTATTGGATATTTAATAATATTAAAGAATTATTACTCAACATACAATAATAGTATTGCAGTTATTGCTTTTTTTAAGTCCTTATTTTTTTTTAAAAAATGTATGGATATAATGATGTGGTAAGCAGAAATCCAAGATGATCCCCATTCACTAATGCCCTTGAGTGTGATACGAGGGATACCACTCACCCAATATGTTACATTAGAGGCAAAAAGGATTGTTGCGGTTGTAAATAAGGTCCCTAATCAGTTGAGTTCATCATCAAAAGGGAGGTTATCTTTGGTGAGCCTGGCCTAATCAGGTGAGTTCTTTAAACGTTATCTAGCTGTCAGGGACAGAAGAAGTCAGAGGAATGTGCTCCTGCTGGCCTGGAAGAAAGCAAGTAGCCATGTCCTGAACTGCTTGTGGGGGCACGTGACAAGGAACTATGGGGAGCTTCTAGGAGCAGACAGCAAGAGTCCGCTGACAGCAGGGAGAAGACGGGAACCTCAGTCCTACAGCTATGAGGAAGTGAATTTTGCCAAGAACCAGTGAACTTCAAAGAGCACTTCAAGCCCCAGGTGAGAATTGCAGCTTTGACCAAGATCTTGACTTCAGCCTGGTGACACTCTGAGCAGAAGACTCAACTAACCCACACCCAGGCTCCTGACCCACGGGAACTGTGAGATAATAAGTTTGTGTTGCTTTAAGCTGCAAAGTTTGCAGTCATTTGTTATACAGCAATAGAAAATGAATAGGAATGATAACGTTTGGGATTTCCTTCAAACTAAGGGAAAGAGGAGTGGAATGTCTGGAGGAGCCCCTGCAGAAGTGTGGTCCTCACCAGCCTTCCAAGGTTGGGGTTCAGACGTTTCAGCAATAACTTCAGTTCTGGAATCTGCAGCTGAAACAACAGCTGCAGGAGGAGTAAGAAACATACCCAGCAGGCAGGCTTTGCAGGCCAAAGAAATTTCCCATCAAGAGTCAGGGCCCAGGACGAACACACCTGCTCACCAAGAGCTCATGCCCATTTCCCATAAGGACCCTAGAAAAATAGGACTCGAAGGGGTAGCAAACAGAAAGAGGCTTTGGACCAGCCCAGGCTGCCTGGATTCAAATCTTGTCTCTACCACGTTCTAGCTGGGTAGACTTGACCCAGTTATTCCATTTCTCTGTACTTTAGTTTCCTTGCTTGTAAAACAAGAATAATAATAGAATCTACCTGACAAGTTCTCATAGAAATCAAATTAATAACTATAAAGCACATAGGACAGTGTTGGCATGCAGTCAACTGAATTGGATCATTCTTTGCTATAAATGATTATCCTGAGTATGAAGGAAAAGACCTCAAATAAGACCCTCGCTTTTTTTTTTTTTTTTTTGGCCACACTGCGCGGCTTGTGGGATCTTAGTTCCTCAACCAGGGATTGAACCCAGGCCCACAGCAGTGAAAGTCCAGAATCCTAACCACTAGGACACCAGGGAACTCTCCAAGACCCTCACATTTTAAAACGGCACACACACAAAAAAAAACTAGGACATATGTGTAAATGGATGTTCCCTCTAAATATGATAAGTGGCTAGTGCCCAAAGTAACCTTTTAGTGAGATATTGCTCCTAATTAAAGGGTCAGCCAACTACAGCCCACCATCTGTTTTTTTAAATAAAGTTTTATTGCAAAACAGTCATGCCCACTGGCTAAGTAGGTATTGTCTGTGACTCCTTTGACGATGCAAGGGAGACAAATATGTCTCACCAAGCCAAAAAAATTTACTTTCTGGCCTTTTACAGAACAAGCTCTCTGTTCCAACTGGATTTATGTTCACCGGCTGTGGTGTCTGCACCTTCAGCTTGCATCCCCATGAAGCTGGCACCAGTGTTATTTTCTGCTGTCATTAGCAATAATAACATGGGTCTGGATTAGACCAGGAGGTGGGTGTGGCAGTATCATTGCCTGGGGGCTGCTCAGGGCTGGAACTTGCTTCCTTATAAAAGGCTGTGGGCACAGGGCCGGGGCCACCACACCTGTTTCACTTTCCCTCTTTCAGCTCTTTAAACAGGGGGTCTCACGTGACTAGTCCAGCCTCTGAGACCCTGAAGGAACTGCACCTGTTCAGAGGGAAACAGCCCCCGCTGCAGCTGCTGAAGGACCCCCTAACTCCACCTGGTATCCTTACAGGCCCTACACAGCTGAGTCTGAGCAGAATAAGAAATGAGGGCAGATGAATTTGGACCCTAACTGCTTTGGTCTTAACAACTCACAAGCGCCAGTGGATTTGAGCTCAGCCTTTCATTCCTTTCGACTTCAATTTACTTGCAAATTCAGTTACAAGGAATCTTTGGACATGAATTTGTCCCAGGGGCTATCGTAAAGACTTTATACTCGAATGCGAGGCAATATACCGTTGGCTTGGGGCTTCCCTGGTGGCGCAGTGGCAGAGCATCTGCCTGCCAATGCTGGGGACACGGATTCGATGGGAAGATCCCACATGCCGCGGAGCAACTAGGCCCGTGAGCCACAACTACTGAGCCTGCGCGTCTGGAGCCTGTGCTCCGCAACAAGAGAGGCCGCGACAGCGAAAGGCTCGCGCACCGCGATGAAAAGTGGCCCCCGCTTGCCGCAACTAGAGAAAGCCCTCGCACAGAAACGAAGACCCAACACAGCCATAAATAAATAAACCCAAAGGAAAAAAAAAGAGTGGTATAATAATATTATATATATATATATATATATATATATATATATATATATATATATATATATATACTGTTGGCTTGAATTATGGGAGTCTATATAATCTCGTGACCGCACCTCTGATAAGCCATATTGGATAACAAAGCTGGACATAATTTGAGATGGGAAAAGAATAGGGAGTTCATTTTCAGTGGGGAGTAGGCTTGTGTTGATTTAAAGACCGTGTTTTTCCCAGTCGACTGTTGAGCCGTCATTCTAGGAGGATCCACAAGAAGTATTGGCTGGTATTGAGGTTCAAGAAGACAAGCCCAGGACGGGCACGAGAGACCGCCATCCCGCTGCCCACCCGCCCCAGGGCACAGCCCAGCCCCAGCCGTCCACAGGCTTAATGGCTGTGCTTTAGGGTCAGAAGAACAAAGGTGGGAGGAGGATACTTATTTCCCACTCCTCCCGTTGCCTTGGGTCAGCCGTTCTCAACCTTGGCTGCGGGTGGGAATCACCTGGGCTCACAGGCTTGCCAGGTTCAGCAAATAAAAATACAAGACGCCCCAGTTAACTTTGCATTTCAGATAAACAACAAATACGTTTGTAATTCAAGTACGTCCAGGCAATCTTTGAGACATTACTTGAACTACAAAAATGTATTTGTTGTTTATCTGAAGTACAAAGTTAACTGGGCGTCCTGTAGTTTATCGGACCAGCCTGGGAGGGGGAACTTTAAAAAAATACCAAGGCCTGACCCCGTCAATCCTAGCTTCTCTCAACCCTCGCTCACCCTCTCATGCCTCCACGGAGAGGATGACTGCGACTGATTTATCCTGCTGGTGAGTTGGGGCAAGGGAACTGGGCGTATGTGCTTTGGCCCCTTCCTGTCTTTCTGAGATTGGTGGCGGGGGGTGCACTCTAGTGAGTAGTAGGACATCTGTTTTCCCTGGGGTGGGCCTACCCGCTGGGGCAGTAAGTGCATGGTGAGGATGGGGTGGGACGGGGACAGAGTATCAGCCAGTTTGGCGGAACCTAAGCCAAGTCCTTAAGTAGCTTTCTTAGTTATAAAGGTAGAATTTTCACCTTCGTCTCCCTAAATCCCATGTCTCTTTCTCTGTTGGTTTTGAACCTCCTTAAAGAAGAAAAGGATGTTAAGAATTGACACCCCCTCTCAAGACCCCAACATCTGCCACCTCCTCTCCTCCAGGGCATATGCGGTCTTCACGTTTTAGCTCAAAAGGCCTTTCCTCCAAGAAGCCTTCCCTAGACCAAGGCAGATTCCCCTGGCTGTATGTTTTCATAAACCCCTCTGCATTTCTTTTCTTTCTGGCCCGATTGTCATTGACTGAAGCAGGATTTCTGGACCTTGACACAACTGAAATTTGGGGTCACGTAAATCTTTGTTGTGAGTCTGTCCTGTGCATCGTAAGATGTGTAGCAGCATCCCTGACCTGTACCCACTAGATGCTGGTGACCCACTCCCCTGCCCATCCCCAGGGTGACAACCAAAATGTCTCCAGACATTGCCAAATATCCCACGTGTGCTTTAATGTTCTGCTGTCTCCGTCATGAAATTCTTAACAGTGTTTGAATGAGGGGCCCCGCAAATTATGTAGCTGGTTCTGTTTGTGCACCTCATTTTTTTAAATCTTCTCTCCCACAACACTGGCTTTGAGAGCAAAGAGTGGGTCTACCTTATTCACTGCTGCACCCCCAGTGCTGGCACAGAGAAAGTGCTCAGGAAATACGTGAGGACAAGGAGCAGGGAGAAGCTGAATGGAGACCCCCCACCACCACCACCTCTTTCCCCGACTGAGGAACAGAAGGAAATATAACCTCAGCAGGCCTGCGTAAATCGCTCTGTTCAATAGCCTTCCTTCTCGAGGCTGCCGGAACATTCTTCCAAGCTCCTCAAGCGTGTGGAGCAGCAAATGTACCCTGTGTGGTCTGTGGGCCTTTCTCCCAGCCTCCATGTGCCGTGTCAGCTGGACAGAGCCGTAATCCCCAGGTGTAAAAAGATAAGGGCCCGGGTGGGAGCCTTCACACTGAATTTCTGAGCTCCACCCGTTCAAAGGAGGCCTTCATTTTGCATTAATTCTGGCCAATTTAGCTTGTGCTCCCATCCACAAAACGGAGTTGACCTGGTTGCAAATCTTATAGCCAGATGAGCAGAGGACCGCAGGCCCTAGTGAGGCCAGTAAAACCAGCACTAGAAAAAGGCAAGTCTACTTAAAATGGGGACCCAGATTTCACAGTAAATAGTGAAGGGGAAATTTTCAGAGTAAATAGTTTGATTGGGGCTTTATCTTGATAAACAAAAGTAAAATTTATAAAAATAAGTCTATATTCACAGCAGTTTTCTTCGTA
Organism: Balaenoptera borealis; assembly: GCF_965194805.1. Taxonomy (NCBI): domain Eukaryota; kingdom Metazoa; phylum Chordata; class Mammalia; order Artiodactyla; family Balaenopteridae; genus Balaenoptera; species Balaenoptera borealis. The sequence goes on from NC_138872.1 coordinate 10,945,725, forward strand.
ATGGCCAAAAACTGGAAATAACTCACATCGGTGATCAAATAAACTGCAGTGCAATCCACAAGGTGAACATCACTCAGCAATAGAAAGGAACAAGCTATTGACACACACATGCAACAATTTGGTTGGACCTTGTATCAGTTTCCTAGGATGACTGTAACAAACTACCATGAATTTACTGGCTTAAAAAAGCAGAAATTTATTCTCATGGTTCTGGAGGCCGAAATCTGATACAAGGTGTCAGAAGGCTTGGTTCCTTTAGGGAGCCCTGAGGGAGAATCCTTCCGTGCCTCTCTCCTAGCTTCTGGTGGATGCCAGAAGTTCTTGGCTTGTGGCTTCATCACTCCCATCTCTGTCTTCTTCAGGTGGACTTCCCCTCTGTGTGTCTCTGTATCTCAAATCTCCCTTTCTTTTCTCTTAGAATTCTAGTCATAGGATTTAGGGCCCACCATATATCCAGGATAACCTCATCCTGAGATCCCTAAATTAATTCCATCTGCAAAGACCCTATTTCCATATAAGGTCATAGTCACAGGTTCTGAGGATTAGAACTTAGACATATCTTTTTGGGAAACTGCTATTCATCCCACTACAAACCTCAAGGGAATTATTCTGAGTGAAAAAGAGCCAATTGCTAAAGGCTACATACTGTATAATTCCATTTATATAACAGTCTTAAAATAACAAAATTATTAGTGGTTGCCAAGCGTTAGGGATGGGGGAGAGGTGGAATGGCAATGAAAGGGGAGCTGGAGGGAGCCTTGTAGTAAAGGAGTAGCTCTGTATCTTGACTGTGGTTATTTGAATCTCCACTTGATAAAACTGCCTAGAGCTACACACACACACACACACACACACACACAAACACACACACATGAATTCATTTATAACTGATGAAATTTGAATAAAGTCTGTGGATTGCATTAATGTGATTTCCCTAGTTTTGATATTGTAGCATAGTTATGCAAGATGGGGACTTGGAAAACTGGTGGAGCGTACAAGGACTCCCTGTACATTTTTTTTTTTTTGCAATTTCCTGTGCATCTATAATTACTCCAAAATAAATTTTTAAAAATAATTTTATTTAATGGAAGTTAAGTTATTGCAAACTATGACCTCATTCTTAGAACAAAGACTAAATCAAGAACTCAAGAATAGACCTTTCTGTATAATTTTATTACATGTGGGAGAGTTTTTTAATATAAATTTATTTATTTTACCTAGAAAAATGGTACAGATGAACCGGTTTGCAGGGCAGAAATAGAAACACAGTTGTAGAGAACAAATGTATGGACACCAATGGGGGAAAGTGGCGGAGGGGTGGTGGTGGTGTGATGAATTGGGAGATTGGGATTGACATGTATACACTAATATGTATAAAATGGATAACTAATAAGAACCTGCTGTATAAAAAATAAAATAAAATTCAAAAAACTTTTTAATTTATTTATTTTATTTTTGGCTGCATTGGGTCTTCATTGCTGCACACGGGCTTTTCTCTGGTTGCGGCGAGCAGGGGCTACTCTTCTTTGTGGTGCGTGGGCTTCTCATTGCAGTGGCTTCTCTTGTTGTGGAGCACGGGCTCTAGGCACGCGGGCTCAGTAGTTGTGGCCCACGGGCTCTAGAGCACAGGCTCAGTAGTTGTGGCACACAGGCTTAGTTGCTCTGCAGCATGTGGGATCTTCCCGGACCAGGGATCAAACCTGTGTCCCCTGCATTGGCAGGCGGATTCTTAACCACTGCGCCACCAGGGAAGCCCACATGGGAGTTTCTAATACCAAAACTTCAAAATTGCCTTGGACCTGGAAAAGTGTTAAGTGCTAAAGCCATTATCCCTGTATATCTGGCTTTCAGAAATTCAACCAAGGAAAAACAGTTCCCATGAAATGCTTGTTTCCAAATCAGGAAACTCAAGTGCAAAATTGTATTATAAATATGTACACAGAGAGGGGCTTCCCTGGTGGCACAGTGGTTAAAAATCTGCCTGCCAATGCAGGGGACACGGGTTCGATCCCTGGTCCGGGAAGATCCCACATGCCGCAGAGCCACTAAGCCTGTGTGCCACAACTACTGAGCCTGCGCTCTAGAGCCCCTGGGCCACAACTACTGAAGCCCACACACCTAGAGCCCGTGCTCCACAACAAGAGAAGCCACCACAATGAGAAGCCTGTGCACCGCAACAAAGAGTAGCCCCCGCTCACCGCAACTAGAGAAAGCCCGTGCACACAACAAAGACCCAACACAGCCAAAAATAAATAAAATAAGTTTTTTTTTTTAATAGTGTATTTTTTTTTAATTTATTTATTTATTTATTTTTGGCTGTGTTGGGTCTTCGTTTCTGTGCGAGGGCCTTCTCTAGCTGCGGCAAGTGGGGGCCACTCTTCATCGCGGTGCGCAGGCCTCTCACTATCGCGGCCTCTCTTGTTGCAGAGCACAGGCTCCAGACGCGCAGGCTCAGTAATTGTAGCTCACGGGCCTAGTTGCTCCATGGCATGTGGGATCTTCCCAGACCAGGGCTCGAACCCGTGTCCCCTGCATTGGCAGGCAGATTCTCAACCACTGCGCCACCAGGGAAGCCCATAAAATAAGTTTTTAAAAAATCTTGAAAAAAAAATGTACACATAGAATCTTAAATGAAACAGTCTATGCAACCCATGCATTGGGAATAAAGAATGTGTGTCAGAAATATCTGTGCTTAGCTAATGGTCTAGGTGTCCCAAGTGCCCTGACTCCAACCATCTACTCTGAAAAGAAGATCAGAGTCTGCACTGAGGTGAATCTGACCCCATCAGGAGACCAACAGTGGACCAACAGGGGACAAGCTTCATAGTGGCCATTCATTGCACTCACAATGTCCCACCATGGCTCCAAGTTTCTGGTGATGATCAAGATACATAAAATACTTTGGGAACAGCTGAAAAATTTATCCAGTCTACAATAGAAACTTCCCTAAAATGCTGTACAGGAACAGAGAGCCTCATCTCGTTAGTGACAGAAGGATTCCACTTTGAGGACAAGGCTCCCTGCCGATGAAGTTATTTCAGGGAAATCTACTGTTGGTAAAAAACATAGAAGAGGAGCATATGAACAAGAGGGAGTTACCTTTTTCTCAGAGTTGTTGAAGGATTAAATGAAATAATGCAGGTGGGAAAGGGCTCTATAAATTACCCATATAAAGTTGAGATATGAACGCCTAGAGGGCAAGCCCTACATCCTAATTATCTGGTATCCCCAGAAGTTGGCCAGTGCCCGGTACAGAGTAGACTTTCAATCAATGTCTGAAGAATGAATTCATTCAAACCTCTTTTGCTAAGGAATACAGATTTTTTTTCCCCCTAAGCAGTCTTTCTTAACTGTATATATCAATAAGAATAAGAACACACAGTTCAGTAGGAAAAAAAGAGCTAAGGATAAACAGATTTTTTTTAATTTGAGAAGACATTTAAGCACATGAAAAACTGCTCAAAATTACTTATAATAAAAAACGTAAAATAACACGAGATTTTTAAAAAACTATCAGACTGGCAAAGATCTAAAAGTTTGAAAAGACTATGCTGGCGAGTGTGTTGGGAAATAGCCTTTCTTAGGCATGTTGGTATGCATTAATACAGCCCCTTGGAAAGGGAATTTGGTACTGGCTACTCAAAATTTGAACTGGACATATTTTTGGCAGAATTCCATTTTGAGGAATTCATCCTACAGATAAACCCTCACAGGTAACCCTAGAACTCTGTGGGGTACATAGTAAGCACTTTATCATTATTGTTCAATGTATTTGTATGAAGATATACATATCAAGATATTCTTTGAAGTACTATTACTAACAGCAAAAGACTGAAAATCCTAAATGTCGTTCAATGGGGGAACTGGTTAAAGAACACTGAGAGCATGTATATGGCACTCTAAATGTCGGTTTAAAAGACTGAGGCTGGGGACTTCCCTGGTGGCACAGTGGTTAAGACTCCAAGCTCCCAATGCAGGGGGCCCGGGTTCGATCCCTGGTCAGGGAACTAGATCCTGTATGGGTGTCGCAACTAAGAGTTTGCATGCCACAACTAAGGAGCCGGCAAGCCACAACTAAGACCCAACACAACCAAATAAATAAATAAGTAAAAGATTGAGGCTGATCTATGTGAAATGAGAGGAAGTGGAACAGTGGACAGTACACACTACTTTTTTTAAAAACAAAGTATAGGAACAGTGTAAATATCATTTCTTTTAAAGAGCTATATCTACAAAAATGCATGTATAAGGCTGATTACAGAGATTGTCTCTAGGGAAGGAACTGAAAGGATGGGAGTTAGTAGTGGGAAGGAAGACTTGCACTTTCTTTATACACTATTTTTTGTTTTGCTTTTAAACTTTTTATTTTTCAATAACTTTAAAGTGCAAAGATAGTAAACAGAGTTCCTGTATCCCTTCACCCAGTCTCTCCTAATGTTAGTATCTTATATACCCCTGGTTCATGTGTCAAAACTAAAAACAGTTTTTTTGAGAATTATAATTTTTAAAATTATTTTATTTTTTATTTTTTAAATTTTTATTGGAGTATAGTTGATTTACAATGTTGTGTTAGTTTCTGCTGTACAGCAAAGTGAATCAGTTACACATGTACATATATCCTCTCTTTTTTAGATTCTTTTCCCATATAGGCCATTACAGAGTATTGAGTAGAGTTCCCTGTGCTGTACAGTAGGTCTTTTTTAGTTATCTATTTTATATATAGTAGTATGTATATATCATTCCCAGTCTCCCAATTTATCCCTCCCCCCTTCCCCCTGGTAAACATAACTTTTTTGTTTGTTTGTTTGTTACATCTGTGACTCTATTTCTGTTTTGTAAATAAGCTCATTTGTACCATTTTTTAGATTCCATATAAGCGATATCATATGATATTTGTCTTTCTCTGTGTGACTTACTTCACTCAGTATGACAGTCTCTAGGTCCACCCATGTTGCTGCAAATGGCATTATTTTATTTCATTCTTTTTTATGGCTGAGTAATATTCCATTGTATATATGTACCACATCTTTATCCATTCCTCCCCTGATGGACATTTAGGTTTCTTCCATGTCCTGGCTATTGCAAATAATGCTGCAATGAATATTGGGGTGCGTGTATCTTTTCAAATTATGGTGTTCTCCAAAACTAAGAAATTAACTAAGCTAAACTATAGACTTTATTCAGATTTCCCCAGTTTTTCCACTGATATCCTTTCTCTGCTCCAGGATTCAATCCAGGATGCCACATTGCGTTTAGTATATATACCTTTGAGCTGTTCAAATTTACCATGAGCATGAATTACTTTTTAAAAACTAAGTATGTTTTTAAACAAAGAGTATGATCATAACATTCATGTGCTATTGATGCTTTGAAGGCATATTGCTTCTTTAAATTAGAAGTAAATGTTTTAGAGGGTAATAAAAACTCCTTTTCAGATAATCATTGTGAATCATCTTTCAACAGTTTTTTTTAAACAAAATCCATTTACTACTCTTTTTCCTGCTGTTATTAAAGGTTCATTTATGGGTCTAATCCAGCCCAAAACACTACAGGTGCAAATCTCCCAAAGTATCAAGTGCAAACTCTCATTTCCATCACTATACTCTTCCATCTTCACTCTGATTTTCTATTATGCAGGTACGTTTTTCTAAAAAATTGCATTCAATCACCAATTCACCAAAATACCAGGAAAAGCAAACGATATTGACTGATAGCACATGCAGCTCCCCAATTCCAATTTTTCAGTCCTTTGAAAAATATCACTCAAACCACTTTACCTATTAACTTACATGACATTAAAATGAGCAAAAAGTATACTTTCCTTCAAAAGTTTAACTAAGATGATTAGCTTATAAATACAAAAACAATGAAAAACACAGATTACAGGTGTTAACAAACTGTTAAAGCTGCTTTAGGCGTCTCCCACCACTCAGTAACATCCATGACCACCAAGTTAAATAAGATGCAAATCATGTGTTTTGGGTTTTTTGTTGGTTGTTGGTTTGGTTTGGTTTGGTTTTTCCTGTTTAAGCCTAAAGGCTCTATCCAGCCTCCTATGAGTATATTTCAATGCGAAAAGAGTTTTGGAATTTTAAAATTTGTTTTCAACATTTTAAAATTAGGACATTTCATGGAAAACTCCAAATGTTCAGATTTTCTTAAAACACTGAAAGATTTGTCAACACTGTACCCACGTTCCTGTATGGCAAAGTGAGCTAGCTGTATAGTGGCTTTCGATGGGACCTGTGTTTCTACTTCACCACGGTCCCTAGCTGACCAACTTTACTCATTTCTTTACTTGCCTAGCCTCTGGAGTTATTGAGTTTGCAAATCCCTTTGAGCTCTGTACAAAATAGATAAGTCTTGTTCATTATGTCACTAAGAGAAACGTGATCTAAAAGTCCTGTTTTCCTTCACAGGTCTCAAGATTACCAAAAGGACATTTATGAGGCTGGCAGTCCCTGCTGTACACAGGTACCTCTTTTGTTATCTTAAGACCTAAGAGTGATACTTGGTTCTTGGTGCTCCACGGTGCGATTGATGCTGTGTGTGTCCCTAAAAAGCGATACATTTGATGGAGAGATGGCTTGATTAGGGTGGCAGCAGTCAAGACAGTGAGAAGTAGACAGATATGAACTGTATTTGATGGAATACATTGTTTAGAAGTGTAGGTTCTTCCAAAACTGCAGGGGAGGCTGGGAAAGGAGTCCGACATTTTCAGCACTGCCAGGAAAAAGGAGGTGGGAGTGGGAAGGCTGTTGGGTAGACAACTCAGAGCTTACCGCAGATGACTAAGTCAAGATTGTAAAAGCACAGCTTCCCTTGGCTCTTACACATAGCAAGCCTTGCCTGGGAGATTTCTTCTACTTGAGGGTCAACTGTTTCAACTCACCTGAACTTTGGTCTGTTAAGTTCCAGTTGGTTTCAGTTCTCCCTCATCTGGAAGCGCTGGGTAAGGAAAATACTGCTAATTAAAAATAATGCCCCACACATCTTCCATCAATGTCACCCTACTCTGACACCTTTTAAACCAAGGTGCCACCAAGAGGGGAACTTTTAAAATATAAGCCTTTTCTCTTTCCTTTTCTTCAGCAACCTGTCCAACAAATGGCATTAATAGTCAGGAACAAAACACCTGGATAAGTCACAATTTGTTGTTTTTTAAATTCTGAATAATTGGACTAAAGATTAGAAACCAGAATCAGTGTCAATATATAGGACTTCATAGTAAATTATAGTAAACTGTATATATACTATTTATCACCCAAATTCTGGGCTGATTTGATTAGCTTTCTCCCACATCCTGAGTGCTCTGGAAATTATAGTTCATCAAAGGTATGAATTAACCCCTTTTACTGTTTTATTGCAAAATATTTTCCCACTCCTGCACCATAGTAGTCTTCCTAATACTCCCAACCAACTCCAGAATTATCCTTAATCTTCAGGCAGGTGCATGATTTCTAGTGATGAGATTTTACTCTTACCTGGATAGGTCTACCTCATGTTACATATGGAACCCTGAGAAAATACACCTATGAAAATAAAGAAATCTCCTGGGTAGAGCAAACTGGGCCACATACCTGACCTCAGGCTCCCAGGGGACCCTCTGCTTCTGTGGGAGGGAGCAGCTAATTAAACAGAAACAAGCTTTAAAAAGAAAAAAAACCCCTCATCTCCCATGGGAACATTCTCAGGCGACTTACTGCCCTTTTTTGACCCCCCTCCTTGGCCACCGTTCCATTTACTAGCTGTGACTCCTTACGCTGAGACTTTATTTCTCACTCTCCCTGACCAAAGTGGCTCCTGATTAACTGGACATTATTGCCTAGGTGTGTCAGAGGGCTCCCAGGGATTTCACTCTGGGGTTCCTTCCCTAGAGAGAGGTCTGCAAACCAAGTGCATCAGAGTACAATTCTTTTGCATCTGAAATACAAGCTCTTTCCATTCTGCGATTATCAGGGCATAGATTGTTTCTCAAAAATGAAAACATATACAACAATTACAAAGCTCTCACTGAGAGTCAGCATAGCATACTGCTTAGGGCACAGGCTCTCCAGCCAGACCACCTGGGTTCAAATCCCAAATCACCAGTAAGTTCTCAATAAATGTTAGTTGTTATTTTACTTAAAATAAAAAACCCTTATTATGGTCTACAACCTACATGGTATGTTCCCTATCTCCCTAAACCTCACCTTGTTCTACTCTCCCCAGCTGTTCACAGCCTGACCTGCCTCTTCAAGTTTCTCGAACATTACAGGTTTGTCTCAGGGTCTTCCCACTTGTATTACTTCCAGTATGGGATGTTCTCCCAGATCTAACTGGCTTCTTCTCACCACTCAGGCTTTGTGTTTCATGTCAACCCTTCTCTGAATCTATTCAAAATAGCTTCCCCTTCCCCACCCCAATACATCACAGTTTTATGTCTTTTATAGCATTTATCACTAACTTACTTGTTGACTTGTCTCCCCCCGCCCATTTAAATGTAAACTCTATAGCAATAGGAAATCTCGTTTTGTTTTTTTCTTGGCTGCTCCTCGCAGCTTGTGGGATATTAGTTCCCTGACCAGGGATTGAACCTGGGCCCCCAGCAGGGGAAACGCAGAGTCCTAACCACTGGACCACCAGGGAATTTCTTCTTGTTCATCTTTCTTTATCCCAGAGCTTAGAATGGTAACTGGTACACCTGATGTTCAATGAAAAGGAAAAAAGCTATCTAGTTCAAATCCCGTCTGATTGTAAAAAGCTAGTTACAAGAGAAAAGAGAATTTCAAAGAATAAAAAGATCTGGGTCCTGTAATGGATACTTGTCATATTCTTAACAGCCAATCTTCTGAAAAATCTTTCCCTAATTTGAGAAAAATCCCAGGTTATGAGTTCAACCTCCCTACTGTAGACGTCAGAACTCGAATTCCCAGCGGCTCTTGCAGCTAGGATGAAGGCATGTGACCAGGCTCTACTTACCAGACACACCCTCATAAGACTGACTCAGAAAACAGTGGTGGAAAGCAACTCTGCTCTCTGGCCCCTAAGCTGTGGCTGAGGTGTTGGGCTTTCTGGAAGAGCGTGGAGCCAAGTCAGGTGAGTTTGGTGAGGCTGTGCTGGCAGCTTCCTCTAGTACTAGATGGGGCAGCACAGCATGGACAGAGTTCTCAGGTCAGTTCTGTGCATGGTTTTGGGCATCGTTCCTGGAAGTACAGTTTCGAGTCTTCCCCCAAATTCTCAAAAGCACCTCAGATCACTTTAAAGCTTTTTTTTTTTTTAAATTTTTAAATTTTATTTATTTTTGGCTATGTTGGGTCTTTGTTGCTGTGCGCGGGCTTTCTCTAGTTGCGGCGAGCGGGAGCTACTCTTCGTTTTGGCGCACAGGCTTCTCATTGCGGTGGCTTCTCTTGTTGCAGAGCACGGGCTCTAGGCGCGCGGGCTTCAGTAGTTGTGGCTTGCGGGCTTTAGAGCGCAGGCTCAGCAGTTGTGGCGCACGGGCTTAGTTGCTCCGTGGCATGTGGGATCTTCCCGGACCAGGGCTCAAACCCATGTCCCCTGCATTGGCAGGCAGATTGTCAACCACTGCGCCACCAGGGAAGCCCTCAGATCACTTTAATAAGCCCTTCTCTCAATCAGTCAGGGTCAACTTCTGTTGCCTGTCCCACTGACAGCCACGTTTGCAGGAACTAGCAAAACTGCCTAACTTTAGGACATCTGTCTTTACAGTATGAACTAGTTCCTACTCTGTCCACCTGATTGTTTCCTGATATATATCAGAATTAACTCACTTCCCAGGAGTAAGAAGTGTGACAGAGGCCAGCCATCTTTGTTCTCCTCTCCAGGTCTGTCATTTATTTCCACCTCTCCTTGGGAGAAACAGTTGTAAGAAACCTGCTTTGTCTTTATAACAAAGGCCTATCATACTTTAAGCATGCCTATTCCAAAATGAGCTATGTCTCACACTCAAAAAGTGATGTCTAATTTTGAATATGATTATTAAACAATACCATCCTTTTATCATAAAACAAGAGTCTGTGTCAGAGGTTGCAAACTGGTGAGAAATTCTGACCTGCAGAGGGTTTTGTCTGGCCCACAATGCTTTTAATCTTTAAAAATTGTACTCAGAGATACACACATTTTACATTCACATCTGTGATTTCTGACGATTATAGGCCTGCCACACAACAATCAGCTGGAGAATAGAGGCCCCCTTTTCATATGTCATGGATTGTTCAATTTGCCTCTACTATATACTCACATACCAAATTTTTGCTTTTAATTTTGTTGCATAATACATTGGAAGTTGGGCATATTACCTGCCATTTCATGAAAATGCTATTTAATAAGTACACAAACATAAAAAACACCAACATTTTATACTGCTATAAAACACTGGAATAGATTAAATCAAAATAGAAAAGGTAAATTGAAGGGGAGAAATGGGGAGCTGTTCAGTGGGTATAAAGTCTCAGTCATGCAGGATGGAGGCTTCTGGAATCTGGTGCCCAGCATGTGCATGAGTTGACAATATTGTATTGTACATGTGGTGACCGTCAGGAGGGTGAATTTTATGTTATGCGGGGTTTTTTTGGCCACAATAAAAAAAAAATGTAATTCACAACATTAACAGAAGAGAAAAAAAGCACATAAAAATGCAGAAAAAGCATTTGACGAATTCAATGAAAACTCTTAGCAAACTATAAACAAAAATTTATTTAATCTGATAGAAGGTATTTATCTACAGTAAAGCAATAACAAGTAATATTGGTCAAATATTCAAAGTTCTTCACCTGAAACTGCAAAGGAGAGAAGAATGTTCATTATTTCACTTTAATTCAATATTGTATTTGGCATTCTGGCCATACAGTAAAGACAAAAATAAAAATAACAGGTTGGACAGGGACAGAAGGCCAGGGGAGGGCAGAAGGCTGGGACTTGGTACTTGAAGATTCCAAAGCAAGCCAAACCGTACAGTTTAGAAATTTCTGTATGTGTACAACATAAGGTGGACCCTGAAGTTAAGTCTAAGAAAAAATCAGCAATTTATAGAAGAAACTGACATGCTACAAAGGTGGTTTCTTTCTTGCTAGACTGTAAATATCCTACTTGGCTATTAATTGAAAATATTTAATAGAATGACCACTTCCCAGCTAATTTTCATTTTAATGTTTTAACAATTTAAACACTGATTTTTCTAGGGCATGTTCTATCATTTGAATTAGAAATAACACCCAAAGAATGTCTTAGTAAACAATAAACTTATCTTAACTATATCATCTGTGATCAATTCAGTAAGTATATTACACCTTTCCAAGCAATAAAATGGACAACTTTAAAGAGCTTTTTAATTGGGAGATTTAAAAAAAAAAAAAAAAAAAAAAGAGGCAGGACACGCAAATGACCTGCAGTTCAAAACACAAAGTCCTGCCACTTACATTCTATCCCACCTGTTCAACACACCATCCAAGTGCTGCAAACACCAGACAGTTCAGAGGAACAGTGTTATAACCCCTTAATTGCTTCATTACCCAATAAGTTACAATTAAAAAGCTCCTTACAAAAATAAGTCCACCTATCCGCAGATATTGGAGAATCCCAGGCTCTTCCGTACATTACTGAAAAAAATGAAAATACATTCATAAAGGCAAAAAAACTTTAGGTAACATGACAACCCACATCTTTCGCTGGTCAGACTCTACCGGCCACCTCAGTATTGCGGAAACGTTGCATCGATTTTGGCAGCCCAGGCCATGAGGCCTCCCACAACATCCCGAACTGTTAAAGAGTCTAAGTCTGTCCAGGACTGCAGGATCTTCACGGCTTTCTGGGAGTCATTGCCCAGTTTGCAGATCACATAAATGGGGAGAGATGCCCCTTCCTGTGTGCCCTGCTTCCCTTTCCGGATTGCTTCTCCCAAGAGTTTCAGGCTCTCCGCATTCCTCCGTTCCAAATGTTTCAAAGGGATGTGTAGGGCGTGAGGCAACCGACACAGGTCCACCTCCACTGGAGGCCTGACGTCCAGCAACAGGTGGGGTGACCCGGAATCCAGAAGTCGCTTATAGTCGACGACAGAAATTCGCTCCTCCGGGCTCAGCAACTGGAGGGAGCGGCACTTATCGGTGGCCGAGGAGCCACAGAAGCTTTCGTAGTCCTGCAGATCAGCCACAGTGGGCCGCTCCCCGCAAGCAGCACAGTCGGGCCTGCGCCTCCGCAGCCGAATACAGCGGAAATGACCTCCGAGGGCATCAAAGAGCAACAGGCTGCCACTATAAGAGGGGCCCAGACCTGCAGCGATCTTCAACACTTCCAGCGCCTGCAGGCAGCCCAGGACCCCGGTAACCACACCAAGCACCCCGCCATCCGCGCAGCTGGTCACCGTCTCGGCCGGAGGTGGTTGCGGAAACACGCAGCGATAGCAAGGCCCACCGCCGTAGTGGTAGACTGTGAGTTGGCCCTCGAAGCGCAGGGCGCTGGCCGACACGAGGGGCCGGCCGGTTAGCACGCAGGCGTCGTTAACCAGGTAGCGAGTGGGCACGTTGTCGGAGCAATCAGCCACCACGTCATAGCGGCGGACCAGGTCTAGCGCCGTGGCTGGCGTAAGCGCCTGGGCGTAGGGCACGCACTCCACCGCCGAATTGAGACGGCGCAGTGTAGCGGCGGCCGAAAAGACCTTGGCCTGGCCGGCCAGGGCCTCGCCGTGCAGCACTTGGCGGGCGAGGTTGCTCACTTCTACTACGTCGTAGTCCACAAGGCCCAGGCGGCCGACGCCGGCCGCTGCCAGGTACTGCGCCAGTGGGCAGCCGAGCCCCCCGCAGCCCACGACCAGCACGGACGCGGTCGCCAGGCGCAGCTGTCCCTGCACGCCCAGCTCAGGCAGCACGAGCTGCCGGCTGTAGCGCAGAATCTCATCTCGGGACAGGGCGGCCTTCGGCGGCAGGGGAGACACCGGAACCAACCGCTCTGACTCCTGCTCGGCCAGAAGAGCCGCCGCCAGCCTCTGCTTCAGGGAACTCAGCTCCTCCTCACGCTGGGCAACTTCAGCCTGCAAGGTGAGCACCTCCTCCCTGGCCGCCATGGCAGCCTCTTCGGGAGGTTGTCAAAGGCATTTCCGTTTCCGGCTTTCCCTCGTCTTGCGACTGGAATAAACTAAACAACTCTATGGAGCTTGGGGAAAGGTGATAAATAGATATGTATTTTTCTGAAGCAACCTTCAGATTCAACTTGAAAGAGTCACAAGTCCTGACTGTTTCCAATGGAACTACGCAGAGAGCCTTAGGAGGACTAGAACTCGCCACCCGGACCATGCCCCTCCTCCCGCCTTTGGTACGTTCCGACGCGTCCTCTTCCCGCGCCGCGTTGACGTCATTCCGCTTCCGGCGCCTGGCGCAGTTCTGCCATGGCCTCCGGGGAAGCGAGCGGACCGTCTCCTAAGTCTCCGCGGGAGCCAGAGCCGCGCACCCCGCGACAAGACAAGTATTCGGTGCTTTTGCCCACCTACAACGAGCGCGAGAACCTACCGCTCATTGTGTGGCTGCTGGTGAAGAGCTTCTCCGAGAGGTAGCGCGCCCGGCCGCCCTCCTAGAGGAATGAGATGAGCTGGCTTTCCCGGCCTGGGTGTCGGCACTTGGCTGCGAGAGGCGGCCCCCTGCCTGGCTTCTCTTCCGTCTCCCGCTGGAAGCCTTGGGGAGGAAGCCCCCCGTACGAGGAAAGAGGCGGATACTTCCCGGGTTCTCTCTGTGTCTCGGGTTCTTATCTCTGCCCTTGGGTTTTGTGACACACTCCTTTATTATACACTCCCTTATACTCCTCACCCCGCTTTTTTCTTAGAAGGGCTGGCTCCCCTTTTACTTGTTTGTTTTTATTTTTTAATTTTATATTTGGCATGGATCGAACCCATGTCCCCTGCGTTGGGTGCTTAGAGTCTTAACCACCGGACCGCCAGGGAAGTCCCTAGCCACCCTTTTAATTACTGCGAGGCCGAAAGCCTGACCTCACTCCTCCCTCTGTCTAGGTGGTCAGGATCTGCGGCAGGAGCCGGGACTCTCAGTGAGCCCGCTCACTCCCGCCCGGGTGCTGAGGGCTTATGTAAGCATGAGGTTTGGGCTCTGTGGGTTAGGGGGCTGCTGCTGGGCTGGACATCCTTTCTGGAGAGGGCAGAAGGGCAGATTCGCCGGTGGATGTTTGATGTGATTGTTAGAAACTGAGAGATTTTGGAGTTGAATTTGAAAGAGTTATACAGTTTTTTTTAAACTTCAGAAAATCGTGGTATCAGTACGAAGTAACTTGTTTTACGGTTACATCAGTGGGATCATGTGTAAATCTTTGAAGATCTTTCCGTATCAGCACATACAAACTTCGCAAATTATTGTGAAAATTGGGTAGTATCATGTGGCTGTGTTATAATTTTTCTAACCGGGTCATATCAATGAACACGGATTATTTCCAGAGTTTTTTTGTTTTTCTTTTTTGACTTTAACTTTACAAATGAGAATGGGGACTTTGTTCACAACGTGTTTTCCAGCATTGAGAAAAGTGCTTGACGCGTAAGAAGTGCTCCTTACACATTCTTACTTTTACTAGTATACCGTGGATAGTCTTTGTGGTGGAATTGCTGAGTCGACAGAGATGTGCTTAGAGTGATAGTTAATGCTAAATTGCTCTCAAAAAAGATTGTACCGGTTTAGGACTCTCCAACATTCATCAGAGAGGGCCTGTTTCCCCACCAGCCAGCCAGTTTTATTAAACCTACATTGTTGGAAATGTTAATTGGTGAAAGATACTGCTGTTTTGATTATAATTCTTTGAATGAAATAACTATCCTCACATTCACGGCTTTTCAAAGTTTTTTATCCGTAGCTTTTAACCCTTTTTTCTTTAAGTTATATTTTGATTTTTCAAGCTCTTTCCAGATTAGAGAAATTGTCATGTAGCTGATCTTGTTCCAGCTTATCTTCTGATTATACAATATTTTTTGCTCTATTCTTTAATTTTTTTATGTAGTGCAGTTTATCTTTCAGTAGTTTCTGGGTGGATATTTTTTTAATCAAAATGAAGTTTAATGACGGAAACAACGATTTTCTTTTCAGATGGCAGTCAAATTACCTAAAGTTCGCTCAGCTTGATTCCTTTAACTACCTGATCCTCAGGTGGTGTGGGTGCTTTGAAGTGGAGAGGGCAGTAATTTTGCTTATGAATGACTCCATTTGTTTATGAAGTATATCTCTTTCAGAACAACAACTAGAATCAACATCTTAACTTTTATTTTTTTACTCTTCATTGAATTTGTTACAATATTGCTTCTGTATCATGTTTTGGTTTTTTGGCCATGAGGCATGTGGAATCCTAGCTCCCTGACCAGGGATGGAACCTGCACCCCCTGCATTGGAAGTCAAAGTCCTAACCAGTGGACCGCCAGGGAAGTCCAACATCTTAGCTTTTTTTGGCTTGTAAAGCACATGCCTAAATTTAATGCACTGTGGGAAACTGAAGTCATCTTATCCACTGTTAGAAGATAGGATGGGTTTTGCTTTCTTACAAGTTTGCTGGGGCCGACTTTTTTTTTAAGCTTTTAACAGTAGAATGTGTTTTCTGGTTGATTTCCTCACATTTGTTTCTTCAAGCAGGACCAGAGGAAGCAGAATGTTGCGTTTCGGGGGATTTGTCTGTATCTCCTTTTCTCTCCTTAAGATTCCCAATAAAGTTAACAAAAAGAATGTTTTCTTTAAAGGGAGGCGGGGAGACATGTGATGGTGATCACAGGTACATCCAAGTATTGTGCTGGCTTGTTTTTAGAATAAAAACTATCACATGAAGTTAATGGGAACAACGAAAAGATGTTAATTTTGAAGCACTGACGTCTTTTGTAATTCTATGCTGTTTTGGTTTTTGGGTTTTTTTTTTTTTTTTGATAGTATGGGATAATGGGTATAACTGTTTGAAATAGTGGTGTAAAAGACTGTCACCATTCTCAAGTGGGTTTTCTAAGGGTGAAATTAAATCAGATTTATTTATTCATGGATTAAATTAAAAAGAATAATCACCCAGAGCTACTCAGCTGACTTGATATCTTTAAATGTATTTTTGAAATATTTTATGTAACTAAGACTTGATATTAAAGTTCCACAATTCCATTTCCCAAGTAGGTATAAAATTTTATATGATATCCTATCATATATAATACATATGATCACTATAATTTTTTTAACGAAAGAGTATGTTTTCTGTGAGAATTTTAACATCTCAGGACTGTATAGTAGCATTTTCCAGCAACGTACGTAGTTTGGAGGTGACATAGTAAATATTTGACATTTATTTCATTTGATAATTGAAGTTTTCCTTGGTGCTTAACATGGCAATAAATTTCCACTTATACTGGGGAGGAATTAGTGATTTTAAAATCATTTTTTCATTTGAGACTACTGTCCCCAAGCAGTACAAATTTAAATTTTTTTATTTTAGTGGCTTCAACTATGAAATTATAATCATAGATGATGGAAGCCCAGATGGAACAAGGGATGTTGCTGAACAGTTGGAGAAGATCTATGGGTCAGACAAAATTGTAAGTCATTTTTCTATCATAACAGTTATGTTTATATTGGGGAAAGATGATAAATGAACAGTGCTTAAATTCAGTCTGTCTAGAAACTGAAAAAGTTAAAGAGCAACTTATACACGGGGTTTAGATGCATTTTCATTGTGCTTGAGGTTTTACATGTCTTTGATATGTTGAGTCAGTGGTAGGTTTACAGCACGATAGTGAGCCTTTGGATGAACTCTGTTTTTATGTCTGACTCTGCAAATCAGTTTCCTTGAAGGGCAGAATTAAAGCATGATACTGAAATGAGAAGGAATGTTTATAGAGCTAGGTTGCAGTAAGTAATGTGTGTCTTGATCTTTCTCGCTCCCTTTCTCTAGGTATTCTCATACTTTCAGTAGAGAATCCTGCCTACAGCTAGCTTGTAGCTGGGAAAGGTGACTGATTGTTTTCATGTGAAACATTTTTTTTTTTTCAGAGAACTTGGCATTTTTATTTTTATCTGTAGAACAGTCTTGTGGAAGTATTTAGATTGACTTTCTGAGTCTTAAACTTTAGATTTTCCCACTGTGCCTTAAAGCCTGTTGTTCTTCTACAGGAGTACCTTAGGCAGATGTAGAGTTCATTTTGTAATTTTTATTTTTGATCAGTGTTTTGGCTTTATAAACGTTGGAGCATACTTGTGAGATCACTTCAGCTACTTCTTGGGCCAAAAGCATACATTAAATCCAGATTTAATTAGAAAACACATTCTAGGCATTGGGTATTTTGTAATTTGTATAGACCAGAATTTCTCAATCTCAGCACTACTGACCTTGGGACCCGATAGGTCTTTGCTGTGAGGGACTGTCGTGTATGCTGTAGGATGTTTAGCATCATCCCTGGACTCTACCCACGAGATGCAGCAGCAGCCCCCCTCCTCAGTGTGGCAACCAAAAATACCTCTGGATAACATCAAGTGTCCCTCCCTTTGTGGGCAAAATTGTCCCCTCTTCCCAACAGAGAACGATTGGTATAGGAATAAAGAAGTCTCTTGGAATAGCCAGGACATGGAAGCAACCTAAATGTCCATCAACAGAGGAATGGATAAAGAAGATGTGGTACATATATATATACAATGGAATATTACTCAGCCATAAAAAGGAAAGAAGAAGTCTTTTGGAGAACCTTTATTGATATTTGCATTTCAAGAAATGGCAATTAAGCATCATAAAGAATAGGCTCTGGGTCCAGATATTCTTGATTAGTCCCAATAATGAAATAATTTCTATGCAGTTGGAGGAGATCTTAGTTGGTGAGAAGCATTTAAAGAAATGTGTTACTCTTATATACATGGTAAATCTATCCTGTACTAGAGGTTCTTTCCATCTCACAGACAGACGAGCAATTCACAGAACTAGCACACCTCAGTCCTCTCTGAATGCCTCCAGATGTACAAGTGTACAGAGGAGATAGAAACTGAAATTTTCATCCTTCTAGCAGTGACTTCTGATAATGCTAGGTTCATATTTTTGGCCAACAGTTCCTCAGTTTTTATTAAGTTCTGGGCCAGGGCTACTGATTCACATAATGTATAGAATACTCTCATTATGCACTTCCATTTAATCTGGGAACATCAACCTAACTGTTTTGAATACTTTTGTCATAGAACCTCAGCCTTGAGGTGTGATTGATTGATCTTAAGGAATGCCTGATGAATTGATCTCCTCAAATTCTAAAACAACATGGTCTTCAAAGCATTCCACTTTTCTCATCAATCCAATAAAATTTAAAATAATGAGGAAAAAATAGCATTTACTGTCATGATTTCCATGTGGTACCAGGGAAATTCCCTATTCATTCATTATTTTATCACTTTTAGGTCATTTAAACTAGAAAATTACGTGTGTGTGCGTGCACACGCGCCAGTAGCAAGCTATGCCAGGGAGGGCACTTGCTTGCTTTTTAGGTGACATATATATATTTAGTTGGGGGAAAAATTAGGAACCACCTTACAATACCTCAGATAAAATATTCACAGATGCTTTGTTAGCCTTTCAAACTGGTTGAAATGAATATTTTAGAAAAAAAGCTAAAGAAAAAAAAAATTTAACTCTTGAGGTGAGGAAACAGACTAGAGGTTAAGTCACTTTCCAAGGGTACATAGGTAATTAATAAATGGCAGGAGTGGGACCATAGAAAAATCGGAGGCACATATTCTGAACTGTTAACAATGATCACAGGGTGGGGAGATATGAGATTTGGAGGGCTTCTATTATGTTTGATGTACATGGCTTGTTTCATCCCCCCAACTTGAGATCAGATAGACTCATCTATATTTTGTCATTATTTATAGTTTAGTATTTTTAAGAATTGTTTTGATGATGAAGTGTAACACACATTCATTACTTTTAAAATGTCAAGCATAACTATAGGATTGAGAGATTTGACTACTTAAAAATATTTGGTTCATCCCCAAATACCAACATATTATCTCTGACAAAGAGATCAGTATCCTAATCAAATGTACAGAAATAAATATTCATAAAAACAAGAACTACAGATGGTCAAAAGTGAAAAAAAAGAAATGAAAAAAATATGAGCCTCACTGATAAGAATTGCAAAATAGGAGAGTACGATTAGCCTTTTCTTAGCTGCAGATTTATTTTTATTCTTTCTCCCAACCCGTTTTCGAGAGTACGGTAAAACAGGTCCACTCAAACGGTGTTGATCCTAGTGGAAATTGATATAGTTTTCTGAAGTGTCATCAAGATTTTCTACGATAAAGATTTTTACAAAGTAAGTTTTTTGTCAAACAAATCATAGTGTCGTATGGTATTTTCTAAGCAGGTGTGGTAAGCATTCTTCAGGGTATGTGCCCTGTACCCTTACACGCACTTTCTGTGAATTCACAGCTTCTTCTGATGACGGCTGAGTGAGGTGAGCTCTGTGTGCCCATTGCTGCCCTGGGGTCACACAGCAAATTAGCAGGGGGGTTCCATAGTCATCTACTAAGCCATCCTGCCTCATGTAAGAAAAAGCAATCATATTGATGTGAGGAGGGAAAAAAAGGAGAGGGGTGGAATTAGGGGTCTGAAAATAAAGCACAGGAGATGAAACAATTTGAACTTTTTATTACATAAGAAGTAAACAAGTATATTGTCAAATGTAAATATTACCAGTAAAACTGAATTGGCCTTTGATGAGCATTTCTTGATCTGCATCCCAGTCCCTTCTCCAGGGGGAGACCCCAGTCCACATTTTGGTATATGTTACCCCAGACCTTTCTGTGCATGTGTGTGTGTGTCTACATCTATAGAACCAGGTAATGTGGTTTTATATGTGTGTGTTTGTTTTTAAACATAAATGCAGTCTTCCTGTGTCATTCTGTTACTCTTTAATTATACCGTGGTCATCTTTTGTCACCAGATTACCTCATTCTTTTAACTGCTCCATGGTACCCTATCTATATAACGTGGTTTGTATTTTATATAAACTTTTGAACATTCTGGAAATTATAAATAACAAAATTATCCTTTGTTTGGAAAAAAGAAAGTTTTTTTAGCTAAAACATAGGGTTATAGAAAATCTAAGATGAACTTTAAAGGATTTGCTTTTTCAGGGCAAATACCAGATGAGGTCAGTATTTTGTCAGTAACTGTTGAGCACAAAATCAAATAACACCTGACATGTGTGGTTTGATTTTGTTCAGTGAATTGTAATTATTATAGATGATTGATTGAATGTCTAGTTCTCCTCTATATAAAAGCTCATGGGGTAGGAATGTATTTTATCATCTTTGTTCCTCCCCTAGACCTATAGCAGCTTGCGTGTAGTTAAAAAAAAAAAAAAAAGAAAAAAAAATCTATCCTGCTTAAATTAAACTGAAAATACTTTGGAGATTTGCAGTCTGAGGCAACCTGCTTACACACTGGCAAGTGCCGGGGGGCGGGGGAGAGGGGAGGATAAGAAATGCCCAGTAGTGAGTCTACTTGAGCCCCCTACCTCAGAAACTTAGCATCAAAACCTTGGCATTCCACTTTTCCAGAAATTTAGAGAAAAAAGGAAATAACAACAACTAAGTCAGTGCTTATATATGAAGCAAGAAGTGTAGAAAGACTAATTGACAAACTGTAAGGAGGCTTCCTTGGTGGCGCAGTGGTTGAGAATCTGCCTGCCGATGCAGGGGACACGAGTTCGAGCCCTGGTCTGGGAAGATCCCACATGCCGCGGAGCAACTAGGCCCATGAGCCACAACTGCTGAGCCTGCGCGTCTGGAACCTGTGCTCCACAACAAGAGAGGCCGCAATAGTGAGAGGCCTGTGCACCGCGATGAAGAGTGGCTCCCGCTTGCCGCAACTGCAGAAAGCCCTCGCCCAGAAACGAAGACCCAACACAGCCATAAATAATAAATAAATTTAAAAAAAAAACTGTAAGGAGAAAGAATTTAATCTTCTTAGGAATATAACCTGAAATCATGTCATTGGACCAATAGAGAATAAGATGAGGTCATCCAAGCATAGAGTCAAGATAAGTGGATGGAGTATCAACATGTAAAATCACAAAAGGAATTGAGAAAACAAGCATGGCTATCAAATATTCCAAAAAGGTACAGAATAAGTGAGTTAAATACTCAGTTTTCCTAGGAAGGAATCAATAGACATTGCTTAAAATGATAAATCAAGTAATAGACATAAAAAAAATGTTGTTTTTTTGGTAGGTAGCTCTGGGGTGCGGCGGGGGGCGGAGTTTAAGATTTGGTCTGTGGGGTTTGGGTGAAAGAATGTTACTTTTCCTTGAAAGCTATTAAATTATTTGATTTGTTACTAAATGCTTTTTTTTCCTTTGGCAAAAAACGTTAAGCATATTCTGCTTTAAGGTCTAACAAATGCAGCTGTATTTCTGTTAAAATGAGTGAGCACTTATTTAAAAAAAGTTTTTATTAGTCAGATTTTCGATTATTTGTGTTAAAATGCCATTTCTTATTCTTACAGCTTCTAAGACCACGGGAGCAAAAGTTGGGACTAGGTAAGTAGAACCTCTCACCCCTCATGCCTGCTCCTTGCCTTAGTAAGATTATCCAGTGTGTATTTCCCCAGTTTGGAAGAGGGCCAAAATACAGTGACCTCCTGTGATGGTTTTTAATGATCTTAATGATATTCAGATGGTTTAACTTGAATTGCCTGTATGAGGCAAAGCCCACTTAGGAAAACAGAAACCACTGTAAGTCTTTCAATATAGGGAATTTAATACAGAGAATCTGGTTACACGGGTGAAGGAATTGCTGAGAAGCCAAATGGAACAGTGGGGCTACTCCGAGATGAGTAGCGGCTGGAGCTCACTACCGCTCCTGGGCTGGAGCGACAGTGGAGGAGATGGTGTTCTCAGAGCCGGGAAGCCGGGCAGCCCAGAGGAGCTAGAAGGGTGGAGCGAGGGCTGCGTGGCAGAAGCGGGAGCAGCGGACGGACTCTGGTCCACGCGGGGAGGCGGGGGGGGGGGGGGGGGGCACCTGGACGTTCCCCTCCTCCTTGAGCTCTTCCCTCCTCCCGTGCCTCCCAAAGCGGTTTGGAAACCAGTTGACAAGAAAACAAATATAGTAACCTGCAGTATAGAACAGACAAGGGCTCTAAGGGCAAACATTTAGACCAGCACACTCCCTTAGCTGTAAGTCTTTTGAACAGTTCTTGAAGTTACAAGTTTTTAAAAGGTGTTTATTTTTTAAAAAGGAAGCTTTTCCAGCTTTAAAATGTAAGGGGTTATAGAAAAGCTCAGATGAGGTCAGTCATTCTGAGATGAAAATCTTGAATGCCTTTATTTCTATTGTTGGTCACAGCTGCTTTGTGTTGAAAAGTGGTATAATTTTACTGAGAAATTGAGGGAGCATGGGGGAAGCACAGTTCTTGAAAATTGAGTATCTGCTGTCCTGAAGACCCTCAGTTTCATGGCATGATCGAATGTTCTGAATATCTGAATCCAGAAGGTTCTTTGGGATTGAAATAATCTTGAAACTGCCACGAAAGCCACCAAGAATTACCCGTCAGTGGAAATCCAAAAAGCTGTGGATAGTCACTTTTTTAAAAAATTAATTAATTAATTAATCTGGTTGGCTCTTAGTTGCGGCAGGCGGGCTCCTTAGTTGTGGCTCGCCAGCTCCTTAGTTGCGGTTTGCAGGCTTCTTCATTGCGGCATGCGTGTGGTATCTAGTTCCCTGACCAGGGATCGTACCCGGGCCCCCTGTGTTGGGATCGTGGAGTCTTAACCACTGCGCCATCAGGGAAGTCCCTGGATAGTCACTTCTTAACAAAAGAAGTCAGAAGAGTCCTGCCTTTCTAATAAGATACTGTGGTGATTTGGGGCTAGAGAATGCAGGAATTCCCACAGCCTGTTCCTGACCAGTCACCCTTACCTGCCAAGTCCCCAAGGAATTTTTAGGCATGAGGGTGGCTAAGTAATTGCTAGCTGCACCTTTGGCCCCGGAGACAGGGCTCTAGTGTACCAGGCTTACAGTGTAGAAGACACTCACTGCGTAGCTTTTGTGGGACAGGGGTGATGGGATGAGCAGAAGCAGAGAGACTGGTTAGGTAGGGATCCAGGCATCAGAAGATGGTGCCCGGGACTAAAGTGAAATTGGAGACGAAAGAACGAAATTGAGAGATGTTTTTGATGGAGAATAATAAATAGGACTTAGAGGACTAATGTATGCTTTTCAGAGGTGCTTAGCAATTTCTTCCCTGTTCAGATGTATACCTAAGCATTTCTGGTGATTTCCTTTAATGGATATAAATATTTTCATTTTTAGGAACTGCATATATTCATGGGATGAAACATGCCACAGGAAACTACATAATCATTATGGATGCTGATCTCTCACACCATGTGAGTGGTATGTTTCTTTAGAGGCTATTTATGATAGTCTTAGCCTGTTTTACTGACCTACTCTTTATTCTTTCTAAATTTCAGCCAAAATTTATTCCTGAATTCATTAGGTAGGTATTTCTAATATTTGAAAGAATTATTCAAGTCATTTATCATATATTGATTTTGTACTTATTTTCATTTTTCATTCATTAAAAATACTCATGCTATTTTAAGTTTGCTATCAAAAATGAAACCAAGGTATAGCTTTGAGACATGTGAATATTTAGTTATGTGACTAAATGATATATTTTAGGAGCCCTGAGAGGAGTAATCAACAGATAATTCCTTTATTACCTAATTCTTACAGACTACAGAAAAATGTGAAAAGCAGCTTCCCTGTTACATGGAATTAAGCCCTGCATCATAAGGGTAAAACACTATGAATAGCTGGGGTTTATTCCAGGAATGCCAAAATCAGGAATCGGTCAAACAAATTCATTTATCACATTAACAAAGAAAGCAGCATGACTGGGGACTTCCCTGGTGGTCCAGTGGCTAAGACCCGGCACTCCCAGTGCAGGGGGCCCGGGTTGGATCCCTGGTCAGGGAACTAGATCCCACATGCATGCCGCAACTTAGCGTTTGCATGCCACAACTAAGGAGCCTGCCGGCCGCAACTAAGAAGCCTGTGTGCTGCAACTAGGACCTGGCACAGCCAAATAAATAATAAATATTTTTTAAAAAGAAAAGAAAAGCGTGATTAAGTCTATAGAGGCTAAAGCGTATTTGGTAAAATTCACTAGCCATTTCTAATTAAAATTTTAATGTAGAAATAGAAGGAAACCACTTAAACATACTGAAGACAACCTGGTCCTAACACAAAGGTGTTTGTTTTTGTTTTTGTTTTTTTTGGCCTCACTGCGCGGCTTGCGGGATCTTAGTTCCCCGACCAGGGATTTAACCCAGGCCCTCAGCAGAGTCCTAACCACTGGACCACCAAGGAATTTCCCCACAAAGGTCACTAAATGGTGACATGTTGAGTCATTTCCAGTAAACTCATCAATGATTATAGGCGTACCACCTATCATTAAACATGGAGATTTTAAGTAATGTTGTAACATAAGAATTTAGTATATATTGGTAAAGGATACAAAATTACATTTATTTGCAGGTAATGTAACTATATTTTTAGAAAACCCAAGAGACCATGACACCTCTCAGAATAAGAATTTGGAAGCTGTTCTGAATGTAAGCTAAATACACAAAAACAGAATCAGATCATGTCACTCACCTATTTAGAACACTTCCAGGAGTTCCTGTGAATACATAGGGAAAAATCCACACTCCTTTACTTGCCCCTCAAACCACTCGTGATGTGGCCCCTGCCTTGCATTCTGAACTCATCTTGTGCCCCTCCCCCTTGCCTGAAGTGCTCTTTCACTGCTCCTTAATGGCCAACTACTTCTCCTTGTTTGATCTCTGCATAAAAGTCACCTCAGAAATACCTTCTCTGCTTAGATCACCAATACACAAAAGCTCCTTTGACCTGATAAGGCAGTGGAACCAGTGGAGTAGAAAATGGGTGAAAGATACAAGCAGGCCATGTGTAGAAGAAATCCAAATGGCTCATAAACCTAAGAGAAGATATTCACCCTGGGTTGTAGTCAGGGAAATGCAGTTAAAATAACCGTGTGTCACTATTAGTTTTTCAAAATTAGAGACCTATAGAACAGTACATCCAGCACCAATAAGATGATAGAAAATGAACATGGATATTGCTGGAGGAAGTATGAGTTACTACAGCCTTTTTGGAAAGTAATTTCTGGTGATATCTGTTAGAATTAAAAATACTCATAAGCTTTGCTTTAGCAATTCTGTTGAAAGCTCAACAGCTTTTTCTAATTGCCAGCTAATTTATTTTTTTCTGCAGGAAGCAAAAGGAGGGTAATTTTGACATTGTCTCTGGAACTCGCTACAAAGGAAATGGAGGTGTATATGGCTGGGATTTGAAAAGGAAAATAATCAGGTATATATGTATGTGCTCATGATTTCTCTATTTTTTTTTTAAGTGTAACTACTAGAAATATGTTTTTAACAGGTATTTGGATTAAATTACCATGCTGCCTTGAGTTTGTGGGATTAGATTGTAACTTCCAGAAAGTATTCCCAGATAGCTTCTTACCCACAATCTTTCCTGTGTTAGAGTATTTTATTTTGGATGCTTTTCACTTGGGAAAAATCAGCATAAACCTTTGAACCTTTCGTAGAAATGGTCTAATTCAGCACAGTTTGTTCTGCTGGACCTTCAGCTTTGATTTAAGTGAACTATTCATCTATATTTTTGGACTAAATATGTAATTTTTTCCATATATGTTTTTCAGTAATTTAAGACACTTCATGATTTCAGCTTTTACTAAGCAGCATAAAGTAGTGAGGCTTTGGAGGCAGACCTGGGTTAAAATCCTGATTGTGTCTTTTAATTACTTGTGTCCCCTTTCATATTTTACCTTTTCTAGGCTTTACTTTCCTCATGATAAGATGGAAATGAAACAAACTGTTTCAGTTTTCTATTACAGTGTAACAAACCATCCCAAAACTGAGTGACTTACAGCAACAATTTATTATTTCTCACAATTCTTTGGTTTGGCTACTGGTTCCTCTGCTGACTTCACCTGGGCTCACTCATGCAGTTTCATTCAGCTGGAGGCTCCAAGATGGCCTCATTCATATGTTTGGCAGTTGGTACTGGTTGTTGGCTGGGCCATCTCAGTTCTCCTGCATGTGGCCGCTTACCTGGGAAGCTGGATCAGCTTCTTTACATGGCATCCTAAGGGCAGCACCCAAAAGTACCAAGGCTGCAACTGCAAGTACTCTTGAGTCCTAAGCTCTGGGGCTAACACCGAATTAATTTTTGGTGAAAGCAAGCCCATAATCAAGGGGTGGGGAAATAGAATCCACCTCTTGATGGGAAGACCCACAAAGAATTTTTGACCATATTTAATCTATGGCACCTAGGTTGTTGGGAAGATGTGTTTCTATCTCTAAAGGATCTATATAGCTTATTGCTTTTTGTGTAACAACATAACTTTGTATAAATTCTTACTGATAGTATTTTTTATCACTCACTTCATTCCTACTGAAGGTTCTCTTAGGTTAATGTCACTTTTGCCTCTTAACTGTTAAACCTTGGGCAAGTATTTAAAACATGTAAGAGCCTCAGTCTTCAGTGAAATGAAGGGGTTGGATAAATCAGTGGTTTTCAATCCTGCTGAGCATTGACGTCATGTAGGGGGAGAATTATACACAACTGCTCCCTGTTTGTCCTCCCTTTCTTGTGCACACACATACTGCAGACCATTTGAATGGATCTCCAGAGGTGGTGCAAGAGCATCAGTGTTTTTCACAGGCTCCCAGATGATTCTGTTGTGCAGCCAAGGTTGAGAGCAACAAATCAGTGATCTCTCAGGCCTCTCTGAATTTGGTCATTAAAGCTATTATTTAAAATCAGGGAGTCCCAGTCAGAGACAATTTACAACGTTTAGTTGGATCATTTAGTTGTATTGAGTTGTATCTGTCATTAGTAGTTAATGTCTGCACTGACTTTATAGTATAAACTCCTGAGAAAGAGTCTGTATCACTTGCTCAAGGTCTCATTTGTATGGTCCAGAACCAGAATTTGAACCCAAGTCTGTCTGACTCTTGCTGCATTTTAATTAAAAGACCCCAATTTTAAAATGCATTACCTTAAATAGATGTACAAATGTATACATACACACATGCACACATACACATAAATACATATACACTCACGTTCCTTTGATTACACCCATTTTGGTGGGTAAACTATGTCCTGGAATTTTTTTGTAGCTATTAGAAGCAAACTGAACAGGAAAATGTTTCTGTTAGCCATTATGCCAGCTGTATCCACAACCATGTTATTTATATGAAATAGACACTCCTGGGACTTCCCTGGCAGTCTAGTGGTCAAGACTCTGCACTTCCAATGCAGGGGGCTTGGGTTTGATGCCTGGTCAGGGAACTAAGATCCCACATGCTGTGTGGCATGGGGGGGGGGAGGGAGGGAGGGGAAGGAGAAGAAGGAAGGAAGGGGGGAAGGAGAAGGAAGGAAGGGGGAAAGGAGAAGGAAGGAAGGGGGAAAGGAAAAGGAAGGAAGGAAGAAAGAAACACTCCTAAGGAGTGCCTTGATGGTTACCCTGGCTTTGGAGAGAAACTGTTTTCTCCAGGCTGCTTCCCCTGCTGCCCTCCGCCCCTCCCCCCGCCAAAAAAAAACACACCTTTTTTCTGAATCTGAACACTCTAAAATAATCTGAGCCCACTAAAATATAGTTGCAGTACCAAAGTCATTTTTTCCAACTGTACTACACATCTTTTTGAAATGTTAATAATAGCTATTAGTCAGTAATAGCTTATAGTTGATTGACACTTAGTTGTGTTTGAAGCACAGATCCTAAAGTCATTGTTAGGGACTGAATGTTTCTGCTAGAATTCATGTGTTAAAGTACCTTATGCAGGGAGTGTTGGTATTTGGAAGTGGGGTTTTGAGGAGGTAATTAGGTTTAGATGAGGTCCTGAGTGTGGGGCACTTTTGGTTGGATTAGTGCCCTTTCAAGAAGAAACCAAGAAAGCTTGGCCTTTCTCCTCCTACCCCCACCCTCAGCCCCTCTGCCCCTCTGCCCCCCTCCATTTGAGCATACAGCAAGAAGGCACCATGTGTAGGCTAGGAACAGGATCCTCACCAGGAACCAAGTCTACAGCACCTTGATCTTGCACTTTTCAGCCTCCAGAACTGCGAGAATTGAATATCTGTTGTTTAAGCCACCCAGTCTATGGTATTTTGTTATAGAAGCCCAAGCAGACTAAGAAAGTCTCAGAATGGAACTTTAAAGGTCAATTTCCAGAAATTGCCGAAAACCAAAACCCTCTCCCACCTGCACACCTTTAAAAAAAAAAAAAAAAAAAAAAGCCATTTTAATGCAAACTGACCTATTACACAGTTGGAAACTGCCATCACTTGGTGATTTGAATCTGAAAAAGAAACTCCGGATCCCTGATAGATCACTTTTGCTGTCTAGACAGATGTTTGTAATTCTAAATCATGACTGTTGGCAAATATGTGAGTTGAGTTAAAAATCTATTACCATTCTCACCTAGAGTTTGGAAGAATGAGTGTTTTATGGTCACCTCTGTATGTCACTTTCCAAGAATAAAAATCCCTATTTTCTGAAAAATGAGAACTACCAGATCTCCTTTCACTGACAAATAATTTCTGTTTGTTCCATAGAATTAACATTTTTGTGAAATAGTGTTGCATTTATGAAATTAGTGTAGCATTTTTAGCACTCTACACTTGGGTGTATTTCTTTTGTTTAGAAATTGTATTTTATAAAGAAAATCTTTTATTTGGCAGCCGTGGGGCCAATTTTATAACTCAGATCTTGCTGAGACCAGGAGCGTCTGATTTAACAGGAAGTTTCAGGTACAGTGAAAACCTGTGATTGTGTGTTTTCTACTATTTACAATTTCTTGCCTAAATTTCTTGCTTTATAATGACTTAAAGAAATACTTTTCGTTTCTATCCCATTTTTGTTCTGGAACTCTAAAAAAGACAGACTGAAGTTGCTTAGAAGCTGCTAATGAAGCCTAAGCATCTTAAGGGAAAATATTGTGCTTTTTAAAGAGCATGGACGACAGGTTAGTGTGCTTGTTAACATTAGTATCACTGCTCAGCCCTTGAGGGGCCTGAGGTGACCGCGGACTGCTCATTCAGAACATTACTGAGATGGGCTTCAAAAACAGTGCCTCTTCCAGTAATTTTCTGCAGTTTATAGCATTGTCCACAGAAAAGTTTAAAATCTTTAATATTTATGTAAAGCTTTTTCAGTTTCCTTATTCTCCATTTTTTTATAAAAAAAAAATTCTTGTTTAAATGGAGCAAAAGCCTCCTGCTAGGTCCTTGGGGTCTTTTTATTTTTGTTTGTTTCTGGGGGTGTGTGTATTATCTCTGAAACTATAAAATTTCTGTTCATCTACTTTAAGGCCCAGACCCATGCATTGGTTAATACTTTATATTACTTGGTATTTGCTTCTATCCATTAAATAATGCTGATTCTTCCATACTTCATTAGAACACACAAACACACAAATTAGGAGCTGGCTGTTGAAGGTTAACTAGTACCACTAGTGCAACTGCACGTCTGTTGGATAGCAGTTCAGAGATAGTAAGACAGAGTCAAAAGTGAAGAGAGGAGCCATCGCAAATTAGAGGTCAGATAATGAAAATGAAACCTCTCTAGATTTAAAATGTAAATTATTTTGACAGCACAATTTGGTGTATAAAAGATAGATAGGGACCCCATAAATATATCCCTTCAGTTCCGCACTTGGAGGCAAATGAATGATGTGTTACAAAGATCTCTGATTTCCAGAGGAAAAAAAAAAGATTGTAATTAAAAAAAAAAAAAGATAATTGTGGTGGAGGAGGAGACAGGGGTGGCAATGAAGAGAAATAAATCTTACAAAGTGACTCTTACGGGAATAAAGTGACTCTTACAGGGAAAGAATTTGTAGCGTAATCCTAGTTTTAAAGGTACTGCTGAAACATTATTCCATTATCCCACCATCGTAGTTCTTCCCATAATCCCAGACCTCCCTCCCCTACTTAACATCATTTGACATATATCTTTAGTTTCTACTGCTAAAATCCCAAACCATGAAAAGGTGCCTGAAACACAGTAGGTTCCTCAATAAACATTTGTTATTGAATGAATATTACTACCATCAGAATCTCCTTTCTTCACATTTATTCCAGACTTATTCTTTTGAGTTCTGATGGAGACTGGGGGGGTAAAGGAGTGCATACCACTAATCCCCCTCAGGTTCCTCTAAGGATTGTGCTTTAGCCTTATAGCCACCTAAAAGCTTGAAAAACCAAAAGGTGGGGTAACCTGAAAGGAAGCCGGAGAAGATATGTGAGTTCCAGGTATTAAACCCTCTGGCATTATAGATCCAGGTGGCTTTAACTACCAAGAGAACAAAGTTACTGCCTCTCCTAGCTTTCTCAAAAAGAAAAACAGCAAGAAGAAAGAGGTAGAAATTGCTGCCTTTCTACTCACTGAGGCTCAGGGGTTTTTTTGTTTTTTAACCTCAGTGACTCTGAAAATAGGGAGCTCCTGAAGAACGTGATTGAGTTCACCCATAGGACTTCCCAGCTCCTGTCTTTCTTTGTAAATCTGATGAGCTTTGCCTTTGGCCTGCAGTCCATCTAAAGTTAGGATGTGCATTCGCCCAGTTTAAGTGTCTAACTGACCTCAGTTGCTGATAGCTGATTCCCACCAGGATTGCCTCATCCTGTGATCCCTACTTCCTGTCTTAACCTAGCTTAACCAAGCTCATCCTAGAGGGACTTAGTTTATCTCAGGAATTTATTTAGATCTCAGGAAATAGGAACTTCATAGACATTTATGAGGAAATGCCTGTTAACTACTTCTTTCTTGTTATCTAGTTTATATTGTTGCTTCATCATCTGTCAACTCTGTTCCAGTATTTGAAACAGTTTCTCCCCTTTCAGCTTTAAAAATAAATTTTAAGAAAAATTTAAAAACTACAAACGATGGGGGGGTTCTGCTCCACATGATTCACTTTATTACCATATTTTTATAATTTCTGGTAGTGTGATAGGAAGATAATTCTCTAAGAGATACTAAGAATTCATTTTCAAAATCGTCCCAAATTATTTACCAAATATTTTTATGGCCTTTCCAGTTCAGGACAAATGTATCATAATCATCAACTGTGAGAGCTTTTCTATATACAAATGGCTGGTGAAAGTTTAAGGTTTCATAAATACCAGTGAACTTTTTGAAAGGTCAGGATACATGTGGGCATGTATATTTATCCAGGTGTACATATACATTTTAATTTCTTACAGGTTATACCAAAAAGAAGTTTTACAGAAATTAATAGAAAAATGTGTTTCTAAAGGCTACGTCTTCCAGATGGAGATGATTGTTCGGGCAAGACAGCTGAATTATACTGTTGGCGAGGTATGGTAAATAGCGTGTTATACTCCTCATAAAGAAACAATAGGGTTACTTTTTATCATAAAAAGGTTAATTTTCATAAACTACTAGATAAATATGGAAGGCTTCCAGGTGTCCATGCAAAAGGGTGAAAATTCACATTTCTTTAAAATTAATATATTTGACTTACCAAGATTCAAAGCATAACAGAAGGCAGCACTCCCTTTTAAATAAATAAAAGTTACCGGTATCTTCTTCCTCCTTTCCCTTTCTTCTGACCGCTCAGCATTATGGGATGAGTCTGCCGCTTTTCCCCTTGTCTCAGCCATCAGCCACCCTACTTAAAAACGCGTGGTGAATCCCTTTTGCCCGTTCCTTGCCTATGAGTACATGAAAAGGGCAGGAATTGGGGGAGCAGAGGGGATTTGTACTATTTACAGCCAGCTAGTAAGTTCTTAGGGAAGACTCTCCTCGTTTAACAATAATATTCTTATTCAGAGCAAGAAAATAGCTAACTAGAATGTTACTACTGTTGTGGAAGTTATAAGATTTTTAACTTAGTGCTTAAACAGTGACAGCTAAATTTGATGGACTACTGAAAAAAATTAGGTGAAAGGCCATTTTACTTCTTCAGGCATATAATTTTTCTGGGAAGCTTGAGTAAACCAACTTAATATTCAGTATCAATGCTTTTCAAAACACTTGTAGCTTTGGCTAGATGACCTATTTTTAGATAGTAAAATGCATGTTTAATTTTGAAGACTTGGAGGTGCACACAGTTACTGTAAGAATCCCATAATTCAGATTTACCTTGAAGGACTTGCTATCAGCGGACTAATCTTGTTTCTATTGTATGAGTAATTGTTGTATGCCTGCTATGCTTCCTTCCTAATATTTTTGAAGACTCACTTAACATATATTTTTTTAACTAGGTTCCAATATCATTTGTGGATCGTGTTTATGGTGAATCCAAGTTGGGAGGAAATGAAATAGTCTCTTTCTTGAAAGGACTATTGACTCTCTTTGCTACTACATAAAAGAAAGTTATTCATTTATACTTAATCATGTTCATTTCAATTTAAACATAAAAGAAGCCTGGTTGCCGATTTTTATAAAATGTACTCTTAGAACATAAATCATAAGGTAAGGTAAATTTCATGCAAATCTTTTTTCCTGAGAAACTCCATTTTATATGTCAAATTAAATTAGAAAAATGAGCAGTGTTCTCAATTTTTGTTTACATTTTGCTGTACTAAGACCTATAAATAAATGTATATGAAATTTTTGCATAAAAATAATGCTTTCATTAGAGTATGCAAATGCAGGATTTCTTACATGGGAAAGATTTTGAAATATTCTTTATAAAAACTGTATTCATAGCTCTGGATTCATACCTAATACATGTCAGAAGTAAGAGGAGTGCTAATTATATTCATGAAATACACATATGATACATGGCTGTTTCTATATGAACTAAAAAAGAAATACACACCTCTGCCCTTTTTTTTTTTTTTTTTTTGGCTGTGCTGCGCAGCTTGTGGGATCCTAGTTCCCCATCTAGGGGTCAAACCCGGGCCCCCCGCAGTGAAAGCGCCAAGTCCTAACCACTGGACTGCCAGGGAATTCCCAGCTGTAGTAATTTTTAAACAACTATGTTTTTTCCCTCAAAATATTTTTCATGTTATTTCAGGACCCTTAACAAAGCATACATCTTTAGTAATATGACTAAATCCCCTATAGCTCTTCTGTTGACAAAACTGTTCTGCCAGTTGAAATGTTCAGTAAAGCCCTCACAAATATTCTATTTACCCACCTTAAGTGGGTATTGCAAAAAAGATTAATTTCCAAGTATAGCATAGCTTTTAGATCACGCAGTGTCTTTTAAAATTTTGAGTAAGGCATACTTTGAGCAAATAAGCTTAAGATCACATTGCCTTTCCTTTGCAAGTAAAAGGAAGGGGCGTCTCTAAGTCATTTAATAAGCGTATTTAGTGAACAGTATTCCTATTACTGCATTTTCCTGGCTTAATTTGGCTGCTAAAGAAATTTAAAGTCTGATTTTTCCATTTGCATTTCTAACAGATCCTACCAGAAATAAATACCAGAGTATAAAACCTTTGGTGTCGTTCTGAACATTACCTATTCCCATAGTTGAATCCATAGGACACATTCCAATAAGGGCCTCTTCTATTCTGTTTCCCTTTTATGCAGAGCTGAACAGCTGGCCCACCATGGACCCCTCTTCCTTGGGGAAGTGACTTCTCTCATCACTAGTAACAACTAGAAAATTTATTACCACTGATGTAAAATAATTTTTTTTGAGTGTTTAGATTCCTTCTCGTCTGAACCCAAAGTTAAATTTTCATTGTCAAGTATGTGGAGCAGAGATTAAATAACCACGTCAGAGAACCCACTATAAAATATTGTCTTCTCAGACCTCACTAGAGTAGGTACCTTTTGCCTTTTTTAGTCTTTTGGTTCTTATTCCCACAATCATTACAACACTATCATTATTTACAGTAAATTATTTGAGCAGTGAAAACTTTCACCATTTGGAAGTTATTTAGAAAAGAATCTGGACTATTTAGATGCATTTTTGTAGTAAATCTGGTGACTTAAACACTGTAAAATCTTTTTAAACATTTACATGTGAATCCAGCATCCCTTTTTACTTTGTAAATGGGGCCAAGGATGAAATCCAGATGTTCTCCCTTTGTATTGGTATTATCTCTGTATGAAATCTAAGTATATCTAAGGAAAACTAAATTTAAAATTATTTTGCTTATTTCATATTAGTTCTTGCCTGTCTTCTGCAACATGGAATTAGCTTCTTCATCTTTGTTTCTCTAAATCGAATGTTTTGGGTCCCCTCCTCCTTTTTACAACTTTTTTCAGCTGTTGTTTTCCCTTGAAATACTGATTTGGCTTTTAAAGATATAATTTATCACAATTTCAGAAATTAACGGAATACTGTGTTGGATGAAACAGCTTGTTAAACCTGCTAACTGAAGCCTTAGACATTGAGCTTTATGTAACCACAATTTGTTCTGTTTTCAGTAAAGTCAGATTCTTTTGGGATGTTACGTATGGTTTGAAACTATTTTAACATGAAATTTAGAGAAACAGCAAAAGATAAGTGTAAGATGTACAGAGCACATCTTAGCAGGTTTGGTTAATCCTTCACAATGACATTTATTACTTTAAGTACGTCTAGCCAGTGATAGACACTCAAATGTGCTCAACTATAAAAGGTGGGTTCAAGAATGTTGAGAAGACAATGTGTTGGTTGGGGTTGACCTAAATTTACAGAGGCCCACGTTGTGTCCTATGCTGTCCAAATTGTGGGAGCACTAACGGCTTGGGACTACAGTCTGTGGTTTTTAAGGATCTTGTGGAGGCCCACTGGCAACATCATTTCTCATCCTTGGGCTTCACTAGACCAGTGGCCTCAGACGCTAGGGATCCCACTTGTTTTCTTCAGGCCAAAGAGAAGAGTCCATCACTGATTCGGAAGAATGTCCAGCCCCAGGGCAACAGCCGGCCTTCTGTAAAACGCAGGCTTGTCCACTGAATAGCCCACCCCACCCGCAAGGGGTCAACCATCCATGGGGTTGGGTCTCATCTCAAGTCGGTGTGTGAAGCACGAGGCCCTCACACCTCATTTAAAGCAGGAGGTGTCGGGCATGACCATGACCGGCCAGGTGTGTCTGCCCTTCCGGCTGCTGCCCAGCCCGAGCGCGCGGGCTTCCCAGCACGTGGAGCCGCGGGGCTGTGCGCACGCCCCCTCCCACCAGATGTAGTCCAGGCCCAGCTGGGCCCGCGCAGGGATCCCCAGCGCGGCCACCTGACTGAGTGCAGCGCGTGCTGCGGCCCTCTGCTTGTGCCTCCGCCGCCGGCGCTGTGGCCAGAGGAAGGCGCCCGCCGTGCACACGGGCCGTGGAGGCGCACTGCGGCCATTATCGGCGGCGCCTCCTAGTGGGTCAATGGCAAAAATCCTCTTGGTTCTCGCGAGAGCTCCCCCTCAGTGGGGATTATATAATGTCCCTTAGGTGGGGGTGGGGGTGCTGGTGCCACCCTCCCTCAGAAAAAGTTAGGAGCAAGCACAGGTAGGAGCAGGAGTTGTCTATGGGGGGGGAAAGGGTACTGTTTCCCACTGCCCCCCCTAGTTAGCTGGACAATGAGTCCTCTTATGCTAATGAGGTACTTACGTCACTTCCGCTCTTTCTCGGCCGCCATTTTGGCTAGGGCAGGTTCGGGGACTTGCTCCGAGGCGCTTGTATTGTCTGCTGAGGGGAGACGCGGGATCAGCCCCCCTCCCCCGCCCGTTGCTGCCGCCGCCTCCGCCGGCCCGGTCTCCCCTCCGCCGCCCGCCGGGATCCATGAACTGAACTCCCGCCCCCCCGGCCGCCGCCATCTTGTGCCCCCTCCCCCTCCCGCGGGCAGCGCTAAGGGGGATTTTGGCGTCTCCTCAGACACAGCTCCCTCTCTCGGTCCCCGCTGCTGAGGAGTGAGAGGAGCGCGGCCGTCGCCGCCCGCCTGCCCGCGCCGGTGAAGCCGCCTCTCCCACACCCTCCGTCTCCTCCCTCCGCCCCTCCTTTGTCTGCACCGCTCGACGACGCTGCCGCCGCCGCCCGCGCGGGGGACTAGAGGGAGCCGCTCGCGCCGCCGCCGCCGCCCGCCGCTCTGCTGCGCCCGCCGCGCCCCCCGGCAGCAGCCGCGGCCGCGGCGCGAGCCGGACCCCGCCGAGGCCGCCGAGCCGGAGCGCGACGCGCGAGCCGGACCCCGCCGAGGCCGCCGAGCCGGAGCGCGACGAGGCCCCGGGCGCGCCCTCGCCGCCGCCAGCGCCGTGCCGCCGCCATCCGCCCGCCGCCGCCGCCCGGCCCCCGAGCACGCCGGCCCCGCGCGCGCCTCGAGGCCGAGTCAAGGTAAGCCCGGCGGCCGCCGCGCGCGGACCCACGGCCGGCCCCGCGGGCGCATTATTGTTGAGACCGCCAGCCCTCCGGCCGCACACGCTCCTTTGCATACTCCGGTGCTGAGGGAGCGCCCGCCCCGGCGCGGACCGCTACCCGGGCTCTTGGTCCGCGGTCCGGGCGCCTCCTCCTGCAGCCCGACCCCCCTTCCCCGCCCCGTGAGCCCGCGGAGGCCAGCAGCCGCCCCGGCCGCCGGAGCTTTTGCGGCTAGTGGCATCTCCCTCCACCCCGCCCCCAGCAAGAATCGAGCTTCTCCCATCCCTGGAACTAATCCCTTCCTCCCGCCCCCCGCCCAAAATGAGCCCCCCACGCACACCCCCAATCCCTGGGACGAGCCTTCTGCCAGGTCTACCCACCTTTAGCCGGGGGAGGGGGGGAAGAGATTGGGGGGCGGGGAGCATGCATGGCACGGAGTGAAAGTCTTTGCCTCCCCTGTGCAATCCTTCCTCCCCAACAAGCCAGCTCCCCTCCTATCCTGACCACGGAGTCCTCCACTACCCCCTTTTCTCAATCGCAGCTGCCTGGTCAGCACGACCTCTTGCGAGCATTCTGAGCCCCAACTTTGCAGTAAGACGGTAAAAAATGGAAATCCAGAAAGCTGCGAAAGATTTTTTTCTTTTTTCTTTTTGTGTGTGTGTGTGCAATGAATGGGGAGTAGTTCTTTGAGCACCCTTTTATTCACCTCTTCTTTCCTCTGGGCTGCCTGCCTGCCTTCCCCTCCCCCCAAACCTGGATGCCTGTCTGCTGGAAAAGGCGCGATTGCTTCTCTTCCTCTTCTGCCCAAGACCAGGCGCTAAGGTCTAATAGTCTTTTCAGCCACACACATACCCACACTGAGTCTTCTTGATGTTCTTGCCTTCCCAATTCCTCTGGACAGTTCTTGCCATAACCCCATTTCTCAGACAAAGGCTTAGGAGGGAAAAGAACCAAACTGTTTCCTGTGTTTGCCATTTTGATGCTGTCCATCCCCACACACCCAATCTCTTCCCCTGATGCTTCTTGTGCCAGTGTCTTGAACCTTCAGAATGGGGAAAAAAACAAAAACAAAAAAACTCCTGGGTAGCTTGATACAGTTTCCTTATAAATCCGCATTGTTGCTTCTGGTTTATGGCCTTGAAGAAAATACCAGCCCCCACCCAGTCAGTAGGGGGCGCATTCCCTGCACTGGGTAAGGCTGCAGAGGGGGGAAGGGCCCCAGAGCTAGAACAGGATGTGCTTCACAGCGCCTTCTACAGACCATGGGAAAATGGACCCAGCAAGACACACTCGCACACTCTTAGTTGGTGAGCTGACAGCAACATGGTGAAGGATCAAGTGAGTCAAGAGCAGTGATTTTATTTCTTTTAAAGAATTCACGCTGCGTTTTAGAAGTTCTCTCTTTTTACTTTTTCAAAACTGTTGACCCTTAGACAATCCACATTTGTTCTTGAGGAATCATCTTGGCACATCCTTGGTACACAGATATCCCCTTCTCTGGAATTCTTCCACCTTAAGCTTTGAACGTGTCACCATATCTTCCCAAGGTCAGATGGTAAAGGGAAAAGTTTAAAACCTGAGAGTAACAGGTTTGGGGGAATTGATGATTACATCCCTTCTTCATGGCCCCAACCTTTTCAACTCTTTGAGAGTTAAAAATCCTTGAGGGATGTTAGATTTTAGTGGGGTAGTAATTTTCATAAGTATGTAGATGGGTGTCATGATTTGCAAAGCCTTGTTGGTAAACATAAAGCCCATGTTGAGTTCTTCATTGTCAGACTCAACAGAGTTGATTGTAAAATTTTCTTTCTTTCCAACGTTGGACTTGGCGGTTGCTGTTCATTATCTCAGTAGCCAACCGCCTTTGCAAAAGTGTTGACACCAGTCTTCTGTGAGCACCCACTTTCTTAGGGTGTGTTGATTTCTATAGATTTTACTCCTCTTGTTATTTCCATAGGTGTGAGATGCACAATGCGAAACCTAGGCCCCAGCTTTTGCACCATGATGCACAGGGTTGTACTTTTTGTACTGAACTGATAGGTGGCCTAGTGGTTATGCCCTGTACTACCATTTTGAGGATCTGGACTCCGTTCCTGCCTTGCTCTTTGGACCACATTGTCAATTCACACCGGTGGGTATATTCATTTTGGAGGGTGGGAACTGCAGCAACAGGGAAGCCAGAGACTTCTTCCTCCTTGGTCACCACCAAAGCCAACACTTCCAAAATTTCAGCCTAGCCACATTCCTCAAGGAACCGGTTAGAGCTGGTTGCAGATGTGGGTTCTGAACAGAGAAATGACTTGTGGCTTGTTTAAGAGAAAATTTTGAAGTTGCTAATATTGTTTTAATCATTTGCATTCTGCACTCTTGTGTATAAAGTCTGTTAAGTATTCAGTTACTGCTATTTTGATGACCCAATCTCAAGAGTTGCCAAGCATTTAGAAACCTTAAGGATTCTCTGATCAGAACAGGCCTTTCCATGAACAGGTACTTGCTACCAAAGATGGACAGTGGTTGTTGATACTTAAGGGTACTTTTAAGACTTTGTTGCAGGTATTTTATAAAGATACACCAAGATAAATTTATGGGAAAATGAACCGGTGTATTCTTTGATACATAGCTAACCAGTTGGTGCATAGGGGAGAATTTGCGTTGGACATTTGCTACCAAGTAACATTTTGGTGAGTGAAAAGGAGGCAGCTTGGTTCAGGTATTCCACTAGAGACTTAACTAATTGCTTTTACAATTTGTTTAGTAATCAGAAGAATCAGATATATAATCTAAAGGGTATTATTTGTAATCTTTAAATACTTTTTAGTATTTGTTAAGTAGATATAATTTTGACTTGAATTTGTGTTTGATATAGAATTATACGGCTTTTTAAATTAGTAATATGAATACCATTTCTTCTTTGAGGGTGTGTTGGAGGTGAAGTTTGTGAAGGTGCTTTTGTTTGATTTAGCAAATTATATGTAAGATATAATGTTAACCGATGTCCTTAGTGGTAATAGCCATTTTCCCCCTACGGGAAAACTTACTGTGAGCTCTTAAAAAGCATATATTCTGCAATTTCAAATGTTTCCTGATTTTGGCATTCCCTCCCCCCCACCCCCACCCCCCCCAAAAAAGTGAAAAAATTGGACTTGAAGGCTGGAATTTAGGTAAACTTGTAAGGGTTCATTAAAAAGCCTCAATTAACTAGAGGGTGGGGAATGGGTATTCTATTTAATTGAACTTTAAGTAGAAGTTCCTTCTTTGTCTTGGCCCTTGTTGAAAATTTCCTAACACTGCCTTACTAGAGGCTGCTATACTTCGAACTAACTAAATCTTTGCTTTTTTGGCTCTTATAGTCTCTGTGTAGGAAATAGAGGAGATTGGGCTGTGAATCTCTAAAGACCCTTGTTCCTGTTTATTCTGAAAGTCACTGATTTTAAACATATCCATTGTGAATTTGTTTTGCTTAAATTTCTCTTTTTTTCCTTAAACCAGAGTGCAGGAAAAGTTCTAATACTATTTATATTAAAAATAAAACGTCACCATGTTGAACAGACTAAGTGTCAAGTAAGTTCTTGATTATTGTTATTTTGATGACCCAGTCTCAAGAGTTGCTAAGCTTCTAAAAACCTTGAACATTCTCTGATCAGAACAAACCTTTCCGTGAACATGTACTTGCTCCCAAATAATCAGTAGGCTTTTATCAAGTAAAAATGAATTTTGATTTTTATTATTAACATACATGCCTACA
The DNA here is from genome assembly GCF_965194805.1 of Balaenoptera borealis. Lineage (NCBI taxonomy): Eukaryota > Metazoa > Chordata > Mammalia > Artiodactyla > Balaenopteridae > Balaenoptera > Balaenoptera borealis. Next base: position 10,985,808 of record NC_138872.1, read on the forward strand.
TTTATTATTTATATTTGATTGCTGAAAGCATAATTATATTAGGTACATTATATATTAAAGTAACTACTTGTAAATTTTGGAAAATGTTAAAAATTTTTAGAATTGTGAAATGTTAAATATTTAGCAATCTGGTGGTTAATATATTTAAGGTGATGTACACATTTTGTGACTTCACATTTAATTGTGAAAATTACAGTTTAACAAGGAAGATAGAGCTATTCTGTTATAAAGGAGCAAGTAGGGATCCCTACTTAGGGAAAAAATAAAAGAAAAACTTCAGAATTTAAGTAGTATTTTTTCTTTTGAGAACCATGCATAAATAACAAATTGCGTAAGTTGTAGTAGACCTTGATTTTATTAATGGTTGGGTGGGTGTATACATAAAATACAGTTCACTTTTTTAGTGTTGAAATGACATTAAATACAAATAAAAGGTGCAAATATTGGAGATAATGTTTGGAAACAATACATTTGTGCAGGGAAAAAAATCAGAATTAAATGTTGGGGGTTTTTTAAATCTGTTTAAATCTTAGATAAACTTTTTAAAAATGATGTGAAACTACGAAAGTTTTTTTGAAATTCTTACTAGAACCTAATTTGTAGTTTACATCAAGGTGCCCAGTACTGTTGTGTAATGAGCTACTTGTTCAACCTAGACTTCCAAAGGACTTTCACTTTTAAAGAATGTCAAAAAGTCTGTTATGTCTTCCAGAAGGTAAAATATTTTCCACAAGAGTGTAACTTTCATCTACTTGCCTAAGAGGCATGAACATTAAGAAAAATGTTGCTCACCTATGTAAATAATTTTAGCTAGATTCACAGAGCTTGATGTGTTATTAGTATCACATGAACTTACAAAAGTTTTTCCTCCCCTAGTTTTGTGAGAACTTGTGGTATTAGGTCTGGGGCAAATGCCATGTTTTGCTGATGTGCATATACATTTTATGTTGTTAGTTTGGAAACTTGGCGTTTGAAACTGGTAGGAACCAAAGCCCCACACTAATTAACTGAATTGGTATCTTGAATGTAGAGGCTGTTTCTTGTTTACACGTTGGCACTTTCCACCTTGATCGTTGAGACACTCTATAAAACAGCCACCCATGTTTTGCCCAGCATGAGTGGCCACAGTTCCATGTGACTGCATTTTTGGTGGTGTTGTTTGTTTGCCTGATCTTGTCCATTAGAAAGTGAGGAGAAGGATGATGGTGCTCCCTCAGTCTCTTACTGTCTTAGTACCCCTTATACCTTTGTTTTGGTCATGACCTACCTTTGATGCCTGCCAGTTTAGAGGTCGGCTTAAGTGAGAATCCACATTCTGCCTCACTGGAAAGAGAAGGCTCTCTACAGATTAACAGGCCTCTCAGATTGGGATATATATATATATATCAACTTGATTATATGGAGATATGCGTGTATATATAGGAAGTCACAGATAAAATGTGAGCCAACTATGTAAAGTGAGTTTTGATTTAGGGGTGCACATTTTTGTTCTAATACGTGTAAAATGCAAAATTTTTTTCACTGTTTCCGTGCTTGGTTCTCTCATCTCCATGTATGTGTTCTGTCCTTTGCCTTTAGGACTTCTTTGAGATGCACTCACAGTCCTCTTTGGTTTTATTGATCCCTAGCTTAGTTCCAAAACAGCAGCGAGAGAAATCCTGATATCTCAAGAATTTTAGCAGTGTTCCAGAAATAAAGGTTTGGAAATTAAGAGTATAAAAGACTTTGAATAGAATTACCAAGGGAAGGCTGTCCTGAACATATGCCGCAGTTTAAGATGGAGTTATCATTCAAAAAACATGCGCATGATCTGTAGGAGACTCCTGCATTGACCATCTCTTAGAATTAAAAATAAATCCCTCCACATCCTAATTCCTTTTCCAGTAAGGGTATAGATTTGTAATTGAGTCACTTAGCTTTGGGTTGTTTGTGTTTGTCACTTCGCATACGACTTGGTTGATGTCTTTAATAAGGATGAACTATAAGTGTAAAGGCCCCCTTGCTGGCCTTTATGGTATTATAAAATAATATTAATAATACTGGTGTCATTTTCTAAGCACTTCATAAACCATTCTCAATTCTCTCCGGACTGATTTCACAAGTAGGGAAATCAAGGCACTACCGCATGCATTGATGAAGTGAGCCATGGAATATGTCTGGGCTGGTTCCCAGGTCTGTGTTTGGAACACAGGCTTTTATAGTGCCCCTGTGAGCTGTTTGGCTAATGAAGGCCCAAATGAGTGCTTCATAACTTCTTAGTGATGTTTTGTGCTTGGATGTCAGCTAACAGCCAAGGATCCCAAGTGGGCTCCGCAGTTAAAGCAGCTAGCTTCACTAGCTACACTAGCTTCACTAGCTTCACTAGCTTCTTTACCGGTGGATTGTGCTGGTGGTAGTTAGTTGAAGTAGCAACTGTATAAGGTTTGAAGTTGCCTGTGTAAGAATCTAAAAAGAAAGTTTGTTTATGTCCATTGCTTTTCCCAGTGTTTTGGTTTAGAGCAGTCTTGTTCCTTCTCTCCTCTGAGCAGTTATTTTTGCTTAGACAGATAATTGCTGGCTTTTGCCCTCTGCCTTTTCTTTTTCTGAACCCTCTATGCCCCATTTAAGAGCTTGTGGAAACCTGTGCTTCTCTTGAAAAAATCTGTAAGGTTTTCCTTTTCTGGTGGGAGCTGGCAACAATTGAGGACCTATATGAGTGGTCTCTCGAAACCTGATATATCTGAAGAAACTTCTATCTAGTGAAAATGTGGTGGAATTTATTAACTGTACATTTAAGTCAACAATTAGAATTATTGCTCTTGTGAAAGAGATGAACTGAGACTGGGTGTGTCCTAATGCAGGGAGTGCTTAGAATCCTGGTTTGAGATCAGAAAAATATAAATAAAACTTCTGCGGAAAGTGTAGGGATTGAGCCATCAAGTGGCAAAACCTGCTCTAAGAATAATGCTTTTGCTTAAGCCTTGACTCTAGGAGATAGCTTAGAAAAACGTGAGAAGGTGATTCAAATAAATTACATATTTTATTGTTCAAGAATGGTGAGAGAAATATATTTCCCATTACTATGGGAAAATTATTTCGAGTAGTTTTGAGACAGCATGGAAAACTTTTTAAAGGATTGAAAATAACCTACATTTTGTTTTAGGCCATTTAGATGAAGACCAGTAGCATGTTTCTGGAATGATTATAAATGGACATATCTGGATGTTCTCTTAGGCCTGCTCGTTAATTGATTTCCCTTTTTCACACTTCTCTTAAGCCAGGTTGTTCACCTGTATTGACAGCAAGCAGCGCTAAGCCTATGGAGTTCTTACGTAGGCAGCATGGTGTTGGAATCACTCCCACAGTATGTCTTGCTGGAATGCCTATTTAAAATGGAGTAAATTGGGAAATGCGTCCCATCTCAGTCTCCCTGAAGCTAGATTGGGATGTTAGAGATGTTCTCAATCCTTTTTGTCTTTTTTTAAGTAGTGAGGCATCTTTCCCCCTTTCAAATAAAATTTTATGTGAACTCTAGTATATAAAACTGATTAAAGGGTCAGCTTTCACGTTGTCCCTCAAATGTCAACTTCCCCTCCATCTGTATATATCTCTTACAGTCTCTCAGCACACTCTGAGAAGTACACCCTGAAAACCATTGGTTCCATTAGTGTTCCAGAAGTTCTGGTGGTCACAGCTAGGGTTCTTGTCTGAAACCTAAATACTCAAAAGCAACAGGATAAGCAGCAACCATAATAACAGTTCCTAGTTGTAGGCACTAATTTTTCAGTCTGAAAGCCTTAAAAGAGGAGTAACCCAAATTTTATATTATATAAATATATATATATATTTAATAAGCAAACTCTAGGTCACACCTTTATATTTCTAAGTCACCTAGGTTTATTTTGGGTACTTGTGAATGTTCTGTTGCATAACCATTATAAGTGCCACAGAGCTTGTAAAGTTAATATGCTAACTCTAACATGAATGGCTCACACAAATATATAAAAAACACACTTATGTGTAAGTATAAATGCACATTATAATGTGTACAGGAACAGATGTGTGGCAACCACATCTGATTCTCAGGAATAATGATAGTCTGTGCTTTTTAAAAGATTATATCCTGGTATGAACTCATAATTTTCAGAGTGATTGTTCCAGTATCTGACCTGGTTTAAGGTAATAATAGTAATAACTGCTTTAAGTATTGGCATCATCTTATTTAATCCTTCTGACATTTGAACAGTAGAATGGTGTTATACTGGTTATACCATAGGAAACAGACCCCCAGAAGTAAAGTAAGATTTTTAGAGTCACAAAGCTAGTAAGTGGCAGAGCAAGGATTTAAACACAGATCTGTCCAGCTCTAGAGCTGTATTCTTTCTTACTACATTGTACCATCTTTCTTTTCCAGCAGGGGAAAGCTTTACTGTACTATGTCACCCTACTTATTATAGAAGTTTAAAGTTATGAGGGAAAAGATTTTTACACGTGGCTGAGAGGTAACCTAAATATTTGTTCATGAAACCAGTGTAGTCCTACTGGAAAACACAAATTTTGATGTTGGCTATAGGCTTTATACTTGAACTTTTTCTCCCCATCCTTGTGCTATCATTTCAGTATGTTGTTATCTTATACCTAAAGTTCTGGCTATTTTGCAGATGTTTCAGATTGAGTAGGTAGGTCTGGAATGGGTGTAACCTCCCTCAGGTGATTCTGACAATGGTTAGGTCTGGTATCCACTCTTCTACTTAATCTACTTACTCCAGACCTTTTTTAATGGGACCTGCCAAACACAACCAGATTAATTCTCTCAAAGTGCCATTAAAATTGTATCACTTCTCTACTCCAGTACCTGCAGCATCTCCTCAGTACCTGCTAGACATGGCAGCAGGCTCTAGCTTCACACTCAAGGCCTCCATTCTATCCCCATCCTGCCTTTCCAACCTTGTCATTCATTACTACTCAGAAGCTTGACAGAGCAGCCATTCTGACTCTCTGCAGTAGTTCCTAAAACTCCTTGCTTTTCCACCTCTGGAACTGTGCCAGTGAGACTTTTTTTTTTGCAGTGAGTGCAGATTATCCACCTAACATAGTGGCCCCAGCTCAACAGCTACTTCCGCCCTCTCCTGACTGCCCCTGCTGAGAATGAACTGTCCCTCTTACAAAGCCTCAGAGCATCTAGTTTGTGACACATCTGACATATTGCATCTTTTCCTATATATATTTATGGGGTGTCATCTCTATAAGACCTTTGTAAGCAGGGACTGTTCATTCATTCTACACTTACTGAGTGCCTGCTATGTGCCAGCCAATGAAGAACGTGTTAGAGAATATAGCAGGGGAAAAAAAACAGTCAGGGTCCTTGTAATGGACATTCTTTGCCTTGAATAGTGAGATGGCATCCTTGTCGTCCTGCATATTTTACGGGTTCTATTTAGCCTCTCAGTTGAGATCAGGAAAATTAATCTGTGCTGAAAAATGATTCATAGTGATTCTAATTTAAAGACATAAATATCTCTTTACCAGTTGTATGAATTATACTTTCAGGTCATATTTTACTAAATCTCTTGAGATCACCTGTGATGAGCATTTAAAATAAATTAAAACTTTTAAGTCACAGTGTCATTATAATTTTGGTGATTGATAATGTGGTGAACCAGGCTTTTTATTTCCCATTAGATTCTTGGTTTGATATTAATGAGCCACACCAATGTGAAAGAAAATAAAACTTGCTTAAAGGGCTAAAATTAAATTTTTCATCTTTCTGTTACCTTTGAAAAGGCTTCCTGTTTTATTTTTCCTGGGACTTCTCCCCTTTTACAGTTCTATCCTGTAACTCTTTGAAAGAAACTTAAGGTGATTTGAAAATTTAATTCATGGAAATTCTGTGAAAATCATTTCTGTACTGCTGCTTCATGCTCTAGAATCATTTCAATTTTGCAAAGTTAAAAACTAATTGAACTTCTCATTAAAGTAACTCTAGCTGGATTAAACTATTAGTTAAGGCAGAGTGAACTTGGGCCTTTGACGTTGACAAAAGTGATATATTCCTCTGTTCCTGGCCTCTTGGAGTGGAGCAGATTTGCCAGGAAAGTGAATGCTCTACTAAGATTTTTTTTTTTTTTTTTTAAGTGCTTAACAGTTTGGGGGCTGTTGATATATTACTATAGAGTCACTCGTTTAAAATTGTCCAAAATGGTCTGGAAATTTGTAAAGGCCTTCAAAGTTGTTCTGTTACATCCAGGACTTGCTCTAGAGGATCTGTCCTGTTCAAAAGAATCTTAAACAGTCTTAACAGATGCTTAATATTCATAGTTTTGGCAAAGAGACCCATCAGGGATAAATGTCTCTGATTTTGAACCCAGACTGCCCTGCTGATAAAATTACAAGCAGCCTTATCTGGTTCCATATTCACTACTCTTGTCTTACATTTTCTAGTAGCCACTTTTTTTTTTTAACTTTATTTTTAATTGTGGTAAAATATACATAACATAAAGTTAATTTATCGTGTTAACCAACCACTTTTAAGTATACAGTTCTGTGACATTAAGTATATTCACATTGTTGTGCAGCAATTACCACTATCCACCTCCAGAACTTTTCTTCATCTTGCAAAACAGAAACACTATCCCCATTAAACAATAAATCCCCATTCTCCCCTCCCCACCAGCCCTTGGCAACCACCCTTCTACTTTCTGTCTCTATGAATTTCACTACTCTTAGTATCTCATATGAGTGTAATCATGTAGTATTTGTCTTTTTGTGACTGGTTTATTTTGCTTAGCATAATATCTTTGAGGTTTATCCATGTTTCCAGTAGCTACTTTTTTAAAAAACAAAATTAAATTTTAATTTTTAATCCAGTATATCCAAAGTATTGTCATTTCAACATGTAGTCTATTTTTGGAAGGGTATTTATGAGATATTTTGCATTTTTATCATACTAAGTCTTAGAAATCCTAAGTATATTTTATGCTTAAAAGCGTATCTCAAATGGGCAAAGATGATGTATAAATGGCCCAAAAGCGCGTGAAAAGATGCTCAACATCACTAGTCATTAGGGAAATGCAAACTAAAACTACAATGAAAATATATCTCACACCCATTAATATGGTTACTGTCAAAAAAAAAAGTGTTGGTGAGGATGTGAAGAAACTGGAACACTGTGCACTGTTGGGAGTGTAAATGGTAGAACCACAGAATTACCATGTGATCCAGCAGCAGCGTCTCGAAGAGATGCTTGTACACCCATGTTCATAGCAGTATTATTCACAATAGCTGAAGGCGGAAAAGTGTCCAACAGGTGAATGGATAAATGTGATATATACATAGCATGGAATATTATTCAGCTGTACAAGGAAGGAAAATCTGACATGATGCTACAACTGGATAAACCTTGAAGGTGTTGCTAGGTAAAATAAGTAGTCACAAAAGCACAGATATTTTGATTCCACTTACGTGAAGTACTTAGAGTAGTCAGAATCAGAGGCAAAACAATGGTGGTTGCCAGGTGCAGATGGGTGGGGAGAAACGGGGAGTTACTGTTTAATGGAGATAAAGTTTCAGTTTTGCAAGGTGAAAAGAGTTGTGGAGATTGGTGGCGGTGATGGTAGCACAATAAAAGTTTAAAGCACCTCAATTCAGTTCAGACTAGCCACATTTTAAGGGCCTAATAGCCATTTGTGGCTAGTATCTGCCGTATTGGAAAGCATAGTTCTTAAAATAAAAATGAATTTATAAAATTTTCAAGCAACATTGGTTTTCTTGCTGCTTGAGTAAATACTGAAATACATCTATTCCTTTTGTTGTTTGTTTAAGAAAATTATGCATGCATAAAATCTGGAAGGATAAGTATACCCCAGTATTTACTATTGTCTTTGGGTAAAATTATTTGTGTTCTTCGCCTTATCTACATTTTGTAATCTTATACTAGGCCTAATTGCTTTTTTTTTTTTTTAACAGCTTAAGATATCTTTCGTATACCATACAATTCACCCATTTAAAGTGTATAATTCAATGTTTTCTAGTATATTCAGAGTTGTGCACCTATCACCACAATTAATTTTAGAATATTTTCTTCACAAAGAACCCAGTACCCCTTGGCAATCACCCTCTATTCCCCCCCCCCGCCTATCTCCTCCAGCCCTAGGCAACTTTAATCTCCTTTCTGTCTCTGAGATTTGCCTATTCTAGATATTTCATATAAACGGAATCGTACAATAAGTGGCCTTTTGTGACTGACTTTTTTCACTTGGCATAATATTTTCAGGGTTCATCATGTTGGAGCATATATCAGTATTTCACTCCTTTTTATGGCTGAATCATATCCCATTGTATCAATACCATGTTTTACTTAACCATTTATCAGTTGATGGAGATTTGGGTTGATTTTCCTTCTCGGATATTATGAAGACTGCTGAGAACATAAGTGTATACGTTTTTGTGTGGGCATATGTTTTCATTTCTCAATTGCTTTTGTAACAAGAATGAACGGAATTTGGCAGGGGAAAGGAGACTAAGAGGTAGTTAGTTGAGAGGCGACTAGTCTCCTGCCTACCCCTGCCCTTTAGAAAAAGAAAAGATGAAAGCCTCTGCTTTTCCCAAGCAATTTTCAGAAGACCATGCTTTGAGTATTGATAATGGATAACTGGTTCCTTATCAATAGGAGAGACGTAGGATATATCTGTTTTTTGAAAAGGTATTGTTTTATTGAAGGATTCTAAAATTGTGGTTTTCATTTTGCAAGATATTACCATTACAGGGACTTCCCTGGTGGTCCAGTGGTTAAGACTCCTCGCTTCCACTACGGGGGTATGGGTTTGATCCCTGGTCAGGGAACTAAGATCCCACATGCCGCACGGTGTAGCCAAAACATTAAAAAAAAAATTTTTTTAATAAAAAAAAAAAGATATTACCATTACAGTTTAAATAGAAAGATATCCGTCAGATGTGACCATCTAGTGACTGTTGGCATCCACGGTGATGTTAAAAGCGCTTTAGGGCAAGTGGTCTCAGAGCTGAGTTTATGTTTCACTTCTTTGGATGCGATGGGACCATCTGACCTGAGATATGTGTGTGTATTCTTAATCTCCGTATCTCCACTTGAGCTGCTTTGGCTGAATTATTTATGGTTATTTCAACCTTGGGTATTAAAGTTCTGGCACTTTCAGATGTGTGTATATAACATGCTGTTGTTTACTTTTAATTAATGTCAGAGATCAGAGCTTCATGTGCATGGGTAATGGGAAGAACACCGCATTCTAGGTCTGGGGATGACCTTGAGGCCCAGCTCTGTCACTGACACGCTCATCACCCTTAAGCCAGTTGCTTCACCTCAGTTGCTAATCTGTAAAATGAGAAGAGTTTAGATCAGGCAAAACCCCAGGTTCTTTTCAGTGATTCAAAGTGCTGCTTTTTCATAACTGATTTTAGTTGGAATATGAATCTCAATCTCTTGGCTTTCCTAAGGCGTGTACTTTGTTCTTTTTCATTTTGGAATTAGAATGTTCATGCCCCTTCGATTGAGAAGATACTTAAAGATTGTTGATAGTTATTTCTCTTCTAACCAGACATGGATTCAGAATAGCATATCTTTTTCTCATCAGCTAAACCAGCTAATGCTGAAAAAGGCGGCACATATGCAAAAAAAAAAAAAAAGGATTGATTGTAGTTATACGTGTAAAGTGGCTGCCACCAACACAAATGCACCTTTTAGGAGCATTAATTTAAAAATAATATCCAGAATTAGAGAAGTGTTGTCCCACTTGACCTGATTATGTCACATCTGGAATAACAGTTTATTCAGGGCACCAAAGAGATTGACCAACTGGAGCCTGTTCATTGGAGATTGGCGTAGGCGATAACAGAAGGAAGAAAAGAACTGAGCATGGTTAACTTGGAGAAGGGGAAGTCTTGAGAGGGAAGGAGGAAGTGTCTTAAAAACTTGCAAGGCTGTTAGGTGGCTTTGTAATTAGACGTCTGTAGCTGAACTGAGAGTTGTGGGCAGGTTACAGAGCATTGTAAAGAGTAAACTTGTGAACAGAGCCGTCCAGTGTGGGACAAGCTGCCTGGTGGGGTTTGTGCTTCCCTCACACAAAGTAATCAGGCAGAGAGTCTCTTAGAGCAGGGTTGTTTGTGGAAAGGATTCACACATTGTTTATAGAAAGTGGCCAAAAGTATTACTGTGATAAAACATTTTTGTACAGGATGCTGTATTTAGATAAATACACTCATTTTGCCTTGCATAAATATAGTCTGCCTACCAAAGAAATAGTTATGAAAACTTAATTATAAGGAATTTAATAATTGATTTGGTTAAACACTTGAAGAAAACCTTTTTTTTCTGAAGTGGAGGCAGTTTTATATTTGACACTCTACTCAGTTAATTGGGTTTCTTTTATTACCAAACTGAAAGAATAGTAAAAAATTAATGCAGTTAGTAGTTAAGAACAGAAGAAAAATTAGTTATATTTCCTGCCTGCTTCTTGTCTTTATTAACAGTGTTCTAATATGATTATCCTAAGCAACATAATTGATGTTCATTATTTAAATTTAGCTTTTGGTGTAAGTGTGTCTTCATTGGCAAAGTAGTTTCTCTTTCTAATCCTTCTGGGCTTTCCAGATACTCCCTCTTTTAGCCTCAACACTGCTGAACATTTTCTGGTGAGATGGAAGAGAGAGAAGACTAAAACTTTGCTTTTTTACCTTTGTCATGCTGCACAGTTTTATCTGCTAATCCAGAAGAGCATTCTGCCCCTGGATAGTCAGACAATTACTTGTTTCGTGGTATTTGGGATTGAGGAAGAGAGGAAAAGGAGGAGACCGAGCTGCCTTTATGTGAAGAGCCTGTGGCATCCAGAAGGTCTTTTGCCAAAAGCCTTATAGGAAATTGAAAGATAAGCTGCTTCTGTTCAGGACTGTGTTTTAGAAAAAGATTGAGTAGGGTGATTGCTTCCAGACTGAATGTAGGCTCTAGGGTCTCGATGTGTTCACTCATCGGAGGGTTGTTCTAGAAAGACTTTTACAAGGTTCATTTTTTTTCAAATACAAATATTACATAAAGCTTTTTACATCTGGTTTAATTTAAATGTAGGGCTAGTGACATCCTGAAAAGCAAATAAGGTGTCTGTGTTCACCACTTTGGATCCCAGAATAGTCAGGAAAGATAAACACTTGCTGGTTATAAAAAGAAAGTGTTTTACAGTGACCACACTTTTTTTTACTCAGTGAGTGATATTGACAGGTATTAAATATGTTGTTGAGGGGGTGGCAGGAGGAGAAAACAGCAGAAATATGGGAATGATTTTTTTCTTTCTGCCTAAATAGTTTTTAACTTAATGGGTTCAAAATCCACAGAGATATCACAGATTTTTTTAAGTGCCATCATGGGTAGCAGTGAAGTAACTGATGCTTTGATTCTCTTCGTGAGAATCTTCTTAAAATGCCTGCGTCTCTTAGAAAATAGCATAACTTAATATTTTTAGTTAGATCAGTGGTTTAAAGAAACTTCAAATATCTGACTCTTAAACCCCAGGGTGGATTATATAAATACTTGCACCAGCATTAAGTGGAGTATTGTTTTAAGTATTTAGGATCTGAATTTCTTACATATTAATTTGGGTTGATGATGTACCAAAAATGAAATTGTTTATACTGTAGTAGTTTGAATGTCTTCCTAATTTTTTATTAACTTAGAAAATATTGCTGCCTTTTTTCTTCACTAGTAATGGCATCATTTCCAGCCTTTGATTCTCCCCCACCCCCTACCAAAAAGGTATTTCCAGAGAGGCTGTATCTTTCTTCCCAGCTTTAATGTAGAAATGTTTAAAAAACAACAGAGTATATACTATATTCTAATCCTTAGGCTTACTGTGGGCTTCCTATAACCATATTCTGATCAAACTGTAATTTAGGGGAGATTTTCAGTGAACTATTGGAATTCTGCTGTAGCCATCAAACATCATGCTTTGGTTGACTGTCCACTAGGTCCAGATTCTACATTTCAGTAGTCTGCCACCTTGGCATAAATTTGCATTATGAGTTTAGTTTAGACAAGTAACTATTTCAAGGAGCTACTTGGAAATGGAGAACTTTTCCTTCTTCCTCTTTCCATCAACCTGAGCCCCTCCCTCCACTTTTTATCTTTTTTATATTTCAACTAAGATTTCTTTAAAAACAAGGATTTCACCCCTTTAAGGTCAGGTGGGGTGGTAGAAACCACTGGTTTAGTCTAAGTAACTTGTGTTTAGGTTTTAGCAGGAAGAAGTATCTATCCTGGTCTAGCTCTCAGTACAGTGTTAGAAATGTTTTTTCTATGAAAATTCTAGATTTGCATTCACAGTATAACTGATGCAGTAGTTGTCATTCTGGTATATGTTCAAATTTCAGTTCCCAAATATTAGAAAGTAGCAGGGTTATGCCTGCAGGTGATGGAAACTAGGACAAACTATCATATTTACTGGCATATTTACTGGCATGTTAAATTAGCACCATATGTTCTTATTAGGAACTTGAAACATACAAGAATGCACGTAAAAATATGAAGAATTTGTATACTGGAAAATGCCATGCTAGATCCATACTTGGAGTCGTTTAAAATATAATCTGTAGAAGTTTGATTTGGAGGCTTTTTTTTTTTTCTCCTGGCTTGATTATCTGTGCCTAGTCAAAGGTTTAAGATTGGGTTTTATGGGAGTTCTTTTTGTTGTTTTGTTTTTACTTTCTGTGATGGCACAGTTATAAATACTTTTCTTCTACCCCTAAAAACAGGGACTAAATGATGCCATCCTTGATATGGTGGCTTTGCAGAGGGACTGCGATACACAGACAAGCCCCATTGACTATTGGTACATTAGGTCCTGCAAATCTTGCCTTAAGCCTGCTAAACTAGTCCTGTCATCTGTTGGGTTCCCCTCCATCTTCCTGACCCAGATGAGCCTGAGTACAGCCCCTGACTAGATCCAAGCCTTTTGGCAAGAGCTCTGGTTTCATAAATGATTATAATTACATTTCTCAGTTAATGACCTCTTTGCCTAAATGAAGTTCACAGTCATTGATGTTGTATCATCATCCTTGTACAGTCCTCCTATACAGATTCGGCCTCTAGTTATTTCCTCGTGAGACAGGTTCTCTCTGCCTTTATTTACCCTCTTTGTACTTGGTGTAAACGAGTACTTTTGCTTTTGGTATTTGGTGAGAAAAGAGGTACATGTATTTGATCAGTCTTAACGTATTCTACTTTATATGGTTTTAAGTCATCATGGCTACAGATGTCAGATTTTCATTTCAGCCATCTGACTCTTGCTTTCTGAGGAAGGAATTGCTTTCTGAGTGGGAATTTGGCCGGGATTATTGGTAAAACTTTAATGTTTTGGCCCTAATTAGTAGGTGTGGGTATAATTTGCAGATTGATAAGGAGTGTGGCTGAATTATTCAACAGTGAATTTAAATCATTCTCAAAAATCAATAATTTAAGTCTAGTTCATCAGGTAGCATATGCTTAACCAAAAGTTACTTAACTTCAGTTAATAAAACACTTGCAGACGTTAACTCCATTATTAATGGGTTTGAGCTTTCCCCAAAATCTTTCAGAATTTACAAAAATGTTTTACTCCTTCCATACAGTGTTCTTGATTAATGAAACGATGGGCCAGCGCCTCTTTCAGAATAACTGTATCTCCCTGACAAATTCCTATTCTTCCTACTAGTCCCAATTCACAAGAATAATTGTTTTGCATAAAATTCCCCATCTTCCCTTACTTTTTCACTTCACTTCCTCTTCTCTGTCCCACTACACAGTGGGTCTACCAGAACTTTTGGTTGCAAGTAACATGAACCAAAACTTAAGCAAAAGTGATCATGTGTTTGTTCTTGTTTATGAAAAGTTTGGGGGAGGGATGGTTCAAGGGGGCTGTCTTTCAGGCACAGCTAGATTGAGGACCTTAAGCAGTATCAACAGGAGTGTTTCCCTTTCTGTGCTTTTCGCATCATCACTGTCCGTCCTGTTTGGGGCACATGTCCAGGTCTGTATTAACCAGTGTCTGCAGAGATAGAACACTAATTGGTTAACCTGTGTCATATGCGTGGTGGAGGAAGGGCCTCTTAACTGACAGCGCCTCCACTGCGGCAGGAGTGGCTCCAAGAGGAAGTTGGGCAGGGAGAAGCAAGCATCTTTACTCCAGTGACCCAGTGCCTGCTGTATACCCCAGAAGCGATGGACTGTTGAAGGGGAAGAGCTGTGTCCTGTTCAACTTTCTGTTTCTAGCACATTAATGGGCAGGGTGCTCCAAAAATGATTGATGAACAGTGGTTTCGTTCTATTAAATTGGATGTTTTTCCCTTTTTTATGCCATGAGCTGAGAAGTTTATGGTTTGGCTGAAGGGAGCTCTCCTTGGTATTGGGAAAATGGTGCTGACCTGGTCAAAATGGCCATGCTGATAGCCAAGGAGGCTTAAGAGAAAGGTTTAGCCACTGGGGACAAATGTGGAAAGTAATCCCATCCTTCTGCATTCCTTTCAATGCCCATCTCTAGACAATTTTTGACATTATTGTAAGACATCTTCCTCCCTAAGAGTAGTGATTGTAAGAATTTGTTTTCATCTCTTCCTATTCAAAAGTGAGGAACACCCCTTAATCTCAGGCAGTCAACTTCCTATTTACTCTGTCCTTACCCCTCAGTTAAGAACAGAGTAAATAGGAAGGTGTGGGCCCCAAGAATCAGATAGGTAACATCAGTGAACCCTGAAGGCAGCTGTTGATTTGAAGTTGTTAACAGCAGGTGGTGGGCTGAAAAAAAAAACAACATAGGGCCCTTGAGTTCTTTTTCTTATCACCCATAATGTCTAACATTAACTGATAAGAGTTTGTTGGAGACTTTCTTACAAGGAACGTTTGGCTTGTTACAGGCATAGAAAAGCTTAAGTATACACAGGAAATGGAGGATGGGAGTAGGAGGGAGCCTTCTTTGCTCATTATATTCCTATACTACATACCTGCTTTATATACTGAGAGAAGTGTTTTATTTAACAAGCGAAAAACGAGAAGAATCTCTTAAGTGCTTTTGAGGATGCTAATGCATATGAACGTGTTATTCTAGCTCCAGATGGACAAAATCTTGGAAATGGCTTCCGTGGAGGGTGCCTCCATCTGGGGAAAGGGGCAGACGATAGAATTCTCAAGGTCATTAGAAATGTCAGAAATCTGCTTATGAAGACAGTTATAACCTTAACTCGGAATATTCTACATTTTTCGATGTAAACTTTTTCTCTTTTTTTTTGGCCGCACTGCGTGGCACGCGGGATCTTCGTTCCCCAACCGGGGATCGAACCCGCACCCCCTGTAGCAGAAGTGTGGATTCTTAACTACTGGACTGCCAGGGAAGTCCCGATGTAAACTTTAACTTGGATTCCTCCTAGCTAATCATAGAACAAATAACTTTTTTGTAGCATTTTCCAATAAGCAATGTCACTATTTTATTTATAAGCCTGTTTAATTCAACTCAAATAAGTAAACTCAAGATTTATTCTGTTGCTGAAATATCACCTTCTATAAATAAGTTTTTTGTAACTAAGCTCCCTTAGAGCATATTCTTACTTTTTCAGAACCGTAGGTGGATAAATTGGGTACAACGAAGCAGCGAGGTGCTTCACTTGGAGGTCTTGAAACAACTTTGTTAGCTGTGGGTGGGCACTTAGAACACCTGGTATTTTCCATAGGAAGCTGGGTTTTCCTTTGTCCTGAGCTGCAGTTTGGCTCCCTAGGATGTTTTCTGTATAGAAGGGGGGGCGGCATTTCCAAATCTGTGTGTGTGTTTTGCTGTGCTCATCCAGGAGGCAGGGAAAGCCAGAAGGGGCTGCCTCTGGGGCACGTCTGTGCTCTGAAGTGAAACAGGATTCACACGGGATGTTCCAGAAGAACTGGATTTTGGCCCATGGAGAGTTGATAAAATGAATGGAGAAACAAAATGTCTCTTTTCAGAATTGGGTGTTTATGGACATTCATTTTGATGCCTGGTCTCTTCAGAATTAGCCTATAACACTTCCTGTATTTCTGGAACACTTTTCTTATATTTCTGAAACATTTGTCTATCAGGTGGTTCTCTCTAAGTGACCTAGTTTGTGCGAACCTAGTTTTTTCTTTTTAATCAGTTTATTAACTGATTTTTTTTAAAACCATCAAAAAGATGGTTCAGAACAATTTAGCAATAAAATTTCCACAAGGAATAATGGATTTGGCCTTGAATGCACACTAATTTGTATCAGAAGTGACTTCTAAGTCTGTTAGCTAAACGATATGCAGATTATTAGATGGCAGAGAGTACAGAGGACACCATAGTCATGCTTCATAGCTAGGAGTTCCATCCTGAGGATGTGTTTTGCAGTGAACTGCATTCATCTTTTGGCCTCAGGTATACTAAGTTCTGGTAACATATCCAGATTTAGAATTTCTAGAAGTTGCTGGGATTGTTTTGGTAGGCTTCATTTTTTTTTCCAGTTTTCGTAGTTAATATTGATGTTTGGATTTGAATAATAAGTGAGGTAACATGATATCTTATTACATGTGGATTAGTTGACTTTATGATTGTGGTTTACAGATGGTAGTGGTATTATTCAGTGACAGCCTTGATTAATTAGAAACCCAGATTTGCATGTATTGAATACTAAATTTTAAATCCAGATGCATTGGCTTTTGTTTCTGCCTGTTTTTGATTTTTAGAACTACTTTACATTCTGCAAAATTTATTTGGAATATTAAGTCGATGATTAGTTTTTACACTATTTTGTAGGAAACATTTATGGTCACATTGGAAGCCATACAAATTCTCAGCTGCCCAAGTTTTATTAATTTTATTTTCTTAACCTTTGTTTTTAAGGAACTTGGGAAAGTGGAGCTAAATTTCTACTTTAATGTATTGGGTCATTTAAATAATTTTTCAGGTCCCTCATACACACATAAGCTTTTCATTTTTCAAAAGGGACCCCCTAAAGTCTGTAACAGTTATTATTTGCTCTGATGCTGAGTGCCCGGCTTTTCCCGTCTCAGCATTCATTCCGTGGCATTAGTGAGTGCCTTTGTCCAGGTGTGGTGCTGGCTGGGGGGCAAGTTACACAGCCATTCTTGTCTTTCGTTTGGGTGGTGTGCAGAAACTTACGGATACCACAGCAATACGCAGGGTAGCTCCCAGACAACAAAAACTTATTTCCCCTGGCACTCAAAATTATGTGGTAATAATGCTGAAATGGTGAACATTTTTCTGTTTTCAGAGGTTCAACATCACAAGGAGAAAAGCACTCACACTTGATTTTAAAGTAATCGGTTGGTATATAAACCTCATTCTCAACTTTAAATAAGCTCATCACCAAACTAGTTTTTTAAAAGTCTAATCAGAATTGTGCCACATTAGATTCATGTTACCTGTGATATAAAATGTCCTGTTAAAAATAGAAAAGATCAGAGAGTACTTATTTTGCCTGCCTGCTTTAAGTATTCAGAACATACTGGATAAGGATATCTACTCACCTTTTTTGTCAGACTGGGCCAGGGTTTGTGATCCTACCATCAGTGGAATTAGTAAATATCACAAGTTGTACATGTTTTGACTTGACTTAAATTTTTTTTTCCAATAGAAACTATGTTCCAACTTCCTGTCAACAATCTTGGCAGTTTAAGAAAAGCCCGGAAAACTGTGAAAAAAATACTTAGTGACATTGGGTTGGAATACTGTAAAGAACACATAGAAGTAAGTAGCATGTGATTTTTTAATTTTAACATGACTCAGCTTCTGATCCATTACTTTGTGTCAGTGGCCAGGATCGTTAATTCTTAGGGGTGATGCTGTATTTTAACTGCAGCGTTAGCTTTGCCTGAGCTTTCTCAAATAGCCTAACTTGTTCCCTTCTCCCTAAAATGGGCTTTTTCATCTTTGCATCCTGGAGCAAAAGCAGTTACCACTGAGGACGTACCACGTCAGTCATTTTTTACTAGGTGCTTTAAAATGGTCTCTAAATTCAAATCCTTAAAACAACCCCTGGGGGATATAGGAATTCTTATCTCCAATTTACAGATGAAGAACCAGTAAAGAAATAGGTCCACCTCACAGCTGAGCATGTGGCAGGGTCTGTCTGTGAGACTCCAGAGCCTTTTCTCATTCTGATATGCCTGAATGTTCTGATTGACCTTCTGGTTGTTGAGGCGTGGTGGTTTGGGTGTTTGTTGTCTCTTTCCTTGGGATTTGAGCATTTGTTGGCCCTTTTGACCCATCGTAGACTATTATCTTCCCCTAGGTAACAGTTTGGACTTCACAAACTGTTTTTCTAGCCTTTTTATTCTATGAGCTTTATTAACAGCCCTGTGGGATAGCCAGTGCAGTGGTCTCCTCTTCTAGATCTCATTACTCCAGGTCTTGTGGTTAGTTGATCAACAACCTCTGATTGGAAAGAAACGTTTAAAGCTGTTTTCCCCGCTAGCCTTTTAAGTTCCAGCTGGCCAGGGACCGTAACTACCTTGTCCATCTTTGTATCCTTAGCACTTAGCACAGTGCTGGGCACGTAACAGGCACTCAGTAAATGTTCGGATGGAATTGAAAGTAAAAAAGCAATTTCCTTCATGCAACAGGTTTTCTTTTTCTGGTTCCTGTTAATCCTGCTTTAGGGGTATATCATGAAGACTGAAGCTTCTCAAAATTGGGTTTCTCTAGTTATGTCGTCCCTGGTGTGGCAGTTCAATCCCTCAAGTTCAGGTAGATCTGCCTGATGAAACAGTCCATTTACTTCCCACGCAGTGGGGTAATCTTCACAAGAATAAATAATGCAAATGTTAAAGGTACCTTTTCTATCCTGCATTTGATTTGTTCCTCCCATTATTGCACCCACTACGTACTCTGGAATATATGTGTACTTGATTTTCCACACTGAACTGTGACCCTTTTAGGAACAAGAGGAATTTTACCATAAAACTTTTCATGTTCCTGTCTCAGGATGGAGGGGATCAAATTTTTACACAAGAATGTAAATTTAACATAATACTACTTGCTTTCTTTGAGTAGCTTTCCTCCTTTTGGGGTTGAGAAATCCTGAGTTTTCGTTCCAGTCCAATCCCACCCCACCCCCATCTCCCACAAAAGATTTTTCTTGCACAGAACCAGACTATCTCATCTGTAGTACTTACTGTAAGTGAACGTTGCTCTCTTACACTTCATTCTAATATTACAACTGATGAGTTATAGTACTCTTACGACGGGTGCTTTGGTATTAATATGTGGCTGAATTTTTTACTTAGTTAGAACTTCCAGTGGTTTCTTTGGAAACATGGTGACCATTAGGGGAATGTTTAGTTGATATAAAAAGTTCAATGTAACATCCATATGCCCTTTTGTATTTCCTAAGAGCTCTATCGATCCTAGTTTAGTTCTTGGTGGTGTCAGTTTTCCTGTGCATCTCCCCAACCCTAGTTAGAGATAGGATTTATATGTAAAGTTGAGCTAGAGTTGATACAATGTTTTTGAAACTTCTTTCACTGTTTTCTAGGATTTTAAACAGTTTGAACCTAATGACTTTTATTTGAAAAACACTACATGGGAGGATGTAGGACTATGGGACCCTTCACTTACAAAAAACCAGGTAAGTGGCACAGGAGACTTCCCCCAAAGGAAGCATCCTCCCTTTTCAGTTCTGCATCTTTCATGGTGTTGCACTGTTTGTAGGCAGCAGCCTAACGTGGGAAGTGTTGAAACTGATTGTTTCATATTTTCCTAAGAGGTAGGGAAAATTAGGAAGAACTTTTGGTCTTTTTTTTGTCATTGTACTGAAACTTCAAGTGTAAGAGGAATAGGAAAGTTTGTTACTTAAAAGTTGTGAAGCCCACTGTATACCAGCATTCCCCTCTCCTCCCCTAACCCCTGTCAAAAGTTGTTTGGTTCTTCTAATTCTAAAATGTTCCCTCCAGCATTCTGTTCATCTAGGGTATCCATCATTTTTCTGTGTTGCAATCCTTGTTTTTTCTAGAGAAGGGAAGACAGGGCTCTTACTTCCATTTACGTTTTCTTACTCATCTGTGTTGTCACCCAACCTCTCCGGGTAGCCTAAGCCAGCACGTGGGGGATGGCACAGGTGACTCTGTAGGATGGCACAGTGGTGCAGCTTAATTTTTACAAATTGGAATTAAAAACAGTATTAGGTAATCAAGGGCACCAGCCATGCTGGCAAATATCAATAGGTGATGATATAACAAAAATGGAGTTATAGGTGATGTTTTTTTCCACAGGGAGAAGTGATTATCAATTCAAACTGTACCACTATTTATTTCAAGTGATTGTAGTAATTCTGGATTATTGATCCATTCATCTGTTGGAATGTACTTGGCAGGGAATCAGTACTTTTAAAATCCACCTCAGAAATTTGATAATATAGTCATCTGTTTCTTTCTTAGAAATACCCCAAGAAAGGGTATTAACCAGCAGTCTTAAAATATGAAAGCTTTCCAGTGGGACACATCACTTAGTTAATTCAGTTTTACAAATACTAAAGAAGGGTTGAACTTTAAGGAAAAACAGAGTATTTCATTTTGGTTCGAATTGGTATCTGAAACAAGGTAGGTTTCTTAGCTTTCTAGGGGAAAAAAGATCACCTCTCACCAAAGTTGTGTTTCACCTATCTTCAAAGGACCAGCTGCACAGATGTTAATGAGCATGGTTCTGTAAGTTGCTCTTTGATACCAGTATATTCTGCAACGCTTTACTTTTTTATTGGCTTTTTAACACCTTGCTTTCCTCACAGTCTGTAGGAAATTTTTATTTAATTTCTTAATTTGAATCAAAGCAGCTGTCACTTCATTACTTCTTTTGAAGCAGCTCTTGCTTAAGAAGGAACAGCATGGCTTGTAGAAGAAAGCCGACTTTTCAAATCATTAGTTTTTTGATCTCAGTGAAACCTGAATACTATACTCTGCTTTGATCAGAGGGGGGAAATGTTTGAGATTTTTTGAAGATGAGCCTTTTTTTCTATGAAAATTTTTCCATGATGGGGAGGATCAAAGGTGTGTCTTTATATTATATTGCCTAATTGCACTACAACACTCTGGGCCCTGAGTTTTACTATATAGTGAATCTGAAGCCTTCAGCAACTTACCAATTCACAGAGTAATTGTAGTGATTTCAGCTAGCTTATTCTTATCCTTTCTAACTAAAACGTTTCTCTTGAAGCCATTTGTCTTTGGTTTCTCTAAAACCAATGAGCGAATGTGACTCTGGTCTTTTCTAAAAACACTGAGGAAGAACTTTGAATGGAGTTTTTATTTACACTGTGATGCCGAAACAAGTGTTTAGTTTAAAACAGCTTTCTCATTTGAATATTTTATAAATTTATTTTGCATTTTGCAAAAGGAAAAAAATGATACTCAAATCTCAGTGCATTATAGAGTTTCAGTTCTAAAAATAGCATTATGTCTCTTAAAGGACTGTCTGGGGGAAAAAAGCCTAAAACCTGTTACTGCTTATCTGAAGTGGCATTCTGATTCCAGTTTTTGTCTTTTCTTTAGGACTATCGGACAAAACCTTTTTGCTGCAGTGCTTGCCCATTTTCTTCAAAATTTTTCTCTGCCTACAAAAGTCATTTCCGGAATGTCCATAGTGAAGACTTTGAAAATAGGATTCTCCTTAATTGCCCCTACTGTACCTTCAATGCAGACAAAAAGACTTTGGAAACACACATTAAAATATTTCATGCTCCAAACGCCAGCGCACCAAGTAGCAGCCTCAGCACTTTCAAAGATAAAAGCAAAAGCGATGGCCTTAAACCTAAGCAGGCTGACAGTGTAGAGCAAGCTGTTTATTACTGTAAGAAGTGCACTTACCGAGATCCTCTTTATGAAATAGTTAGGAAGCACATTTACAGGGAACATTTTCAGCATGTGGCAGCACCTTACATAGCAAAGGCAGGAGAAAAATCACTCAATGGTGCAGTCCCCTTAGGCACAAATGCCCGGGAAGAAAGTAGTATTCACTGCAAGCGATGCCTTTTCATGCCAAAGTCCTACGAAGCTTTGGTACAGCATGTCATTGAAGACCATGAACGCATAGGCTATCAGGTCACTGCCATGATTGGGCACACAAATGTGGTGGTTCCCCGATCCAAACCCTTGATGCTGATTGCTCCCAAACCTCAAGACAAGAAGGGCATGGGACTCCAATCAAGAATTGGTTCCCTCGCTTCTGGAAACGTCCGGTCTTTACCATCACAGCAGATGGTGAATCGACTCTCAATACCAAAGCCTAACTTAAATTCTACAGGAGTCAACATGATGTCTAATGTTCACCTACAGCAGAACAACTATGGAGTCAAATCTGTAGGCCAGGGCTATGGCGTTGGTCAGTCAATGAGACTGGGTCTAGGTGGCAACGCACCAGTTTCCATCCCTCAACAGTCTCAGTCTGTGAAGCAGTTACTTCCAAGTGGAAATGGAAGATCTTACGGACTTGGGTCAGAGCAGAGGACCCAGGCACCAGCAAGATACTCGCTGCAGTCTCCAAATGCTTCGTCTCTCTCATCGGGCCAGTTAAAGTCTCCTTCCCTCTCCCAGTCACAGGCATCCAGAGTATTAGGTCAGTCCAGTTCCAAACCTACTGCAGCTGCCACTGGCCCTCCCCCACCCAATACTTCCTCAACTCAGAAGTGGAAAATATGTACAATCTGTAATGAGCTTTTTCCTGAAAATGTCTATAGTGTGCACTTCGAAAAAGAACATAAAGCTGAGAAAGTCCCAGCAGTAGCCAACTACATTATGAAAATACACAATTTTACTAGCAAATGCCTCTACTGTAATCGCTATTTGCCCACAGACACTCTGCTCAACCATATGTTAATTCATGGTCTGTCTTGTCCATATTGCCGTTCAACTTTCAATGATGTGGAAAAGATGGCGGCACACATGCGGATGGTTCACATTGACGAAGAGATGGGACCTAAAACAGACTCTACTCTGAGTTTTGATTTGACATTGCAGCAGGGCAGTCACACTAACATCCATCTCCTTGTAACTACGTACAACCTGAGGGATGCCCCTGCTGAATCTGTTGCTTACCATGCCCAAAACAACCCTCCAGTCCCTCCAAAGCCACAGCCAAAAGTTCAGGAAAAGGCAGATATCCCTGTTAAAAGTTCACCTCAAGCTGCAGTGCCCTATAAAAAGGATGTCGGGAAAACCCTTTGCCCTCTTTGCTTTTCAATCCTAAAAGGACCCATATCTGATGCACTTGCACATCACTTAAGAGAGAGGCACCAAGTTATTCAGACGGTTCACCCAGTGGAGAAAAAGCTCACCTACAAATGCATCCACTGCCTTGGCGTGTATACCAGCAACATGACCGCCTCGACTATCACTCTGCATCTGGTCCACTGCAGGGGTGTCGGAAAGACCCAGAATGGCCAAGATAAGACAAATGCACCCTCTCGGCTTAACCAGTCACCAGGCCTGGCACCTGTGAAGCGCACTTACGAGCAAATGGAATTTCCCTTGCTGAAAAAGCGAAAGTTAGATGATGATAGCGATCCGCCCAGCTTCTTTGAAGAGAAGCCTGAGGAGCCTGTTGTTTTAGCCTTGGACCCCAAGGGTCATGAAGATGATTCCTATGAAGCCAGGAAAAGCTTCCTGACAAAGTACTTCAACAAGCAGCCCTATCCCACCAGGAGAGAAATTGAGAAGCTGGCGGCCAGTTTATGGTTGTGGAAGAGTGACATTGCTTCCCATTTTAGTAACAAGAGGAAGAAGTGTGTCCGAGACTGTGAAAAGTATAAGCCTGGTGTGTTACTGGGCTTCAACATGAAAGAATTAAACAAAGTTAAGCATGAGATGGATTTTGATGCTGAGTGGCTATTTGAAAATCATGATGAGAAGGATTCCAGAGTCAATGCTAGTAAAACTGCTGACAAAAAGCTCAACCTTGGGAAGGAAGATGACAGTTCCTCAGACAGTTTTGAAAATTTGGAAGAAGAATCCAATGGAAGTGATAGCCCTTTTGACCCTGTTTTTGAAGTTGAGCCTAAAATCCCTAATGATAACCCAGAGGAACACATACAGAAGGTAATTTCTGAGGATGCTTTAGAGTCTGAGAAGCTAGACCAAAAAGAGGAGGATGGTTCAAAATATGAAACTATTCATTTGACTGAGGAACCAACCAAACTAATGCATGACGCCTCTGATAGTGAGGTGGACCAAGATGATGTTGTCGAGTGGAAAGATGGTGCTTCTCCATCTGAGAGCGGCCCTGGTTCCCAACAAGTGTCAGACTTCGAGGACAACACATGTGAGATGAAAACAGGAACCTGGTCCGATGAGTCTTCCCAGAGTGAAGATGCAAGGAGCAGTAAGCCAGCTGCCAAAAAAAAGGCTACCATGCAAGGTGACAGAGAGCAGTTGAAATGGAAGAATAGTTCCTATGGAAAAGTTGAAGGGTTTTGGTCCAAGGACCAGTCACAATGGAAGAATGCAACTGAAAATGATGAGCGCTTATCCAACCCACAGATTGAGTGGCAGAATAGCACAATTGACAGTGAGGATGGGGAGCAGTTTGACAACATGACTGATGGAGTAGCTGAGCCGATGCACGGCAGCTTGACCGGAGTTAAACTGAGCAGCCAACAGGCTTAAGGGCCAGGTTCTCTGGCATTGGTGACAAATGCTGCAGCCTGGAACTCTGTTCTCCTTTCAGTATGACTGCAAAGCTGTATTCTAACTGGTACTGCCTTTTGAGTGCTGGGTCATCAGGCTGTGGGGACATGTGGCCACTCTGATCCAAGTGGTTATTTCTAAGTCTATGACACATGATTGGCTGATCTTGCTTTAGAACGTGCTGTGACAGGCACAGTAACTAAATGTGAAAAACCAGTAAGTTGGGGGCTCATGAACGCACATGAGAAAAAGCAGAGGTTTATCTGCCTTCTCAACATGTCTTTCCCTCTGTAAAATGTTTGGTTGGATGTCCTTGAGAAGCGTTCTCTTGATTCAAACGGTAGTGTAGGGCCAACGTACAAGCTACCAGTCCAATGTGTATAGTAGACTTTGGGGAAATTGATTTTTTTTCATGTATTCATTCTGAATAGTTGAAATGTATATTTGTACAGTCTTTTAGACCTATTCAAGTGATGCTTATGATATTGTTATTGTGTACCCATCATAGATTTGTTTCTTTTTTTAGTGTTGCCCTTGCTGTGTTAATAAGCGCTGTATCTAGTTGACCTAGCAAAAGCCTGAAACTACGCTAGTGTGGACTTCGGGACAGACTTAGTTTTTGCACATAACCTTGTACAATCTCGCAACAGAGGCCAGCCACATAAGATATATATCTGGACTCTCTTGTATTATAGAATTTTTCTTGTTCTGAATATCCTTGACATTACAGCTGACAAAAACAAAAACTGGTATTTCAGATGTTTTCTGAAATCTTTTAAGCTAAAATCACATGCAAGAATTGACTTTGCAGCTACTAATTTTGACACCTTTTAGATCTGTATGAAAGTGTGTTGTGTTGAAGCAGCAAACCAATGACTGCTGCCTTTTGGATATTTAGTTTTATCTTTAGTTAAACACCACCCTGGTGTAGTCATTTATACCATCTAATATATGACACACTGTTGTAGTATGTATAATTTTGTGATCTTTATTTCCCTTTGTATTCATTTTAAGCATCTAAATAAATTGCTGTATTGTGCTTAATGTAAATATTTGCTTTATTACACATTACAGTCCTGTGTGTCCATTATGTCTTGTGCCAGTTGATGCCATGGCTCTCTTTCATCAGAGATGGAGGTACAGCCACTGAGGAAACTTGTGGAAGACCAAGATTTGCCGTTGGCATAAAGAATGCTTTCTCTCAAGGCACCTGTTGCAAATTCTTTGGTTTGGTTTTTGTCTTTTTCTCTTTTTACTGGCTAAAATAAACATCCTCGAGTTTTTTCAGTTCCCCTTTTGTTGAGGAGCAGAGCCTGCTTATATATGTAAATGTCTCGATGATAAAAGGATGTAAACATAAGTTAGCATTCATTTGCAAGCAGAATCTTAATGCCCTGGTGTTCTTTTGTCTAAATGAAGTAAATGTTAGTTTTCACCTTATAATGGGAACAATTGTACTAAATAGTCAACTTCTCTCTGCTTTTGTTATAACTCTCTGGACCATCTTGCCGTTAAGAAAAAGGCTTCGGAGATGACACGTTTGGAGGGCTGTCAAGATGCAAGGAGCTGGTATGGTGCGTTTACTGTGCATGGATTTCCAAGAGCAACCCCGTACTAAAGAACAGAAAGTTACAAAGAGGCAGAATTAGGCCGATGTTTTTGGCAGTTAGGACAGTGATGGGATGGATGCTGCAATCCATGCAGAGGCTGGTCAGTCACCTCCCAGGGACACTGGCCTGAAGAGTTCTGAAGTGGCTAGTTTCCATGATTTCTGAGACTTTTCCCAGAGGGTTCATCTTGTTAATGCTTTTGCTACCCAGGAATAAAGGTTTTGACCAACGTTCCCGTAAGATGTAAAGTCGTGCCTCTCAAAAACAATACAGGAGAAAGCACAAAAATAGACTAGACCCTTTAGGGTGTTCGGGGCTGGCGTGGAGCTACTCTAAATCCATTATACAGCTTATAAATCCTGTGGACACCATTTAGGACAGGATGTCCCCAAGTTAAGATGCTACAGATTGAGAAGGTCTCTTTCCCTTAAGGACAGTAATACCAGCTGCATTTAAGCCATCTCACATTTGTTTTGAAATTAGTCTGCCTAATTAAAAGGTAGGAAGAATTTAGCCTGGGCTTAGAGTCCTACATGGAGTACTAGTGAGACTTGTGCAAAATAGTGGGGCGGGGTGGGGGGACGTTCCAGGTTGGACATTTGAACAAAGACGAGTATGCCTCCTTGCTGAGGTGGTGTGAGTGGGCCTTGTTGGCATGTGGAAAAGAGTTTAGCCACCTAAGAACTGGAAATAAAGATTTCCAAGTAGAAATGTTGCAGAAGCCCTAAAAGTGTCTCAATAAAAGCCATTTTTAAAAAATGCTGTTGCTACTGTTTGCTTTTGGAATAATCTGGAAATAAAAACTGGCATTCTGCCATCTTCTAATTAGAGAAGGTCTATAACGATTGAATAATCCTGTAGATTTGCTTTTTAACAAGGAAAAACAGAATTCCAGAGAACTTTTTGCCCTTTAAATTTACTGTGGCCATGAGTTCCAGACTCAGACTGAGTAGCACTATGGTTTCTCTCCCTTTTCAGCACGTTGAAGCATTTTCTTGTCCCATCTTTGGTCCCTTGTCATTGAGCAGTGCAGGGTCTTCAGCAAATAGCTCTTTGTCCCCTCTTAAATTCCAAGTAAAAAAGGATCTGCCTCCTTTTCTCCCCTGTGGCTGTGTTTCTGTCTACTCGAAATGCCTACCCACTTGTGAAGACGCACAGTACTTCAGGAGGGAACAAAGTGCCAGATTTGAAAACGATCTATCAAAGGCTGGGAATGCCCCGCCCGAAACACTTCCCTGGGAGCCATTCAACTTGCTTTTGCCAAGTGAGTACTGCCATATAGAGGGGTGGTTC
The DNA here is from genome assembly GCF_965194805.1 of Balaenoptera borealis. NCBI lineage: Eukaryota > Metazoa > Chordata > Mammalia > Artiodactyla > Balaenopteridae > Balaenoptera > Balaenoptera borealis. The sequence continues at coordinate 11,013,354 of NC_138872.1, forward strand.
CCCACGTTGTGGACCACCAGCACCCAAACCTTGAGATGGGGCTCCCAAATCATCTCTAGGTGATTCTGTGCCACGCGAGCTTGAGAACCACTTAGCTTGAGTGATGGAAAAATCTACTTTTCACCAGCGAGGTTAGGTAGAGCATACTGAGTCCGGATTCCACAGAGCAGCCGCTCAGCCTTCTACCCCTCCCTTAGGCAATGATCTATTCAACCCATTGTGACCCTTAACTGCCAACCCACCCTGTAGCTCACTGGCCTGGCACCAGTTGCAGGCATGTTTCACCGAAGTGTCATGTAGGAACATTTCAAACTCCTAAACCCCCCGAGGACTGGAAACAAAAGGAAGAGGCTGCTCTCACTATTCTGAAATGCGTTCCAACATACCAGTTATTAACTGGCCGCCATGACGTACGTGGTCTAGGGAAAGACTCGGCTGAGAGAAACTAGACAGGCAAGTTAGAAAAAAAAGGTGTTTTCTGCCAACTACTACTAGAAGGCTAGCTCAAAAACGGATCCAAACTTGCACCGAAGGAGGGTCACCATTTGGTAATTCTTTGCATCCTGCTACTTCCCATCAACTTACTCCACTTTAAAAAATTAACTTTAACATTCACTATAACTTAAATCCTAGTGGAATTACAGCTTAATGGAGTTGTGTTCAAAAATTGGCATATAAGGCAAAAACTGCATATATCCTGAAAATCCTTAAGTCATGATTTCAAAGTGCTCCAGCTAAGAGGACACAGGAGGGAAGGTCCATAGTCATTTCCAGGACACATTCTCTGTGGTTTTTTCCAGCATATGTACAATGTTATCAGTATACCTTAGAAAGGTGCAAGGCCATTTACACCTAAACTGGTTTTTGCAATAAAAATCTTGCTGTACCTTTATGAGTGTCTTATTACCAAGTGAAGCAAAATGGATAGCCTAATAAGCAAATTGTTCAACTTGTGGAAACTGATGGAGCAAGAGGCTAGAAAGAAAAGGGCTTTTCCAATGCATTTGATGTCAGTGCCGTATTGGCTGCCATCTAGATTGGAGCAGAATGTGACAGCTGTGTACGTGGGGCAGCCGTCTGGGAATCTAAAAATTAAAAGATCTTGCCTTGGGGACCATTGGCGAAAAGATCACTGCACGACTTGCTGGTGGCTGCAACTGCTGGCACAGCTCTACGGGCTTCCCCGGGAAGAGGACTCCGAGAGAGGCTTAAACACAGAGCCCTCCAAGGAGGGGACCTCCAGGCCAGGGGTGAGATTACACCTTCCCTAGGAGTTCAACACTGTTCCTGAAAATGCCTGGAGCAGCTCAGCACACATCCTAAGTACATATTTACTCAAGAACTTTCCAAACATCACAGAAGTGTTCTGGGACTAGTTGTAGGGCATTAGATTCCAAGATAATTTGAGTCCTCAAAACGGTCCTGCCCCAATTCCCTAAACCACCCCCCCACCCAAAAAAAAAAAAAGTCCTCTAAAGGGAGTATTAGTACTAGGTTTCGGGTTTCAGGACATGAAGTTTCAGAGAAGCCAACTTGTCCCAAGATTCCAGCTGGCAGAGGGGAGATGCTGACTTGGACCCAGGATATCTGAGTCCACAGCCCCTGGAATTCCCAGCCACACCATCCAGCCTTGATCTTGGCTGAAGACTACCCTCTTAGGAAAGGCTTTCCCTGCTATGAATGCAAAGACGTGTGAGACCCGGTTTCTAAACCAACACATCACAGTTTCCCTGGCACAGCGTTTCCCAAACTATACTCGTTCACACTGCCATCTTTGTCACTTTTGCCACATCTGCCTAACAGCTGCTTTACATACTTAGTATGTTTCAACTCCCCTTTTTGAAAGGGAAAACTGTATCTCTACACAAAAAGGACAACCAGCATAATTTGCCATTAATGAAGGCATCCCTGAAAACACATACAAGACAAAACGTTAGACTAAAAATGTGCCACCTGTCATTGCTTGCTGATGGCTGTGAGCCTGAGACTTGCTCTGTTTGATAAAAAGGAAAATCAGAGGGGTCCAGGGCACACTAGCACCAAGATGAGACTTTTTCCTTGGCCCAGACGAGACTGGAAGAATTGGATGTGTCTCCATGGACTCGTGTTACCTGATGCATGCCAGGTGGCACCAAAACCATTTGTCAAGACATGGCTCTGGTTCAGAGTGCTTCGCAGGGAAGCCTTTGCCCAGTCATTACCCAGCTCTTCTTACCTGGCTTTAGACTCCTTTTTATGAAATAGGGCTCTCACTGGCAGTAGCGGGAACTCCAACTCAGATTGGGCTTAATAAAGGGGACACACAGGTAACAGCTGTGGCCGAGGAGGGCGGGCTGCTCAGTGATGTCAGCAGGGTGTCAGGTCCTCTGTGCTTCCGTCCTGCCACCCACACGGTCACCTTCATCCTAAGCAGGGACCCTGGTGTTCGTGTTGCTTCCCATTCACCTGCCCTGAGAGAGGGTTTCCCCTCCCTTACCACAGAGGGAGAGTCCTGAACTTGGAGCTAATTGGACCACTCCAGAACCAGTTTCTGTGGCTGGTAGGCTTAGGCCAGACCTAAGCCTCGGTGAGTCACTGTGAGCTAGGATTACCTCGATGGGCTTAGATCAGGCAATACCAATCTCTGGAGCTAGGGTGGAATCAATTCAACCCAAACCAGAAACCAACTCAAGCCCGATTCTACCCACTACACTCAGGAGGGTGTCAGACGGATACTGGGGCCTCCACACTCTTCAAAGGAAACCTCCTTGAAAAATCTCTTAACTGCTATACTTCCAAAGCACGGATTCCCAGACCTGGCTGCATCTTGAAATCACCTGCGGATTTTTAACACTTAGAGATGCTGGGGACCCTCCCCCAGAGATTCTGATGCAATTGGTCTGAGCTGTGGCCCAGCTGACTCCAATGTGGTTCCCAGGCAAACCTGAGAACCACCGTTCTAAAGACGCAAGGGACCAAGGCTACAGCGTGAGCCTTCCCCTGATTCATGTATTTGCTACCAGTGGTCTCCTGTTTAAGACCATTTATTCTATTTCTCTCCATTCAACAAACACGCACTTGCCGGACAGCCTAAGAACCCCCATCTCTACACCCAGAGACGCAACTTGTGTGTAGAAAACAGTTACACGTGTAAGCTAATGCCCTGATGTCTCGCCGGTTCCCCAGGAGCAATGATGAGACGGCGGGCCTACACGGGTCACCCTGGCGGGGTCACCGCTGCAAACACTCCCAGTCCTGGTGCCAACAAAAGAAAAGCACAAACCTCATTGTCCAGGGCGCTCCCCCAGGTCTCCTCCCTCTCCTGCGCCTCGGGCGTGGCTCTCCCAGAAGAGCCTTGCTGGCGAAACGCTGAATGCTACATTTATGACGGAACTGCTCCCTGGAAGACCCAATGAGAAAGTCCTTCCGGTTGAGGGGCCGACCTCCAGCAGAGTCAGGCTTGCCTGGTTTGGGTCTCTGAGGGAATCACGTGATTATCCAGACCAGGTACACCTGCCCGCTGCAGTCGGCTCCGCACTCCTTCCTCCACCTCAGCAGCCCAGGCAGCGAGCAAAGCACACTCGCCGGAAGTCCCCGCAAAGACGGCAGAAATAAGCCTCAGACCACTGCCCTTCCCCAGCTGCTTGCAAGCCTAAAATGCATCCAGCTGGTGCTTACCGATAAGAATTTTGATGCTCTTAAATCTACAGCGAGCACACAGGCCTCACAGAGGAAATTCTGTGACAGCTGCTCCGAGTCAGAATTGCTTTGAATTCTTTCAAACCCAAAGATGGTTGTGCTCTTGACCATAAGACAAAGCGGGGGGGCTTCCCTGGTGGCGCAGTGGTTAAGAATCCGCCTGCCAATGCAGGGGACACGGGTTCGAGCCCTGGTCCGGGAAGATCTCACATGCCACGGAGCAACTAAGCCCGTGCGCCACAACTACTGAGCCTGCGCTCTAGAGCCCGCGAGCCACAACTACTGAGCCTGCATGCTGCAACTACTGAAGCCCGCGCACCTAGAGCCCATGCTCCACAACAAGAGAAGCCACTGCAATGAGAAGCCCGCGCACCGCATGGAAGAGGAGCCCCCGCTCGCCACCAGAGAAAGCCCACGCACAGTGACGGAGACCCAACACAGCCAAAAATAAAAATAAATGAAATAAATAAATTTATTAAAAAAAAAAAAAGACAAAGCAGGATTTTGCTTTAAGGTGGGAAGGAAATGCCTTGATGCCTCCAGGTGCCTGGGTCAACAGGTCATCTCGAGAGAACTGGCAATCCTGGAACAAGACCCCTTTGGGGGTGTCTGCCTAGCTTCTAACCTCTTCTCTGAGAACTCCTCTCTCCACCCCAAGAAGGAGAGCTTTTATCATGAATGGACGTTGGATTTTGTCAAGTGCTTTTTTCTGCATCTCTTGAGATGACCATGTGGGGTTTTTTACTTTTATTAATCCAAGTGTGTTGCACTGATTGATTTTAAGGTGTTAAACCAACCTTGCATTCCTAGGAGAGAGCCCGCTTGGTCATGGTGTGTAATCCTTTTTATATATTTCTGGATTCAGTCTGCTGCTATTTTGTTGAGGACTTCTGCAAATGCAAATACCTGTGGGGCCAGGCAGTAACGAAATCAGTGAGATAACTTATATACAAGAGAGACCCGGAGAGCGCGGCCCTGCTAAAGGGACTCAGCTTTGGCTCGTTGTTGTCTTGCAAGAATATGAGCCCCATATTGCCTTATTTTAGTTTTTGAAGAGAAGCTGGAAATCCAGTTCTTAATGTGAACTGTCCTGATTGTTAATTGCTGGCAACTGATTTTAATTGAATTTTTTGAATAGGGAAACACCAAAATATCAAAAGTTTAAAATAAAATGGAAAGTCCACTTCTCACCCACAACAGATATTCACCATTCTCAAATATTTGTTTATCCTCCCAGAGAACTTGAATGCTTTTCTTTCTCACACAGATGGTAGCGTATCAGGTACCTTTTCCTCCACTTTGGCTTTTGTGATATCTCCATACCAAGTCATAAAGAACTCTGAATCCATTTTTACATCTTCATAGGATTCCACCCATTCATGCATGTATGGAGGTACTGTAACTGAACCAATCCCTAATTGATGGATACTTAGGTTCTTTCCAATCTTTTGCTATTTCAATGAGCAGTGAATAAACTTTTGCATTTATTGTTTCTCTTGTGTGTGTATATTGGGAGGCTAGATCCCTAGGGGCAGAATTGGGCCCTAGGGGTCTAAGGGTATATACATTTCTAATTTTGATAGGTACTGCCCATGGACCTCCATGAGAATCATGTCCCACCACCAATGTATGAGAATGCACATTTCTTCAAAATTTCACCAACAGTGTCATCAAAAACGTTTTATTTTTGCCTGCATAAGTGAAAACTAATTTCAATATTCTTTATACTTACAGATTGAGGTTGAGTATATTTTCATATCTTTAAAATGCCTTTTGCATTCTCTTTTCTGTGAAATACCTATTCATAACCTTTGCCATTTTTCTGGGGGTTTTCCTCTTATTTATTTGTAGGAGATGTTTATATATTAGGGAGATTATCCCTTTGTAATGCAAGCTGCAAATATATTTTCCCAGTTTGTCATTTGTCTTTTTTGGTCATTTGTCTTTTGAATTTGCTTAGGATTTTGTCGTTCTGTTTTAAGATTTTTTTTTTTTTCAGTTGAATTTTGTTTGTTTTTGCCATGCAGAGGATTTTAAATTTTTTAATATAATCCAATTCTTCATCTTTTATGGCTTCTGGATTTTTTTTATGACTCTCCAATGTTTCTGCCTCCTTATTCTATAAATTCATTTTACACATTTAACTCCTCCTTAATCCATTTGGAATTTTGGAACCGTTCCTGGTGTACAGAATGAGGTATGGAACTCACTTTATTTTTTCCAGATGGTTACCCAGTTGTCTCAACATGAAAACAATTTTAAAACAGTTCAGGGCAAACCATACAGTTCTGCCAACCTGTGGGCCACTGTCTTGAAACCTCTTGCTTTGAACAGACGTGAAGTTCACATCCACGGGGAAAGTGGGAATGATCGACCAAAGGGCCTTGCTCTTATGAAGACTTGCAATGGCCTATACCCTGGCAGCCCTGTCCAGAAACAGCCACCAATGAAAGAAAAAGAGAAAGAAAATGATCACCCTTTCATAGGCTGCAAAGTGACCCTTGCCGTGGGCTTTGGGTCTGACCCTCTCAAGTCAGCACCAAGGCTTTCGCTGACTTGCTAGGAGACACATCCGACACTTGCTCTGAAGGGGGACGCCCGTCAGGTCACCGGGCACCAGGACAGAGCACCAGCAGCTCAGAGGACTGAAGCCAGGAATTCCTGGCAGGCTCTGTGTCCTGGCTTTCCCTCCCCTTAAGTGTCTCCAAGTGTCCCTAAAAGTTCATTGTTTGGCACTGCAACTCCAGGAAACTTGGAAAGGCCAATTCTAGCTCATTAGTCACCTTTTCCCCATAGATGTTGTCATACAACCTTACCCCTCCTCGCTGCCTTGTGGGAGGGTGTCCCCAAAAGAGTCCCAGGACAGCAAAACCAGAGAATGCGAGCTGGACTCTGGCAGCTCTCACTCTCCCGTGACTCGTTCTTACGCTGAAATGTAAGGCAGTTCCTAAGCCACTCACTGCTGAGGCTCTTGGATGCCACGAGCCAACTGAGAAACGCAGGACAGTGGGCCTTTCCCCCACCCAGCCCGGTCGCCATCACAGCCACCTGTTACCCAGTGCCCATCGCCAGGCCCTGACACAGGTCATCTCATTTCCTCCTCAGTACACCCCAACAGGCAGGTGCCATTACTCTCTGTATCTTACTGTGGAAGATCTTACTGAGGCTGGTCTCAGAGAAGGTAAGCAACTAACCCAGGGCCACACAGCTGAGATGTGCAGGAGATGATGGCGCCACCCAGGCAGGCTGACCTCACAGCCTATATGCTCTTAGTCACGGTCCTGTGGTCTCTACTTTAGGACACCTCCGTTGCTGTGGTTTAATCCTGTGACATCCCGTTCACCTCTCCCGGACCTTTGGTTCGGCCTCTGGAAGGAGAAAGAAGCCTGGACGTCTTCAGCAATCAACATATACCCGGTTTTCCAGAAATTGGTGTCCTCACCACTTGTCTGAAAAAGGAACATTCCATTGAATCTCTGCTCTCCCTGAGCAGACCAGGGCACGGGGAAGATCTAAGCTTCCTTCGTTAAAAACAGTCCCTATCAATACAACACGGCCATGACAATGAACGGTCAGCAGCCACTGGGATGCCGCCACAGGCTCAGTGTCCGCCGGGGGAGCCAGGCACAAAGCCGACACGCTGAGTGTACACACGCCACTCCGCCTCCAGTTACAAGATACAGAAGCCGGCGACACCAGCACCGTCCGCGCTGTGAGATGTCAGGGTAGTGTTAGCTTGGATGGGGGTGGGGCACTGGCTGGAAGGGAGCACGAGGGGGCTTCTGGGTGCTGATGATGCTTGTGTGTTTCTAGATCAGGGTGAGGGTTAAGCAGATGCGTTCAGTGTGTGAAAATTCAGCGACCTATACACTTAGGTGCACCTTTCCATATGAAGTAAATTTTACTTCAATAATTTAAAATAACGTCCTGACATTTTTAAATAAAAAATTATGTTTACAACAATTATCTCCACAAAACGCTGGCTGTACTTGAAACAAGGGGTTCACTTATATCTTTTAGTTCAAAAAATTGTCCTAAGGGACTGCCCTGGTGGCGCAGTGGTTAAGAATCTGCCTGCCAATGCAGGGGACACGGGTTTGAGCCCTGGTCCGGGAAGATCCCACATGCCGCGGAGCACCTAAGCCCGTGCGCCACAACTATTGAGCTTGTGCTCTAGAGCCCGCGAGCCACAACTACTGAGCCCGCGTGCTGCAACTACTGAGCCCACGCGCCTAGAGCCCATGCTCTGCAACAAGAGAAGCCACCGCAGTGAGAAGCCCGCGCACCGCATGGAAGAGGAGCCCCCGCTCGCCGCAACTAGAGAAAGCCCACGCACAGCAACAAATACCCAAAGCAGCCAAAAATAAATAAAATTTTTAAAAAATTGTTCCAAAATTGTCAAGACTCAACTCTTTTTTTGCTTTGCTACCACTATCTCACTTGATTCATGATGTCAGATTTCCTTGAAATTCAAATGCTGGTCTGCAATACAGGTGTGTGTGTGTGTGTGTGTGTTCTTGGCTCTGGGAAGGATTCCACAAACTAGAAATATCCATCACGAAGTGACGAATCCAGCATTTCAGAACAATAGCAGGAAACTCATCTACATGAGAAGAAATTAAAGCAAACACACCTTGGAAGACTCCAGGTAATCTGAATGATCTCTGCCTTCTGCTGGGAATCTGAAGGCCAAAGCTGCACCCTCCCCTCAGGCGAGGGGCTTCATAATAAGCAGATTCTGAGGATCAGGCCTGAGCCAGTGGCAGGAGCACCCATCAAGGAAACATTTACACCCGGGCAACCTGGACACCTTTATTGAGACGGTTCACAGGGCCAGTGGGCACTGGGGTTCACACAAACCGGCCGACACGCATGGACCTGGAGCCACGCACCCTGGGGGCACCGCGTGAGCCCCTCACAACTCCCGCGCAAAGCCCTTCCAAGGCAAAGGGAAATCCAAGGCCCCACAGCCCGTCCCCCAGGGTGACCACCTCGTCCAGAACACCAGGCAGGACAAACGCCGGTGGAGAGGGCCTTCTCCAGCTCATCTCTGAGGCACTGCCCACCTATGGGTTCTAAATGCTTCTCCAAACCCTGTGGGCCCACGTGAAGCAAGGGGGGAAATTCAGAAAACGCATCCACAACAATAAAACAAAACAAAACAAAACAAAACAATCTGCTCGGCACACAGATGTCACTTCCTGACGTCCCTGATGGCAGGACCGCGGGGCTCACAGCCTTTGGCAGCTGGGGGCTCGGCGCGTTGCCTCCCGGCGTCCACAGGAAAATAGTCCTCGGTTCTGTACAACGCGGGCAGCTCGAAGGTCGGGGCCGCCGGCGTCCACAGCTTCTGGAATGACAGAAAACCAGGTGCCCCATCAGCCTCGTGAAGCCACTTGTTCTGAGACCCAAGAACTCCAGTTGCAGGAGTTCATCCTGCAGGGAGAATAGTCCAGGTGACCAAAGACTCCATGATTCTTTGGTGACACTGCCTGTGACAGCCAAAGCCGGCCCATTTGAAACCTGATGGGGAGCTAGGTCGGCAGGGCTGGTCCGTGTCCACGGAGCCCTCCGCAGCATTAGAGAGAACCGGGCTCTGAGGGGGGATGACTGAGAAAGCCAGGTGTACCTCACGCCACCGCGTGCCAGGAAGCTCCGCGAGCCGAGAGAGCGCCGCGGGCCAGGCCCTGGGAAAGCTGGGGTCGGGCCGCTGCTTCTTTGAATGTGCACGCATCTGTGCTGCCTGAAGGCTGGGCCATATGCATGTGTTACTTTTTCTTTTTTAATTGAACCATTTTAAGAAGTGCTTACTTATTTCTGGTGTGGATTTTTGTTGCAGGGAGGTTAGGGAGGGGAGATTTTACATCAAGCAACCCTCCCCAAGCTCTAGTAACCCAGGGTTACACAGGCATCTCGAGGTCAAACCAGTTTTACAGAGGACCGCCTCAAACAGTGCTTCTCAAACGTGACTGCACAGGGAACCTCCTGGGAGAGTTATAGAATGCTTATGCCCAGGCTCCGCCCCCAGAGTCTGATGTCGTTGGTCTGGGGTGAGGCCTGGGCATCGGGGTATTTCAAAGCTCTCAGGTGATTCTCACGTAGAGCCAGGGCCGATCCCAATAACTGTGACCTGCTCGGAGGAGGGAGGGTCTGCTAGGCTCCGGGGCGGACCAGCAGGGAGATGGGCAGGGGTGTGGGGCTCCAGGGGTGCAGAGGGAGGAGGGCTCTGCACGTCTCCACCTGGGGTCCCTCTCACCACCCTTCCTGCCCTCCCTCCACAGCTCCGTCTACTGTTTGATCTCCAGGCCACCTCTGCCCACTCAGCCCAGAGCTAGCTCTGCCCCAGCCTTCAGCTGCAGTCACAGGTGCCAGCGCACAGGTTTGTGGCTCTAGCCCGTAGTTAATAACACCTCCCCCAAAGCCCAGCCCATCCACGAGCTCTGCGCTGCACTGGGTGTGTACTTACCCACCCCCATGCTTGTTCCCCACAGTGACACCGTGACCATCCCCCACTTCGTGGGTGGTTGGGGGAGACCACGCTCCGGGAGGTGGCTTACCCACCTCCCACCTGTCCGAGCATCTGTCCACTCAACCACTACCTCATTGAGTGCCCAGGGCCGGCCGAGGGCACAGCTGTGAACTAGACGCATCCCCAGCCATCATGGGGCTCCCTGTCTATCTGGAGACAAAGGAACCAATAGGAAAACACCACCAACGTGCAATGAGGCACCAAGGCCCTTGGAACCCAGAAGAGGCCCATCTCATCCTGGAGGGATCAGGAGGTACCCAGAGGCTAAGCACCTAGGACCCCAGCCCCCCGGCCGGAGGGGCTGCGTGGAGGGGTAGCGGGAGGTGCAGTGGTCCAGGCTGCGGACGCCCTGTGCGCAGTGCTGAGTGGTGTGCTGGGCCGCGGGCACTGAAGCAGCTCAGTCTGGAGTCGGGCCGGGTCAGAGTGTAGACAGGGATGACGCTGCAAAGCAGGGCCAGATGATGTGGGCTCCTGGAGGCTGAGCTAAGAACTTTATCCTAAGAGACCAGGGACAGAGAGACAGGGGGAGAGAGAGAGAGAAAGTGTGTGTGTGTGTGTGTGTGTGTGTGTGTGTGTGTGTGTGTGTGTGTGTGTGTGTGTGTGTGTGTGTGTGTGTGTGTGTGTGTGTGTGTGGGATAAGTGTTTTAGAAAGAGCAGAGACTAGACTGTAGGGGAAACAGGGGACCAGAGTGGAAGCTGTTGCAGGTAGGCATTCCTTAAAGGTGAGAGTGGCTGGATTTGGGGTGAGAGTGAACAGATTCTAATGTCTGAGCCCCGAAGCCCTGAACTACCCCACCCCCCAGCCCACCCTCTGCTGCAGAAGGAAACCACCAAAGGGCTTCAGATAAGGTGGACCGCACTCGGGTGTCTGGGGACCGCTTACCTCCCTGAGTCTCCACCCACATCTGGAAAGCCAGGACAAACAATTCACCTTGGCCAAGGGTCTGCCTCACAAAAGGGCACAGGGAACATTCAACCAGTCAACCCCGGGTCAGCCACTCTTGGCTCAGCCCGCTTGGGGGATACTTGGGACGTGTTTGTCCCCCCTTCTCCCTGCACCTTCCTGGGGCTGCCACCCACCCCTGTGGGCTGGACTTGAGTCCTCTGACAGCGCCGTGACCAAAACACAACGGGGAAATGAGCCCCAAGATGCATTTCACAGCCTGAGGGATGCAGTCTGTGGATAAGCCATCGTTTTAGAATATCCTCACCCCATTCCTCCTGAGAACTGGCCATTGTAGTATCTAGAAAATGCAACATTCAAGTAATGACAGTTCAAAGACCAGCTCACTTGTCCTGACACATGGCCTGGGGGCCAAAGTGCACTTGGTGATCCTGAAAAGACAGGTTCCTTTCTCTCCTGATCTCAGGACCCAGGCAAGGCCTCATGGGCCCCAAGGGTGAGTGGCCAGGCCGGGTCAGAGCTGGTGTCCCTCTCCTGGAGATCCTGGGCCTCTGGACTCCCTGTTCTTTCTCAAATGGTTCTGCCAACAGGGATGGGGCTTCTGCCTCCTCCCTGAAGGAGACAGGCTTCCAGAAAAGGAGAAAATCAATATAATTATGAAGGAACCAAGGAGAAGTAATCCTAAGAGACTCCTTAGCAGCTTTAGATATAATCGTATCTTGAGTTCCAGCGAGATCTAATGCAAGCAGTGGTGGCATCTTTGCTGGTGATGGAGTGGAAACGTCCTTCCTGCACTCAGAAAGCAAGCAGAAGGGGGACGCAGGGAGGGGTGAGCCTTCTGCCCGCGCCCAGCCAGGCGGCACCGTGGATTATTAGACAGCGGCTGCGCGTGCTCACCAGGACCCCACAGGGGCTCACGAGAATGAGCCATTCCAAACAAGCTTGCTTCCCTTTTCAAAGGGGCCCCCAGCCGGGAAGGTGGCGAGGAAGGCCATGGAGGCTGGTGCAGCTCTATGCTGGCCCTGGACCAAGCCCCTGCCAACATCTTGGGGCACGTGGAAAATTTGTGGGAAAGTGACACAGCTCATTGGAGATCTGGGCCTGCAGTCAGCCAGGCAGGGGGGCCCTGAGCTGAGCCAGGGGGCTCCGAATGTGGCCACTTCAGCCCCAAATGCTGCTCTTGGAGAGCGGGTGGGCATGGGAAGGGCATGGGATGTTATTTCGGCCTGTGCAGCCTCCACGTCCCATTCTGGTATCAGCATCTTGACCGTCTTGTGGGATCACTGCTGCCAGCTCCCCAGCGGAGCTGCTCTGCCCACCTCCACAGCTGAAGGATGAGTGAGAGGAGGCCTGACCCACCTGGGCCGTGATTGGTCCAGGAGTGAGCAGGTGACCCCAGCTCACCCAATGAGAAGCAGCCTTGGGACTCTGGCTCTTGGGACAGGGCTGCTTCCTGCCCCCGTCCCCCCTTCCCAGGTACCAGTGAGGACGCGCCATGAGCCTGACAGTCACTTCTGTTACACTGAGGGGCCTGCCTGAGAGTGAAGCCAACACAAGGAAGCCGAGTTGGGGGTGAAGCAACACAGAGTCCGGACAGTATCATTTGAGCACCTGAATCAAATTTTGCCTGAGGTTAGTGTCACCTTGGGACCTTTCCTGTTCATGAGACCACGGGATTCTCTTCTTTGCTTAAGCCAAGGTGACCTGGGCTGTTGTCACTTGCAACCAAGCCTCCTGCTTAAAGCAAAGAATAAATCCACAGTAGTGCGGACAAGCGCTTGGAAACCAGTGGCGGAATCAGCAGGTGAGGGCTGGTGTGTGAGGCTAAATACAGCCAGAGGTTCCAGATGTTGTCAGGGTGAGCAGGCCCCAGTCGCAGGCACCCCAGGACGCCAAGGAAACCCAGCCCTTTCACACCCATTTTCTCTTGGATTCTGAGGATGACCTGCAACAGGAGGAGTGGTCCCCATCTCAGAGGTCACAGGGGCCAGGGAACCACAGAGCCAGGGTCCACTCAGGCCTCTCTGGCTCCAGGTCCAGCCCCTGCCCATCGCCCTGCTGGGCTCCTGCCTCGAACCCAAATCCTGGAGAATCTCAGAAGGGACTTCAGAGAGCTCCCCCTTCCACCCCTCACCTGCAGCTGGTACTGAGATTCTTCTCCAGGGGCGGCCAGGTAAGCCAGGAGGACCGTCCAACTCCCTGGCGGCGCTTGCTCCAGGCTCCCACCCTCGCTTGCAGGCGGGAAGGTTCCACCAGCGGGGACAGGATGGGAGGCACAGAAACCTGACACCACAGGTCCAGGGCTCTGCCGCCCTCCCTCCCAGTCCCCCACCCCCCCCCCCACCAGCCCGAGCTCCCAGCTGGAGGAGGGCCTCTGGAGCTGGGGTGCAGGGCCTGGAGTGCTCTCCTGGGTCTACACAGTCTCCCACATCTTCCTCACTTCCACCCCGGACCCCCGAGTTCCCAAACCTGCAGCCCACACACCAGATGCATGTGTGTGCTTGGTCGGCTGCATGATTTTTAAAAACTGGAATTAACTGCAAACATGTAAAAAGTCAGGAGATTTCTCAGGAAAACCGGACTGCCAGCTAGCTACTCTTGGAAAATCAGATGATCTGGAAGCTCCCAGTGGCTGGGCAGAGGAGCCGCGGGTGCTCCCCTGTGGGCCCCAGGGCCCACGGGGCCACGTCACCTTTCTGGAACCTGCTGCTTCTGGTGGTGGATGCCTCGGGGTTGGCCCTCTGGGCTGTCTGCACCACCAAGCAGCTCCTTTCCTGACAAAGCCCCCAGATGGCTGCTGAAGCACGTGGCAAGGGGGAGCCTCGGGCCAGCCCGGCTTCAGGGCCTCTCCTCTGAAGCCCCCCAGTCGGATCACTGTCTGCTGAAGCCCAGCCCACCCACCTCAGGACCTGTGCCATCTGCCCTCTCCTGCTCCCAGAAATCCCCCACGGCCCCTCGTGAGTCCTAGCCCGCCTCGTATCTCCCTCTTGGAAGCCCCAGCTGCATATTCCAGATCCTGGACTGCTTTCTCTCTTTTTTTTTTTAAATTTTACTTATTTATTTTTATACAGCAGGTTCTTATTAGTTATCTATTTTATACATATTAGTGTATATATGTCAATCCCAATCTCCCTGAACTGCTTTCTGTTCAGGCCAGGGTCAGCACACTTGTTCTGCAAAGGGCCAGATGGTAAATATTTGCAAGCCCCATAGTCTCTGTCACAGCTACTCAGCTCTGCCCTCCCAGCACCAAAGCAGCCATAGGCAACGTGTAAAGTAATGGTATGGCTGCGTGCCAATAAAACTTTATTTACAAAGATGGGGGCAGGCCAGACTTGGTTTTTTCAGTTTGCCCCAGAATTAAATCTACTTCCTAAATAGAACAGGAATGACAAACCCGTCTCTGTATCTCCCATGCAAGTGGGCACTAAGTGATAGGTCACCAGACATAGGCTGCAGGATTTAGGACCAGGCCCACCTTGCTGACTGTCCCCAGGCCGGAGTGTTACTTGGTTGGCTGCTCTTGGGTCATCACTGCAACTCCAGCCTGTCCTGGCTCACTAAGCATCCTCCACCTCAAAAGAAAGGCCACACCGCTGTCCCACATGTGGCCCAGGTTCTGAGGTTCCAAAGTGTGGGTCATCCTCTGGGAGGCTGAGGCCTCAGGCTGACCATGGGTGGAAGCTCAGGTAGCCAGAGACTCACCCTCATCCCCCAGGTTACCAGGCACCTCCAGCCCCAGGGGACTTGGGAGAGGCCCATCCTACTGGGAAAACAACCACTACACTTCTTGTGGCCCAGGTTACACACATTATCTCTAACCCTCACAGCACTCCTTCAAGGCAGAGGTTTCTCATCCTCTTGAGCCTCACTTTCCTCTCTGTAAAATGAGGATAATACCGTCGACTTCATGGAGTCCTGCCTGGAGCACAGCAGTGATGCTGGAGGTGCTGCATCCACCTTGGGACCATGAGGACAAAAGCCACCGGCTAAGGATGGTAGGGCAGTAGCCAGGAGAATCAACTGGCCACTCAGGACTTCTTGTCACATGAGGGAAAAACACAAGCCCTATTTGGTTAAACCACTTTAGTCAGGTTTCTGTTATGCCACCAAACACAGCCTGATGGACACATGCTATTACTCTCACCATCACTCCAGTTAACAGCAAGTTGCCCAAGGTGGCACAGGTAGTAAATGGGTGGAGCCAGGACTCAGCCCAGGTTGTCTGTATGATGAAATGGAATGATCACCAAAAAAGTGAAAACTTGTAGATATCAAAATAGTTCCAAAAGGTAAAATGGAATTCCAAATAATTGACGTATGCATTGCCCCCTCCAGGAGCTCCACTCCCCTTGAGTGGGCGCTGCGCGTGGTGACTTGCTTCCACAAAGTAGAGTAGGGAGGCGGGGGTGGAGGCGGGAGTAACAGCCTGGTGGAGACACCTGGCAAACACTGCCTCGGCCAGAGGGTCATGGTCAAGATCATCAGTGCTACGTCATGTTGACAGCATGTCCCCTGGATCTGATGTGATGAGAAGGGCACTTCACCTCTGTGGTCTTCCTCCCCCCAAACCCATAACCCCAGTCTAACCACGAGAAAAACATCAGATCAGCCCTAATTGAGGGACAGTGTACAAAATACCTAACCAATAATCCTCAAAACTGTCAAAGTCATCAAAAACAAGGAGAGTTTGAGAAGCCGTCATAAACCAGAGGTGGCTAAGGAGACCTGACGACTAAATATAATAGGGAACAGAAAAGGACATTAGGGGAAAACTAGTGAAATCCGAATAAACTGCGGAGGTTAGTTAATAGCCGTGTACCAAAGTGGGTCCTTTAGCTGTGACAATGTACCACAGTAAAACAAGATGTTAACAATACAGAAAACTGGGTGAGGGATATATGGGAACTCTCTGTATTATCATAGCAACTTGTCTCTAATTATAAAATAAAAAACTCTATTGGGTGGCAGAGGGGTGGGGGGAAGCAGACAGAGAAGAAACATCTCCGTCCATCAGCACAGACCAAGCCCCCGGCCTCTCTCACTTCAACCACAGTGACTGAGTAGTGAGCACTTCTTGAGTGCCCAGCCCGTTGGTGGGCCCTGCAGGCTCACGGCCCATTCATGCCCACAGCCGCTGAGAGAGGCAGGTGTCCCTACTCCCATTTTCCAGAAGGGGAAACTGAGGCTCAGAGAGACACTTGCCCAAGATCACCCAACTGGGAACTGGCAGAGCTGAATTCAAACCCAGGCCCGCCCTGCCCCAGCACTGAGCCAGGACACAGGTGGCCCTGGGGTTGAGTGGGGCTGGGGGCTGAGCTCTCGCCCAGGACCTGGGATGTCCCTCCAGCGTCTGCTTGCCAACCTTGGGACCCTCGGGAGCGCCCCCTTTAGCCTATTCAGAGATCACAAACAGGCAGCCTTTGGGTAGCGTCTGGCCCGCGGGCATGACTGGATGGGCTTATGCAAATTTAAAAACGAGTTACCTGCCAACATGGAAGAACCAGGATGGTTCAAATAAACATCAAGTTCCTGTTTCTCTTGAACAATGTAGCTACCTGGCCGCACTGGGCCCATATTCCTGCGGGGTGCGTCCAGCTGGCCCCTCTCCACAGGGCACGTGCTGTCAGGCTTGCCACTGTCCCCGCCAGGCCTGACTCACTTGTCCGCAGGACCTGCTGAGCCCCGCGGGCATCTGAGCTGGCAGCGGCTCCAGGTGACGTGAGTCACCGTGGGGCTGTCGAGGAGCTGGATGCTCCCATCCGAGGCCCAGGCCCCCTGGGGTGGGGACGGCCAGCCTGGGCCGCTGCCGAGACCAGCGGCTGCTGCCCTATACCCGAGGTCCCCTCCAGTGCACTCCAGGGCCCGGGAGGCAGGTATGGCAATGGGGCCGTTTTGTGGAGGGGAAAGCTGGCTCGGAGGGGACAGCGTAGGCCGTGTGCCCAGGGTCACACGGAGTCAAGCGGGCTCCTCTGAGCTCCTGGCACCGGCCCCCACCTCAGCCAGCCAGCACGGCCTTCACCGCGGGTCCCGGCCTCCCTCCTCGGTCCCCCTCACAGGCTCTCTGCGCCTCAGACCACGCCTGCCTGCCCTGCCTGCAGTGTCTGTGTCTGCTCCAGGGCCCCCAGGCTTCCACCCTGACAGCTGGGAGCAGAGCCCCTCCCACTTCTCTTAAGCAGCCCTGCGTGCCCGCTCGCCCGTAGGGCTGGGCTGGCCGGCCTCACAGTGGCTGCACGGGAGCTGCCCTCCCGCCCCTGCCTCCGCCGGCCCGGTCACCTCGGCTGCCTGCCGGTGGCAGCGGGAGGCTGCTGCAGCCCTGGCGACAGGAACAGGGCTGGGGGCTCCCAGATGGGGCGGCCCCTACCCAGGGGGACCCCAGCAGCAGGGACAAGCTAGTGTAATCTTGTTAGAGGCGGTGCTGACCCCGGCAGCAGCCTTAGACGGCTTCCAGGTCCCCGTGGATTTGGCTTTCAGCTGGAGGAAAAGCTTTAACACGGAAACCAGCAGAGAAGGAGCCCCAGAAGTTCTGCCAAGATACTGGCTACTAAATTCAAACTCATATGGGGTCTAGGAAGAAAGACAGGACACCAGGTAGGCGGAGTCATGGCACAGCCCCCTCCAGAACTAGGTCTCTGACCCAGAGTCTGATCTCTCCAACCTTGGCCCCTCTGCCCACCACCCCGGGCCCTCTGCCCTCCCAGCACCATCTCCTGGAGGAGGGAGGTGTCTGACCTGGGCTTAGCTTCTCATCACCCGGCCACTGAGTGTAACTGTCTAATTACCATGCACTTATATGTATATTGGGCACCTGCTACATTCCAGAGACTCAAATCTGAAGATCACAAAGGCTCTTTACAGATGAGGAAACTGAGGCTTTCAGTGGTCAGGTGACTCACTGTGGGTCCACCCACTAACCGGAACCTCAATCAACCCAGGTTGCCCAAACCGGAAAGCTGGGGGCCACCCAACTTCCCATGACACATCCAGCCCATCCTCAATCCCCTCTGCTAATTCTTCCCCAATCCCTCTCCCCATTGCCACTGCCATCCCGTCTCCCAGCCTCTGCTCTTGCCCTCAACTCATTCTCCACATGGAAGCCTGAGGGACCGTCTTAAAAAACAAGTCTGATCCTCCAGCAAGTCCCGCACTGTAGTTAGAATAAAATCCAGCTCCTCAACGAGGCCTTCAGGCCCTGCCACCGTGGTCCCCAACGCGTGAGCAGTCCTCAGGCGTGTCCTGCTTGGCTTCCACTGGGCTAAGTTTCCTAGTACTGTTGTCTGTTTGGTTGCTGGTGTCCTCATATTTTTGAATGAAATGCCATTTCTCTTTAAAAAAAGGATTTCAAGCTTCCCTTTAAAAAAAATCCCAAGCTCTGGGCCACTGGACCGTGATGGGCAGCCGGCGCTGAGCAGTGGCCCCTCCTTTCCAGGAGATGCGTGCTCTCACCCGCGTGGTCCGCCGGCCACATTGCTGTGGCCACCTGTCTGCCAGCTGTCTGCCACCTTGGAGCTGGCGGGGGGGGGGGTTTGACCCCAGATCCACATGATCCAGCCTGACTCTCTAAACTCCGTCTGTCACCTCCCATCACTCACAACCCTCCAGCCTGGGGCCTTCTTTCTGCTCCTGGATCTCACCAGGGTCTGCTTGACGGGAGACCTTTGCACCTGCTGTCCCCCCAAGGCCTTTCCACAAGGTCTTCCTCTGCTAGTTCCTTCCTTCCTTCAGACTCTCCTAAGGGATGCCCAGTTTCATCTGTGCCACCTCCCCTCCTTCACGGCAGCACGGTGGAGCCTAGCCTGTGTACCTCTCTCCTCGGTTACCACCCGGCCCCCCACCAGGCTGAGCTCCATCGGGACGGGCACCGAGCCAGTCGTTAGGGCCACGGCCCCAGCAGCAGCTGGAGCCTGGCGCACAGGAGACACTCAGGCAACGGGAAGCGGATGAATCTTCTCACCACCCCAGGCAGAGCAGGAAGGGCCTGGGGGTTGGCCTTTCGCCAAGTCAGGGCCCCGGAGCCTGAGAACAACAATGACAATCACGTGTCTGGATGAGGACGCCTGGTCGGCCCCATTCCGGAGTCTCGGGGTGGCTCAAGGCTGGTGACCCCACCCTGGCCAGGTCTGTGACCCACATTAAAAATAGAGCACACGTAGGGGCTTCCCTGGTGGTCCAGTGGGTGAGACTCTGCGCTCCCAGTGCAGGGGGCCCAGGTTCGATCCCTGGTCAGGGAACTGGATCCCGCATGCACGCCGCAACGAAGAGCCCGTGTGCCGCGACAGAGACCCGACGCAGCCTAAATAAATAATCATTAAAAATATATAAATAAATAAAAAGCACACAGGGGACTTCCCTGGCGGTCCAGTGGTTAGAACTCTGCGCTTCCACTGCAGGGGCACAGGTTCGATCCCTGGTCAGGGAGCTAAGATCCCGCATGCCGTGTGGCGTGGCCTAAATAAATCAATAAAGCACACAGTAAAAGCAATGCACTGCCCTGGAGGGGAGCCTGGCACAGACAACAGACGAGGAAGAAAAATCTGGTAACATCCAAAGCCTGGTGTTCAGTGAACGGTACTGGACCAATGCGGGGTCTTGGTCTTGACAGCTCTCTGAGGTGACGCGAGACGACACTAAGACCCCATGTGACGAAATAAATAAATAATATTTTTAAAATAATAATAATAAATAAATAATAATATAATAAATAATAATAAATAATAAAATAATAATAATAAATAAATAAGAAAATAAAGCTCATCCTCGGCAGCATATGTGAAGCACTGAAGGGAACAACACAGATAATGAGCTATTAAATAATAATAATACTAATGTCGCTGATAATAATAATAATAATAATGGCAGCTAAACCTTACATTATCTCAATCAATCCTATGCAGAGGATAGGACTGTAAACCCCATTTTGCATATGTGGAGACTAAGACGCAGCAAGCTTAAGATCCACTCAAAGCATGACACTTGCAAGTGACGGGCAGGGCCGGCCTCATGGCTTGGTCTGATGCTCTGCTGTCACCGTCTTGAAATTCTTAGTAAGTTCTGACAAAGGGGCCCCAGATTTTCATTTTGCACTGCACCGGCCAGTTCTATAGCGGGTCGTGGTGACAGAGGTGGATCCCGCACTGGGAACCGTGTTCTCCATCCTCCGAAGGGTCACTCAGGATCAGCTCTGTGCACAGCGTGGGGCCAGCGCTCCTGGCTAAGAAGACATCATGGGGCAAAGGGTGGCCGCAGGATCAATGGCAGAGTTTGGGGCACATCAGTGGATGGATTTGGCTGGGACTGTCATACTCTTGGCTTGGAACAGGGAAAGGAAGATCCTTTTCCAGGCCAGGGCAACAAACCAGCTGCCCATGCCCCGCGGCATGCCCAGCCGAGCGGCCTCCCTGTCAGACGGAGATGCTCCACGTTCACGTCCGCGAGCCCACACCAACATCTGGCCAGGGTCCAGCAGCTGGCGACTGTCACACCAGAGCCGTACATTTCTCACTCTGATGCCGATCATCAATAGAATCCTCAAGGTTTTGTTGGCTGACCTCGAAGGTGGTTGACTCCACAAAAGAATGTTAGAAATAGCACCAATCAGCTCGGGGAAGCAGAAAGCAAACACAGACGCAACTGACCATTCTGTCGGGATCCCAAACGTGGGCAGCTGTTCTCCATTAAATAAACAAGCCAACAGGGCAAAAACAGAGGCATCCACCAGGCCCAGCAGGCGTTCAGAAGCCACCCACGGGCCCACCTCTCGCCCCTGCCCAGAAAGACGCTTCGCCCAGGACTGCAGGAACCTGCTTCTGAGGCAACGCCCGGACTGTCACCTGGGCCCCTTCTCTCCCACTCCAGGCATCTGGGCGGCCTCAGGAGCCTCTTCGCAATCCACCCTTGACTCAGACACCGGTGCCCTCAGAGCTCCAGCCTGGTCTCAGCCCCAGCCTGTCCTTTGCCACCGGGTGGCCTGCGAGCCTTGGACGGTTACCGTCACTGCACCAATCCCATCTCTGCAGCCCCAGGGCCCCAGGCACTGATCTCACGAAGCCCCGTCACAGGAACTCACCTCATGCGCTGTCCTGGTCAGACTAGGACATTTAATCCATTGGGCCCCCTGAGTGTGGAAAGGGATGGTTTCCAAAGTCTGGGAAATAACGTTTGAGAGCGAGAGAAAGGAAAAGAGGGAGAGACAGAGAGAGCTCGGTGGAAACAGAGATGAAGGTAATTACAGCAGGAGAAGGAGACACAGACAAAGGGAGGTAGAGGCAGAAACAAACAAACAACAGACAAAACCCAAGAGAGGAAAATATAAAAGAGAGAGAACTGAAATCGAGAGAGATGTGGAAACCAGATAAGGGGGGGGATTCAGAAACAGGGGAAATACATGAAAAGGAGGAGGAAAAAGATGGAGGAGAGAGGGAAAAATGAGGAAATAAGAGAGGAAAGGAGAGGGAAGCGATGAGTAGCCCTGACAGAAAAGTGAGGCAGCCAGGAGGCGGCAGCGGCAGCGGTGGGGACCAGGGCGCGGGGAGCGGACTGTGCCGGGAGCTGGGGAGTCGGTCCGCGGGTTCAGGGCCTCTCCAACCCCAAACCCTGTCAGTGTGCACGCAGGGACACAGAAAGACTCCCCACCCTCACCCCGCCTTAAACCCCATCCCTTTGTCAAAGAAATAATAATATTCTGAAAGGACAAAGGCCGTCTCAGAAGACAGGTCAGTCTCTGTTGAATGGACTCCATCTGGCCTGAGGGGCAACACTTTGCTCTTTTCTCACTTTACTCGGGACTCCTGGAAACCTCTCGTCTGCACCCTCCACCCCGGGGAGGGGCTCTTGGCCTCATCGGGGTCCCCACCTTCCCTGGCTGCAAAGCGAGAAAGGAGGGAGAGAAATCCTGAGCTGCTCCCCACCCATCCCATCCAGCCCAGGCCTCCAGCCCCGCATCAGCCTGGCGGCCCCTCGCAGGGACCTCTTCCCATCTCTCCGTCATGGTTGCCTCCCCAGCGCCTAGAACAGCACCTGGTACACAGCAGACGCTTAATCGGTAAGTGCTCGCTCCGCCTCCCTGGGTGATCCCATTCAGCCTCAGAACTAAGGCCTCGGGCTCCATGCTGGATAACTCCAGCCCTGAACCCCACACTCCAACCCTGGCTCCACCTGCAAAGGCCTCCAGACGGACTCGATTCACAATGCAACTTGGATGAATCTCCAGGGAACTGACGCTGAGTGAGAAACGCCAATCCCAAAAGGTTACGTGCTGTATGATTCCATTTATAGAACATTTTGGAAATAGCGAAATTTTAGAAATGGAGGACAGATTCGTGGCTGCCAGGGGTTGGGCGAGGGCTGAGGGAAGAAGGGTGAAGGTAGTCATAAGAGGACATGAGAAATCCCTGTGGGGTTGGGACAGTCCAGAGTCAGGAGACAGGAGCCTAAATAAAATAAAGCTGTACAGAATGGATACAACTGTATAGAACTTAAAACGCACACAAGTGAGTCCAGGTAAAACTGGGGACATCCCAGTATGAGCAACACATCGTATCCAGGTTGCTATCAGGGTTGTGACGTTGTACCACGGTTTTGCAAAATGTTACCATTGGGGAAAACTGGGCAAAGTGTACGAGGGCACTGTCTCTGTATTATTTCTTATAGCTGCCTGTGAATCTATAATTGCCTCAGTAAAGAATTTCAATTAAAGACACACACGCGTTTCCCCACCTCCACCCTGGTCCCTAGTCCAGGCCACCAGCATCTCCCTCTGGACCATCCCAGCAGCTGCGACCTCCCAACCGCCACCCTTGCACTCCCAGCATCTCCCTCCACATTTCAAAACCCTCCAGGGCCCAGTCCTTGCACAGGCCCCACGACCGGCACCTGCAGCTCCAACACGCCGCCCGCCAGGCCTCACCACTCCCCTTCCAGCCCAAGACACCTGTACACTCCCCTCCCCACCTCCCCCAGGGCGCCAGCCACCTTGTCGTTGTCGTGCTACATGTTACCTTCTCAGTGAAGCCTTCCCCGACCACCTCCTGCCCCCAGACCCACCTCTCCCTGCCCTCCTTCACCTTTCTTTCTCCCCTTTATATATTACACTAGACTATCGGCTGCTGGAGGGCGGGAACATTCTCTGTCCTCCCTGGGTTCCGAGGCTCTGAAACAGCACCTGGCTCGTATAGATGGTAGATGATAAGTATTTGTTGAGTGAATGAATGAATGAGTAAATGAATGAAAAGAGGGGTGGTGGGTGGAGATTTGGCATCAAAGGAGTTAAGCCCGGCCCAAGGGCTGGGGAAGGAAAGGGTGAAGGGCTGGGATTGCACACGTGGCAGCTCCTGGAGCAGCCAAGAAGGACTTAAGGGGACCGTAGGGGGAGGAAGAGGCCGGTATGTGCGCAGTACAGAGGGGGATGGGCGGGGCTGTCCTCCAAGCACAAGATCTCTCTAGGTCTCCAGGAGCAAAAGCCCAAGGTACAGAGGGAGAGAAGCCAGGGCAATACCCTGCAGGCCGGGCCACGCTGTCGACTGCCTCCCCCCACCGCCCCGCAGGCTCTCAAGAGAACCAGAAACAGAGGTTGGGGTGGAGGCCGAGCTCACTTTCTGGGGCCTCTGGGGGCCGAGGGGCCAAGCCTCAGCGGCTTCCCACCGCCTGGCCATTCCCGCCGAAGTGGCTCAAGCTGCTTGTGGGAATGAGGGTGGGCATGGGGGCAGGCGTCACAGAGGATTTGCACTCTTAACATCCCCTCCGAAGCCCTACGTGGGGCTGCCAGTGCTGAGAGGAGGACCCCTTCCTCCAGCACAGTAAACGATGCCCCATTTCCAAATTCCTCAAATGGCAGTGGTCCCTCTGTCTAGCTGTGTAACCTTGGCCAGGTCACTTAACCTCTCTGTGCCTCATTTTTCTCATCTGGAAACAGGGCTAATACTAGTTTCTACCTCATGGGGGGGGTGTTTTGCCCAAATAACCCAAAGTGCTTAGAAAACAGTAAGTGCTCAATGAATGCTGGGTAATTTCATTATTATTACGGCCCCCTGAATTCTTTTAAATGATGTCATTAGCTTGTGAACAGCCCAAGTGTACAATTTTGTAACACTGCATTTTTAGTATTGAATGCATTCAGCTTCAAAACATGAACATTTAAACTGAATCACAATTGTGGAAGCCAGTCCAAGGAGCCTCAAAAATTATCCAGAACACCTCTCAACCGCTAAGAGGCATGGCTCATCATGAGTCAGGTGGCCAGGCTCACAGCAGATGCTCAATAATGCCTGCTGGCCAGTGACAGATTACGGGGGGCCACACCGGGCACAAATATGCTGGAGACCAGCCCTGCGAGCAGCCCCCCGGCCTGTGGCCTCTGAGTTCTCTCCCAGCAATGACTGCCGCCATCTGAGCCCCTCCTGCCCACACCGCCCCCCACACACACTCCTGGGGGCACTGTCCGTGGCCTCTGGAGCCAGGTCCAGGCCAGCAAAGAGCTGCCAGCCACGGGCGGGGAAGAGGCAGTGCCAGGGCCACGACGCTGAGATCCCCAATCCAGGTAACCACGGGCACCTCCCAAGCGGTGCTCAGTGATGCCCGTCCCTGAAGCAGCCACCTCCCTGCTCTGGCTTCTTACTCCACGTAAAAGCCAGGATTCCCCCCTCTCTAAATTTCCCAGGTTAATTACTAGGACCCTCCAAGTAATGGGAACTTTGGCCTTGACATTACGTCTGGCAACGTGACAAGATGTGATGGTATCAGCTGGAACAGGCACCTGGATGAATTTACTGCTTAATGAGACGTGGTCCCGGCAGAAAGCTGACCATGAATGGAGCCAAGTTCAAGAACTTCCCAGGCCCCTTAGGCATTAAAGGGATCACACTTTCTCCAGATGCCCCAACTCCAGCTGCAGGCATCACACAGGTTTCTTCACTAAGGAGGGACTCACCTCCCTCCACTCATCACATCACCAGGAACCTGCAATTGCTGACGGGAGCTGCCGGTCCTCTGCGCGGCCCTGCCTCGCTCAGGAATGCCGTGCGACCTAGTGCCAAGCTGGTGCCACACATTGGGCCATGCTGTCCCCTGCCACAGCCCTTTCCTGGCCTCTCTTCTCCCTTTTTACTTTTCTTTTTGTGCACTGCGCAGCATGCAAGATCCTAGTTCTCCACCCAGGGAGCAAACCTGCGCCCCCTGCAGTGGAAGCGTGGAGTCTTAACCACTGGACCACCGGGGAAGTCCCGCTCTTATCCCCTTTTCTGTCGTGCACAGGAGTCAGAAGCACGCAGCCCACCTCATAATTATCTGCTGCAACGCCCGCCTCTGGGTGTTTACTTTCTGGGGTGACCTAGAGCTCAGGCAGGGACCAGTCTCATCACTTCTGCATCCTCTGGTACCCAGTTCACAGCCATTATTACTAACAGTTCCCACACACTGAGACTACGGCACACTAAGCACGTCCATGCTGGACGCCCCCCTGCAACTGTGGACCCACTTATGTCCAGTGAGGACACCAGGGCTCCGAGAGGGGCAGTGAGGGTCCTCGGCGCCGCCAGCCAGCGGACACAGACCGGACTCAGACCTGGCCTGCCCCTCCACGCCCCAGAGGGAGGTGGCCCGCTCGGGCCCATAGCCGTTCTCTTTCCATCTGAGGAGGGGGGTCCCAGTGAGAGCCCTGAGGGGAGCTGGAGAGATGCAGGACTGGGGAGGGACTGGGGGCAGGCGGCACAGTCAGGGCTTGTGATTGTGTGTGTGACACAAGGAGAGACACAGGCAGAGAGACAAGGAGACGGAGGCCCAGAGACACAGGGAGAGAGGCAGAGACAGGCAGGTGAACGAGTCGAAGATGGGACCAGACGAGACACAGAGGCTGACGGGGCTGAGGTCTCCACGCGGCAGGAACCACAGCCCGGGCCGCTCCGCAGGGTGTCAAATGAACGCGTGGCCCATGGTAGGGAGGAAGTAGAAGAGGTGGGGCTCGGAGGGGACCCTGTGGGTGCCTGTCCCCTCAAGACCCAGCATCACCTGGGATGTCCTCGGGCTGGGCCTCTGCTGCGGAGCCCCTCTCCTAAGCCTCCGCCTCGGCCAGAGCAGCCGTGGTCCCGGTGGGAGCAGCGGGGGAGGCCGGCCCAGGGGGGACGGTGGCTCAGGGAGAGTGAACTGTCCCAGTCCAACCCCCTCTGGTGGGATCTGCAGTGACTCTGCACAAACATACGGGGCTGGGACAGTCAACTCCTCCAAAGGGCGCTTTCTACCAAACAAACGCCAGCGGCCATAGGCATTGAGCGCCAGCTGTGCGCGCACCGGATTCCAGGGGCAGCGAGGAGGGATGTTCGGAGGTGCAGGCGCTGAGCCAGTTAGCTGGGGGGCACCTCGGCCGCTCCCCTTCCCTCCTCCAGCCCCCTGAGGGCAAGTGACTCCGCCTCTTCCTGCCTCAGTTGTCTTTTTTTTTTTTTTTAATGTAGATTTTATTTATTTATTTTTGGCTGCGTTGGGTCTTCCTTGCTGCGTGCGGGCTTCCTCTAGTTGCGGCGAGCGGGGGCTACTCTTCGTTGCGGTGCGCCGGCTTCTCATTGCAGTGGCTTCTCTTGTTGCAGAGCACGGGCTCTAGGCGCGCGGGCTTCCATAGTTGTGGCTCGAGGGCTTCCATAGTTGTGGCTCCTGGGCTTTAGAGCGCAGGCTCAGTAGTTGTGGCACACGGGCTTAGTTGCTCCGCGGCATGTGGGATCTTCCTGGACCAGGGCTCGAACCCGCATCTCCTGCATTGACAGGCGGATTCTTAACCACTGCGCCACCAGGGAAGTCCGCCTCAGTTGTCTTTTATAAAATGAGGCCAGTGATGGCAGCCCACCTCTCTGCAGCCAGCAGAGACTGAGTAATGCGCACCGAGGTCAGCCCAGGGCCCTCAGCACGGCGATTGCTGTGTAGACATTCTCCGTACACCCGGCTCCTCCTTCTGTGATCCACAAGCCTCGGCACCTGGAACAGGGCCCACGGCCCGGTAGGTGCCTGACAGAAGTTCACTGAATAGAAAGGGAATCACGCACGTCCAAACCCTCAACCTGAACCCCTGTGAGCCCCATCTCACGGAGGGGAAGCGGAGACCCTGCTCCAGGCCACGGAGCTAGCAAGCAACACCGCCAAGGTACAAACCCAGGGCTGCTGGGCTCCAGAACCCATGGTTTCATTTATTTTTAAATGTTTTATTCCGGAAATTTTCCACAGTCATAGAACACAAGCAAAAGCCAAGAGGGGGCCGTGATGAGCCCCACGTGCTGTCGCCTAGTTTTGACAGCGGTCATTCATCTGGGCCAGTGATGCCGAACCTGGGGCAACCTGGCCTCCAGGGGACATTTGGCAATTTCTGGACACCTTTTTGATTGTCGCAGCCAGGGGGAGGGTGCTACCGGCATCCAGTGGGCGGAGACCAGGGATGGTGCTAAGCGCCCTACGGTGCACAGGACAGACCCCACCCCAGAGAACGGTCTGGCCCCAAATGTCAACGGCGCCGACGGTGCGAAACCCCGGTTTGAGTCCAGTCCATGCTCTCAACCATGCCCTCTCCAA